>NC_140713.1:17541250-18174166 GCF_050655825.1 Lonchura striata | reverse complement strand
ATATCAAGGTATTTTCCACCCACAAAATAGAGGAATTCTTTCCAGAGCTGCAAAGTTTCAAAATCCACTTTCATTTAGATGTTAGTCATTAGTAAAAAAAGAGCAGTCACATTATCTGTGAATGGAACAAGTGCAAATTTTAAGCCACCAATTCAAAACAGTTCACATTTGACTTCAGACTTTTTCCTATTTATATCTGAGTCTTTCTAAGTTAGACTCTATTTGTGCACTAAATAAGCTCACTGAGAATGGAAGTAAAGGGAGAGAGTTAAGGGACAAGGAAAAAACCTGCAGACACAGCAAACTCAGATGCCCCAGTTCTGAACATGTATTTTGACATAATCAACAATATCTGCTGCAACAAGCAAGCTCCTCCACCTCACACAGAGCAAATTGTGCTTCTGCCCACTGCTGCTGAGGTGTGAATTTCAGATCTGAATTGACCCAGTAAAGCTTAGGCTTTGCTGTTATTTATAGTTTAGGCAAGATACCCACAGTTTCCAATCATAGTAGCCTCAACAAGACACAGAGAATTTAACCTACAGAACTGCCTTGCTGGAAAAGTAAAGTCCATTTGTAAGACATTTGCTTTGCTTTGTAATTTTATCTCAGAATTATCTTGTAAGTACATCTCTGAGGGTTTAATGGGGCTAGATAAGGAGATGGTTTGTTTGGATGTCAAAGCAATCAAATGTAATTTAATGGATTAAGCTTTTTATAGTGCCAGCTATAGTGTTTAAGAAATACCGCCAGCATTAACAGATACTTGAGTTGCCCTTTACCATAAAAAGTTTACTTGGATAGTTTGGGTGGTTTTCCTGGCAATTTAGGTTGTTTCTTTTGCTTTACAAACACTGAGATAATAAGGTTTGCATTTTTCTTAAACTGCGATGCCCAAGTTTAACATCAGCAGACTTAAGCCACAAATGTCACTGATTTCAGCCAAATCCCCAGAATCACTTGTGTTGTCTTTCATTAAAAACAAACTCTGTGTGTACCCCAGAGGGGTCCATCACTGCTGAAATCTTGCAGTGGCCAAGATTTATTCTTTGGACCAGTGAGAACATGACATTTATAATGAGCTAGACCTGGTTAATTTTAAAAGAGAAGAGATGGGAACACTGAACAAGTATCCACAGCACTCATGAGCAGTGTCCACCTAGCACTAAACACAGACTAGGTGTTCCAAGGCCTGGTTCTGAGCAAGTATGAAGTCAGGCCAGGTTCAGGTTGGGAATGGATGGGGGAATGGATACCCACAGCATGGGTACTTCCTGGCACATATCCACCAAGACCCGCAGGTAGGCAGAAGGTAGGATTTTTTTTCCTGTTCATGGTGATAGATGCTCAGAGAGATGTGCACTGCAGAAATAGAAACTTTTGAGCTGATCCCTCCAGTTCACAGAAATGCTTGTCACTTCAAAAGTATCAGAAATGCCTGGTAACCCTGGGCTTGCCTAACTATAGAATTAAATTAGGTTGATGCAAATGTTAATGAAATTTTATTTTAATCAATGAACACTAATTTAGCTCCATTAGAAGGTCACTAAGACATCAGGTAAAATGTTACTTTTGGGCACTTTTGAGAAGCAGATTTGTTACTTTGGGCACTTTTAAGAAGCAGCTGTGTGTGCAGTCAAATGGAATCATACTGCAGCTCTTGGCCTTATAATTTGGAACCAGGGCAAGCATTACAGTGGCAGCACATCCCAAGACAACCAGCTCTGGAGCTGTTGCCCCAGAGGGTCAAACATGCCCTAGCAACATGGGTCCATACACCAACCCTTTCAAGAGTCCTCACTCCAACATTTCAAGCTGGGTAATTTTCCTAGCCAGGGGTCTCAGGGAATGAGAGCTGCTGAACTGGAATGGCATGTTCCACCCGCCCCCGCCACACACCCGCTCCTCTGTGTGATCTGCATATCGAGCTGCAGCTTTCCAGACTCAGCAGAGCTGGGCTAAGCCCACACCGGGCCTGTGTGGTTACACACTGCCTGCCTACAGTCTGGTGCAAAAGGCAGACACCTGGATTGCCCTCTCAACTCCTTCTGAAGTAGCACAACTCCAGCTCAGGAATCCAAACATGGAGAAATCTGGGTAATACCTGCTTGAACATTCCATCTGAGTTGAAGTTAGATGCTTAATTTCTGTGCTCTCCCACTCAAGTTAAACAGCTCCTACTTGAAACATAATCGAGCTGAAGAAAGCATGCCGGAGGGGAAGGCAAGGAAGAGGGGGGAATCCCTCAGCTCTGCAGTTTGCTGCCTAAATTAGTTATCAGTACACACATTTGTCGGTCTTCAGGTCACATTACACAGCTAGTATTTTACTGTGGCATCCACTGCTGCTTCCTCTTGCCACAGTCATCTTCCTAAAGTCAGTTTTCAACTATGAAAGACTTGTACAGTTAGACAAGTCTCTCCTCACACATTCTACAGATCATGAATGTAAGTGGGAGGAGGCCACCAGCAATCAGATTAACTGAAATTAAAAGCTTCTTCCAAAGGAACTTCATTCTGTACCGATGTAAATTTGCAAAGAATTATTAAATAAAATATCAAAATAAAACCACCTGTGAAGAGAAAGCTAATTTCATGCCACAAAAAATGAAAATTTAATCACTTCCCAGTATTTTGTGTTATTACCCCAAAACCTCCCAGATGTATTTATCAAATCTTGCCTGATAAGTAGTATTCAAGCAGTAATCCTTGAGGACTTTGCTTTCAATCCATGTTACCAAACACAACCACACAAACATCCAATGGCTGTACCTTTAGAAGGTGATGCCCCAGACAATGCCTCTGCCTGGGAATGCAGGGTGGTAGGCTCTGTATGCCCCTCAGCAGGTCCTGAGGACAGTGGTCCACCCTCCAATTCCTCTTCAATGGATTCCAGTGGTTTTGAGGCTGTAGTCTTCAACCTTTCCCTGAAAGAACAACTTTCCTGGTTCTCCACCTGTCCCTGCAAGTCCTGCATTGCAACACGCTCCAGGTTCAGCACAGAGTTCTCTTCACTTTCACAGCCATGGATTTCCACCAATCTTTGAGGCTCCTCAAACCTCCCTCCAGACCTCTGGGTTTTGAACAGACTTGAGTCTTCTTCTTGTGCACTGGGAACCAACAAGTCACTGTTATTTAAGTGTTCTGCCATCTGATTCCCCTCTGCTGACTGGGCAGTTTTGAGTGGTACGGCTTCTTCAGCCTTTTTATGCTCTTGCTCTTCACCATCCAGCAAGGTTCCATCTGCTGGAGCTTTCACAGAACAGTGACTATGACTAGTCAGATTTTCATTTACATTCAACATTTCTTTACACTCTTTCACTTCCTCTTGTCTGTCCCTTCTTCCCACCTCAAATTCATCTACATCTCCTTGGCTCTCTTCTGGAGGACTTAATGGAGAACTGCTATTTACTTCATTATTGCTGCAGCAAGCGCTTTCATCTGCTATGTTCCCTGAAGGAGAGTCTCTCTCGCCACCTACATCTGAATTCTCAGGCAATGTAGTGACCCGAACTGGCTCAACACTTCCACTAACACCCTGGCAAGAGACATCAGAAGCTGCCTTTAGTGTGCAACATGGTCCCAAAGGCCCTAGGACAGATACAGAAGAAGCATTCATCACTTCCTTTTGACGCTCAGTCAGTGGTTCTGCATGTACTCCCTGCATCACTTCCTCTTTAGCAGCAGTAGCATCTAGAATCACTTCTGGACTCTGCTCCAATATTTCAACACCAGCATTTTCTCTAAGTCCATCACTTTCTCTCTCTATGTTTCCAGGGGCACCAGGCACTCGTGCCTTGCAGCTGACAGCATCTCCAGCACACACATCACTGTAGCTGCATAAAGCATATCGCCAATCCACTGAGTGTTCACTGTGAGTCTCCTGCTCTGCAGATGAATCTTCTGCACGGCAAGCAGGAGGCTCAGCCACAGGAATGTTATCACCCATACTTCCAGGATCAGCTGGTATCAGCTGACCTTCTAGGGACAGTTCTCCATGTGCCATCACTTCATTGCTTTCCAATGGAGTAACATTTTTGAGAACTTCTGTAGAAGTGCTCAGAGTGTCCATCTGACAGTGCTCCTTCTGCATACGTGCTGACTGAACTAAGTTCTTGGAGCAGGTGCTGTCTTGTATGACAATAAATCTGTGCTTGCCTTTAGACTCATTCACTCGTGCCCTGGGCTGAGTTAGATAACTTAATGCCAGTGATGGTGTCAAAGATCCTGTTTGTGGCTCAAATCTGGGCAGTGAAACTTCTGCCAGCTCAACGTACTCCCCTTCAAGGTCACTTCCCAAGTTCTCTTGAGTCACAGGACTCGTACAGACACCATTGACCAGAGCTTCATTTAACTGTGGAGCTGTGCTGCTAATGACAGGGCTGTCTCGGTTTGTGCTTAGTTCCTGTAGATTCTGAGACCTCGGGTCTGGTGAACTGCGCTCAGTACGGTCCGTGGGGAGGCACAAAATTGAACGTTCCTCTGTTATTTCTGGAGAGATGATATTGTCTTCAATTATTTTTGGTTTATTTATAAATTCGGGATTAACCACTTTATCCCAGGGGACACGAAATATTTTGTCATCAGTGGTTAGTAAACAATTTTCCAGTGCTATGCCCATCCGCTCTCCATTGAATGTACTCAACCATTCCAGAGTAAAAATAGAGGTATATGAAACTTCTGGAATCACCACTTCTTCTACATTATGCTTATCTTTTGCCAAACATTTCAATACAATTCGTGGAGGCTTCTTCAGAGAGGGGACCACCTGCAGGTAGAAGTCACCAGGCTTCAAGATTTGCCAGTCAATGGAAGCCAGCTGGATTACAATCTTCTCTTGAATACACAGGGGCCAGCCCGCATGGCGAAACAGCAGTCCGCAGTACTGAGCCTATGGAGACAAGAGAAAGCATTTTCAGCACCAGCTCAAGCTTTTCAGTAAGAGAGATCAAGAAAACAGATGAATTTAGGGTCTTTGGTTATTGGTGTAGGCAAGTTTTCCACACTATGGTCTGCTCTTTAAAAAGCAGAAATAAGAAAAGCGACCAACACAAACCACCTGTGCAGGACAGGTGGGCACAAGTTACACTGGGAGGCTGCAACATCCCAGTAAAAGGAAGAAGACAGTGCAAAGACAAAACAGGAGATAGGAAGCTGCAAATGAGAAAGTACAGCAGAACCACAGAGAAAGAAGGCAGAAAGTGCCATCAGCAAGCTGTGAGGAACCACACTTAACATACCAGCAACTTCCTCATTCCCAAAACACAGCAGCACTCAGGCCATACCTTAGACAAATCCCACCCAAATAAAAGAACTGAAGTTTCATGGCTGAACTGACTTGACTGAATTATTTACAGCTTTATCACAACTTCAAAAAATAATGTCAGTGCTTTGAACTTGATTTTCCATATTGGTATATGCCATTATATAAGCCATCAATTCCACAATTAATTTCATCGTTTTCTGTACAACAAGGCTTTGGATTCAATTCATTCAAGTATTTAGCCATACAACAGAGAAACCAGAGAAAAGAAAGGAACTTCCTGGATCCTCAGACACCTTGAAACAACAGGTATTGGCACAAAGCAATTTCTTTCTTATGTTCATCACGCCTTAGCTTCAGCCCCGACAGACTTCTAACTCTCCTTGCACCTGAAGCAAAGTTGCTCGTAGGCTTAGAAACCCAAATCATCCTTCAGATTCAGTAATTCCTCTTCCTCTACCCTGTGTTTTCTGGATGTGTTCCTACTGCTTCGACTTATTAACCCATGTCACATGACCTTAGCAAGTCTATCTTCATCATCTCCTCAGTGTGCCTGAAGTATCTCCTTTGTAATGCCCATTTCTTTTTCTTAAAAACCATTTGTTCATTGTGCAAAGCACTGCAAAACACTGTCTATAATGGCACCAGCACTTCCCAAATGTCCTAGAAGCATCTCTCAAAGCTCAGATCCCACATCTCCTACAGTAACCCAGTCACCTACTGGTTTTTCTTTTCCAACTGATGAACTCCGTAACGGAAGTTCTGTCTGCCACTTTGTGGAGGCACATGCTTGCCCTCTGAGTCTACCATTACAAAATTTAAGTACAAAGTTTTAGAGCTCATCTTGTACAATGCGTTTATCACTCTCCTCTTCCAGGTTACTGTTTGTGTGTCCCAGGCTGGTTTCACCACAAATGTGCCATACATACTCTTGCTTTTTATACCAAGGTCATCAATGAGAAGCACTGTGTGTTTCATGACTCCTGCCTCTATTTTCCCTGCAGTACAAACATCCTCCCTCCCTTTCACCAGCTTGTAGCCATCTTGCAATTCTTGCATAAACCTCAATCCCTTTGACACAGTAATTAATCTTCCATATGACTCCACAATAAATCCTTTATGGCAGAGATAAAACAATTAAACCTATCTCTCTAGAGAGAGCTGGTTTATTAAAAAGGCTGTTGTGACACTACCTGCCATGGAGCAAACCACATGAAAACGTTATTCAGTTTTTCATGGGTCAGTTAATTCAGTCCTTGCTCAGTGCACAATGTTGTGGGCTCAGCTTGTTCTCTGTATTTTGTTACTAGTCCTGACTTAACAGATTCAATAAAATCCCTGTTACCATTCAGCATTATATGGTAACTTCTTCCATATTCCAGGATGGAGACCTGCCAGTCCTATTTCTTTGAAATAGTCAAGTTCAGTCTAGTTTTACTTCTGTTCACTTACTGCTACTGCCCAGCTGATGTACTTACACACTGTGTCACTACAAAAAGGAACCTTACTTTACTTTTCATTTACTTGAAGGATCATATTAATATTACCTTTCTATTCAAACCTTGACTCAGAGCAGACACATCTCCCCTTCTTTCCTCTTTCTATTAAGTTAGAACCAAAAAGCCCTATAACCTAACACACAGTTGCTTGTACTTCCCTCAAAGGCACAGCTAAGCTGGGCAGTCTGATGTTCTCAGGCCTTCTGATCTGTAAGACACAGATGCCTCTGTCAGTAAGTTCTTTTTATCCACAATACAGTTAAACTCAGCAAACCAAGACCACCTCTTGCAGCAGTTTGTACAAGCTGCTTCTGGCTCCAGTAGGTCTTAGGCTAAATGTATTTCATGGACTTTTACATCAAGCTCAAGACTAACACAGCACCTCAGCCAACAAAGATTGTGGCTCCTACCAAAGTGCCCAGATCAAGGATTTTGTACATAAGTCTTAAACTAGAGCAATTTGCAGTTTTCCAGAAGAGATACCACTGCAGCACACCAACCCCTCTTCTCCCATTATAGTATCTCCTAGTAGGTATAAAAAGGCCAAGGGTCTATACCAAGGGTCTTTGAGGGGAAGAAGAGGCAAATGAAGATTAATTCCCAAACTATTATAGTTTATAGGACTGAAAAGTGAAAGATGCAATCAGCAGCAGCATAAACATAAAGCTGAATTCCATCAGCACATACTTGACATAGAGATTTATCTGTTAAAATCTGGATGCAGAGTAACCCACTGGAGGGCCATTCATATATTAAGAAATTCAAAAACTCAGCCTCACTGCTTAGATGCTTACTTGTCTGCCTACTGACTCATAAGGAGAAAACTCAGCAATAAAATCACCAAAACCAAAATGCAGAATGCATTGAAGTTCCTGAAAACCCCTACAAAACCACAATCTAAACTGCATCAAGAGCCAGAGTAACATCCAAAACAGGAATGCAAGTCCCACAATAGCCTAAACATTACAGAGCTTTAGAACTTTAGAAGTGGAGCATCCTCATGCTGCTCCTGCTCCAAAATGCACCTTCAAAGGGAAGATTATGTGAAGAGGCTTATTACAGTACCTTTAACATCTCATTTTGAGCCTCAAGGATTTGCTTTTCTCACGTCCAAACACTCATGTCCAAACCAGGCCCACCAGAGGAGTGCTAGGAACACCCTCCACACCCAGGAATAAAGTTGGCTGAGGAAAGTGCTGGGCACCAATGACAAAAATGGCACAAAGGTGGAATCTTCTAAAGCTACAGCAATGGTTAAGATGGAACAGACCAAAGCTCAGGATGTTACCTCAAAGCCAGGGGCAAAATCTGTTTTTTAACTTTGTGCTAAGAGAGACAGACCTCCTTGGAATACCCCTTCCAGCCCCTGAGGAATCACACACAGGCTGGTGATTTTAATACCCCCAGCTGAAACCCATGAACTTGTCTAGAACTTCATGAAGCCATTTACACTTTTGTCACTGCAGAGGCTGACAAAAGATCTAGTGCTCTCAAGACTTTCTACAGTAGTCATTCAGACATTAGTTAATTCTTTTCCCTCTAGTGTGTTTAGGAAATGCTCACACAGAAGAGCTAAACTACAAACTAAGGAGGAAGTATTGTTTATGTTTAGACTTTCTAAAAGGCAGGCAAGACTTTCAAAAAGCAATTAGTAAGAAACAGTCCTCTGTGATTTCAGACTGTAAAGATGAAGGGGCATACAGTGGAGGTTTGGGGAAGAAGAGACCACAGCAAATTAAATAAATTTAATAAATAAGAAATAATTCTTTTAAAAGATCAAACAAGCAGACCCTTAAATAAAATATGGAATAGCCTGGGCCCAACTCTAAAGTGGGTACAAGGTACCTAGAGCTTCCCTTGATCTCCCTGTACTATCGCTCTGGAAGTAAAAAAACATGAGTCACGACCAGAAAGGGTCACAACCAAGTAAGAAAGGATCTTGCTGACAACTCTTCCAGACATTTCACACCTCACCAAAAGCCCCCAATACTAAGCTAAGCCTTGTGCAGCCCTCCCTAAAGGAAGATGCCCAACCAACCCCACATCTTGTGGCCAGGGAGTGCCAGGCAGGCCTCCAAGCACGGCTCGTGTCTCAGCATCACTTCCCCAAACCATGCTGCACAAGTAGGACAGCCCCACCGTGCAGGTTTCCCCTTGCCACAGGCCACCACAGACATCCCCATGCCTCCATGGCACCTGAGCCCATGCGCCAGGGCAGCCGAGTGGGCCACCAGCATCCTGGGCTTCTTCAGTGCCACTGGCCTCACACTTCCCTCATCAGGAGCCTGAGCTCCAACTGCCCTCACACCTATCCCCGCTCAGGATCCCGGCACCCACTGCCCTCACACCTCTCCCTCCTCAAGATGCCCAGCACCCATTGCCCTCACACCTTTCCCTCCTCAAATTGCCCAGCACCCATTACCCTCACACATTTCCCTGCTCAGGACGCCCAGCACCCATGGCCCTTGCACCTCTCCCGCCTCAGGACGCCCAGCACCCATTACCCTCGCACGTTTCCCTGCTCAGGACGCCCAGCACCCATTACCCTCGCACGTTTCCCTGCTCAGGACGCCCGGCACCCATTACCCTCGCACGTTTCCCTGCTCAGGACGCCCAGCACCCATTACCCTCGCACGTTTCCCTGCTCAGGACGCCCGGCACCCATTACCCTCGCACGTTTCCCTGCTCAGGACGCCCGGCACCCATTACCCTCGCACGTTTCCCTGCTCAGGACGCCCAGCACCCACGGCCCTCGCACGTTTCCCTGCTCAGGACGCCCAGCACCCATTACCCTCGCACGTTTCCCTGCTCAGGACGCCCAGCACCCACGGCCCTCGCACCTCTCCCGCCTCACGGCCGAGCCCTGCAGCGCCTCGTGTTCCAACCGCCCTCCAACCGCTACCGAAGCCGCCGTGCCCGTCAAGGCGGCCCCGCGCTGCTATTGGCTGCTGCAGCCCCCGCTGTCCTCCCATTGGCTGCGGGCGGCCGAGGCCCGCCCCGCCGCCCCGCGCTCTCTGAGGGCGGCGGGGCGGCCCGCGGGCTTTGCCGTGCGCTGCTCGAGCCCGGCCCCGGCACCTCCCCTCAGGGACAGCCGCGCTGAGCGCCCCTCGCTGCTGCCTCCCCTGCACCGCCTCACCTGCCCGAAGCACCGCCGGCTGCTCGGAAGCTGCCGGGAGCTCGAGAAGTGGGAAAATTGCTACCGTGGCTCCTTCAGCGAGGGCGGTGTTTTGGGGAAAGCCGTGAAACATCTTGAAATAATTACCAGTTTGTACAAACGAAAAGCCTTTTGTTCCTTTAAAAGGGAAAAACACACTATGCATCATAGAATTAGAAGCTCCAATTACAGATACTGGTGGAATAACATCTATTCCAGTGTTCCATGTGGGAGAGAGCAGCAAGGTCATGCACCACCTTGGATCCTCCTCGATTCACAAAGACGGCTGGCACCAAGCTGGAGACTGGCGACAAGATGGGGCAACAAACACCAATATGACAATATGGGCCACCAAAACAAACTTTCAAGATGCCTAGCTCACATGGATCCATCCTATGTGATGGGTCTATCCCCCCAGTATTTCACTTCCTTGAAACAAATTATTAACTGACTATTTCAGCCTCTATTCCATATTTTTCCTCCTCCTAGAAATTCCTTGCCCTCTACCATGAGGACTTGAATTGAAAGACTGGCCACACACCCCCTTTGCATCCAGAGACAAAAACGTTAGAACAAACCCACATTTTAGGTTGTTTGGGCTGGTTGGGTTTGTTTCATCTTGCAGACTTCGAGCCAAGTTTTGTGATGGAGGTGTTTGACTCATCGTTTCTAACATTTTAGACTCCCAACAGTAAAACACGTTAATCTTGGACTCATTCTGGCAGTAAATGTAACGTGACTCCTCGGGGCTACCAAGCCTTGTGACCATTCCAGCAACCATCAAAGGGAAGCTGGAGTTTTAGAAAAACACCGACTGGAAGCATTTCACCCTGCACGTCATTGTGCCAGTGACAGGAGCCCAACATTCACAAGACCAGGGGACAGCTGGGGTCAGAGGCCACCCCAGTCAGACACATCTAGCAAACATTTTGCTAAACCTCTTCCTGTGAATCCCTTAAGCCCTTGGTGTTCCTGATTATGGAAAGGGAGAGCATTGCTCCACACCTGATTGCTGATCTATGAAGGGTTAAGCTTCAACAACAATTTCTCAACTATTTCCTAATTGTCTGCCTGCCCTCCCACCTAGACTGCCATACATACTCAAGCGCTTTTTGCCAGCCGTTTTGCATACAGGAGCAGAAAGAAAACTCTCCAAGAAAGCCTTCACAGGCCTTAGAGATCATGATGTACTCACACAGGCATCCTGCTGAATGCACTGCAGGATGTGCTTGGCTGGAATCAGGAAGTCTATGAGGTAGTGCAGTCCATCCCCACGGTACGTCTTCTCCACCACATCAAAAACTTGGCACAGAACAGTGGCTGCGGTAGCCTCAAATGGAGGGTAGAGTGCTGATAACGTACTCTGAATGCAGCCGTCCAGCGACTCCGAATCCTGCCGAGAGAGAAAGTGTTAGTGGTACCAGAGCACGATCTGCCCAACACCCAGGAGCGCAGCCATCTCCAAACGCAGGAGGAACGAAGATCAAAAGAGCCAAGTGCTGTCCTTTCTAGCTTCTTTTGGGACTAGCGATCTAAGTTAACACAAAAAAAGCTCTCCCAAAACAGGAGTGGAGTGCTCGCAGAGTGCTGCGCACAGCAGCGAGAATTGCCAGCTTTTGCTTACGCAGCAAGTCCTTCTCCTGCCTGCGCGGGGTGGGGCGGCTGTTAGACCTCACCGCAGCACGTGAGCGAGACAGCCGTGGGGTGGGCGATCACCAGCTCCACGTTTTGGGTACGCTCCTTGGTGGGCTAAGGGCAGTTGCAGTAGGCTGAAGCTCCTCAGTCTCCTGCACTCTGGAGTCCCAGCACAGGATAAGGTGCCAGAGCTGTTTGGTTCCAGAGTGACTCCTCATTATTCAAAGCTGTTTGCCTCTCATGAAAGGCTCTGCTCCAGAAGCCAGGAGTTTTCTGCAGTGAGAGATGCCTCACAGGAGGATTCACACAATGCGTGTGAGCAGGGCTGCCTGCGGTCCCTGAGCACACCCGTTCATGCCTGGGATGCCTGTTCAGGGGGATCAGAGGCAATGGCTTGTCTGCATCCACCTTCATTTGGGAGAACCTGCCAGACAGAGCCTGCCCATAGTGTCAGGACCAATTCCAGTGCTGGAGGCCAAATTCTGAGTTACTGCATGGGTGTAAATCAAGAGAGCTTGCCAAAAAGTAACAAGTAAAAAAAATATAAAGCTGTACATATCTGGAGAGAGGATCAGGATCCTTTCTTTTCTGTTTTAGAGGGGATCCCTTGGGCTAGCTTATAGCCAGTGGGAGTAAGTTTTGCTCCAAAACCAAATGAAAGTTTACTCAGGTGTCTGGCCAGATCCTCATCTGATCCAAATCCACGTCCTTTCACTAGAGACAAGAAAAGCACTTCAGCTGCTTACGCAGAAGCCCTACAGCCTCCTGCAGAACAGGAACAACTACATGAACATGCCTGAAAATACATTTCAGTCCCACAGCAAGCTTGGGAGAGAAAGTTAAACAAAGCAGTGCCACAACAGCTTACGCCACAACCAGGGAACAGTAGAACAAGGGGGTCAGGAGGAAACAAAGGGTTTCACTGCTTCCACTCCATTGCAGTACATCACTGAAGATGCCTCCAGCAGCCCGCGAAAGTTCAACAGTCTCAGAGCAAGCCTGAACTGACCTGAAGCCCAGCAGAGATGATGCTCCTCACACAAGCCTTCCCATCTCTCGCAGCTAACCGATCTCCAGGTTCCCCCTTTAGAGGGTTGTGTGTTTAAGCACAGTATAAACTCCCTGCCCTGATGCAAAGCCACCTTGTAGGACAGCCTGTGGGACTGCACAGGAGAGGTGAGGACACTCAGGTGATACCTCCACAGTCCCTGCCTGCAATGAGCTGGCAGAACTACGGTGACAGGCAAACCACTCACTGCCTGTGGGACAGTACTACTTCCTTACCTTTTCTGCTGTTTCTCCTGATGTCAGCATAAGCAAGGCTAGATGGAAGGCAGCAGGATCCTAAAGTGTCCACACCTTTTCTGAGAGAGCAGCTGCCTCCTGCTATACTCAAGGCCAATGCAACTAGATAAACAGAGGTTAAGGAGCTATTTTTCATACACATAGAATCATAGATTATCCTGCGTTGGAACACTTAATCCAATATTCTTAAGCCAAGAATTCCAAAAGCAAAAGCCCTATGTGCACACTCTCAAGCGCTGAATTCTAAGGAATGAGCATTTAACCCCAATTCTAAATAGGAGGAGAAGGCTGTTTTAAACAATTTACTTTCCACTCCGAAAAATAATAACCTCTGTTGATACCAACCTGTCCCAGCAAGTGCCTGTGACCTTGTCATATAAAACTGGGCATCTCACACCTGCTCTCCCACCAGTCACCTTCTTGGGCACTGTCACAGTAGCATTGCTGCTGGCAGCATTTAACAACAATCTCCCTCTGACCCTCCACAGCCCACAAGTTGAAAACATCAGTCAAAACCAGCTGGGGTTGGTTCTGCACCATTTTCTGTCACCATGCCCTGCTTGAGCAAAATTCTTTCAGATATCAATCCCGCCCCAAAATAAATTTGTTAAGTTCACTGTTGCAAATAAAACAAAGAAGTCAAAATATTTGCACATGAGTCAGTACATCGCTCTAAGGTTCTCACACCATTCCTGCTGCCTTAGACTTCACAAAACAATTATTAACATTGGCACCAAATCAAAAATCCTTTATATGGTTAAAATAAACCAGGTCGCACATTATCTTTCCTTTAGCAAAATACAGAATACCATAGCCTGTAGCCATTGCAGAGTGCAGTGCTAACTGCACTCCTGAGCACAGAGGCTTTATCTCCCTCTGGCTAGATTATACCACAAAGCCATGATAGCTGTGTAGATTTCTAAAGGATAGAGAGAAGGTTTCAACCACTACCTTTTGGTGGAAAGAAATGTTTGCACCAATCTCTGCTAATTCTGCAGGAAAAGCCCCGAACAGGAATTAGATTCCCACATCCCACTGTGCTGCATTGGCTTGCAGCACCAGCATCCTTGGGAGGCTACAGAACATGGCAGCCTCTGTGTGCCACAGATGAATGCTGAGGTGACACTGCTTTTCAGTGCTCCCACCCAGGATGGTCACCCAGGGATAGCTCCTGCCTGGAAGGAGGGTGAAACATGGCAGTGCCTCAGAAGCCACCTTGAAAATAAAGAGGGTAGAACATGGCAGAGCTTGAGCCTCCAACAGCAACAGATTCTCCTTCAGTAAGGGACTCATTAACCCAGCTCACAATCTTAGGGATGGGGCTGCTTATTTGCATTAATTAACTTCTAAGACTGCGGTGGGGCTGGAGGAAAGCACCTTAGCCAGGACTACAAGAGGCCTCATGGTCCTGCTGTGGAATGCCAGAGCACAGATGGGCAGCCTCACACATCCAGCTTGCTGGCAGGGCTGGCTGCCATGCACGTGCAGGAGACCTGGTTTGCAGGCACAGGGAACTCACACAAACCAGAGAAAGGAATAGAAGTAGGACCTTTGTGGTCCTGAGGCTGGTAAACCTGAAGTCTAGAGCACATCTCACCTACATCATGGAATCATAGAATGAGTAATGAAGGGACCACTGGAGGTCATCTAGTCCAACTTCACTGCTCCAGAGTGCCCTAGACCATACTAGGAGCACCCTAGACCTCTACAGGCTCCCCTAGAGCATGTTAGTCCAGACAGCTTTCGAGTATCTCCAGAGAAGGAGCCTCCACAATTTCTGGTCAACTTGTTACAGAGATTCCATCCCTTATCTCAAACAGGGATGTGACCAATGGAACACCCAGCAGACACAAGGAGAAACTTTTGTGACCTAAAATAAGTGAACAGCACCTGGAGAGAAGAACAAGCTAAAGGATCTATGCAAAAGCTAAAAGAATCCATGGAGGAGGCACTCCTGCCCCAGCATATATCCACTACAACCAGCCCACAGTGGTCCCCAAGAGCTGGCAGAGCCTGGCACAGGAGCCTGCTGAAAAAAAGAGCTTCCTTCAGGGACTGCACATTTCAAGCTTCCCTGCTTCCAACATTGTTGCCACATCCCTCTCACAAGAAAAGGTACTGGACATGTGCTCCTTTTCAGCCACTGGCACAAACACCAACAGAAGCACTTTCCAAACAAGCCAGAGAGCATTTCTGAGTCTAGGGATTTAAATGATTCTTTGTCAATAGCATAGGAGGACCTATAAACTCCAGCTCACTGCCACTACTCCACCACACCTCCTAAAAGAGAAACATGCTTTTAAAATAACTCCTCTATAAATCAAGACGCTAAATAAAGCCCAGGTTAAGGTCATGTCCGGCCAAACTGCCTTTCCCTGCTGCTCAGCTGAGAGCCAGCTGCCGGTGCAGGGGCTGGAGCACAGGGACAGAAGAGGAAAGCACCACACTGGGATGGGATGGGCTCCATGGACTGAGCCATGTGACAGGAGCAACCCAGCATGGTCCCACCCAGGAGGCCAGGGGAGCAGTGAGAACCCAGGAGGACTTCACAACAGGCAGAGGGCTTCAGTCTGAGCAGTGGGTAGGTGGGCTGCCCTTTTTCCCCTGCATATCCCCTGCAGGAACCACGGATGCTGTGACAAATAGAACAGTAAAGACTGTTTGTGGCAAAGTTCTGCTGCTCAGCCCTTAGAGCCCCACTCCATCACAAACTGCAGCAAGAACCAGGAGTCAATCAGAAATGAAGCTATGAGTGCCTGGGCAGAAGAGGAGCCCAGCAGCTGTTGCAACCCTGCTTAGGGGATGTATCTACTTCTGGTGCAAGCAGATACTGCAGGTTGGAAGAGGAGCCTGCCACGAGGCACCTGGAGTAACGAGGAGTTTCTTAGGCTTTTCTAGGTGCACTGATTGAATTTTCTGCCTACGTTTGTGGGCATAAGGAGAGCAGTATAGCAGCTCCAGCCCCTGGGAACTCCTGTCATTCTACATTTCTTTCTTACTCAGGATTGAACTTCCTTTTTGGGACCTGCTGCTCACCAATTAAGTCTGAACCCTAAAGAACCTCCCCCAGGTTTGGAGAAGAAAACGTCAGCCTGCCTAGGGAGCAGAGAGGTCATCCCTAGGGCTACACACGCACTTCACTCAGCATCAGAATATCTCTGGCCTTCAAGCTGGAGACAGCAACCCAAGTGGCTCAGGACAATGTAAATCAATGCAGGGGTGGCCTGAAATGCTTCTGGACCCACCTGGGACAACAAAGCCTTGGCAGCATTTTCCCTACAACTCACCCACGCACTTCTCTCATTTTGCCTACAAAGTACTGCGTTTTGGTCAAGGCAAACATGAAGAGGCACAGATTTTCCCTGATAACAGCCCAGATGCTGTCTGCAGACTACTAAAAAAGATTGTTTTAGTGAGATCAGACTAACAATTTGACTAACCCATGACTTATGGCAGACAACACTCCTTTCCAGCAGGCTGGACTGGCCATGTAACATGCTGAGGATTCATCCCACAACAGGAATTCAGTTAAAGGACCTACAGCTCTGCTTTCACAAACCTACACCCTCATTTGAGCTGCCAGAGAATGAAACTACATGTCCCAAAGTTCCCCAGTTAAATCCAGAGCTTGCCATGGCTTGGCAGAGCAAGGAGCATAGCTGGGCAGTGGAGGAGAGCCCAGCAGGGCTGCGAGCACAGCAAGTGGTACCAGTGGTACACCCAGCTCTGAGTCATGGAGCGTCTGGGTTCCCGCCTAGCAGGGAGACCTTGCCAGAGCTCCCACAGCTTTGTCCTCCTTCTGCCAGCTGCCCAGGGCATGGCCACGTCCTGCACGCACCCACTTTTCTCCCCTCTTGCCCAGGTGCCAAGACAGTGCAAAGGCAGGACAGGAGAGACCAGAGTGTGCAAAGGTGAGGGGAAGATATGACCCAACCCTCCCACACCCCAGACTGGAAAGTAGAAATAATAGCAAAACTGGGGAGAGGCAGAGCTCCAAGCAGCACAACACAGCTCCTGCCCATGGCTCCCAGCCAGCTTTGGGACTGGGGGAAAAGGAGCTCACAGCAGGCGCTGAGCAGGGCCAGGTTAGCTGGTCCCTCCGCCAGCAAAGGCTGCTGTGCTGCACCACTTGGCTGGGGCTGCTCAGATCTCAGCTGACATGAGAAACCTCATTTCCAGTAAAAACAGACCTCTGGGCTTTCCATGAAGCCTTTCCACTTTCTGACACAGAGCCGAAAGACAGACTGCTTTCCCTTTAAATACAAGAGACATTTCTGTGTTCAGAAAGGTCTCTGGCTAAAAAGAAGGCTTGTTTTTCTGACAAAATTTGAGATTTCCCACTCCATTGCTGCAGAGAGGAGAACCCTCCCAGCCCCATTTCCTGAGCTGTTCTAATCACAGCGGCAATGAGTTCAAGAGAGAAAAATCTTCCCAGAGTAAGTGCCAGCTCCCCCCTCTACTGCTTACTCTGAGGCTCAGGGGGAGGCTGAGAAGAGGGCGCCTGCTTTCGGCACCCTGCCTTGCTCTGGATAAAATAATGTATTATTAAGAGGTGCAGTTATAGAGGTAGGCATTCCCACTCCTGTAATTACACCACCTTCCTGTGAGATAACCAGGAACAGCTCTACCTGCTCTTTGGGCTATTGTTTTAGGCTTTTCAGGGAGAAAAGCACAGCACTCACTTCCACTTGGGAGGCAAGTGTTTGCAGTCTCACCCAGGCCAGCTTTGCTGAAGGGCTGCACCTCCAAAAGCAAGCTGCTTTCTGCATGTCACGATGGCATCCCTTGCAGAGGGCATGGCTGTAGCCTGGCTCAGCTCCCCTACACTGAGGCAAGCAGGACTGCTCCATAGCCTGTGGATAAACCAGCTCCTACAGCTTTGCAGGGAGTGGTGTTCTGCAGACAGAGCTCAGAGAATCATTTCCAGATGCCTCCCTCTGTTCTCCCAGCCCTACTCCGTGTTGACGCGGCTGCGGCAGCCAAAGCAGCTCCTACTGGGCAGCGCTCAGGATTATCATTCCAGGCACTGCAGGAAAACAAGCGCTTGGAAGCGATTAACTCATGATCTCTCATTTAATTAAACAAAGGGAAAAATGATGTATTTGCTTTTCAGCTCCGAGGTCCCTGTTCTGCGCATGCTGTAGGTCTGGGCGTGCGCAGCTGCGGAAAGGCCCAAAGCTGGGTGATCTTCCCAAGCTCAGGCTTGGTTTGTTTGCACTCAAGGGGGGACACCCCAGATTCCTTTGAAAGTGAAGCATGACCTCCTGCATGCTTCACTTTTGGAGTGAACAACTACACCGAAGCTGTTCTTGTGCTGGCACAAAAGGCAGGGAATAGAAGGCAGCAGAGGCCACCTGGTTCAGGTACATCCCTGGCTCTGCACCACACTGCAGGTGGCCTAAAAAAGTCATTATCATATGACAATAGGACTAGTCACCTGAGCAGGCTCAGCCCAAGACCCCAATTTACTTGGGTCTAATACAGCACCTTCCCCTTAATCCACCTTACTTCTCTCTATCCTTTAGGTTTTTGTACTCCAGCTTTTCTGGAGAAGAGATTGTAACTTTCTCCTTTGTCTGTGCAACATCCAACACATTAGAAGAGCTGCTGACAACTGGTGAAGAGTAAAGAGGCCAAAGTGGGGGTAACCCACAATCCAAGAAAGTTGCCTTTTAGGCAGAGTGGAGAAGACCTGGGAAATGAAGATGACCTCACAGGGACATGTCTTGCTCCCTAACGAGTTCTCAATGTACTGAGCAGGAGGTAGGCATTTTATCCATAGCAGCAAATGAGCCCTGCTCTCAAGGACCAGTTACTTTCTATTAGAAATAGATCAAGGAGATGATATAGGTGTTTAAAGGGCAGCTGAGTGAACAGATCAAAGCCCTGTCCTTAAACAGACATCTTCCAACTGAAACAAGGGCCTGCAAGTGGATGAGAAGAGCTGTGTATAAAACACCATCCTACAGCTGAACACCAGCTTATTTTGGTTTAGTTTAATCAAGGGATTAAGTCCTTAATCTGAAATAGCTGTCTAAGCACAGATTTTTATTTTTTTTTAAATATTACTGGCATAGCTCTAACAATGCAATTAATTAAACAGGTTGCACTCTGTGTGCTGCAAAGCTTTGGGTACTTTTGGAACAAAAGCCTTCCCAGCAACAGACTCATGCTGGAAGAGCATGAGTGCTGGCAGCCATGGTTTCACTGCCCATTGTTGGCCATGTGCACCTTTCCACCTCCTCCAGGCTGCCTGGAGCTCTCCTCTTCCCTCCTGCTGCCAGCCTGCACAGGCTGCCCTGCCTTGGGCACCGACACTCTGCCTGTGGCACCGTATGCCACAGTCCAGCCAGGGACCTCCACATTCCAAGTGTCATGTTCCTACAACAGGCCCAGACAAGGCTGGCTAAATCCTGTTAGATATCACAGTCAGAGCCAAGAATTTCACAGACCACTTCTATACAAGTCCTGAGACATTGCAACTGACTTCCATTCTTTACAGAGCTCTTTCTACAAATGTGCTAAAAACCTTTTTCTCTGCTACGGAACAAAAGAAATTGCTTGAGTTCATGCACCCCATTATTAGTGATAGGATTTACTCTGCTCTCAACTTCAGGCATTGGCATCCATCTGGCAAACCAACCCAAGCAGCAGCATGTTGTGCCCCTTCTTATTTTTACCTAATGGGTACTAACTAACAGGGCACTCCAGGCAGATGAAAGATTTCTTTATGCCAGCCAGCTATAAAATACCCTAAGTAAATTCTTCACCAAACAGGTCAGCTCATTTTAACACCTTTTAGTCAGAGGCATTAGGCCATAGCCAACCCCTTGTGTTCAAACACCCATCTGGAGGCATCTTACAACAGATGGGCAGCCGCCTGTGCTCAAAAAGAAAATGATAATCCTTCATCAGGCCAGCTGATGAGTGCCAAAAATGATCTTCATGTGGTCAGTACTTAGGGTATTAGTTCTGTGCCAGTGTTGCACACGTTCTGGGCTCACATTCAGATCTCATCCCTTCCTTTCGCAAGGTACATGAGCTGCTGGACAGCCTCCCATGGGGACTGGTGGATTCTCCATGTCTTGCAACCTCCATAACTGAGGGTGGATGCCACAGAAAAATTATCCTCTTTTAGTTAAAGAGCTCCCAGACTCCATATGGAAGCTAGGTAACACTCTACAGTCCCAATATCCCATATGGCTCATATAGATGAGCCATAGTTCCTTTTGGCCTTAAACACACTGTGTTACCATGTGCTCATGAAATACGAGTCCTGCTATGTCAGAGGCGGACAGAAACTGCTCTGAACAGAGCTACAATTCCAGGAGGGGATGGCTGAGCACATGAGAACACAGTAAGTGTAGAAGGACCTTCCTTGGACGAGCACATCCCTGCACACCATTGACAGGAAAAAGCACCCGGCAGCAGTCATCAGATGCCTCTTAGGAAGAGGCTGTGAGGAAGGATGAGCCAGAAGGACAGAGCAGGCACCTCAGAGATGTCCATGGTTATGCCAGCTCAGCCATGGGCCACTCCAAGAAGCTTCAGTCTGTGCTGAAGAAGGGACAAGTGTTCCTGATCAGAGGGACCAAGATTTGATCCAAGACTCTCTAAGCTAACTGGGGAAGAGACACGTGTTCTCCTGCCCCTAAGCAGCAAACATGGGACAGATTCAGATGAAAACATTTCCCCTATATTTGGATACAGCACTAAATGCATGCCTCCCGGAAAACTAAGTAAATCAGTCATAAATTCAGGGCATTTCTTTCAGTAAACTCCTGAGATAGAAAGGGGTGAACACAGGCTTTTAAAGCTACTCCCTTAATAGATTTTTTTTCCAAACAGAAAACAGTCTCACGTGTCCCATTATTTCCATACATATCAAAGGAGGGTGGAGATTTAACTAGCAATTTCTAAAAGATCTTTGTGCACAGAAGGGATGTATGCCAAAACGTGGGTGGTTGTAAGCCCAAACACAAAGGAGAATACATCCACAGGCATTTTTCCCCTTGATCCATTAACGGGCCTGCATACCAGCCTCCTGAGCATATGAGAGGGACCTTGTTCAAAAGGTAAATGTATTCAGCAAGATGACAACAGACAGCAAATAACCCACATCCTTTAACCATGTTGGAGGCTCAGCAATGCTGGAGTTTTGTTGAGAGGCACTGAGATTTGACAAGCAGCCCCAGGGAAGGTATCCTCCTGAAGGAACCTGCTCAGGAAGCCTCTGCCACGCCTAACACAGGCTGCAAAGCTCAAGGTGGACACCTAGCTAAGGTCATCAGAACTCCAGCAGCTTTCCTTCTCTGCAGCATGCAAACCACTCTCCAGCCACAGCAGTGTGCCCCATTGCAGGGGACCATAAGGCCCCATGAAGACTCCCCCACGATTGTCCAGGAGGAGCACATGCAAGTTTTCTCTTCAGCTGAGCCTTTTGATTCCATTCAAATCAATGGCTGGTTGCACCAGCTGAAGCAAGGGTTCATCCTGGGCTTCCCAGGCTGATGGCAGGATGGCAAATCTGAGCAGACAAAGATTTTCAGAATCATTCTGTGCTGCTTTGATCTTGGAAGTTTCAGCTTGGTGTGCAGTGATGCAAAAAACAGGATACATATGAAACCAGAACTTACAACAAGAAAGGCCCCATTTTTTGTTAATATTTTAATGAAAGATTAGGCCAGCCAACAGGGATGAGGCACTTGGTGTGGCGGAGAGGCATAAGCATGGCCAAACCTTCAGAATCAACAAGGGCATGTCTACTCACTTCTCTGAGCTGCAAATCAGGTACTATGAGTGGTGCAAAAAACACAGAGCACCCCATGGCCAGAAGTGGGCAGCTTTATCCTGGCAAGCTCTCCTTGCTTTTTACTGCTCTTCAGTCAGCAACACATCTGGTCCCAGTGCTACTACTCACTTTTTCAGACCACGGTGACACTGCTCTGCAGGACTGGAACAGGGGGTTCCATCATGTGTGAACAGCCAAGAACAGGAACAAAAAGTGCTCTGATAGAGATGCCTACAGGTGGGGTCAGTTTATAGTTTCTGTAGGACACCTTGATTGTTTCAACAGAGATTTTTTTCAACACTTCAGTGCTAAAGGAGCCCGTGGCCCCTGTGATGTGACTTCCACCCACACTTAGCACCAATGCGCAGGTTAAGGTTGTGCACAGCCTGTAGGATGGTTTAAATTTTACATAGATTGGTTGCAGACAGGGTTGTTTGAGATGCAACTAGAAAATGAGCTGAGCACTGTGCCTGTGCTCTAGAATTTAGAGGTAGACATGCTGGTTATCTTGTCTGAAGTGACCAGCCACGAGATGCTGACAAAGCTCTCATGTTATGATCTCTTCTGCTACATCAAGGTATGCCTTCAGAGCCAGCTGCCCTTGGGGGCAGGTGACCAGCAGCACTACCAGAAGGGGCTGTGCTACAGGATGCTGGTTCTCAGAAAATAAGTACTGAGATTCAGCATAGAATCCTCCTTGGATACCTGCATTGTCTCACTGTAAGCATCTACTGTCTTCCATTCCCATGTGGTACTAGAATACATTTGGCAATTTCTACAAGAAGATAGAAATGCATCTGGATGCATCTGGCCTGTCACTTGCATTCAGCCATTATTTTTATTGCTACAATGAACGGCATGTTCACCTGCCTAGATCTTTTGAAAAGAAACTGGGCAAAATGCAACTTGTCAGCCTTGTTACCCCAGAGGAGGTGCTTTCAAACTGCTTCCATGTGCTCAGGATTATGTCTCTGGACTTTGTCTGTGTTCCAACATCTTGCTCATGGTTTTGGCGCAGAAATAAAGAAAGAAGATCCCAAATGCTTAAAAGTCTTTGTGATTCCCAGACTCATTTCCTTCCCACCCTGGGAGAAGGTATAACTGGAGGAAGAAAGACCCTATTTTCTGCTGAAATCCATCCTCTCTCCTACCAGCATAGGGGTGCCACCAGAATTTCTCTGCAGGAAGCACCAGGAATGGTGAATCATGGGAATACCAGGGAATGAAGATAGATCCCCAGTCACAAAAGCCATGATGGGTGAGCAAGGTAGACAGAGCCCAGCCAGATTCCTGCACTGCTCTCACTATGGGGTTTCCACAGCTTCAGAAGTCACTTCTAGTGGAAGTGAGCTACTTTGGCCCGAACTCTCACCCATTTGGTGCTTTGGGCCTCTCCCAGCTGTCACAACCTTCTGTACCCATACATACACATCAGCTCTAACACTGAAACCCCATGAAAATAAATCACCTGCCTCACAGAGCAGGGCAGCAGCAGTGGTGCCTTGACAGACCTCCATCAGGAGCCAAGTCTCAAAGAGTCCTGCAGGCTGCTGGAGGCCACGGAAGGTCTCCTACAGGCCAGCAGACTGACACACATTCACTGAAATCCAAATCTTTTGCCTGCAGGGTTTGTTTGATTTACCAGGACACAAAAAACTCAAGTTAATCAGAACAGCTTGGAGCTGCAGCCACAAGTTGGTTGCTCACAAAAATGCATCTCCCAACATGTAGATTGGTCTACCACAACATTGAGAATAGATACCTGCCATGGACCAGAGGTGTCCACAATGTGGCCAGCACTCATGGATGGGTCTGGTGCAGCTTGGCCTCTGGTTTCTATTCCTTCCAGCTGCATTCAGCCCCTGGGAGGCACACAGTTCCTCCTCAGCAGTGATACATGGTCCTTGAATGCCCAACCACCCAGACTGGTCCACATGAAGGCCCCTGCTTCAGACAGCTTTTGCATCACACATTAAAGCAACATCAAGGAAGGGGGCTAAAGCACTTGGGAATCATCAGAAAGACATCTCCAACTTGAAGGAGCAGAGTAGTAGCAGCCAGTCTCTGCCTCTGGCCTCCAAGGGCAGAATTTCACAAGCACTGCTCCAGCCCATATGGTAAAATGCAGCCCATGAGACTGCAAGGGATGGCCCCAACCTTGCACAACCCCAAGCAGTGCTCTCCTTTGATTTCAACTTCATAATATAACCTGCATAGACCAAAAATTGCCAGGAACACCTTAGGCATGGGGTGAGGGAAAGAGGTCTTCTGACTGGGATGGAGAAATAGAAGTGACATGTCTCCACAGAAGAATAGCAGGGGAGAGCACACCATGGCTCTGACAGGCATGTGAGGGCAAAGAGCACCACAGGATTCTCTGCAAAGGAGCTGGAGGGTGATAAAGGGAAAATATATAGGTTTATAAACTTAGTTCAACTTGCAGAAGTCAGAATTGAATTCATCCTTCAATGAAAGCCAAATTTCTGCAGGTTCAGAAGCTGAACTTACCAAACCATCAGAAGCTAGATTAGTGCTTGGTGGGATGTTACCACAGGGCCAGTGACCCCTCCAGCTACTGACAGCCCAGGGCTGGGCACCTCTGTTTGTGCCAGTGCCAGTGTGGCTGGGCAGGGGACAGCCCTGCAGCCGCTCTCATGGAGTCTCCTGCCCACTGGGCTCACCATCCTTTCCCCTCTCCAAACAAAGATCCCCACGTGCAGAATTTGACACTGAAAAGGTGCACCCCTGCCCAGCTCCAGAGGTTCTCTGGATGCCCACCCTGGGCAGGAGAAAAGGCTCTGCAACAAGAGGGCAATGCCCAGAGCCACAGAGCAGGATTGGCAGAGTGAGGGCAGGAGGAAAGCTCAGCATCCAGGCAGCACAAAAGACAAAGCTCTGTCCGAACTGACCCATCCCAGCTTCTCGCTCCAGCACTGTAGCCCGATAGGCACCTCGCAGGGGTCAGTGCCAACGAGAAGTTTGTGTCCCTGCAGCCACCGCCCAGGACTGGCACCAAGAGTACGGTGTGCCACTCGAGTAACGGGAAATGCCAAAAGCTGTTTCCCACTCCCGGCATTAGCGCCCTGCGCTGGCTCCAGGCAGGCTGCCCCGATAGCAGCTTCGTCCCGCACAGCCCTGCTCGTGCCCAGGGCAAGAGCCCCTCGTAGAGATTTCCTTACCATGTTCCCGGCCTCCTTTATTCCCCCTCACTTCCAAAGACAGCGTTTTTTCTCTTTTTCCTCCATGTGTGCGACGGGGCGTCTCCTCTCCCCTCCGACGTGAACCACCGAAGCACTTTGAGTTCTGGACTGTAATCCAAGCCCTCACCGCCCCCAGCACAGCTCCAACTAATCTAACTCATGACACTACCGGGGCTGAGCAGGGGACCTCGAAGGTTTCTCTGACAGCCAACTCCAGCGTTAGACGGCAGAGGGGCATAGCGAGAGCAAGGTGCCGCATCCCCCGGCCCTGCGGGGCCTTAGGGACGAGGGCAGAGCCAGAAGCGCTCCCGGGCTGCTCCTCACGGCCCCGCCGCTCTCCGCGTCCCTCCGAGCGCCCGGCCCGCCGCACACACCGCCTTAATGCAGATGCTCCCCGGCAGGGAGCTGCCTTCGCCCGGCAAGATCTGAATAGCTGCTGGAGGAGGATAAGGCAGGCATCCCGAGAAGGTCTCCAGCTTCCCAAAGAGGCTTCCAGCAAAATCCTCCCCCCTTGCCTCCTCTCGGCTTGTTTTTCTCTAAGTCCAGGGAAGTTTCGCCACTCCACGAGATCCCGAGGCGCCGCCGCAGGTTAAGTAAAATGCCGAGAAATACAGGGAGAGTGCTCTGAAATACTGTTTTTCTAACTTCTAGAAGGAAAACAGAGAGCAGTGACCGCTTCAGGCAACAGCAACAAACTGCATTGGGATCAGGCAAGAGATGTAGAGACCTCACCCCCTCCCAAAGGAGTAAGTAATTTAACACGGCAAGTTTCTCCACCCCTCCATTAATTGTTTAAGATGGCCAGGGGCCAAAATACTGTCCGAACAGTGGGGAAGGTCATCAAACAGGCAGACAGCAGCCTCCAGAAGTGACAACGGGAAAGGGCAGAGCCACAGAGGCGGAGAGAGTGGAGAGGGGCAGGTGCCGCGGGGCATCCCAGGATCTGCTGACACACAAAGGCTTTGTGTAACGGGAAGCAGGGCGGGAAGTGACACACAGACAAAACCTGGGCACGAGATGTAGGGCCTGGGACCAGAAACTGCCTCCCCAGCCTGGGCAGTGCATGGTCTCAGCAACCTCGGTTGGGACTGACCCTCCATCAAGGAGTTCACAGTGCTGGAACTTTGTTGTCCCCACTTATGGGGAGAGGTCACACAAACTTATCCATTCCCAAGAGACAGGGTGACTCAGGCAGGATATGAGAGCCTACAGCAGAAGGGAAGACATCTCCTTCTCCTGAATGGACAAGCAGAACAGCACAGGGTACTTGCCTGCTGAAGACTGAGCAACTGCTGCCAATACCTCTGCTGCCTTGGCTCAAGGGGCAGCGTCCCAAACTTTCCCAAACCCTGCTCCACAGGGCCAGCAGCAGAGGCCATGCCAGCTAGTCCAGCTCAAGACTACCTTCAGATACTCTTCCAGGGAGGACTGACAACAGCTTGCCCTAAAACCCCTTTGCATATAATGGCCTCATCACGTATTTCCAGACCCAACCAGCAACCAGGAGTTTGTGCAGCCCCAAAGCCAACCATTCAATCCACCAGCTGCTTGGTGTGCTGCTGCATTTCCTTAATCCAAAGAGATGTCCTGCTAAAAGGGGCTGTGACACTGACAGTGACCAGAGCTGAGCAGCTACCTCACTGTTCAGCACTTGGCTCTCAAAAAGCCCGTGCTTTCAGAGGCTCCCCCATGGCCTGGAACAGCCTGTCACCTTCTCCCCACAGCAGCACTCCATCTGTAGGTAGTGTCTGTGTCAGGTGACAGCAGTTGCTAATGCCAAACTGGGTGAAGGAAAGCATCCCTGCCACCTCGAGTATTAACAGCCCAGCACAGGCACATTAGTTGTCATCTGCAACAACTAATTTGAGATCTGAAATCCTGTCTGTGCATGCAAGAGAGCCTCTTTCCCCCATATATTCATATCAGGAGGGTGAGGAGCCTAGCATACCTCCCCAGCAGAGCCTCTGACCATAATTTTCAGGGTCTGTACAAGGCTACATTTGCAGTGTAGCTTTGTCCTTCATCTGTTCCTCCGGCACATCTCCCACGCAATGAGCAGGGCTACATTTGGCTAACCTTTGCAATATCTTCCTGCAGGTGCTTGCTGGGAGTCTCCCTAGGGATTGGCCCACTCCCAGAGAGGAGGGAGCACCAGGAGAGATGTCTCTGCAGCACACACATGACAAGCCCTGTGCTATCATAAATACCAGACTATTTCTGCTGGAGACATATCCCCATCACAGAATTAAAGGAGGTAGAAGAGATCCAACATGCCTTTAATGCCCAGATGTTTTATGGAAAACTGTAGAAACAGTTTTATGTGCTGTTTCTACAGCTGCAGCATTACATGTATGTTTCCTTTCCAAAGGCCATGGCTGCCCAGGGCTAACCCAAATTGCAGAATCATAGAGAAATCCTGAGCTGGGAGGGACCCACAAGGATCAGATGATCTTCATTGTTCTGCACAGGACAACCTCAAAAATTATACCATGTGTGACTGCACCAGCCTTGCACACAACTATTTTTATCCAGCAAACAGGTCAAAGCAATTACCCTGTGTTCTGCAGAGGAACCAGTCTCCAAATAGAGATCTGGAGTCTCAAAAAAGTCTGGTAATCAGCAGCCTGGGTAACAAGCCTGGGCACTTTGGGGCTATTCCAGTTGCAGGCAAAAGCTCCTTCAGGGGGGCTACTGCACACACCAGGAGCTACCTCAGCTTTGAAACAGAGACATGTGCTCCCCAGGCAGCACAAAGAGCAATGCAGAGCCAGGGAGGGCTGGGACATCCCCAGAGCCCATGGGGGTGAAGGGGATGGAGCAGAGAACCTGCTCCCAAGCTGTTACTGAACTGGTCAGGTCTCCTACACTCAGACCTTTGGCAGCAGATCCAGGGTGAGCAGCTTTTGGCTTTCCTGTCTCCTTCAGGTGGCTTGCACAGGCCTGGGAGCACAAGGTTGTCATCTCCTTTAGTTATTAATTACCTGCTGAGATACCGTCAAGTCACCTAATTTCAGCTCTCTGATGGCCAGAAAGAGAGAAAAGTTATTTTCTCATATAAGGAGAAAAGTGGTATAGGAGCTTTCAGCATCCCCATAAACAGATGAGGAAGGCACCATAGAGGTACTCAGAGCCTTGTTCCTACCCCATTTCCCATGACAAAAGAAAGCTCTCCACAAGCTCTCAAGTCAACACCACTCAGAAGGATGCAGGGAAGGTGGCAGCACCATGTATAGAGGCTGCCAAACACAAGAGCAGCTTAGAGCCCAATCTCACACCTCCTCCTTTTCCTACACTGCACTTAAAGCTCAGGAGCACTTTCCCCCATATGGATTCCCAGGCTGAAGAACCTGAGTTCAGCTCAGCTCCAGCCCTGTCAGAGGCAGTGATGTGATTTCCTCTGCCATGGCACTGTGCTAAGGGGAACATCACACTGCTGTTTACTCATGGCTGGTTCCTAATATAGTTTTCTTTTTTTTTTTTTTTTTTTTAATTGCAAAGTAGCCTCTCCGTCTTCTGCATTATAGATCCATTTCCCGCACAAGCACATGGGAGACAGCTGTAGCCAGCACTTCAGTGGGTGTTAAAAAGCCCCTCTTGACTGAGGCTGACAACAATGCCACGCTTGTTCCCAGCACAGTCTCACTCTGTCTCCTCGCAGGAGCAGCTCCTCGCTCTCGCGCAAGGCCTGCGCGTTCTTCAGGCTTGGTTTAATTGCTGAAGTCACTGCAAAAGGCTGCTGTCATCCATGCTGGCAGGGATCCGAGTGCCACAGCCTCCCATCCAGCAGACCCAGGTTCTTTGCATGGACTGAGAGGCAATTTTACTCCAAGGGACTGCTTTGCTACCCACCTTCAGCAGCAGCTGACCATTGCTAAGCACGGCTTGTTCTAGGGGTGAACTACAGCAAAAGGCAGCAAATGCTGACATTAGGAAGGATGGGAACCTTTGAATCTCCCCAGAATTGAAAGAAAAGGAGAAGAGGGATCAATATAACTGATCTGAAAATTTCTGAGGTTCAAATTTCAGACTCTCATCCCTTTCCTCCCCATTCCTTTCTTTTTTCCTGGATCTGATTTCTGGACTTTCAGTATTTCTCAAATGCCTAAAGCAGTACCACAGCCTAGAGCTGGGAGAGAGCACAGACAGAAGTAGGAAGCAGGGAAAGGACCTCTACCTTTGGGTCAACAGTTAGCAGAGTTCTGCTTATTTTTGGTTGTGCAAATCAGGAAATGCTCAATTCTTTTATGAATACAATTCAGCTGTGCTGGAAACAACACAAGACAGATGTTTTAGATGCCAGATAAGGACATCTCCTGACCTAGGGGAAGTTGTGCAATATGGATGTTAGCAGGATGATTACATTACTGTGGCCAAGAGCTCTTAGGAAAATACCCCCATGAGCTCCATGTTAGCTTAGAGTGATCACTGGTGCAGTCCTCAGCACAGGGAACCTCCTGTGGCCACAGAGACTTCTGAGGGAATGGAGATCCTGGGAATGGAGTCTGGTAGAGCACTACTCCAGGGTAAATGGCTCCTGCTAACCCATTGATAAGTGGATGTCTCTGAATATACCTGCAGGAATCTCACCACCATACTGGGGCTATCCACAGACATGGCAATGCAGATATCCCATGGATTAAGCTGTACACTGAAAGGAAAAGTATGTTACCATCCCACCAAGCTATCCATAATGAACCCTCATAGAATATCCTAACTTGGAAGGGATCCGCAAGGAACATTGAAGTCCAGCTCCAACCCTATACCCCTTCAACTTGGCAGCCCACAAAAACAGAGGAAGCCACCAAGAAGCAGCATTAGACCCCACTCAGAACAAGCCTTAAAACCAGGGATAGATGTTGCTCAAAACAGGGTTTGTGAAAGAAAGGCAACAAGGGATGCAGCAAGTAGAGGAGCAAGCAGCCCTTTGTACCAACTACACTTCAGGAAAGAACTACCTCTCTCCCCCCATTAGGGAGACAAGAACAGGTTGTATGCAGTTTAATAACATTTAAACCTTTATTTCAGATCACAAGTAAAGCAGGTCTTGGCTTCACAAAAGCACATCTTGGTTTAACTAATTAATTTGATAATCCGCTATTCGCAATCCTCAGGAGACATTCAGCTTCTAAAGCAAGTAATTACCACTAAGTGGCAACCTCTTTGTGAGGCCCACCCTGATTAGGAAAAAAATTTCTTAAGCCAGAAATATAATCACAGTGTGATTTCCCAGAAGGACTGAAGGAGAGACTACATAACAACAGCTGGTCACGCTCACCATCTGAAGGAACAGAAGCAACTCAATTACCAGGTCTCCAGCTACAATTCAAGATGTTGTTCAGTGCCACGTGCAACCATGGCCTGCAGTTAACCATCAGGAAGTCTTACAGGAGGTATTTTGTAGGGACAGAAATCAGGAAGGTCCCACTTGGGGGAGCTCAAATATCCATGTGTGCCACAAGGGAAAGAAGGGAGAGGAATAAAATGGTTTTCTAAATTCACACATCAGGCTGGCTGCAGCACATACTGAGAGAGGTGATTCTCCCCCTCTGCCCTCATGAGACCTGCCTTGGAGTACTGCATCCACGTCTGGGGTCCTCAGCACAGGAATGACATGGACCTGTCAGAGCAGGTCCAGAGGTGGCCACAAAGATGATCCTAGGGCTGGAGCACCTCTTCTATGTGGACAGTCTGAGAGAGAACTGTTCAGCCTGCAGCAGAGAAGGCTTTGGAGAGATCTTAGAGCCCCTTCCAGTACTTAAAGGAAGCTTATAAAAAAAGAAAGAAGTTTTTATGCAGGCAGAGAGTGATAGGACAAGGGGGAATGGTTTTAAGCTAAAAGAGGAGAGATTTAGATTAGGAGTTAGGAAGAAATTCTTCACTCAAAGGATGGCGAGGCAGTGGCTCAGGTTGCCCAGAAAAGCGGAGGATGTCCCATCTCTGGAAGTATTCAAGGCACAGTTGGACAGGACTTTGAGCAACCTTGTCTAGTGAGTAGCATTCCTGCCTGTGGCAGGGGGGTTGGAACTTGAGGTCCCTTACAAACCAAACCATTCTATGATTCTAAGTCCAAGCTCACAGTGTGCAGTCCCAGAGAGAAGCAGTGCAAGTAGGGCAATATCAGCCTTACAGCCTCTGCCCAGATACGGAGGCACACCTTGATGACACACAGAGTCTTCCCAGACAAGCCAGCTGGACTCAATACATGCAGAGTACTTGCTGGTTAGCTCCAGGCATCCCCAGGTGCCCAGGGTTTTGGCTCAGCTGGCATCAATCATTGCCAGAGTCCACAGGACAAAGTCCTGCTTCTGCACTCATCCAAGACACCCATCTTAGTCTGAGCTACTTTGGGCTCCTTTAACTTTGGGTGAGGGAGGGGACACACAGAGGTGCACCCAGGCCTTATGAAGTAGCCATGCTGCACACAATTCTTGGGTTAATGCTGCTACAGCAGTCTCCAGAAGTTGAAGCCATGAACACAGCCAGCACAGGCAGGAGCTTGGATGGAAACCTGGCCTCCTGCACAATCAGACACCACCCCCGTGCACCCACACGCTGAGGGTGTTTCCCCATTGCACTGGGCTCCCCTCTTGGGTGCTGAGTCTCAGCATTCTGGTGCTTTGAGTACTAGGCAGGTGCACTGGTTGGCAGGATGTGACCATACTGCAGAAAATATCCCAACCCCCCACAAGAGCCTGTAAGACACAAAGCCAAGCAGGGACACACTTCTGTGAATGTGTAGTCAAGAGAGCTTAAATGGTTTAAGAGGAGCTACTTGTCTGTCTCCCGAGAGTTTAGGTATTACCTGCCTTTCCTGAGAACAAAGTGCTCTTGGCTTAGAAATTCAGCTGTGGTTTTAGGACTGCTGCTTCAAAACTCACCACAGTCTCTGAACAGAAGAATAGGTCAGCTTTTTCTGAAGAGCAGCCTAAAAGCGACCCATCTCTCTCCAGATCCCAGATATTTAATGGCACAGAAGAGTCATCTGTTCACCTTCCCTCCTGGCAGTGATGTTGCATGCCATTTAGCCCCACAGCACATGTTTACTGTACTCTCTGAGACAGCACACTCACCTCTGAGCCAGACGTGCCAGCGGGCACCCACACCCTTCCTGCCCCAGCCCCTCTCTGCAGACAAGGGAGTCGTGGGACACAGGGTCACACATGACTGCAAATTCCATCCCCAGCCACAGCTGCCAGGGCCTGCTCCTCTTTCCAGGTCTGCTTGGCAGAGCAAGCGTTGTGGTGACAGACAGACACTCTCCACCATGGCTCCATGCCACCAGCAGCCCCCACCTGTGTCCCTGCTCTGTGCCCAGCTCATGCCTGAGCAACCAGCACCCATGAGACACCTGCCCAGCCCGCACCAAGAGAAGTGGGTACATCCCTTGGAGGATGCCACTGAGCACCACCATTACCAGACAAGGGCTGGGACACTCTTCTGATTTGGAGACCCATCTCTTCCCATCTTCCATCTCTTCCCAAAACCAACCTAAAGCCAACTATGCCCTGCTAGGAGGCAGGGCTGGCAGCTCTAACCATGGAAGCAAGGACCCCCTCTCCAGCCACTGGCTGCAGTGTCTGCTCCACAGTTTGCAGAGCCAGAGCCAGCTCCCAGGTCCTATGTGGGGTGACAGTCAGGGACTCTGATCCAGGATCTTTGATCCCCAGAACTGCTATTCCCCTGGGTGCACACCCTGCCAAGCTCCCATCCAGCCCTTCCAACCCTCCCAAACCCCACACTTACAGCCAGCATTTGCAGAGCTTCTACCCAGCAGATCCCGACAGATCTTGCAAACCATTCTTCCATGGCAGAATGTCTCCAGAGAGAAGGAAAGCTCTCACCTGCCTACAGTTTGCTTCTCCAGAGCAGGCAGGCAGCTCAGCACTCCCTGGGGCAGAGCAATAGCCCCAAGATGTATCTCCAGGTCCAGTCAGTGCCTTAGAGAGCTGCATGGGTGTTCCCTGGGACCAGCTGTCATGGTGCCTGTCACAGCTGAGCTGTGTTGCCCACTGAACTCAAGCAGTCCCTCTGTGAGTCCTCCAGGTGCTTCTCAAAGTACCCTTAATCCAACTGGTATTCCCAACGGGGGAATGACAACCTGCTCAGGTCTGACAGTTTCCCCAGATACAGAAGAGAGCTGCTTTGTGCCCCTCTAGCCTTGACCAGCCAGTAGCAAAGGGGAAATATCTCAGTCCTCCAGCAGCTCTGCCAGGCTTCAGGCTGACGCTCAAGTCACTCTGCAGTGACCAAAGAGGAGTTTGGGGTCAGGGTCTTCTCCCCGGGGGAGTCTAGAGCCAACTCTGCTGACTGCAGATCCAGAGCACTGAGAAGGCTCCTGATATGCCAGTGGGAAGGGCTGGTTTGACAGGAATAGGAGCAGTCTGCCATGGAACATCCACAGCTGGCAATTAGAGGAGTGAACCTCAGGGAATGCCTACAGCAAGGATGCCAGGCAGGAACACAGAGCAGGTAGGACACAGGGCACAGTGAGGAGGTGGTGTGATGTGGATCACAGCTGCTGTACCAGGGACCCTTTTTTCCCAGTGTGGGCTGGAAGAAGAGGAAGCACCAGGAAGCAGCATATGACTGACATGCTGCGAGCTGGTTCCAGCTGGGGTGGGCGCCTCCCCTCCCTGGCACCAGGGCTGGAGAGCACGGGCAGGAAACTGCGATTCGATGCCATCAGCAGCGATAACAATGTGCCTCCTGAAGGAGATGAGCAGCTTCCCCTCCAGACAGGCAGGGCGGAGGACTCCTGCCTCCTGTCAGCAATCTGTCCTCTCTCCCTCCCACCTGCCCTCCTTCCATCATATTGCTGCTGTCTTCCTCCTTGCAGGGGAATTTCTGCTCCCAAATCGAGACAGGGTAAGGCCAGCGACAGAACAGCCCTGGGAAGGTTGGAGGAGGCTTAGACCCCTCTGGGGTTCAAACAGGACTGGGGCCATGAGCCTTTGGAGGAGCTTGGTGGGAGGAGGGACAAGTGGGTGAAGAGCTTCCTCCCGAACACAGAAACACCCAGGTCCAAGTGTGTGTTCTTTGCAGCTTTTTTTCCTTTATAGAATCATACAATGTTAAGAAGTTGGAATAGACCTTAAAGATCATTCTGTCCCGAGCCCTCTTGCCACAAGCAGGAACACCTCCCACTAGAACAGACTGCTCAAGGCTTTATCCGAACTGGCTTTAAACACTTCCAGGGCTGGGACAACTACAGCCTCCCTAGGCAACATGTTCCAGTGTCTCACCACCCCCACAGTGCAAGAAGCCTTTGGATTTGGGTCATATTTTGCAGCCCCTGCCTGCGTTTGCTGCCGGGCGAGGTGAAGGTGTCTGAGAAAGTGCGAGCTGGCGACTGAACCTGAGCATCGCTCCCGCCATCAGGAGAGCGGGAGGGAGCTGTGCAGCTGGGGCTGGCACACCAAAGGAGGCCTGAAACTACCACATGAATATTGTCTGTTCCCTTAAGTCTACCCCGTCACGGAATCCCCGGGGCCTTTGAGCCGCGCTCCGCCACACCCGCCCCGCCGGGGGCTCCCTGAGGGGGCGCGGCGCCATCTTGGCGGGCGGGCCGGGGCGAGGCCTCGGCGCAGGGCGACACCTGCCGGCGGCGCTGGGCAGCGCGGCCGCTCCCGCTGTGCCCGCGCCCCGTGCACCGAGCCCCGCGCACCGAGCCCCGTGTCATTCGAGCCCCGCGCACCGAGCCCCGCGCACCGCGCCCCGTGCACCGAGCCCCGCGCACCGAGCCCCGTGTCATTCGAGCCCCGCGCACCGAGCCCCGCGCACCGCGCCCCGCGCCCCGCGCACCGAGCCCCGTGTCATTCGAGCCCCGCGCACCGAGCCCCGTGCCAACCGAGCCCCGCGCCCCGCGCCCCGCGCCCCGCGCACCGAGCCCCGCGCACCGAGCCCCGTGCCAGCCGAGCCCCGCGCCCCGCGCCCCGCGCACCGAGCCCCGGGCACCGAGCCCCGCGCACCGAGCCCCGCGCACCGAGCCCCGTGCCAGCTCAGCTCCGCGCACCGAGCCCCGTGCACCGAGCCCCGCGCACCGAGCTCTGCGCACCGAGCCCCGTGCCAGCCGAGCTCTGCGCACCGAGTCCCGTGCCAGCCGAGCTCCGTGTACCGAGCTCTGCGCACCGAGTCCCGTGCCAGCCGAGCTCCGTGTACCGAGCTCTGCGCACCGAGCCCCGTGCCAGCCGAGCTCTGCGCACCGCGCCCCGCGCACCGAGCCCCGTGCCATTCAAGCTCCGCGCACCGAGCCCCGTGCCAGCCGAGCTCCGCGCACCGAGCCCCGCGCACCGAGCTCTGCGCACCGAGCCCCGTGCCATTCGAGCTCCGTGTACCGAGCTCTGCGCACCGAGTCCCGCGTACCGCGGACTGAGCTCCGCGCCAGCCGAGCTCGGTACTCAGCCAGCGCCGGCCCCTCTTCCGACCCTCGGTGCGTTGCTCCCCTACACACCCGTCGCCCATCCCCACCAGTTTGGGGCGGTTCAGTTGCCTTTGGGCAAGCGGCACCCCACGTGGAGCTGTATTTATAGACAAATCCAAGCACAGCGAGGTAGCTGCCTGACTTTTCCCCTTCTTCATTGCACTCCTCAGTCTGTAATTTCCTGTTTGCTTTTAAAGTTATTTTTACTAAGGAAAAAAAAAAGTTAAACATTTTTTAACACTTCTATCTGTTCACTAGCACAATAAAGCAAAGATCTGAGTGAATTAACTCCCCAGCAGTTTGCCCACTGTCCCTTCCATCCCAGTACATGTGGCTTGTGCTTCACTAGCTGGCTCCTATCAGCCAGCCCCACACCACATAGGAAAGGTTACTAGCCTTCACTGTTGTTTCTTTTTTATTTCTTTCTCTGTCTTTCTGAGTACCTTTCTGAAGATTTTGCCAGCTTTCTCCATAAATAGAAGAGGGTAGGGATGTCTACTGAAAATAGGTGTATCTATATGCACATATGTGGTAGAGAAGAGAATAAATATCGCGGTCCTTGGGAGACTGGGATTTCTGAGAGAGCAGGAAGAACCCAATTGTCTAGGAGAAATCTGGAGGGGATAACTCCTGCACAAGTGATACTCCCATGGTCCCAGCACAGCCATGCCTACAGGAGGGCTCTTAGGGCTCTGAGCCCACAGCTCAGCTGTGAAAGCCTCAGAGACCCCAAACTGCCTAGCAGCCACACATGGTGAGGCCTCAGGTGAGTGCACAGCCAGAAGCCAACTTCCCCCCATCCAGCCAAGGAGCCAAAGCAAGGCTTTAAATGGCTTTCCAACAGTGTGGGCTTAGCTGGGCTTCAGGAGGCAAAGCTTGTGTTCAAGCAGGGATTGCCCTGCATTGCTGTGACAGAGGAAAGCACAGATACAGCACAGCTACTGCAGGGTTTGGTCACTACCAGTACCCTGTGGCCTTTCCAAGCCCTTCTTTCCGGGCTGCCCACAAGCTCGGGATGATTGGTGGTCTGATGTAGACCAGACCAACTGGGCTGGTGGTCACTTCCCCAAAGTGTCCTTAGCACCCTCCCTCCCTCTCCAACTAACCCGCCAACACATTTCATTTACCTTCAGGACAGTCTGGATGTGTGGCCACAGATGCCAGGAGAAGATGGTGAGAGGAGCCCAGGTGGCTTCTTCAGGGGTCCTTGCCTTCCAAGAGGCGATGAGGAACAGCTGTATCTGGCCACAGGGAAGATCACAACTCTTGGTACTCATAAAATCAAAGTCCCCACCACGTCGCCTTCCACTCTGGATGTTCTGCAGAAATCCCCAGGAGTAGAAAACTCATTGCGCAGTCCTCGGGGATTCCCACAGTTTTGTTTGCTCTTCCAGGGAAAAGCGAGGAAGTCTGAGCCACGAAGGAAGGTGTGCATCACCCCGCCCAGCTCCTGCTGACCTAGAGGTCCCTCTGCTCTTGCCTGTCCCCGCTGCAGCCTGTTCCCTTGCACAGCCGGGCCTGGGGAACGCCTGCTGGGGAAAGGCGCCCTGCACCCGACGGGTGGCCCGGCCGCGGGGACGGTCCCCAGCCCTGCGGGAGCCCGGGGCCGCTCAGCGCCGGCAGCCGGCCGGGGCAGCCGAGGGGCTGGCTCCGCACCAGCCGCAGGGGGAGCACAAAGGCTCTCCCATCCTGGCCGCTCTGCCCTGGAACGCAGCATGGGAAGCGCTGCCCAGCGCGGATCTGTTCCTCATTATCCGCCCGGCTGCCGGATCCCGGCTTCGTCACGCCCGCGCACAGCCCCGGCCGCTCGCATCCCGCCGGGCCGAGCAACTCCTGCACACCTGGGGCCGGCATCCCCTGGCGTTATCCGCAGGGTAACGAATTATTCCCTTCCCCACCAGACAGAGGAGGCTTCCAGGGAGCAGGGATGGCTGCTTCAGGTGCAAAGAGTGGGAAGGAAAACGCAGAATTCAGGGGAGGTGTTTGGTCTGATCGCAGGTGGGATGGACGCCTGGACAGATGGACATTAGGAGGCAGGAGCAAGGAACAGACTGATGTGTCTCCAAAATATTTGTACCAGATACAACCAAACTGAACACCTCTCCTGAATTCTTCTGCATTTGCCTTCCTGCTGCTCTCCAGGAAAACATGAGCATGGCCAAAGCCTCTGCCATGCTTTGTGTGAGTGAGAGGTGAGGAGCTGGCTCCTAATCACTTGCTTCCCCCTGCTTCTGCCTGTAGAGAGCAATGTGAAAACCTCCCAAGAGGGTGTCAGAAGTGCTCCAGAAACCGAGCATGATCAGCAACTACACATGTGAATCAACAGCACCCTTGCTGCAGTGGAGAATGTGAAGCTGGCAGGTTCAAGAAAATTATTATTTCTTGGACTGGGTACCTGTGAGACACAACTGGGTGCTAGTTCCAATCAGGGTATAAATATATGCATGTATATATGTCAGAGAAACAGCTTCAAAAAAATAAGGCAGAGGGGAGGTACCAACAAGGCGGCACACGGAAACCTCAGCCCAACTATTCCCAGAGAAGCACTTGGAAGAACAAGAGGTAACAGGGACAACCTTCCCCAGGGGAAATATTTACTGAGTGAAAGGAGAAATTCATTCTGTGCAAGACTGCTGTAGCTGTGGTGTGGCTTTGGGACAGGGACAGTTGACACCTCCATCATCAGGGACATTCCAAATCCAGTGGGACAGGGCTCTGAGCTACCTGGTCTAGCTTTGCTACCAGCCCTGCATGGAGCTGGGATTGGACCATGTGCTTCCCAAGCCCCTTTCAGTCTGAATTTTACCTGATGCTCCAATGTGCATTGTGCAAAAGCAATGTGGTGATTTTAAGACTCACTTGTAAGATGGCCAACACCAACCCATTACCCACAGCTCTTCCACACAGCTGATGTCAGATCTGCCTTACATCCCCTGCTGACTTCACAAGTTTTGCTACCACAGAGGATCTGGAGGAGCTGAGTGCTGGAGAAAGCAAATGTCTGTGGAAAAAATGTGCGGGTTTAATGGCAGGCTTTAAACAGAAGCCTGGGTGCAAAATGATAGGTCTGTGATAGTCTGCCCTGGGATGGGGTTGCTTACAGTCACAGTTGGAGGGTTGTGTGTTCTGGGTTAGAGTCTGACAAGCAGCTCCTGTGGCTGTGCCTTACTCTGTCCTGGAGAAGCAGAAGTTTGGGCACATGCATTCGTGGTTTGGCCCACTCGTCATGTTTTTCCACTGAAGCAGTTCAGTATTTTTAGGCTGACAGAGAGGACTCTGCTATGCTGGAAGGATCAGAGCAGTCCTGTGCGGGCAGGACACTCCAAGGTGAAGTGCAGAGAGTGAAGTACAAGACTAAAACCTGGCCAGGAGCCACCATCCCTGCTCACAACAAGGGTGGTTTCACAGTGGGAAGAAGGGGCTCCAAGCTCCTGGCTGGTGGCATGGAGAACCTGCACACACATTAGCTGCTAGGCTCAGATGTCTGGATGAGAGAGCAGCAACCAGCCCCAGCATTTCCTGAAGCTGAGATGTCTGCTTTCCCTCCTCTGAGGACCTGAAGGATGCAGACCCACCTCTTCCAGGAAACCACCTGGCCCACACAGCCTGGTGTGCTGCCAAGGCGATTGTTGCAGGCGATGCTGGCACTGGGGTCCAGCACGCAGAGCACAGCTCAGCCAGCAGCGTTGGTGTGGGATGCAAAGCAGATGGGGAATGTCACAAGGACCAACAGCTTCCAGAGGGGCCAGTGCAAAGCTAACAGGGCTAGAAGCTATAACTGACCCTGCCAAAAAGAACCAGGGGTCGATGGTGGATGCCAGGTTCAATACAAGCCAAACATCTGCCTTGTGAATCAAGGAAACCACATTTAATTTCCTTCAGGAAAAGCAGAGGCCAGGAGATCAAAGGGAAGAGCCAAACCAGTACACCACTGATGCAAGGAGGCTCCTGTGACCCAGAATACCCTGAAACAGACCCCTGTAAAACAAATTTTTGGCAAGGAGAGAGGAGATGGGAAGACATGGGCTCTCAGCACGCTGGTGGCTGTGCAGCCCCAGTTCTGGGCAGAAGGGCCTGGTCTCTTGCTGGCTGCTCCCTCTGCACAGCCTAACAACGGCTGCAGGCAAGCATCTCTTCGGAAAGAATTTCACATTTTCCACAAACTTTATGGAAACCAGGAAATCCAGTTAGGCACATCAAGAGAGGGGGGTTGGGGCCTCGGGTGGAGAAGAACGGAGAGGCACAGGGACGTGGTGCCTGCAGAGGAGAACTGAACCAGGATGGGCAGAGGTTCCCAGACAACAGACAGACCAGACCATAATGTCTGCTCCAACTCCAATTTATTGAACATTACAAAATACTCTGCATATATTTTCACATTATAACAATATCCTTGCAAATAATATATTAAGTTCTTGAGTCATTTGTGGTGCCCATGGCTACAGAAAACACTGACCCAACTAGAGATTTAGTATGGCCCAATATCAGAAATCAAAACTAGAATAAGTCATACCAGAAATGCAAAACTATATAAAAACCTTTTAAAAACCTCATGCTCATCTGGTGGAACAGGTACAGAGCTGAAGGGCCTCTGCTGACAGGGCTGAGGGTTCCCATCAGCTCACCTGCTCCACATTGGACTCATCCACCCAGTGCATCCAAGTGTCCCCTTGGCACCTGCTGTCTCAGCACACCCATATAGCTGAAAAAGGCAGGCTTTTATCTGCTTTGTAGCATTATCAGTCCAAGTCCCCATTTTTCCCAAAGAGGAGTGACCCCCAAGCCCCTTGCTCTGCCAGTGCCCAGCCATTGTGCTCTTTTGTGTGCTGAGCAGTTCTTGGGGTGCAGTATTTGGCCCTTGGGCTCACACCAGAAATAATTCATCGTGTGGGCCACCAGCTCCCATCACTCTCCGAGGAGGGAACAGGGGTAGCTGGGATGCAGGTGTTGGGGACAGACCTGTGAAGATGAACACTGGTCACACCCATCACCCCTGCTCCTGATGTACATTCATACCTGCTGCGTGTGCCACCCCTGGCACCATGGCCAGTTCTCCCAGCTGATGCACCCCAGGCAACTGGGAGACTCAGACGTGGGCAGAATGAACACCAAAGACACTGTGCAGGGCAGCTGCCTGCCAGTAAAGCCAGAAAGCTGAACACTGCAGCTGCTGGGAACACACCCAGGCGCCAGGTGTGGGGCTGGCACAGCAGTTGGCTGTCAGAGGAGTCCCTGTGCATACAGGTTCACTAGCCCAGCTCCTGCTGGAGCCAAAGCCCAGGAGCGCTGCTCCCAGTCCTGAGAAAGCCATGGCCTCGCCTCTGTGGTGCCTCCATAGCCCGGGGAACACGGGGCTGTCTGGCAAGGAGCCTATCTCTGAGCTCCTGGCTGAGCTCCATGCATGTGGGGAGCCAGCATGAAGTCAATGGCTCAGTCACTGGGTGTGGGTGGGCTCTTGCTCACCACCGCTGCTCTCACCCCTTTTCCCAGAGGTCTCCTCCTCACAGCCAGGCTGGAGACCAGCTCACTCTTACACCTGTAAGCAAGCCACAGCCCATTTTCCAGCAGCCACCACCTCGAGGCAGCACAGCCATGACAGGATCAAGTCTGTTCAGGATCCCAGCCCTGGGAGAAATATCTCTAACTTCCCAGCTGCAGAGATGTGTAGGGATCAGAGAGGAAGAATGAGGTTTGGGATCTGTGCCTCCCTGGGTGTCACAGCACAAAGACCAATTATTGACCAGGTTTGCATCAGTAGGTGCATGGGCAAAGCACACCCTGGAGAACAGCTCCAGCAGGAGTACTGGGTTCTCCTGCCACTCCTGGAGTTTATGGAGACACACACAAGCTTTGCAGTGCAAGACAGAGCAGTCACCAGGTCATAGCCTGTGTGCAGCACTCAGCTCCTTCCCAATCCACAGAGGTGCCTCAGAGGTGGCTTGCTCTGTTGAACATCAGCCACCTGGGCTCTGCAGAGGGTGGCATCCTGCCCTGCTCCTCTGTGGCCATCAAAGGCTGCAGCTCCTGCTGCTCAGGACCGTCCGGGCTGCTGTCACTCTGGGACCGGCCGCTCTTGGAGACATGGCTGGGGAACTGGAAGCAGGAGCTCTGCTCTGGCATTGCCTGGCTCGCAGACTGGGGCTGCTCCTCCAGCACAGGGCAGGCAAATCTCCTGTGCTGATGTCCGCTCTCGATGCCTGGGGGGGAAGCGATGCTCTCCAGGGAGGAGATGCTTTGGTTCCACGCCTTCTGCATATCCACTGGCACAATTTTGGTGGTCTCCGAGGAGACATAAACAGCCAGATCAGCCTGGTCTCCTTTCCATGGCAGCTCCTTCTCTGCTAAGGTTGGCGATGGAGGGATGATGCAGGGGCTGGGGCAGACATCCAGGCTGCCTGGAGATGCAGATGAAGGAACAGTGAGAGGGAGCTTGCACAGTGCTCAGTCTCTCCTTGGACCCTGCAAACATTGCAGAACTAACCACTACCAAATGGCCATGGAACCCTAGAACATCCTGAGATGGAAAGGACCCACAAGGATTATGGAGTCCAACTCCTTGCCTATGCAGAACAACCCCAAGAATCACACCATGTGCTGGCCCAGAGATGCAGGACACAGGGTGATTCTGCCATGCCTCCAGAGGACAGTGATTCTCCCATTCATGCTCTGTGGACCTTGGTTTTGCCCAGGCCATGGCAGCTTTGCTCCACAGGCAGAGGAAGGATAAGCTACCCACTGGCAGCTGCCCCGGCATGGAGCATTGGTGCCTACCAGGAGTTGTCTTTCCCTGCAGGACCTCATCAGTGGCTCGAGCAACGAACACAATCCCCTCATCGTCCTCCTTCTCCGTCTCCGAGCTATCGCTCTCCTCCTCCTCTGAGCTGACCATCACCAGGACAGGAGCTGCAGGCAGATGGAGGGGCTTGGTTTGGTGCTAGCACAACCCTGGGTGCTGTCATCCCACCGAGCTGGCAGTGGGCAAGCACAGCAGGTGCTCCCATCCCATGCCACCAGGTCCCCTTGCCAGGACCTGCCATCCTCACCTGCCACTGGCCTTACCTGCATCCTGCCAGGGAACATTTCTGTGAGTCTTCCCGTTGGGTGTCTCTTTGGTCAGAGAGATGTTCTTCTGTGAAAGGAGAAGAACTGGCTGAGACCTGTCCTGGGCAAAGCCCAAAACCAAAGAGGTGGTCCTGAAGCCAGCCAACACTGGGCATGCAGATTCCCACCCTGGCTACATGGCATATGGTTTGCATCATCATGGCCCCACAAGGAACTGCTCAGCTGCAATGGCTTCAAAAGCCTCCAATCAAAGATACCTAGGGATCAATTTGAGGCACAGTGCCACACTTCTAGGCCTGGATCTGCATCAACACTGAGGCTGCTTTATGTTGAGTGCTCCTGCAAAACAAACCAGGGGCTCCTCCAGGGCTTTGCTCAGTGAAGAGCCACCCTACAGCACTGATGGCATGCTGGGGACACATGGACACACAACACCTGCATGCACACATGCAGCATCAACAGGACTGAGAAGAAATGAGCCGTTTTCCCCTCTGGTTCTGGAGCTGCTGATGCCCTGCAACACCTCACCTACACCCCAAAAGGACCTCTCTTACTGCATCCTGGGGCGGCCAAATCTCAGAGCTAGGAAAAGAACAAGAGCTTGGGGAGGACTTACCTTTTTCCTGCCTTTTTCCTTCAGCCTGGCCTTGCTCTTGGAGGAGCAGACATTGTGCTTTGTGGACTTGAAGGTCTCCAGACGCCTCTTCATGTTCTGCCGGAAGATTTCTTTATCTTGGCGCTCTTGTTTATCTGGAGAGATGAAGTGACGGCTGTAGCTGGCCTTGTACTGGCCGAGGGAGAGGCAAAGAGAACAGGGTGAGCAGCTGGCCCCATGGAGCCCCGTCCATCCCTGCTCCTCCTGCGGGCGCTGCTCCCCTCAGGGTGGCCCGGGAGTGCTCACCCGCCGGCGGGGCTTGTAGAGGCTCCCTCGCAGCACGTGGTGCATGGCAGCGTCCTCCTTGTCCCGGCGGCTCCGCACCGTGTCGATCACCTGCAGATCCAGGCACGCGCCGCTCCCGCTCTCCCTCCTGCGGGAGATGGAGATGGATGGGGTCCCTGCCAGCCCCCTGCCAGCCCTGCTGCAGCCCGCCCCGAGGGAAGAGGGTGGCTGCGAGGGCCAAGGAGGTCTGTGCAGGAGCTCAGAGGGATGGCTGTACTCACAGGAGGTTTGTGACCGATGACTCTGACATGGATGTGCGGCTGGGCATGGAGGGCAGCGCCAGCTTGGCAGCCGAGTGCACGTGGCCACCCTGGGAATTAGGAGGACAAGGCTGGCGTCAGGACAGCAAGGAGCCAGCTGGGATGGGCAGGTCCCCACTGCCTGGCCAGAGGGTGAACATGAAGGGAACCTCTCCTGCCAGTGCCATTCTGCTGCCTGGCCAGCACTGCTGCCTGTACCTGATCAACAAAGCTGATAGCATCACGGATGTTCAGCTTGTAGTAAACATCCCAGATCTCATCCCGCAGCCTGTAGGCAGATTTCCGCATCAGGAGCTGGCTCAGGTATTTCTTGTCAAACTGCTCCCACCTGCCATGAGATGAAGACACAGGCAGTTTAGCTCCCATGGTGTACCACGGCCAGGGATATCCACACAAGGCTGAGTGTCCCAAGTACAGCAAAGGGAGGCTGGGCACGCAGGACCTGGCTGTGCAGAGGGACACACTGCCAGGGAGAACAGGAGGGGAGGGGACGTGGTGACCCTTCAGCCTGCCCAAGGGGAAGCCAGACACTATCGGGTCTGTGAGAGGCAGTGGGAGTAGGACTGGGGCCACACTGCTGGAGCACTTCCCCTGCAGGAAACAGGCTTTTTGCATCCTTTTCCTGTCCCTGTGCTGCAGATAAACACTGCCCAGGCAGGAACAGGGCTGTTCCCTCCTCAGTGCCCAGCACAGTTCCATCCATGAGGAGGCAGAGGGCTGTTGCCACCAACATGGACACCCCAAGTTCTGACCTTGGCAAGCAATGTCAGCTCCACGGCATCCCCAACCTGACCTCTCTCTGGGATGTTTTTGTCATCTTGGTCTGCTGCACCACAGCACCAGATGGTACCTATCCAGACTGATGGACAGACATACAGCCTTCCTGTCCACAGGAAGGGGTGTCCTCCTGGGAAAACCCCAAGATATCCCTGTGGCTGGCATGCATCTCCCATTCACAAACAGTCAGCAGAGGATCTTGTCTAAGACACTTACTTGTCCCGCCAGTAGTGGTAGCCATGGTGCCCCACGATGTCCTCCACCGCTGCCAAGATGTGGTCAAAGGCCTTGAGTGAGGGGAAGAGGGTGAGTGCTGGCAAGGCTGTGGATGCCCCAGGGATGCCAAGGTCATACATGGTCCTGGCCCAGCCCCACAAGTGAGGGGAGCTGGGGAGCCTCTGGCACTATCACTTACGTGCTCATGCAGCTCCTCGTTCAGCGTGGGTTTGTGGTGGTCACTACGCTTCACCTTCAGCCATGTCACCAGGGGTTTGATGGTGAGGCCCTAGAATGGCAGGAGAAGGCAAGGGAAAGACCGGGAGGGCGAGAGGGTGCATGGCTGGGGCATGGGGAGCAGAAGCAGCACGAAGTGACTGGGGACAGTGGCTGTACCAGCCACAGATGCCCCTGTAAACCCGACCCCTGTGCCATGATGTGCACCCCCAATCATCCTTCCCCATGACTCATATTCATCCTCCCCATGGCTTCCCTTCCTAGGGTGCTGAACGCCAGAGCTGGGGCCCATCAGCAGCTTTGTAAAGAGAACAGCCTGGACAGGCATGCACACTTGGAGCTCCTGGAGCCAGTCCAACCAGAACAAAATGCCAGTAGGAAAGAAGGTGCCCATGGCCCCACCACTGCAACAATCCCCATAGCAGTCCTGCACACCTGCTGATGGATGGGGTGCCAGAAAGCACTGAGGACCAAAGGTCACTTTAAAAAGATACTTTCCCAAAGCACATGTCCCCAGGCCAGTTCTGGGGCAAGAAAGCAGCACTGGAGGAGGGCACAGTGCCCATCCTCACCTGCACAATGACAGTGAAGAACACCACCACGATGGTCGTTGCCACAAAGTAGTCCTTGGCTTTCACCTTTTCCCTGTCCAGCAGGATGACCAGGGCAAAGGCCACGGCCCCACGGAGGCCTCCATATGACATGACCACCTGGTCGATCCTGTCCAGGGGGATGAGGCGGAAGCGGTTGAGCACGTATGTTTGAAGAACAACACCTGGGGAAGAAGGAGGAGGAGAGCCTGGAATTCTGGGAGAACCCTTCCTACTCCAGCAGCACAGCACAAAATCCCAGCCAGGATGTATGGCTGGCCTTGTGCCCCAACTTTCCTGGGCAATATCCCTTTTTGGCATGAAAAGGGCTGTGTGCTACCAGCCATATGCACAGCAGGACAGACTGACCCACGGCTCTGAAGAGCAGGATAAAGAAGAGGGTGCCCAGCACCAGTGCTGTGTCCCATGTCCACTTGGAGGTGTCCACAGCTGAGATGCCCAGAAACATGAAGATGATGGTCTCTGAGCTGCTGGCCAGTGTCTTCATGGTGTACTTGACCGTGGTGCGGGATTTCTGGGAGATGTTGGCTTCCACGTACTTCTTGCAGCAGATCCCACAGAAGGTGACTCTGCAGAGGGGCAGGAGGAGATGGCATGGCCCTATGGCAGGATGAGGAGTGGGTCTACTCACTGCCTCTTGCTGCTCAGCACTGCAACCCCAATTTCCTGGGTTCCCCGGGGGGATACCCCAGTACTCACGCCAGGATGGCGGAGAGCGAGACCATCTCGGCAGCGAGGTAGGCGACGTAGGCCAGGAGGAAGACGAAGAGAGGCTCGATGATGCGCACGCGCTTGGTGAACCGCGTGATCAGGGCCAGCAGGAAGGCGAAGAGCAGCCCCACGGCTGTGCCCCCCAGGCTCACCAGGAAGAAGGAGGCTGGTGGGAGGAGAAGTCTCGTGTGAACCATAAGGAAGTGTGCCCACCTCCTGTGCCCCACAGCCACGCCATGCTGGCCAAGCACCACGTTCCCACCCAGGTCCCCTCCAAAGCATCCCATGGAGCACAAAGCTTTGGATGATCCCATAGCATCCCCTGGAGCACCCCTGCTCTGGGCTGATAGAGTTGGGGTTGTTCAGCCTGGAGGAGACCCTGGGGAGACCTCAGAAGCCCTTACAGTACCTGAAGAGCGCTCCAAAAGAGCTGGAGAGGGACTTTTGACATGGACATGGAATAACAGGACAAGGGACAATGGCTTCAGACTGACAGAGGGCAGGATTAGATTGGGTATTAGGAAGAAATTCTTCCCTGTGAGGGTGGTGAGGCCCTGGCACAGACTGGCTGTCCCATCCCCAGAAGTGTTCAAGGCCAGGTTGAGGGGGGCTCTGAGCAACCCTGTCTAGTGGAAGGTGTCCCAGCCCATGGCAGCAGGGGTTGGAACAAGATGAGCTTTAGGGTCCCTTCCAGCCCAAACAATTCTGCAGATCTATGCTGATGGCCAGCATGTGACACATGGAGATGACAGAGTTGTGGTGCCCAGTGCCCACCCCACAGGACAACAGCTCCTGTGCTTGCCGCCCTCCACTTCCACAGCAGAGGAGGAGGTGGAGGGGCTGGTGTGGCAATTACTCACCTACCCCCTTCACGTAGTCTGTGGCGTGGATGTGCGCTGGGCCCAGCTCCACAAAAGAGTTGAAGACCTTGTACAGCACCTGCAGGGAAGGCAAATCCCTTGAGAAACACAGGGCATTGCCCTGCCTTGAGAGGGGCAGGAAGGGTCCTGTGGAAGAGGCATTTTCCACCCCAAACCTGTCAGGTAATAGCTCATTTCAGCAAAGTCTCCCAGAGCCAGGAGAGTGGAAAGGCCAAGAGAGCATGGCATGGGTCTGCCCCCAGCTCAGGGATGTCACCTGCATCCTCTGCCCATCCTGGGGAATTCCAGCACCTTGGACCTTGTTGGGCTCAACTTTAGAGTCCCTCAAGCTGCAACTCACCACGGTGACAGCATCATTTAGGAGAGACTCGCCAAACACAATGATGAAGAGGGTCTCATTAACATGGACCTCTTCAAAGACAGCCAGGACTGCCACAGGGTCCACAGCTGAAATCAGGCTGCCAAAGAGCAGGAAATCCATCAGCCCAGCTTCAACACCTGGATCTGTTAGGACAGAAGGATCAAGGTCAGGCAAGCCAGCCACCTCAGAGCCCCTCTCACCAGGTGGAAACAAGCCTGTCCCTCATCTGATCCCAGTGACTTGGCTGCAGCATCTCAACTGGGAGTGCAGTGGGATGAGCCCAAAAGTGTTCCCAGACCTCCAGGATGCCCCTGGAAAAGTGGGACTTGGTGCATTCTTGCTGCAACATGAGAGGAGCATAAGGGATGTCCCTGTTGGCACCCAGGTGCATCACTGCTCCTCCAGCAGGTACCACCAGAGGCAGCTCAGCAGCCCCACCTCAGGTCCAGGCACCAAGTGGCCCCTCAGGGCTCAGGAGAGCTCAAAACACAGCCCAGGCCAGCCAGGGCCAGTGGTTCCAGCCAAGGACAGGGAACATGGCAGCGAGCCAGCAACGCTAGCCAAGGTTGGCAGACAAAAATAGCAAGACATGAGTCAGCCCAGTGCCAAGCGGCCCGTCTGTCCTGCACGCTTGACCGTTCTGCCAGAGCACCATTCCCAGGATGTCAGGATCCTGCTCGTGCTGCAATTCCTAGGAATCCACAGCAGGGAGAGGCAGTGGGCTATGAAATTGGGGGCGCTTTGCACCTCTAACCTATTTTTTGGGGGTGTGGCCCAAGCTGGGCAGCCCTGAACACCCACCCATGAGCCCGGCCCGGTGCAGTCCCCAGAGCGCGGTGCCGGTGGCGAAGGAGTTCCAGAGCGTGCCCACCACTGCGTAGGTGAGGATGGCGCCGATGTTGTCGAAGAACAGCCGGCTGGGCATGAAGTACCCCGAGTCCAGGACGATGGGGGGCAGAAGGAAGAGGAAGAACATGTTGGGCTCCAGCTGGTACTCAGCTTTCTTTGCCACGGCCAACACGATGCCCCCCAGGCCCAGCCCCAGCAGGATGAGAAGGCAGCTCTCCGGGACGACAGATGTCACCTTCCTTGACAGGTGGAAAACTAGAAGAAAAAGAAGAATGAGAGGATCAGCCAAACAGGCACATGGACAGAGCATCTCAAATCCACAGGCTTCACGGAAGGGTTGGGTGATGCATGATGGATGGGAGGAGAACAAGGGAGCATCTATGGAAAAATTGCTTCATGGCCACATATGCACAAAAAACCTTCCAGCTATCTCCCAGGTCAGGATTTCAGTTCCCTGACTCTTTAGGATTTCCCTCTCCCTCTCAGCCACTGTCTAATAAGCCAATCAGCCAGGAATTTTACTTTTGTTGGCTTCTGGTATCTACACTTAAAGGTTTAAAGCAGGCAGCGAGCACGTTCACAGTGTCACGAGCACTGCTGGCTGCTATTCAAGTGAAGAAATCCTGGAACACCGGGACATGTTACCCCACTTGGAGACGAGGATGCTCAGCCCTGGTGACAGGGTGACCTTGTTTGCATCTGTCTGAGCAAGCAGCCAGAGCAGCATGCAAACCACTGCAGCACAAGCCATGCCTGAGCACAACCTCCCTCAGCACCAGCTAACCTACCTGCATGCAACAACACAGGCACTCGGGAGCTGCAGATTTAGAGATGCTTGGAATAATCAGTTTATTCCATGCAAGGTTTGGGCCAAATCTTAAGCTGCTGTGGAACAGGATGTATTTTCTAAAGCAAACAGAGGATGCCCTGGTATTCATCCATCAGTAAGGTGCCAGCGAGCCTGTGCTCAGGCACAAGCCAGCAGGGTGCCATGCCAGCCAGCACAGGAGATTCATTCCTCCAGGCACCCTTGTCCCACAAGTCAGGGTGTCCTGTGTAACCCCAAATCAGTCCAGCTGCCAGGCAGGAAACTCCCATCCCTGGGGGTTTCTCCTCGCTAGCACAAAGCGCTGTATTGTTGCTGCCCCTCAAAAGGGCATTGCTTGAGGAAAGGCTATTGAGGGTCACAGTGATTTTGTCCCCCCATCACTGAGTTCTGCCATCATTTGTGCCATCCAGCTCAGTTCTGTGGCATGACTTGACCACCAGATGAAGAGATCTCCTGGGGCGTGGATTCCTCCAGGTACTTTGAAAGCCACCTCTGTCCTTGTGCACCCAGCAGGTACAAGGGACATTAGGGTAGGCTCTGAGCCATCACTTGGCTGCAAGCCCAGCCCTGCTGCCAACCCCAAAACCCAGTCCCTAAAGCCCTTTAGCTGGACTAAAGGTGCCCATCGCTTGTGCCAAGCTGCCCCTCCAGAAGGAAAGCTGTGCTATGGTCATGCACCAACCCTGGGTCACTCAGCTGCTTCCCTCCTTTGGAACCCCAGTGGACAGAGCAGAAGGTCTGCCTAGCCCAGGGTACTGTCTCCAGTGGCACAGACCTGGAGAAGAGCCCAGGAACAGGCAGTATTTCAGTAGGTTTCCATGTCTCTATGCCCTTGTCATTCTCCTCTGAACCTGTCCTGCTCCTGCTCTATCCTTCTGGGACAGGTCCCAGTGTCCCTGAGATGTGGACAACCAGAGAACAGAGGTTGTGGCCTCCTGTTGTTCTTCCTTTCTCCTTTCCCAGCACCTCTTAGGTGATTTTCTTTCCTTCACAGCAGCTGAGCTCTGAATTAGAGGAGATAATTGAATGACAAAGATCTGGTTGACAACCAGAGACAACATCTTTGAGCCCACTGCCCAATGTGCAGGCTGAGGACCACTTTTCCTTTAGTTGAGGACCTCAAGAGGTTGGTGCTTGGCACAGTAAGCTCCATCCATGCCCCAGCACTGGCTCCCTGCCATAATACAGCAGGAGCACTGCTGCAGCCAGCAGGGGCAGAGCAGTGAGCACAGGGGCAGCACGATCTGCAGCTCCACCACCAAGCACCTCAATAGCAAAGAACACCCAGGCCAAGGGTCTCTGCCACTGAACACCCCGGGCACAGAGCCCAGGGCACCCCCTGAGCCCCAGCCATCTCTGCTCACTGCTGGGGAACTGTGGAGATATGGACACCACAGCCCTCCAAGCAGACCCACAGCCTGAGGAAACGCTGGCTGGGCTTCATCCAGGCCGAATTCCTGCTAAATGACCACACAAGTCACTGCAGAGCCCTGTTCACCCCACACAAGCTGCTTTCACCGGTGGACAAATGGTGCTCACTCAGCGCCTGCAGCAGGCTGTGCAGCCACTTCCCACCCACGGGAACAAAGCTCTGAAGTTTTCAAGAAGGGAACGAGGCGTCCAGCCCCTTTCTGCATTCTCAGGAACATTGCCAAGATCCCTGCTCTCTGCTTCGGCAGCCCATCTGCATTCCTCGTGCTGTGGAGCTGTCCTGGCTGGCTGGGGGACCCACGAGAGCGTGCAGGGATGCTGTGGGGACATGGGCCATCCATCCTGGAAGTGTTCAAGGCCAGGCTGGATGGGGCTTTGAGCAACTTGGTCTAATGGAAGGTGTCTCTGCCCATGGAAAAAGAAATCCATGGTAGTTGGAAAAGGATAATCTCTAAAAGTTCCTTCTAACTCAAACCATTCTGTGGTTCTAAAGGAGGAGCATCAATAGGAAAGATCATGCTTGTCCAAAAATCTGCTGGCTGATGGAAAAGCTGCCAGCCTCCCCAGGAAATGGCAGCACATGAGCTCCCCTGTGTCAGAGAGAGCAGCCAGTGGGGAGAGACTGAACGAGCTCTAATTTTATACTAGTCAGGGATTTCAGCACTAAAGGTTCCCACAGCAACAGTAACTTAGCCACATGTGAATTAACTTCAGAGACATAATCATACTCAGGCATCTATAATAAAGGATTTGCCATCGAGAGAACTCAGGGCCAAAACCTGCTCTGCTCCTCCAGAGCTTGGGAAATGGCAGAACACCTAAACCAAGACATGAGCAGCTGGGGACAGAGGTGATGGTCTGAGGAGAGATGGTTGCAGTGCTGCTGCATAGAAATACATCTGTCTGCTGGCAAACTCCTGCCTGTGGGGCAGCTATGTGTAAGGAGAATGTTTGGGGACAATGCTCATCACCTCTGTGCCCCCCATCCTGTGCTCTGACGGTGGATGGAAAAGGCAGCAAAGCCCAGATGATGCCTCGCTGTGCAGGAAGGCAACACCCAAGCCAGTTTTTCCCTGCCCCGGGTGTTTGCTGGCTTGGGTCACCCCAGCATCGTGACTGCCTCTGAGAACAGAGCCCACAGTGTCATTTCCCCATCACACGGGCGTGGGGCCACTTCCTCCCCTACAGTCACAGGGCTCTGAGCTGCCAGCCCAGCTCCACAACCACAATGGTTCCTCTGCGCCAGCCTACGCCCAGTGTCCATGGCTGCCACCGCTGGCGCTGCCCTCTCCGCTCCCCAAAATCCTCCACCCCTGGTTCATCTCCTCTGTGGACTCCTGTGCACCCTGGGGACTACAGATGCCATCTCTGGGGACACCCGTGGCAGGCTGCTGCCTGCAGCCGTGCCTCCAGGTCTGGGTGTCACTATTGGCTCCAGGCTCTGAGGCTCCATCGGACCCACTGGATACACTAAACCTGGCAGCTCGAAGCTCTCAGCCATCAGGGCTGTGCCTCACAGACAGAGAGGAGAGCAGCCATCAACCCCAGGCCTGGAAGAATGTGGCAGATCTCAGGATCTGGGAATGGTCCCAGCTCAGGCCCCCCTGCACCCCCTGCAAAAAATCCAGGGTGGCTGGGGGAGCACATCAGTGGAAACCTGCACAGGGAGCAACTCTGGGGAGAGGCTGGAGAGAAGAAAATAACAGCCAGGGAAAGGAATTTTCTCTCTGATCTCCTGCAGGTAGGAGGGACGCTCTCGGCAGCTGGAGGTGGCACAGCTACAGCAGAGTGCTGTATTTTTAAACTCATGATACCTTTAAATTCATTCCTCGCGAGGCTTTAGGTCTCTCTTGCAAGAAGGCAAGGAAGGAGAGGAACGGAACATCCACAATGATGCTGGGATAGGAAGGGCCAGCTGGTGGTCACAGCTGTAGCTGTCTCCTGTGTAATGAGCGCTGCTGGACATCCCTGGCTGATCAGAGATTCCCCTGCCAAACTCTGAACCCACAACTCGAAACTCAGAGTGTGTCTGCGCCCTCACCAAGGGGGCTGTGCCCACAGTGGGGTGCCTGAGGAGAACCTGGCTCAAGGTCACGATCCCATCCTCTGGGCCCAGCACAGCAGGCACGGGCACTGTGGGGGACCAGCCCCCTGGGTACCCCTGCTTGGCACCCACGCACGGGTGTCCCCTCCCCAGCACTCCGGATGCCGGTGGGGAGCCCAGCCCTGCACAGCTCACACACATCCTCATTGTGCCTTCCCACACAGCCTCGCACAGCAGAGCCTCCCCCGGCTGCGTGGTTCTGTGCTGGGGAGCACAGGAGTCCAAGGCCAACCCCATCTGGAGTGACCCACTGGAGGGGACTGCAGGCACCTGCCATCCCCAGGCTGCTGGGGGCACATCCTGCCTGGCACTGGCACCTCCGAGCCTTTCCCCGGGGCTGCGGGGGAACAATGGCCCTGCCAACGGCAGGTGCTGTGCCAGCCTTTGGGAACATGGGACATCCTCTGGGGCTTCTCTTCTCATGAACCCTCCATCCTCTGTGCCCACCCATCCATCCATCCATCCATCCCTCGCAGGAAAAAACAGCCCGGGCCCCCACCTTTTCCTTCGGGTGCTGCCTTAACCCCGTCACCGCACATCATCCCACGGCAGGGCACGGAGGATGTGGCGTGGTCCCCAACCTCTGCCGGATTTGTCCCTGTGACCCGTGTCCCGGCGTGCGGTGACACCCCTCGTCCCGGCGCCCCCGCGCCCGCCGGGGATGCCGCATCGCCCCTGCCTGCCCCACGTCCGCTCCCGAGGGCCCGGAGCGGGTGGGGACACGGGGACACTCACCGATCTTGGCCAGGCTGGCTACCAGGATCCAGGCGGCCACCAGGCAGGGCGCCTGCACCTCCCGCCACTGCCAGCGCAGCAGCTCGGCTCCCGCCGGGGCGGCGGGGCCGGCGGAGGCCGCCGGGGGCTGCATGGCCCCGCCGCTCCGCTCCGCTCCGCTCCGCTCCGCCGCGGCCCCGTTCCCCGCCGCGTCACGCGCACGTGGGGATGCGCCAGGACGGCCCCCGCAACCCACGGCACGGCCCCGCCCGCCCGGACCGGCCCGCCCCGCACCGCCGCACGCCGCGCTGTCCCTGCCCCAGCACCCGCCCCGCACCCCCCCACTCACCCCTCACATCCCCCCATCCCAGCTCATCTGCACACTCCCGGAGCCCCCTGCCCCATCCGAGCCCCCTGTGTCCCTCTCAGCCCTCGCTGCAACTGTCCCGGTGTCACTTGCATCACCCTAATCCCCCACGCCCTCCTCCCGTGCCTCGGCTTTGTCTGAGTTTCTCCACACTGGCTTAGTCCTCAGGCACCCACCAAATTCCCCATCCTCCTCCACACTCAATCCCTCTCCCAGCTGAAACCATCTACCCCTGCCCCAGGCGCTGCCTGAGCCCCAGCCTGAACACACCCATGGGCAGCCCCCAAAATTTCTGTCTCCCCTTTACCTCCTCAGCCCCCCTCAGATTCTCCTAAAATCTCCTGTTTGCTGATTAGGCCATCCACCATGCCCTGGCAGGTGTTCCATCTCTCACACCCCATCCCTGAGCCTCCCAATCCAGGAACCAGCACTCCATGTTCTGGGTGGGCAGCCCAAGCAGCCCGGAGATGGGTGCTGGCAGAGTGCTCCATGGAGAGCCAGCTCTGACCTGTGCCCACATATCCCTGGAGGACAGGACAGGACACCTTAGCCAGAGCAAGACCTCTGGCTGGCAGTGCCTGTGGCATGGGCACTCTCAGATGCTGAGTGCCAGCTTGAGCTCACTGGCCAGGTAGGAATGGGCCACAGGACACTTCCCTGGAGGCCTCGGTGGCATCATCTTTTCTCATCTCTCTGCCTGGGTACAAATGTGCTACAAATGTTTGCCAGCAGAAGCCAACAGCTGGGGAACGCAGCTGGAGGCAGGAGCAAGGGGAAAGCACCCTGCCCATAACTCCATCACACCTGATCACTGTCATTGTCCAGGAAACCTGTCAAAAGGAAAGTAAAATGGGTTTTTTATGCCCCACTTCCAGGGCAGCACCACAACACCCTTGGATGCAGGAAGCTCATCCTGTGCTGCTTCCCCCCTGCCCCAGGATGGGGAGATTGAGCCCAGCTGCCCATCCGTGCTCCAGGTCACCTGGGGTGAGCAGACTCACCCGGAACCTCATGGGGCCTGGAGCATCCTGGAGCATCCCAGTGCTGCCCCACAGTGCCTGGAGCACCCCTGACGCCGGAGCAGCCTGGGGTCTGGAGATCCACGATACCGGGGCACCCTGACGGAGCCCCGCACAACGCGGCGCATCCATCCTGGAGCACCCCTGATGCCGGAGCGTTCCAGTGGAGCCCCCCAGAGCCTGGAGCATCCCGGCGCCTGGAGCATCCTTCCCGGACGGGCCCGCGGGAGGGCGCGCCGAGCAGCGAGCAGCGAGCGGCTCTCCGGGGCAGGGCAGGGCGAAGGGGCCGGCCCAGCCCGTGTCCGCCCCGGGCGCGGCGCCGCACGGGGCCGCGGCGGCGGCGGGGCCATGGCGGTGGTGGAGGCGGCGGAGGCGACGGTGCCGTGCCGGGTGCAGTACCTGGAGGACGGGGATCCCTTCGCCTTCGGCAGCTTCCCGGAGCCCCGGCGAGCCCCGGTTTACGCCCTGGAGGAGGCGCTGGCCCTGGGGGCGCAGCTGCCCGCGCTGCACCGCCTGGTCGGGGCCCCGCTGCCGGTGAGCGGGGACGGGGCGGCGGGGAAAGCCCCGTGCGGGCGCCGTGCGGGGCACGGGGTGGGGATCGCTGGCTGGAGGGGACCGGAGGGCGAGGGATCGGACGGAGTGTCCCCGGCAGCGCTCCCGGTGTGAGCCCGCGGGAGATGCCAGCCTCGGCCGCCCCGCGTGTGAGCCGGCGGGAGGAAGAGGATGTGGCGCTCGGAGCGGCAGGAACCCTGGCAGGGGGAAGCGGGATGAGGGCACGCGTCCATCCCCGTGTGGTCGGGGCTGAGGCAGGCGGCGTGTTCCGCACCGGCCTCGCACTTCCACGCCGGCAGCCGGGAGCGGAGCTCGCCGCTCCGCCTGGGACGCTTCCAGTGTTGCTTCTTGCTGCCGCACCTGGAGCTTGGGGAGGTGATGGTGGGGGCGGAGGGTCACCAGCCCCTCATCTCAGCGGTCCGGCAGCAGCTTTGTCACCGGAGAGCAGTACGGAAATGTATGCTGAGCAATTTCCTTCAGCTGGCAGGAAGGCAGGAGGCTGGATGTGCAGCGAGGCACCGTGCCTTGTTTGTGTGTCCTCAAGTCTGGCTCGGGCTGGGAAGTGGAGGGAAAAGGGGAGACAGGGCACCCTCCCTGTGTACCTGCTGTGGGCGTGATGCTCTCGGAGCATCCTTCTCAGGATGGGGACAGGCTTGTTTTCTTCTTTAGGAACGCGGGACCCAGCAGAGCTTGGCAATAGCTGAGCATCTCCGTCCTGCAGCACTCCGGGAGTGCAGGGAAGGGAGGCAGGAACCCCGGCTGGCTGGGGGGAGCTCCGCTCAGAGCTAGAGCGGAGAGATGGAGCAACAGGAGGGTGAAATTCAGCTCGATGTGCCCGACACTAAGCTTGCTGACCTTCCAGGGGAGAGGTGATCACTTCGAGACCTTTGCCTGCATCAAAAAAAAAAAAAAAAAAAAAACCCGTCCCGTTTATTCCCCTTTTCATTTTTCTTGGAGCAAAGAAGCAGCGTCTCATGTCGCCGTCATGGGATTTTTAGGTGGTGACTAAGGGGAGTTTGTTTGGGAACAAACAGCCTGGAGACATGACGAATGGAGCAAACTCAAATTTCAGGCGTGTGCAGGAGCCTGGGCAGGAGCTGGCTGTAACGGGATCCCCAGCCCAGAGTGCTGCCATGGTGGCACGGGGCAGTGGAGGGGGAGGGGACACTGGACACTGCGTTCCCGAGGGCGGGAGCGTTGCAAGGAGGTCCTGTGCCCACCAGAAGTGTGTCGATCCTGGGATTTCAGGCTCTGTTCTCTACCTAAACCAAGCTCTGGATATCTTTTCCCTGTGTCATCCCATTCACCCTTGGTGAAATCACAGGTGAACAGCCTGGATCCTGTTCTGGGTTTTTAAACCAGATTTCTGGATTATATAGGTTATAAACCATACTGCCTTTACCAACTGAGGCAGCAGGGGCTGCAGAATGCCCCACCTGACAAGCTGGGATGCTGGCTGGGGTTTGCATGAGCAAATGTTCTCATTGGGAACCTCCCACACCGGGATTCACAGCCTGTGGAGTGACATCAGTCTCCCAGGCCACTCAGTTCAGTCAAAATTCAGAGCTGGCACTCTTGGAGCCATGCAGATATCGTTCCCCTGGTATGACCAGCCAAAGCCTCCCCTGGTACTTTATGTGCCAGGTAGCACTCAGCTCCATTAGTCACCACCCTAAAATTAGTAGATGAACACTCAGATTTTTCCCAAGGAACTGGCTGTAAAAAAAAATCATCTGGGAATGCCAGGTGCCAGGTTTGTCCTGCTGGGCTCATGCCCGGACCTGCAGAGCACTGGAAGAGGATGCAGCAGCCAGGAGGGAGCTGGGCTGGGGCACCCTCATCTCTGGAGGAAGACTGAGCAGCAGGCACCCAGGGGATGAGCTGCCATGGGAGAGCAGCTGAGTCCTACTCTTGCTGGGCCCAGCTAAGCAGCTCCCTGTGCTGGGGACAGATTAGAGATGATGAGCAAGAGGTTTCTGGTGCAAGCATCGCTGCCTTGAATAGCCTGTCCTGCCCCATGACACCCTTGGTGCTTCCTCTCCCTGAACACGATCTGTCACTGATGACTTTTTCATGCTCTCCGGGAACTGTGTTTGTGCTTGGAAATACCTTCCTGCTTTGTTTGCTGCTGCTGCATTGTTTGCCTCCGGGCTGATACTATCTTCTCAGCTTTCCAGCATTTTTCTAGTACCCTTGGGTGATGCTTGGGCAAGGCGTGGCCATTCTCTGAACCTCGGCAGGCAGGTTTTGACAGGGCAGGTTTTTTTGGCTGTCCTTTAAGTCCCCAAATGCCCCTGAGCACTATCTCGCCTCTGAATCTGGGGATTTTTCCAAACAATTGCAAAACTCATCAGGCTAGAGTTTTACATTCTCCTTCCTCCCCCGGAAATCTGGGAAGAGCAAACAGTTCACTGGCCTCAGTGCCATAAACTTGCTGAGAGCTCTTGTACTCAGTAGATGTGCTGGTGGGGCAGTCTCTGTGTGTGAAGTGAGCAATCCCCATCCCACGGCCCTGGTGCCCTCTGTTTCCTAACAGGCTTGAGGAGGGCTTTGGTGTGAGTCTTTGCCCCACTTCACCCCTGGACTGCACAAAAGCAGTGAGGAGGGGTCGTCAGCAGCACTGAGTGTTGGTGCTCAGCGGCCCCCAGCACTCCCCAGCTCCCAACACAGCATCCCAACAAGGATCCATTCCTTGCATGGATCCCTGGAAGGGAGCTGCAGCCAGGCATTCATGCCGTGGCTTTTCCAGGACACCAACTGCTGCCTAGGACTGGGGTCCTCCCACTGCCACAGCTCTGCTGATGAGCACTGAGCCCCGGAGGAGCTTCCAGAGGGAAGCAGGTTTGCACTTCTGGGCTGACTCTGGGTGACCTCCAGAGATCCCTCCTGGCTTGGATATTATTTCCTGCCCCCATAAGGCAGTGGCAGTGTTCTCATCCATCTGCTGCCATCCATCATGCAGAAGTGGACAAGCACCTGGGTGCCCTGGCAGTGGACACCTCTCTTAGCCCTGCAACTAAATTGTGGTGAATGCGCTTGGCTGGGGTTGGGGTGGGTCCTGTGGCTGGTGTAACTCTGTAAACCATCAGCCCCTGTGTGTTTTGGGAGGATGAGCAGCAGCTGGTGATGCCAGGGCTTTCTGACCTGTCAGTGCCTCGTGTTTAACTGCTGCCTAGTATATTTAAATAATATATTTTTACTGTAATTTCCCCACAGGCTTTCTAGAACAGCTGCAGCAATGTTGGGAAATTGTGGTTACTGAAAAAAGAAAGTGTTAGAAAGGGGGTAAAAGTGTTTCCTTTGCTGGCAGATAAAGAGAGTATTTGCTGCCTGGCCTTGGAGCATCCTCCCATGTGGGGGTGCTGTGATAGGAGTGAGCAGGAAAATGTGATGCTGTGGTGGGTGGTGTGAGTTTGTCTGTGCCTGGACAATGTCTCCATGTTGGAGGTGAGGGGGTTTCCATTACATCCCCATTGAATCCTGGAATGGTTTGGGTTTGAAGGGACCTTAAAGGGATCATCTTATTCCACCCCACTGCCATGAGCAGCAACACCTTCCTTTAGAGCTCTTGTTCCAAGTCCCATCCAGCCTGGCCTTGAACACTTCCAGGGGTGGAGCATTCAACACAGACAGAAACCTTTTCCAGGTCGTGGGTCCTTGTTCCACATCAGGGCTGGCACCAGCATTGTGTCCTCAGCGAGACCCCAGAACCTCCCTGTGAGTGGGTGAAGGATATCCATCCATCCATCCATCCATCCATCCATCCATCCATCCATCCATCCACCCATCCATCCTGCTGCAGGGTGGCTGGGACTCCCAGGAGCCACAGGCTGGGTGTGTGAGTGTGGGACACTCTCCTCTCCCAGCTCTGCTTTGCCCTCAAAATCTGGCTCATTTTGTAATGGTTTACCAGGCAGGAGACAGATCAATCAGAGCCACCCTGCACTGGGAGCTGCCAGTGACCTGTGACCCCAACTTGCTGCTCCCAGCAGCATGACACTGGGATCCCAGCTTGATCCTACAGGGTGTAAACCCCTTGTCTGAACAGCCCCTGGCCCTGGGGCAGTTGCTGCTCCCTGACATGGAAGTGCTGCCCAGGATTTTTGGCAGGGCTGCAGGAGCCTGGGACAGCCTCTCTCCATCCCCAGGGAGGCCAGAGCCAAGCCAGGGCCCAGTGCTTGGAGCATCCCTGGTGGGAAACACTGCCAAGCTCACACGGGAAATAGATGGGGTCAGGTCCCAGGGGCTTGGCCTCCCCCCGCCAGCTGGGACATGTCACCAGCCCCAGAGGAGCTGGGGATGTTAACTCTGGCTTGCTGGGGCTGTGGCAGCCCAGAGAAGGCAAGGCTTTTGTACTGGGGTCATTTGCTCTTTGCCAGCCTAGAGTGCCAGAGTGGGTGGATGCAGGGATGCCTGAGGGGATGCCCAGGATGCTGGACAGGTGGAGGGGTGCCCAGGAGGATGCAAAGATGTCTGGGAGGATGCCCAGGAGGATGCAGGAATTGGCTGGGTGCGTGCAGGGATGTCCAGGTTGATGCAGGACAGCCTGTCCCAGTGGAGGAATTGAAGCATTCCCCTGAGCAAACCCTGTGTGGGGTCAGTGTTGGAGACCCGTGCTGTGAAGGCAGAGCTGGCAGCCAGGAGCACCTGCCCAGTGCCAGCAGCCTGTGTTTGCTGCACGTTGCCATGGCTGGCTGGCATGGCCAGTGGCCACAGGAGGTGGAGTGGGACACATCAACATCCAACCCAACAACAGTGCCCTGCCAAATTGCCCCTATTAATTACTTCATGCATGTGTCATTTGACTTTACCCTCTGGTATTAACGTCACACTCAGAGTGAATTCATATGTGTGAGCCTGTGCACAATGCTGCCATGCAAGGAGATGGGAATGCCATGGAAAGGAATCCCAGTGAGATGCTGGAGCCTTACCCAGAGGTGCTGTGGGATCTCCAGGGCCACAGTGGGGAAAGGCATTGATGGGAAAGGCAGAGAAGCTGTGACTGTTCCCATCTGAGCTCCTCAGCCACAGGACTGTGCTTGGAGCTTTTGCAATTTGGTGCTGAAATTGAGGTGGGGTTTTAGCTGGCTGATGGATCCCCATTTCTCTCCCCTATTGCTGCTTGCACTGCCTGCTCTTGTTTGCACCATGAGCAGCTTTAATACTGGGGTTTTATCCCAGTCCTCCGTTCCTGCCCTGCAGATGGGTTCCTCAGAGGTGGGATGAGCAGGGAGAGGGTGGGGCAGGGGAGTTGCAAGTGGTTTGGGAACAGATCCAGCGTGCAGGGGAGGCAGGGTGCTGGCACTGCCCTCCCTCTGCTTCTGCTCATGCCTCGAGGGTGAGTTGCTGTGTCCCAGAATTGCCTGGGTGCTGTGGGGTGCTGCTGGCTCCAGGGTACTCATGGACGCTGTGGGTGCAGTGCCCACTGGCTGTGCACCATGGGTGCTGTGCACGGATTTTGTGGGAAGGTGCCCCTTGCCCCAGCCTCATCTCAGGGCTGTGCTTACTGGAATTCTGATGGAAGATGCCACGTGGCTCTGGGCTGAGTCAGAGGGTGTGTCAGCCAGGGCACATCCCAGGGATTTGCACTGCTTTGGGGGGTCCCTGGCTGGGCTGGGTGCCCAACACTTCCCTCAGACCCAGTCCCTGCAGGGGGGGGCAATTTGCCAGCCTGGGAGGAGGCAGATCCTGCTGAGCCCCTGCTGACTAAAGGGAGCCCCAGGGAGTCAATCAACCTCTTGCCATGGGTCCCACCCAGGGATTGCTGAGGAGCTCAATGCTGGCAGGGCTGCCCTCACTCAGCCTCTTCCAGCCTGGGGCTCCGTGTTTCTCCACAACCAGCACCAGGCTGATGTTGTTGTGACAGGCCCTTGCCCAGGTAATAATTATCATTGACTCCATGATTCACAGAAGGTTGATCAATCTCTCTTCTTATTAAGTAACCATTGCTTTTATGGATAGTTACGATATAGGTAGACTTAATTAGTCCTGAATCCAAACACTATCACCATTTCTAATTAAGAAACCACCTTTTGGTAAACAAATCTCTATAACACATTCTATGTGTTCACAACAACAGGTGCAGCAAGTGAAGATAAGAATTGTTTCTCATTCTTTTCTCTGATCTCACAGCCTTTCTCAGGCGATGCCTGGGAAAGTTGTGTGTTTCTCTCTGTGGCCAGAGAGCTGCTGCCACAGGCTGAGGCAGGAGGTGCTCGGGCGTCTCCCTGCAGAGCCAGTGACTGGGGACAGGTGGGACATGCCACCTCACTCCAGGATGTGTCTGCCAGTGTGGGCAGGAGGGTGGCCTGGGAATGCTCTGGGAGCCTGTGGGGGTGTGGTGGGCATGGGCACTCAGCCTCGCTGTCTGCATCCCCAGCTGGAGGACTGCACGCTGCAGGTCTCGCCCTCTGGACACTACCTGGACCTTGACTTATCCCTGCTGGAACAGAAGGATGATCTGGAGGGTTTCTATGAGGAGGTCAGGTAGGGCACATGAGGTACCTGAGGCCCATGGGGACACAGGGACCCCACGTGTGTGTACACCATGGGCAAGGAGCTGTGGAGCTCCCACTGCAGGCACTCACAGCACATTTTCCCCCACCTTAGGAAGGGGAGACGGCCGACCCTGATCCTGCGCACGCAGCTCTCCGTCCGAGTCCACGCCATCATCGGTGAGTCGGGGCTGCTCCCTTCTCCAGCCTGGTCCAGCAGCTCCACTGCCCTGGGGGGTGGAGGTCTGCCTCTGCAGTGAATTTTGGCCAGGGTTTTTGTGATGGAGAGGGCTGCTTCCACCCCATAACCCCTCCCAGAGATCAGGAGACACGGGGTACCCGCTGGGTTAATCCCCTCCATCCTCAGAGATCAGGACTTTTGCCTCTTGGGCTGGGAGTCCACCACCCACCGCAGTTATTCTGGGTCATTCAGGCAAGCTCTAAATATAGCTGTGAAGACATAAACAAAGGGTTCTTGCGCAGCAGAAAGTGCTGCCATGGTTCAGGCAGCCTGCTCTGAGGTCCTACAAAATATTCGGGAGATTCAAGCCTTTTTTTTGTCTTTGGCAGGGGAAAAACAAGCATTGAGCAGAGTGATGCCAGAAGGGCATCAGCTGACTGTGCAGGGCTGCAGCTGAACTATGCAGGAAGGGGCAGGAAGCCCAGGGTCAGGGTCTTGCTCTTTGCCAGCAGTTCCCAGGCTCTGTCTGAGCCCTGAGCTCTTCTGCTGTTCCTCCCAGCAGCTCTGCCTTCCCTCTCAGCTCCCTGACAAGCTGATAAGCGAGCGGAGGAGGCTGCCAGGACACTGTGTTTTACAGGGCATATCTGGAGGACTACTTGGACATCTTGTTTTTGGCTTGTTGCAGCTGTGAGGCCGACCCAAATAAGTTGGGATGCGTGGCTAACTCAGTTTTTGCATGTGGGAAATGCTGGCTCCCAAAGGCTTTGGTGTCTTCATGGAGCCTTCCTGGCTGCTCCACGCTGGCTCCTGCCTGCAGGCACCACCCCCATAAGCACACAGTCTCCACCCCAGTGACAGTCCTGTCCCTGAGCAACCTGTGTCACACTACTGGCCTTCCTATCCCCATCCTGTGGTTTTTCCCAAGCCCTGGAGCTGCTGAGAACTCTGGAACCATGGCATGGCTGTGCCCAGGGAGGGATGGCTAAAAGTAGCTCAGCCTCCTGCCTGTGTTCCTGTTTAGGTTCTGCACAGGAAACCAAAGGGGATATTTGTGTCATTGCTGGTCAGAAAAAGAGGACACAAAAAAGGAAATAGGAAAGTGGGAGGGCTGAATGTGTAGTTGTGGTACAGCAGCTGCTTCCAGCCAGTGTGTCCCACAGCCGGGGCAATGCTGGGGTGATGGCACAGGGATCAGGGTCAGGATGAGGGGCTTTCTCAGGAAGCTGAGAGCATTTGGGATCCCCAGTTCAGTAGTGAGCCACTCACACCACATGTCTCCTTTTCTCCCAGAGAAGCTGTACAACTCACAGGGGCCTGAGCTGCGGAGGTCCCTCTTCTCCCTGAAGCAGCTCTTCCAGGTGAGGTGATGCTGGTGTGGTGGGGGACAGGGGCTCCCCCAGGGCTGGCTGCCCACCCACACTGTGGTAACACTTGGCCTTCTCCCCACAGGAGGACAAGGACCTGGTGCCAGAGTTTGTGAACCTGGAGGGGTTGACGTGCCTGATCAAAGTGGGGGCAGAGGCTGACCAGAACTACCAGAATTACATCCTCCGGGGTTGGTATTTGGGCACCTCTGTGGATGCAGAGCAGGTGACCTAAAGAAGCTGTGGATGCCCCATCCCTGGAAGTGTTCAAGGCCAGGCTGGATGGGTCTTATATGCAACCTGGTTTAATGGAAGGTGTCCCTGCCTGTGGCAGGGGAGTTGGGATGGGTCTTAAAGGTCCCTTCCAACCCAGAGCATTCCAGGATTCTGTGCTTGTCCCGAGAGAGGGAGGCTGGCACTCAGGGCAGGCGAGTCAGAAAGTCCACTAGGGCTGCTCTGCCTTCCCAGCAGCCAGACATTGCCCTTGCTGCAACGATGCTGTGCAGGGATGGGAATTCCCAGCCCCTGCCTGCTGCGCCATCGGCCTGCCCACTCTCTGCCTTGCAGCCTTGAGCCAGATCATGCTCTTCGTGGATGGAATGCAAGGTGTCATCAACCACAACGAGACTGTCCAGTGGCTGTACACGCTGTCAGGAAGCCCAGTGAGTGCCTGTTGCTCTTGGGGGGCTGCCTGTGCCCTCCACTGCACCCCCTTCCCTTCCCTTCCCTGCTTGTGGCTGTCCCCTTGAACCATCCCTCAGAGGATGTACTTCACTTTCTGCCTCTGGGCTTGGTACCCTGGTACCATTGCTTGTGTCGGGTCCTGCTCCCAGCCTTCTGGAAGCCACCCGGGATCTGCAGACCTCCCTGTTCTCATGTGACCACATTCCCAGGCACAGAGCTTGAGTAAGACACTCCTGCTCCAGGTCCCTTCCCAGTGCCTCTTGGCCATCAGCCTCACAGCTGCAGGTCCCTGGCCCCACAGCAAAGCTCCCAGTCCTGGGGCATGGGTACAGCCACCCCACAGTGCCCCAGCAGACGCTGGCAGGCCCCTGTCAGTGCTGCTGTCCCACTGCCATCCCTCGTCCCAGTTTCGCCTGGTGGTGAAGACGGCACTGAAGCTGCTCCTGGTGTTTGTGGAGTACACAGAGCCCAACGCCTTGCTGCTCATCCGCGCCGTCAACGCCGTGGACCAGGCCAGGGGTGAGTGCAGTTCCAGCTTCCTGCGAGGTCCCTGCTGGGGGACAGTGTCCCCTCCTGGCCTGCATGTCACCTCTTCATGCCCCTTTTCCCAGGAGCCTGTCCGTGGTCCAACTTAATGGCCATCCTGGAGCAGCGCAACGGGGCTGACACCGAGCTGCTGGTGTTCACCATGACACTGATCAACAAGGTCTGTGGGGGTGTCCCGGTGGTGCCACACTGCTGGGGCTCAGTGCGGGCCACCCCAGTGCCAGCAGCATCCCTCTGATTCTGCCCAGACACTGGCAGCTCTCCCAGACCAGGACACCTTCTACGACGTGACCGACTGCCTGGAGCAGCAGGGCATGGAGCGGGTGGTGCAGCAGTACCTGGGCAGCAAGGGCACCGACCTCGACTTGAAGCAGCAGTTCACACTCTACGAGGTGAGCAGGGCTCCAGCAGGGTCTGGCCATGTGCCACCCGCCTCCAGCAGGGAGGGTGAGTGCATGGAGTGGCAGGGATGCTGCTGTGCCCGGTGCCATGCCCCTGGTCCCTCCACAGAGTGCTCTCAAGCTGGAGGATGACGTGGAAGAGCCGCCCTCAGGGGGACGCAAAGAGCGCAGGAGGACGGATGAGGGCCGGCGTGGGCGGCGATCCCAGGGTGGCTCTCAGGATCCCAGTGCTGATGCCCAGCCACTGCTGGAGTCTCCTGGCACTCCAAAGGAGCCCCCAGCTGAGGACACCCTGCCTATCCCTGCACCAAGCTGCCCAGCAGAGTAAGTGCAGCTGGAGGTGGTCTGTGGTGGGGATGCTCGTGGGATGGTGAACACACCAAGATGCTGCATAAGCAGCACTTGCATCCATTGCTGGTGTCAGGGTGGAGAGCAGTCCTGTGGGACCTGCTCTCAGTCCCTGTCAACTTCTTCCAGACCCTGTCCCACCAGCATCTACAACAGCACGTCCAGTGTGCGGCTGGCCCTGGCCTCCCCCCCGGCGGAGAAGGAGCAGCCCCCGGGCCCAGGAGAGCGCAGCGTCTACAAGTAAGGAGCCAGGAGGGGCTGGGGGCATGGGGGTCCCCCAGGGCAGCAGGGTGGGCTCCCAGAAGCATGGGGTGTGTTCATCTCAGGGCACACTCTGCCTTTCCCCAGGGGGAAGCAGTCTGGGAGGGCACTGGGGCTGGACAGATGTATGGGGGAGCAGCAGGTCTCAAAGGGTCCAGCCAGGGGCTCCAAGGCATCCTTTGGGCATGCACAGCTCTGCTCCAGCTCCTCCTCATTCTCCTCTCTGCCCACGCTTGTCCTCTCCTCTGCCCACTCTTTCTGTCTTTCCTTTTGCAGGCTGCACCAAACTGCCCCTGTCTGGTAAGTGCCTGGCTCTGCACGTGCGTGCTCCCTCCCAGCATGGTCATAGGACCCCAGAATAGTTTGGGTTGAAAGGGACCTTAAAAAGCATCTAGTTCCAATGCTTCCACTAGACCAGGTTGCTCCAAGCATCCAGTCTAGTCTTACAGGGATGGGGCATCCACAGCTTCTCTGGACAACCCATGCCAGTGTCTCACCACCCTCACAGGGAAGAATTTCTTCCTAATATCCAATATAAACCTACTCTCTTTCAGCTTAATGTCCTATTAATTCTCCCTTGCCATGTCCTATGATGCTCTGGGGGAGCAGGCACTTGCACTCACCTTGCTGCCTCCATCCCTTGCCTCTCCCCTTCAAGTCCTACCTGTGGGACCCCTACCCACTCCCCCATCACCCCACAGGATGTGGCACCCTCTGATCCTTGCTTTGGGGTGAGGTGTTCTTGCTGGGGGTGGCACAGCCCGCTCCATATGATGGACGATGTCCCATCTCTCCAGCACCTGATGCCACGTGGTGCCTGGGCTGGAAGGGACTTGCCAGGGCTCTCCTGGGGCCACGGGGCAAGGGTTCCATGCTGGAGGGCTGCCAGGTGGGTGTGTGCAGGAGACACGAGCCCCAGGGGACCGCCAGCAGTGGGGGCTAACCCCTGTTTTCCCTCAGGCGGGAGGATGCCCCCTCCTTGCATGGGGACAAGCCTATTTTGAAGAAGTTTGAGTAAGTAGAGGCATGCGTGTGTCTCCAGGCATGCGCTTCCTTGGACTGGTGCCCGGCTGGAGGTATCTGGGCTCTGGCCACACAGGGCCTGAGGAGCAGGAGCATGCCCTCAGGTCTCTGCCTTGGTGCCCTCCTGGGTTTTGCAGCTTTTGGATGAGGGTTGCAGTGAGCACCAGGTCTGTTGGGACCAACTGGTGACAGCAGCACCCTGTTGGCACAGCCGTGGGGCCATCACCTCTCTCTGCAGGGCTCAGAGGAGGTTGAATCCTTGGTGTCTGCGATGTGGTGTGACCAGTGTAGGGGATTTCTGTGCTGTGGGACTGGCTGTGCAGTGTGGTGTGGTGTGGTTTGCTGGTTGTCCCTATTGTCCCCATCCCTGCTTTGCTTTTGGCCAACATCCACCCCATCTTGCAGAGCTCGCTTTTTGGAGAACCTGGCTGCAGCCCAGAAGGAGAAGATCTCTTCCATGGCCAAGGGACGCCTTGATGTCCTCAGTGATACTACACTGGAGCATCCTACTGCTCTTGCATGGGAAAGAGACCATGGCACCTCTGATTCCGGGATGGAGGCACCCAGCATAAGTAGGTGCTGCCAGGGTGTGTGCTCCCAACTCGTCTGGGTCCCTGGGGTGGGGAGTAGTGGCCCCTCAGTCCCCATCCCATGCCTGTATCTGTGACACACAGAGCCTTGGAGGAGCTGGTGGTACCTCCTTGCTCCAAATGCCAGCATCTGAGCACACCCCACTGCAGAGCAGGACTCCAACTCTACACTGAGCCCAGCACCACCTGCCCCCTCCAAGCAGATTGTCCCAGCTTCTCCCTCTTTCCCTGCAGGGTCTCGTTTGGCTCGATCTGACATCACTGACTCCTGCAGCACCATCTCCTCTGACACCAAGTTTATGCTGGACATGCTCTATGCCAAGGGCTCCTCGGAGTCGGGGAGGGAGAAGATGTTCCATGAAAGACCTTTATCCCCCCAGACCCAGGGTGAGGTGGAGATGGACACCAAGGGAAGTAGCAGCCAGGAGCAGGAGAGTCCCCGGCTCTGTGGCAGGGCTCCAGATGGGCCAGTAGCCAGTGCCCATGCCAAGCTGGTACGTGCCATGTCCAGCATAGATGATGAGGCCCACACGCAGAAGCTGGAGAACACCGGGATGATGCCCATCAAAAAGGACACAGAGCTGACATGGGAGCGCCTGGAGACCATCCCCGTGCAGCTGAAGATCAAGGACCTGGACTTCACTGATTTGGGAGAAGAAGAAGACTTTGACATCCTGGACACAGGGCCAATGACCAACGGGTCTTTCCTCCATCCTGGCATTGAAGCAATGAGTGCTGGAACATTCATGGCTCCCCCTCCACCTCCTGCACTCCCTGGTTGCCCACCACCACCACCTCCACCTCCTGAACTTCCTGGTTGCCCACCACCACCACCTCCACCTCCTGAACTCCCTGGTTGCCCACTACCACCACCTCCACCTCCTGCAGTCCCCGGCTGCCTACCCCCACCAGGGCTGCCAGGTCCCTCAACAACAGATGGCCCCTCCCAGGCCAAGAAGAAGAGGACAGTGAAGCTCTTCTGGAAGGAGCTGAAGCAGCTGGATGGCACTGTGGAGCCTGGCAGGTTTGGCCAGGGGACACTTTGGGCATCCCTGCAGAATGTCGAAGTCAATACTACCAAACTGGAGCATCTCTTTGAGTCACGGTCAAAGGAAGCGCCAACCTCAAAGGTACCGCTGGGCACCATTAGCCAAGGGGACTTGAGGGGTGGGAGGAAGGCTGTGGGTTCCTCTGGTGACCCTGTTACCCATTCCCTATGTCAAGGATGGGCACCAGAAGCCTGGAGGCTCACTGGGGATGGTTATGGGCCATGCACAGATTTGGTTTGGCTCACTGCCTGGTCTGTGTTTGGTTCCCCATGTTCATAAGTTCATGAAGGTGAGCCCTTTGCCTGGCTGTCCCCATGCATTCTGTCCTCTTTGCAGAAAGCCATTGATGGGAAGAAGGTGGTGGTGGTGTTGGACCCTAAGAGGAGCAATGCCATCAACATTGGCCTCACTGTGCTGCCTCCCATCCATATAATCAAGACAGCCGTGCTCAACTTTGATGAATTTGCAGTCAGTAAGGAAGGGATTGAGGTGAGCACAAGAGAAGCAGGCTCAGCTCCTCTGAGGTCCTCAGTAGGTCATTTCCCCAGGCTTTGAGGTGTCCATGCCATGATGCCTGGGGTGACACATCCTGAGTCTAACATATCCCTCTTTCCCCGCTCCAGAAAATCCTAACCATGGTCCCAACTGAGGAGGAAAAACAGAAGATCCAGGAGGCCCAGTTGGCCAATCCTGATGTGCCTTTGGGCTCTGCAGAGCAGTTCCTGCTCTCCCTGTCTTCTATCAGTGACCTCACGGCCAGGCTTCAGCTCTGGGCCTTCAAGCTGGACTATGAGAGCCTGGAGCAGGTACAGAGCCATGTATCACATCTGCCCTCCACCCTCCCACTGCTGACACCCCAGCAGTGCTAAGCACTGAGCCAAGCATGTTTCTGGTGAGCACCTGTCATATCCAAACATGGGAGGTGCCCCAAGATGGCTTGGGATGGGCTGCAGATCCCCAAGGCAAGCATGGGCTTGGATTGATTAGGAGGTGGTTGTCCTCATGGGTGAATGCTGAAGCTCCCAAGGGAGAGAGTGGCCAAGGGATCTCACCTGCTTCTCCCCTCACCCAGGAGATCGCAGAGCCACTCTTTGATCTGAAGGTAGGCATGGAGCAGCTGGCCAGAAATCACACATTCAAGTGCATCTTGGCCACACTGCTGGCCACGGGCAACTTCTTGAATGGTTCCCAGGTGAGGAGCAGGGCGAGGACTAGCCATGGTGTGTGGGTACCCAGAAGGGTCTGTGGGGAGCTGGGAGGTACTGGTGGGGACCCAGTGGATCTGCAGGCTGGAAGTCTGCTGGGGTAGGGAGGGGAGTCCCTGCTGAGTCCATTGGGTTTCAGAGCAGAGGCTTCGAGCTCAGCTACTTGGAGAAGGTCTCGGAAGTGAAGGACACAGTGCACCGGCAGTCCCTGCTCTACCATCTCTGCCAGATGGTGGTAGAGAAGTTCCCAGAAACCACTGACCTCTACTCAGAAATTGCCTCCATCACCCGCTCCGCCAAGGTGAGGCAAGGCAGGTGACACCTGGGCAAGGGGAGGCTGTGGGTCCTGCGGCTGCCCAGCTACACCAGCATGGCCGTGGACTGACATCTCACTCTTCCAGATTGACTTTGAAGAGCTGGCCAACAGCCTGGTGCAGCTGGAGCGGAGGTGCAGGGCCTCCTGGCACAACCTGAAGGTGATTGCCAAGCATGAGACCAAGCCAGTGCTGAAGACGAAGCTGACAGAATTCCTCAAGGACAGCACCCAGCGCATCATCGTCCTGAAGGTGGTGCACAGGCGTGTCCTCAACAGGTTGGTGGCTTGGGGACGCAGCAGGAACCTTGCAGTCCTGTTGGTGGCTCTCCGTGACTGATGTTCCTGTAGGTTTCACTCCTTCCTGCTGTACCTGGGGTACCCAGCGAGCGTGGCGCGGGAAGTGAAGGTGACGTCCATCTGCAAACTGCTGCAGGAGTTCGCCCTGGAGTACCGCACCTGCCGGGAGCGCGTCCTGCTGCAGCAGAAGAAACGCGCCGCCCACCGCGAGCGCAGCAAAACCCGGGGACGGCTCATCACCGAGGTACGGGGACACTGGCTGGGCGCCACCAGCAGGTGACGCTCCCCGTGTCCCCAGCACCAACATCTCCTTCCGCTGCAGACTGAGAAGTTCTCTGGCATTGCTGAGGCAGTTCTGCCACCTGCCATGGTGTCCAGCAGCCCCAAGGAGCAGATGGAAGCGGGTCACGAGAGCATGAAGATTTTGCTGACCTCCCCCACAGACATCCCTGCCCGCCGCAGCCGAGCCAGCCAGGGTAGGAGCAGGATGGCAGAGGAACTCAAGACGTGCCCAGCCGGCTGGGAACAGCTGGTGCCAGCATCCTTTTTGTCCCCATGCAGGAACAGGACATGGCACCCCAACCCAGAGCTCTCCAGCCCAGGAGGATGTTCCCAGCTCACCCGATGATGCTTCAGATGAAATCATGGACCAGCTGGTGAAATCAGTGACTCACAATCCCAACCCCCGACCCTGCCCCAACAAGGAGCGCAGGAGGTCCCGTGTCAACAGGAAGTCCTGTAAGTGCCATCCTTGTGTCCTTGTGCCCTGTTCCATCTCTGTTCCACACTGTCCCATCTCCATGTCCCTGCTCAGATGCTTTTTCCCAGCTCTGCGTCCCTGTCCCCTTACCCTTTCCCATCTCTTTGTCTCTCTTGCCATGCCCTGTCCCATCTCTCTTCCCAGGCTCTGCCTAATCCCCATACTCCCTCTCATCTCTGTCCCTGTCACTGTCTTCTGTTCATCTCCATGTCTCTGTGCTCTGTCCCCATGTCTTGTCCCCCTCTCGTCATGGGTGTGCCACCATGATGTACCCTGATACCAGCCCATGCCCTGGCCCTGGCTGAGCAGGCCCCCTGTGTGGGGACTCTGGCACCCAGCGCAGCTTGTGCTGCCAGGGCCACGCTCTCCCCTTCCCGCAGTGCGGCGGACGCTGAAGAGCGGGCTCAGCGACGAGCTGGTGCAGGCGCTGGGCCTGGGGCAGGCGCCTGGCATGGAGGTTTGAGGGGGCTCTTGCTGCTCCCCACTGCCAGCAGCCCCAGGGCAGGACGTGGTGGCAGCCCCTGTGGTTCCAGGAAAAGCACGCTCCGCACCTTTGGCCTCGCCTCACTTTGCCCTGCTGGCCTCCAGCTTCCAGAGGTGCAGGCAGCAGGATGGGAGCGATGCCCCAGAGCTGCTCCATGGCGACTGGGATGGAGGATGCTCAGCACTCGTGCTTGGAGGCTCGAGGTTCATCTTCTCAACAGTATTAGAGGGGTCATGGGGCTGGGCTCAGATACCCTCTGGGAACTGGGTCTGGCCCACAGCCACTGTGGCAATAAAATGATCTGATATGCTGTCAGCATCTCTTGTTCCTGGATCTGAGAGGCCAGTATGATGTGGTACTTCCTCCCTGGCCAAGCCACTATCCCTTCTCCTGCATCCCCAACCCTGCTGCCTGGGGCAAGCACTCAGCCAGCCTGTGGCTTGTAGGAATCATTGTTCCTCTGGGAACAGCATGATCCCCTCTATACCGGGACAGCTGGGGAACTTTTCCAGAAGGAGCAAGGACTGCTGCCAGGCTCAAGGCTGCATGCTCAAGGACAAGAGCAGTGGCTCGAGCACAAGGCCACAGCACAGTAAAATTGTCTCACTTCACCTCTCCTTTACAAACCTCTCCTGGGGGGTTTAGCCAGACCCAGAAATGGCTCAGAGGCAGCGTGGTTGTTCTCCTCTAGAGCAGGTCCAGGGCACAGCAGCCATGTATACCCCAGCTGCAAGCCTCGGAAATATCTGTGCTGGGCAAAGACAAGCTGCCTGTTCCTGTAAATGCATCAAAGACAGCATCTGCCTGTCCCCATGGGAGCCTGGGAGATGCTCCTGCCACCTCCTGTCCCATGTGGCTCATGCCATGCTAGACACAGCTTAAACCCCACACATGGGCTTCTCACAGTGGGTGCCATTTCTGAGGATCCCCCTCTGCCAGCGCTTTGGGCACTCTCACCTGTGGTAGAGGCATTTGGGAATGGTGTCATGTCATCCATCACGACAGCTCCACCTCGGCGCTGCCCTGGCGCTGGCTCCGGCCCTGAATCCCGCACAGCAGGTCTGTGGCTTTCAAGGAATGAAGAAAAACTCCACCCGGCAGGGCAGCTTTTTCCTCCTGGCTATCTCTGCCCAGGGTTGTCCCTCTCCCATGAGGCTGGACATGCCAGCCTGCCCCAGCTTGCAGTGTCTGAGATCTTCCTGAGAGGTTCTGAAAGCAGCAAGATGCCACACTGAGAGCTGCAAGCGTCCCACAAGTGCTTCAAGATACAGTCTGGCTTTCCTGCCTTCTGGGTGCTTGACTTGGGGCTGCAAAGATAGGACAAAGAGGTTATGATAGGCAACAATGAGCCACAGGAGGAAGGAGAAGGGGCTGAGAAAGCATCTTCTTGACCCCCTGCACCTACTCCAGGTACCTAAAATGATATTGCACATATGACGGCCCCAGGATTGTTACTCCTGAGGGCTTGCTGGGGGAAACTGAGGCAGGGTGCAGGGGAATGTGTTTGGGTTTTTCCACGGTTTTTTTTTTTTCAGCCTTGGTGTTATTTCTAGGATTCCCAGCCTGGCCCTAGACAAACGCTGCCCTTGAGTGGCGCCTGAAGTGCTTGGCTTGGCCACAGCACAAGTGCTTTCTGCAAAAATTATGACCAGTAGAGGTGACCCCTGAGAAGGAGAGGGGGTGGCAGGATGCTGGAGGCACCTTTACAAGCTGAGCGAGGTTTGGGACAGCCAGAAGAGGCTTGGTGGGGACCTGGAGCACATGTGGCCTCAGGCAGCATCAACAGAGATGGGGTTGGGGTGCTGCACCCCCAGTGGACTTCTCGAGGTGGGATGAAGTGACCCTGCCAGGGCACATCGAGCACCTCCATTCCTTGCTCCATCTCCATCCCTGCCCACGCCAGCCCGGGACCACGAGCTGTGTGCTGCTGCCACGAGGGGGCACGGTGGCCACGCGCACCAAGAGAACGCCCGCAAGGACCGTCCCGGCCCCAAAGGACGCCCCGTGTCCCGCCGCTCCTCGGCGACTCTCGCTGGACTTCATTTTGTTGTTGTCCCCTGCCTGGCACCCGGCCGGGCTGCCCCCTGCTCCCCCTGCCCGCAGACACAGCCTGCCTCTCTCATGTCTCCTGCTGAGTGACAGCCGCGTCCTTGGTCCTGCCTGTTCGTCTGTTTGTCTGGCCGGCGGGGACAGGCTCCTGTCCCCTGTGATCAGCTGTGTCTCCACGGCTTGGCCCTGGCCCTCATCCTGCCCTGGCCCCGTTCCAGGCAGTGGGGAGGAGCAGGGGACAGCAGGAACGAGCCTGGCTCCACTTTATGTTGCATTTATGCTCTTGTGTAGCTCCCAGCCGTACTGTGATAGATGTTCCCTGCCTTCTCCATTCCATCTTTTCCATGGGACTGTCCCAGCACAAGATCCCGTTTGCTGCCACACTCCGAGGTTGGCTCCAGCTTCATGCTACATGGGCATGTCCCCACTGCCACCCCCAAGCTCAAGGTGGGGGATTGCCTGTGGTTCTGGCCTCGTGGTTGCCACAGAATCCCACCACCTTGTGTGGGAAGCACGATTCCCATCAGTGACAGCACAACTTCTCTTCCCAAGTCAGAGCCATCTCGAACACTTCTTGCCAATACTGGTGCACCCTGGCCACCTTCCAGAAGCATTGTGATCATCTACCCCCCCAAAATTCCTCCTCCTGCCTCAGCTGGAGGACACCTACTCTACTTCCTGGCCTTAACTCTCTTATGCAACTTCAGGCTGACAACATGCTCCATTCTGCAACCACCTTCCCCAGCAGGATGGAGGTGTGGAATGGGAATCAGGGAACCAGGTCACAGCTGCTGTGACCTACTGCCACCTTCCCTAGGAGCAGAGGAGCAGAATGTCACCTGGAGCATGGCCCAGTCATCTTCCCCTGGCATCTGTCTCCCCCTGACCAAAGGGGAGACACATTTTCCCTGTCCCCATCACTCCAATATTGAAATACAGACTCTGTGATGGGCATGGAAGAGATGGGAGATGGGAGGTTGATGTTGGGCTGGCAAAGCAAGCCTGGCATGGGTACCATATATGACCCAGGAGAATGCTAAGTATTCGTGGAGATTGAATCACTTTGGAGTGATTCATAGCCACACTGAAGGAGTAAGGTCCCTGAAACTCAAAATCAGCTCTGGTTTGGGGAGCCATGATGTAGAAAGCCCGTGGTGCAGAAAGCCTGGCTGCCAAAGGTTGTGCAGGCACAGTGAGACAAGGTCCTCACCAGGGCAGAAGATGAAACTCCCAAACCCACGAATGTGTCTGGAAACAGAGCTGTGTTTGGTAAATACCTGGGGATCACGTGCAACCTGAAAAGAAAACAAGTCAGAGGCAGGAATGTTCCGAAGACAAGGGGGTCTGGAAAGAGCCAGACCCAGGCTCAGCACTTGGCTGGATGCTCCATGATGCCAGCAAGGCTATCCTGGGCAGCAGCCCTGGTACTCCACAAAGGAGCTGCTCCAGCCACAGCACCCCAGGAGCAAGGAAGTCCTGCCCAGCTGCTGGGGAAAGGTTTGAGCTGTGCCCACCATCCAGCTGAGGTGTGTGGAAACCCCCTACAGATGGAGGATCAAAGCCTGGGTCTCAGGCTGATTCCATCACATGCCATCAGATGCACCAGACCATGGGCACCAATAGTCAGCTGTGATTTACAGCTTCAAAATATAAGGAAAGATCAAAAAAAGTCCTTTGTCAATTAAGCTGGAAACAAATAATGGAAAATGCTGGGGAAGAAAAGGAAGAAGATCCCAGAACAAAGAGTTAAGGTGGCTCCATGGAGGCTGTGGCTGAGGTTGGCTGTGCCTTCAGAAGTGCCTCCAGGCTGGGCATTTTTAGATTCAGTTTCCCATGCCTTAGGTTTGGGAAATATCACAGGGATATTGGGTGCAGAAAAAGCTTCCTGGAGGTGAACCTGGCTTAGATGACTCACAGTCACCTGTGGATTTGTGCTCTCCAGAAAAGAATGCCACAATAACAGAGTTCCCACTACAGCAGCAAAGTTCAACCAGAACCAAGACAACTGCACAAAGTTCAGTAGTAGGACACAAATATTTGGTGCCAGGAGTAATTAATCACTGTCCTTTTCAAGATGCTTTGGGGCAAAATGAGAGTTAATTCCAGGTGGTGCAACAGCCTTTGTCACCCCTGAACTGTCTCCAGCCCAGATGCCAATGGGCTCCAGTCTCACATCTTCACCGTGAAGGATGAAGCCCTGTCCATTCAAGGGTACTTTGAGGACATTGTGTGAGGACAAGGAGCCCCCTGTGCTTTAGTGCAGCATCCCCTTTCCTGTGGGTTTGACAGTCCATGGTGGGTACCCAGCCCTCAAGTGACACCGGAGGAGGCTTCAGCCCCATGGTCCCCTCTCCTGAAGCAGCTGCTCCCAGGGAAGGACTGTACCTCATGGCATTTGTGAGGAAGCAAAAGCTGGCACAAATATCCATCAGCACTGAACAGGCAAAAGTGGCCTGTTAGACACTTGCCTGGGTGGCGTTTCCTGAGGAGATAATAGCCCTGGAAGAAGGACTTGCTGTTTTGGAGAAGATTAAGTACCTGTGGCAGCAGCATGCGGATGAATCACAACCCTCATGGGCTTAGAGCCCCTGGAAATGGCTTATGGCACTTTGAAAACAATGTCATGAATCTTCTGCAGATCAGATTAGGGAGTGGAACAATTATCTCAAAACCTGTTAGTCATGGGAGGCTCCAGGAGCTGAAGGAACAGCCTAGGGCAAGGGGAGCACTAGGAAGATGTGGTGCGTGTGTGTCCTCCCTCCCAGGGACCTGCTTGAGCAGCCCCAGGAAAGGTGTGGGAGGTGGCTGTGGTTGAACCAGCCCTGCTTCCCCTGTGAAAGGTGAGCTGTAATTAGCAGAACGGGTACGGAAGAGCTCAAGTAGGTCAAAAGGTAATGGGGCTATCACCAGCATTTCCCAACCGCATGGCGCGGCTGGGAGGCACCCTCGGGGTTGGGCAATGGGCAGTGGAACAAGGCCACGCACTGTCTTCAAGGGAAGAGCCACCAGTCACCCTGAGAGCACACCAACCTTTTGGGGGAAAGCTGGGGAGCAGCCAGAGACAGCAAATGGTGCTGCTGGTTCAGCCCCACCGCATGGGACCTGTGGTGAGAAAACCCACAGAAAGCCCTGACTGCTGTGACAGAGAACACCACAGCTATCTACAAACCCATCTTGAGGTGTCCCACAAGAAGGGCATCCCAAGAGCAGGTGTGAGGAGATCTGGAAGGGATGGATGGATGGATGGATGCATGGATGGACGGATGGATGGATGCATGGATGGACAAACGGACATCCAACCCAGCTCTAAAGGGGTTGTGGAAATTCATGTTGCAATTTGGGAACGGCCACATCTACCCTCTGTGAAACACCAGCATGGGTACAGACTCTACATTCTGTCTGTCCCTGCAAAGCACCATATCCCTGACCCCACTCTCTTGCATGCTCCAGCACTTCCAGCTTGGCCAGCACAGTGACGCATGGCCTCTCATGGAAAACAACCTTTCTCCAACAAGATTTTTCAAGCCCTGGTGAAGTGATTCGTGGTGAGGCTTAATAGGGTCCTCTTCAGAGCCCAAGTTCCCTGAGGCTGTGCTTTGTGGCCATCTCTATTGTTTTCACCAGGTTCAGTAGCCCAGTGCCTCAAGCAAGCAGATTCCTGTGCGAGAGCCCGCGGCCATGCTGTTGGGAGCATCCCTCCTCCTCCTCTACCTTGCCGGCTTCCCAACATTCCCTTGAGCACTTCAAACTCAGCTGGGTGACACCACCACACCCCAGCCAAACCACCCCAGCCTGTTTGACACTGTACTTCTGCAGCCATTGCCATCCCCACTGATGAATTGTAGTTTTCTGCCAGTACCAGGGAGGCTGTTTCCAACAAGGATGGCACAGGCATGCCTGACACATGCTGCCACCACAGCAGGGCTCGGGTGGGGCAGCCAGTGCTGGTGGCAGCACAGCTGGCAGGGCCTGGCTCCACCAGGGAGGGAGAGAGGTGTTGATGATGGCACACGGGAGCTCAGAGAGTGCCCAGAGTCAGGCCCACGGCAGGGACACACGAAGGATCACCGAGTACAGAGACTTGGTGAAATATTAAAGCAGGTGCTTAATAAAGCGAGCCCAGCGGCAGCAATTACCCTGTGTAATTAACCTGGGAAGGAGAGGACTTTGTCCCCCAGCCAGGTGGTGCAGGGAGCTCCTGCCAGCAGCTGCTGGAGGTGGCAGGGACCTGGCACCCAGCACTGCACATGGCAGGGCTTCCCCAGGCTTCGCTGGGGCAAGCCAGGACCTGACCTCCCAGCATGGCTCACCCTGCTGCAGCCCCAGAATAACACCAGGTAGGTGAGGGGCAGAGCACTGCCTGCTCTGGGTGCTGAGAAATGGTTTGGGATCCCCCTGGAGTTATTGGCTCCAAGTGACTGGGAGCAGCTGGGCGAGATTCACACCTCAGCTGCCTGCTCTGGGCACTGAGGAACTGAGCATGGCTGACCAAGGCAGCAGGACCTGGGCAGCCCACTGCTCCTACAGTGCTCCCCCAGCAGGGTCTGAGGGCACCGTGCTGTGCAGGGAGACCTGACCGAGGGGTGGCCTGGCAGTGGCCATGCCCTGTGCTCCCCCTGTCCCAGTGGTGCTGGTGGCACGGGTTCTGGCTTGGGCAGCCTCCCTCCTGCTAAGCCACCCTGGATGCAATGCCACCTCCTGCCAGGAAGCTCTGCCTGATCAGGCACCAAGCCAGGCTGTGCCAGCCCAAGCCAAACCAAGCTGAGCTGAGTTGAACCATGCTGAGCTGAACGGTGCTTGCCTAGGTGGCACGACGTGCTGAACCAAGCTGAACCAAGCTGAGCCGAGCTGTGCTGTAGGTGCCGCATAACCAAGCCATACCGAGCCAAGCTGAACCATGCTGGGCTGGGCTGAGATGAGATGAGCTGAGCTGTGCCAAGCTGAGCTGTGCCAAGCTGAGCCAAATCAAGCTGAACTGTACCTACCTAGGTGGTATGATGTCCTAAGCCATGCTGAGCTGAGTCATGTTGAGCCATGCCAAGCTCTGCTGAGTTAAGCTGTGCCTATTTAGGTAGCATGATGTCTCAAGACGTGCTGTGCCAAGCCAAGCTTTGTCAAGCTGAGTTGTGCCTGCCTAAGTGGTATCTTGTCCTGAGTTGTGCCAAGATGAGCTGAGCCGTCCTGTACATGGCATGACATCCCAAGCTGGGCTAAGCCAGGCCAAGCTGAGTTGTCTACCTGGGTGTCCTAAGCTGTGCTGAAACGAGCCGAGCTGAGCTGAATTGCACCTATCTAAGTGGCATAATGTTCTGAGCTCCGTCAAACCGAGCTGTGCTGAGCTGAATCATCCCTACTGAGGTGCCACCATGTACTGAGCAGGGCTCAGCCGAGCTGAGCTGGGCCAAGTCAAGCTGTGCCAAGCTGAGTTATGCCTTAAATGGGTGGCATCATGTCCCAAGCAAGACTGAGCCATGCCAAGCTGAGCCGAATTGTGCCTCCTGAGGTGGCACAATGTCTTGAGCTCAGCCGGCCCAAGCCAAGCCGAACTGTGAATATCTGGTGCATCATCATGTCCTGGTCCATGCTGAGCTAAGCTGTGCATATTGAGGTGGCATGGTGTCCTGAGCTGTTCTGAGCTGAGCTGTGCCAAGCTGGACCAAGCTGAATTGTGCCTACTTAGGTGGCAAAATGTCCTGAGCAGGGCTGAGCTGAGCTAAGCTGTGCTGAGCCAAGATTAGCCATGTCTACTGAGCTGGCAAAATGCCCCGAGCTGTGCTGAACTGAATCTACTTGGGTGGCATCATGTCCCTAGCTGAGCTGAGCTGAGCTGAGCCATGCCAGACTAATCAACACTGAACGCACATACCTAGGCAGCACAATATCCGGAGCAGGACTGAGCCAAGCCAAACCGTGCCGAACTGAGATCGAGCCGTGCCTACCCGGGCAGCGCGATGTCCCGAGCCGCGCCACGCAGTACCGAGCCGAGCTGAGCCGTGCCGAGCTGCGGGTACCAAGGTGCTCCGCCTTCCCCGCTCCCCGGCCGCTGGTGTCGGTGCCTCTCCCGGTGCCCGGCGCTCCCGGTGCCCGGCGCTCCCGTCCCGCCCGTCTCCCATTGGCGGCGGCCGGTCCCGCCCCGCCCCGCTCCCCCGCCGGGCGGCTATAAACGGGCGCGGCGGGGCGGGCGAGCGGCAGCGGCGGGGCCGTGCCGGGCCCGGGATCGGGACCGGGATGGAGCCGGGGCTGGAGCGCTGGGCGCACGGCGCGCTGTGGGCGGCGCTGGCCGGCAGCCTGGCGCTGCGGGCGGCGCGGCGGGCGCCGGGGCCGGGCCGGGGGCTGGGGCCGCCGCTGGGCCGGGGGCTGGTGCTGCCGCTGGCGCTGCTGGCCGCGCTGCAGAGCCTGTGCCGCGCCTGGCTGCCGCTGCCCCTGGGGCTGGCCCTGGCCGCCGCCGCCGCCGGGCTGCTGCTGTGGCGGGCGGCGCCCCGCGGGCTGCTGCCGGTGGCGGGCAGAGCCGTCCTTGTCACAGGTGAGTGCGGGGACACGGCAGCGACGCCCCGACGGCACCGCCTGGGCTCGGCGGGGAGCGGAGTGGGGTGTCCCGCAGGCAGCAGGACGCTGCTGTCTGTGGGGTCCCGCTGGGGACCAACCACCGCTGCCAGCGCATCCCTCATCCTCTTCCACGTCCAAGCAGAACCGGCCGGGCTGTATCTGCCCCGCGAAGCAGGGAGTTGCAATGGCCCCTCGAGTGTTGACCGCTAGTTGCAGCATGATGCCGAGAGCTGCTTCTTCTGGAAGCCCTGAGATTAGGTGGGACAGAGCCAGAGCGCCGGCTTGGGACCCTGTCGGCTGGCCCCAGGGCTTCCCTCTCCTCTTTTCCCCTTCCCTTCCTCCCCTCCGGAGTTGTTCTTGGAAAGGTTCTCATAGTATCTCTAGAGGCTTCAACGGAGCTTGCCACCTAGTGCTGAGCATCACTGCTTCATCCAGAGCTCCATCCAGGGAGCTGCTGGCAACAAAGTCCTCCACTGTGTGGGTATCCTTGGAAAATGCTGCCCAGCTGCTGTCTGCCTCCTCTTTAGGCTGCCTGGTCCAAAGCTCCTCTGTGGTCCTGAGCTCCTAAGAGAATGTGCTATGCTCCCAAGTTTTGCACAGCTCTGGCTTGCTGGCTGAAGCTCTTTAGGATATCTTGATATATACATGGTTTCTCACTCCTTCCTCCTGGCAGTGGAACTGAAGGATGAGAGCCAGGCTCAGCAGTGCATTGCTGTGAGGCAATAGTAGTGGAGCAATGAGGAGGAAGTGCTGGAGCTGGGGTGATTTTTGCTCCAGGTGTGCCTGGAAGGTGCTGCTGGCTCCACATGGATGAAGAGGGGAGGGAAATTTCTGGGCATGACCTTGGCAGTGCTCCCAAGGACAAGAGCCTGCATTCTGGTGGGGATGTCTGGGCTGGGCTTGGAGGTGCTGAAGCTGGAGAAGGCAGTTTGCTTCTTTCCTAGAAAATTAAGGCAAGACCTGGGTCCCCCTTCCAGCTCAAAGGGTTCTGTGGTAGCAGTAGGAAGTGCAGGGAATCCTCTCTGGAGGAGGAAGATCAGAGGAGCAAGGCAATGGATGAATGAATGATTCAACTGAGTGAAGGTCGAAGCTGCAGCAGGGCAGGGCTACCTGGGGAGGATGACTGACAGCCATACACTCACAGGTGCCCTGTGGCACACCAGCTCTGGCAGCCCTGGCTCCCTGGCATTGCCTGTATAATTAGTGAGTCAGTGGCTGGAACAAGGTGTTCTTGCCCCAGTGCATTGAGGTGGCACCTCTGCAGCTCTGATGTGTTTGCTCTTGGCTGTAAATATTTTGTGGTTTTACAGGTTTGAGGTGCAGCCCACAGTGCGGGATTGGTGTTTCTGTACTGCTGCTCTGGCAAGTGCCTGCCAAGGGGCAGATGTGAGGGCTGTTTTTTGCTGGGGATGGCATCCCTCACTTGAGTATTTGTATAGTAAATAGCCTGATTCTTTTATGAATTAATTCCAGGCAACTAGGTATTGAGTAGCTGCTCGTGTCTCCTGTGGGAGCAGCCGGGAAGGATCAGCTCGAGGAGAAAGGCAGCCTGACCTTCCTCTTCTTGCCAATGGGAAGCAAAGCCTGGCAGAGAGAGCAGCATGGGCATGGATGGCTGGCAATGTTGGGCCTCTTTGAAGGTGTGTGATGTCAGGGACAGAACTTCTGCGATGCTGTGTGTTGTGCTGGACCTTGGAGATAAGCTGAGAAATGGCACAAAGTCCCCTCCCTGTGGAGCTCTTCAGGTTTCAGCCTGAAAATCTTTAGGCATCATTTCCTTGTATACATATCTTGGCTGCTGTCTTAATCCTGCAGCAGGTTCAGTGATGCTTCTGGGGCAAGTTAAGGTGGCTGCAGTGCTGTTCTATCTCCCAGGTGACGAGTTTCAGCTCTTCCAGCTGCCCACTCTCCCTGGGAACAACCCTAAGTTGAGCTCTGCATGTGATGCTCCAGCCCCATGTGCTATTCAGACATCACTGGCTAAATAAAACTTAGTTATGGGAGGGATTGAAGGAAAACTAACTGTGCAGCTCAGCGGGAAAATAGCAGAGCAGCTGTGGAGCTGCTGCAGAGCAAAGCTGCTGACCCTGTGGTAGCAGCAGGGGCTGGAAAGTTGTGGCGTTTCCCATCTGTTGCAGGTTTGCATTTTTGACTGTTGCACGTGGGACTGGGGTTTGGCTGGAGCAGGGATGGGCAGCCACCTGCTGCTAAAGGGGAGCAAGGGATGCTGTGCTTTCCCATGAGGCATCCCCTGGGCTAGCAAAGTAAGTGCTCACTAATCCGTGCAGTGCTGTGTTTGTCTGGGGCTTTTGTTCTGCATCCCGATGGTCCAGCTTCTCCAGGAGCATGGCTCCGGTGGATGCAGCCTGGCTGGGGGCAGAGGGTAAGGAAAGTGTTAATCTTGTCTTCCTAGGGGATGTAACATCTGTTTTCAGGGAGGAGGAGAATGCCCTCCTGTGCAGCCAGGGGCTGGGAGAGGTCAGCCCCAGGAGGATGGTGGGGATGAGGAGGGGAGCAGAGATCAGCTCCTTGGCCTGAGCTGGGAGGGAGACAGCAGCTGTCTCCATGCCTCCTTTGGTCTGCTGTCCTGAGCCTGCCCTTGTCTTAAAGATGAGCCCACACCTGGCAGAGGCTTTGGCCAAACTCGGAAAACAAGGACCCAAACATACCTGCAGTGTGAGCAGGGTTGCTGCCTGACCAGAGCCTGATCCAGCCCTGGGAAGCTGCAAGGCAGCCAGTACCTGGTATCCCTCACTACAGTGTGTGACAGGGCACTGCCAGGTGCAGGTGCTGCTGGCTGGCACCTGTGGGCCTGTGGTGGCAGTGGCTCACTGAGAACTGCCTGCTCTGAACATCAAACAGCTGGTTTGTGTCTGCATCCCCCTTCCCAAATGTGAAATGGCACTGCTGGGTGTTCTTAGGGCCACTGGACTCCTCAGAGCTGTGTGAACAAAGAGGACAATTATTATATCCCATACTCCTTCCCACTGAGAATTGATACAAAAAGTAGTCCGGCCTCTGGAGCACGGGCAGGGCTGATGGGCTGCAAGAGCAGTTTTGGAGGGAGGTGAGGAGCTGCCATTTCTTTCTGGCCTCTCCAGAGTCAGGCTGACAGTGCTTTGTGCAAGGTTGGGCTTTGTCTGAGTCAGTTTAGACATGAACCTACAACATCCTTTGGTTCCTGTGGAATTCAGTGAGTCTATTGAAACCATCCAACTCAACTGGGTGCCTGGAGGTGGTGGAGGGATGGCCAGGTGCATCCCAGGGCTCCACTGAGCAGCTGGAGAAGCCTCTTGCTGTGTAGGTCTGCCATGTGTGACTGTGGGGTGGTTCTTTGGACAGTAGCCAATTGCCCAATTTACTGCAGAGCCTTGAAAAGCACCAAATGCAAAGCAGCCCACAGAGTCTGCCTGCCTGCAGAGCAAAGGAAGGACAGGAGTCGTGTTACAAGATATTGGTTCATATGCTTCAGCTTGGATGGAAAGTTGAAAATTTTGAATTGTTGTTCTGTCTATAACGGTGGTACCTGAATTAGCTCTCCAAAAACCCCAAATATCAGGATGGCTGCCTGAGAGAAGCAGTCTGGGTCTCTTGTATCCTTGCTCTTCCTTGGTGCAGCCTGTGAAGGAAGCTAGGAGCACCTGAAGATTGGTCTGTCTTCCAACAAAGCATCTCTGTGAGCAAAACTGGTTGTTGGTCAGGCTGCCCAGACCCAAACATGCCCTGTCCTCCTCTCTTCTTCCTGGCTGCAGGGAAAGTGTGGTTTTCCTGGTGAAGCCTTCTTGTTACAATTGCATGCCCCATTAACAATCTGAAATGGGTCAGAGGTTCAGATCATGCTCAAGGTTAACAGAGGCTTTGCAACTTGCAGTGCTTCAGTGTTTCCCATGGACTCCACAGATGTTGAAGCATCTGCTGGCTGCAGCAGGAGTGAGTGATTCAATCCAGATGTTGGGGCTCTTGCTTTCTGCCATGAAGGTAAATCACTTTCTGTGGTAAAAAAAGCAGTGTTGCTCCCATCTGGACTTTGATGTTGTCTTAGATCTATTTTCCAGCTAAACAAGGTGACTGAAAAATACTGGGGTCAAGGATTCAGGGCTGGCTCTGGCATGGGCACCTCTGCACCATGGCGTGGCCAGAGCACCTGCACAGCACTCTCACAGCCTGTGTTTGGTGCTGAGCTTGCCAGCAGCCTTGCCATGAGAAATGCTTTGTGCAAAGGTGCTGCAGCTCTCCATAGGTGACTTTTATTCTGCTTCTGGAGCCAGTGATTCAGCTCAGAGGTACCTGGGATTTTTACCCAGCCTAAGTGCAGGAGGTTGGAACTAGGTGATCTTTCAGTTCCTGCCAAACCAAACCATTCTGTGATTCTATGACTGAAAGTTGAAAATCAGCTTATTCCTTGAAATTGCTCTGATTTTTCCAGAATCTATTAAAAATTAACAGCAGAGGCAGCTGCTGCCTCCAAGCTGAGGGGTGGGACAGGACCAAAATCAAACACCCAAATTCCAGCCCTGGTGTACACACAATTCCTGGTATCCATGAAGTAAAAAAAAAATGCAACATTTAACTCTAGTTACAGGGTTTGCTAGTGGCTTTTGGGAACAGAGCAGGGAAGCTGTTTTTTCTGCCTCTATCTGCAGGGCTGAAGCTCTCCCCCCGCTTTGTCAGCAGCCCTCCATGGATTTAGGATTCTTCTTTCCCACGTAAGGTTTCTTCAGAAATAGATACCTACCCCTGCTCACCACAGGCATGTGGATAGATATGCTTGGCTTTTTCTCACTTATCTATAAAATAAGCACTTTTGAAGCCTACTAATGACACAGACCTGTTGAGGTGGGAGTTTTTAGCACCGTTAACCAAAAATGATGAGCACAGCTAATTAGGAGGAAAAACACATTGAGGTTTCATACTGTGGGAGACTGGAGTTGGTAGAGAAACCCAAGCTGGCTTGATTAACCTCGGGGTTATGCGGGGACATGAGAGCAACAAAGCAAAGACTTCCCTGCCGAAATGAGATTGTCAGATGGGAACGGATGCTTTCGGAAGAAGTGTAGGCAGTTGCTGCCCTCTAGTCCAATGAGCAGCACATTTTTAATGAGGTCTGGGATTGGGTTACCCACTGTTGAGTCTAGCTCCCCTCAAGCCAGGATCTGGTTACAGAAGAGCCAGTTGCTGCTTTTACTGCTGGGAGCACAGCACAGGGTTGGTGGACTTGCCCAGCCAGGGTTTTGTCTGAGGGGGCTCTTCAAGGTGTTTCCATCAAATATTTGCCTTCTCCCCATAGTTGCTGGTCTAAAACTCCAGCTGGAAGGGCTTTTTTTTTTTTTTTCTGAGGAGGAAAGGCTGCAGGGCTTTTGTACCTCTTCACTTTATGATGTCTCTCCTCAGATATGAGGTATTGCTGTGGAGCCTCCAAGGCCAGGATCGGGCTTGGAGCCATCTGGGTTAGTGGAAGGTATCCCTGCCCACAGCAGGGGTGTTGGAATAACCCTATAAGGATAATGCTATAAGGTCCCTTCCAAACTAACTGTTCTATATTAAGGTGGAAAATGCTCTATGATAAGGTGGAAAAAAAATTTCTATGATAAGGTGGAAAAACTGCCCTCATGCTGTCAGTGCATTGCTACATGTATAGTTTAGGACTTTTTAACCTCTCCAGCATGTGCCTGTTACCTCCTTCCCTGCTCCCCTCAGTGGTTGCGGTATATCCACCATCTCCCATTCTTCTGTCTCAGCTTGTATGTGCAACATATCACTTCTGCTTCCTTCTCCCCTGGAGAGCTGCCAGCCCCTGAGCTTTATCAGCTTCCCCCTCGGGAGCTGGCTTCCCTGTCACACATGGTGCTGTCCTGGGATTTGCTGGCTCTAAGGCTGTAATCTTGAAAAGCAGTTTTTGGCTTTACAGGCTTTGCGGCGGCGCTTCCTCTTGTTGGGTGGTTGACCCTGTGGAGCCAGATGGCGAGTGACTCCCAGGCAGGCTGGGAACAGAGAGAAGGGATGGGCTGGAAAGCTCAGGTACCTGCCCAGACGTCTTCTGTGGCAGCTCTGAAAGTCTGGCCTCTCAGAATCATAGAAGCTCTGAATAGTTTGGGTTGGAAAAGATTTTAAAGACCATCTTGTTCCAACCCCCTGCCATGGGCAGGGACACTTTCTATCAGACCAGGTTGCTCCAAGCCATATCCCACCTGGCCTTGAACACTTCCAGGGATGGGACAGCTGCAGCTTCTCTGGGTGATAAGGGCCTTATCCTGCTATGAGTAACCCACTGTGACCAGTGTTTGTTCCTCTCTAGGGTCCTGGTTACCAGGTGGGGATAAGCTCCAACCTGGGGTGTGCAGCCATCCCAGGATGAATTCTGTCCTCCTCTTTCAGCTGTTGTGCTGGCCTCTGCCTAAGCTGAAGGGCACATGTGGGTGCTGCCCTGGCATTGTCTGGGTCAGCCCAACTATGTCCAAGCACATCAGCCTGGAGGGCCACCCTCATGTATTTTGGGGAAATTGCACCAAAGTAGACTTATGATACTCAAACTCTTACTCTGAAGAGCTGGTGAGAGCTGCAGGTGAAGAGTAAGGAGGGCACAACTTCAGCTGTGTATGGAAAGGGCAGGTGGGTTGGGGTCATCATGGGGCACAGCTCTGAGCCTGGGGGCTTAAACAGCTAAACAGCTCAGTGTATTTCAAAAGCTGTCTTGGCAGAAGCTCAGTTGGTGTTTGCTCAAGTGTTTTCCTCTGTTTCTAAAAAAAAAAAAAAAAAGTCCCCCGCTTCACATGGATCTGGAAGCTGCAAAAGAAAATATTTGGTGCAGCTGTAGAGACCATCATGATGAGGGAATGGGCAGGGCTTGCACCACTTCTGCATGCTTGGGACTGTGGCATGAGGTGGGAGTTTGCTCTTGTGACAAGGAGAGTGATGAGATGGCACCTTACAAGCAAAGAAATATCTCATCAGCAAAATACCCCTAAATACTATCCCTAGTGCTCCGTTGAAACTGCTGTAGCCTTATTGGGGTGCTACAAACTCTGAGATGCTTAACATGGTGATCCCCTGGGCTTGCTCTGACCTGTTGCTTTGGTCAGCACTGTCCCAGCATGGCATTGTCCCTGCTGGCATCACTTATGACTTGCCCACAGTGCTGTCTGGGTGGCACTTCAAAGCTCTCCCATGGTTGACCTGTCTCACCACATGGTTATAGACTTCCTAGTCATGCCGTGGCTGTGGTGCTTTGCTGTCCTGGCTTAAAAACACCTTCCCTGAGATGTCCCTGGGTGGTGATGGCTCATGGTGGTCCATGTAGAAGAGCTGTTCTTCCTTTCAGCTGCCTGTGGATGGATTAGCTCTGCCTGTAGCAGGCCTTAGGCATGACCTGATACCTCTCTTCGCTTGTTAGCACACAGGAGGGATGGATATGGGGCTTGGCTGGTGGCTCTCCAGCCTGCTGGGAGTCCCTGGAGAGCCCTTTTGCAGACTAGAGGTGCCCACCAGCACGTGCCCCAGCCATGGCTTTATTGCCACCACCTTATTCCCCAGGAGCATCTTCAGACATTCCAGACCTAGCCAGTGGAGCTTTCTGGCTTCTCAGCCTGTTTCCTACCCAGCCTCTCCCTCTCCAAGAGCCCAGGTGGATGCTACCAGTGCCAGCTTGCCACTGGCACGGATCTTGACTGACACCTGATCTTGAGTGATCTGGTCGAGTTGTGTCTCTGGGCCATGGGTGTCCTTCCCAGTGACAGCTCTTCCTGATGGATGGCTTTTGAGGCTTGTCAGCTCCATGTTCCCAGTTCACCATGTTCCCTTTGAAGTTTATTATTAACCCAGCTATCACCATAGCTCTTCACAACTTCCTCTTCTCCAAGGGACAGCCATTCATCCCAGATTAGCTCTCATGTACGGCCTGTGCCAGGCGATGTCTGTGCTGCTGTCTTCTCTCGTGTATCCCTGCCTCCTGGAAGATCAAATTCTTGACTGTGAGAGTCTCACTGCTCCTTTTGAGGAGAGGATCTCCCCTCGGTGGAGACAGCAGGTGCCGGAAGATGCCATCCAGCCCTGGTGTGCGGTGAGCGGCTGCTTCTAGGAAGTTCCTGTGCTGTCTTTCTGCGAAGTGTCGCAGCGATGCTGGAGGTGGCACTTCCTCCCCCCACCCCCCGTCAGCTTGTGAGCCCAGGGTCACTGCTCACTGCAGCAGCATCGCTGCCATGCCAGGGCTGGGTGAATTCCTGGGTCCCAGCCTCTTTGAGCATCCCACCAGGCACTGGCCTTGCATTGCAGGGGGTGGCTGGGCTCATTCCTGTCCTGCTGTCCCGGGCACTAACAAGCTCCTGCGTTCATTAGCCCCACTGGTGGCAAGCAGCATCTGCTGCTCACAGCTTTGGTGGGGGATAAAACACCTGGTTGGCTTTTAGTGACAGTGATGGGGAGGGCTGTGGCCTCTGACACTTTTTTTATTGCCCAGCTGCTTTTGTGCTATCAGTCCCCAATACTGATGCACCAGTAAAACTCCTGAGAAATGGTCTTTAATCCAGAAACTGTGGTTACATTCACGCTGGCCTGGGGCCTCCTCGTCATCTCTATCTGGTTGTGTTGGTCGTCTAGGCAGAAAATCAGATTTCCCCCCTTCTCTTTGTTAAGTGGGAGATAACTTCCCGGGTGGAGGTGATGACTGTGAGGCCCCAGGAACATTTGGCTAATCCATTGTAATTCCTACCATCTGGCTATTGTCCCCGGCACAGGGAGGGGCAGGTCACCCATGTACCCCCTGCCATGAGCATTCCTAGCTCTGCCTTCTGTCATGAGTCTCCTTGTAGGGCTGAGGGCTTGTCTGCCCCATAAGGAGTTTGCTCTGACCCATAGGACCTGTTGGAGGGATGTGGCTATCCTGGGCTGTGGGAGCCATCAGCAATCTCCCTCCAGCTACCCGTGTTATATCATGCAGGGGGGAGCAGGGGTAGTGTGTGCCCCCCTTGGCTCAGGTCCTGCTCAGGAAGGTGGCTGAGGCTTTGCAGGGATGCACACCCAGGCTGGGTCGGGGGCTCCTGCATTATCCACTCACTAGGGATTTGGGGATAGAATTTGGGTCATCCCTAAAGGTATCTTCCGGCTTTAATTTAATTTAATTTAATTAGCCTTGTGGCTTCCTGAACCCCAGTGCTGAGGACCAACAGTAGCATCACTAGGCCTGCTGCCACCCCAGCCCTGTCTGCCTGTGCTTGAGCATGAGGGCTGCTCGCATGGGGAATGGGAACATGGAATGCCATGCAAGCCAGTGGCTGGGGTGGTGCTTCCTGTGGACAGTGATGACTGGATGGGTTGGGGGCTGTGGATGCTCCTTCCCAGCCCCACTCCCACAGAAGTACCTTGGCAGATGGTGGCTAATGCCTGGCTGGGGAGGTCAGGGCTGGCTGTGGTAGCCCAGCTGCTGTGGGGACAGGTGCTCCTGCCTTCCCCTCCCTCTCTGGTGCCCTGGCAAGAATTTGTTCCCTCTTGTCCAGGGCTGACATCACCCCTTTATCACTCCTTGCTCCAAATGTGTGCAGCATCCGGAAGGTGTTGGCCACTGGGCCTTGCCCTGCCCACACAGGATTTTGCTGGGCATTTTATCCTGCCTGGACCTGCACTGTGCAAGGACCCCCTCCTTGAGTTCCTCTGGGGGACTGCTGTCCCCTCTGATGGCACCATCTCCAGCTGGTGCCACCTTGTCCTGTGCTTCCGCGCCCATGAGATGCCCACGCTCCCAGGATGGAGTTGAAATGAACAGCTGAGTTGGGATCAGTGCCTGCTCAGGCACCCAGCTGAGCCTCCCTCAGTGCTGCCTGGCTAAATCCCATACCATGCCCAGAGAAGCTAGATACACGACAGCAGTCAATCCTGTCAGAGCCAGGTCACTTTTAGCTTGGCATCCCAGGCAGAGTTTGAGCCTGAACCTATGGAAACAAGTGGCTCAGCATGTTAATCCATTTGGCCTTGGTGCCCCAGCTCCCCGCTGTTGATGGTGTCCTTGAGCCTGGTGACAGCTCCACCTTAGTGAGGCCTCTTGAACAGGGTAGTGGGACACAGCCCTAAAGCTCTTTGGGGAGGTGGGATTGGTGTCCTGAGATTTGGGGAGCAGCAGGAGGAACCCAGCCTGCAGAGCTGATGGGGGTGGAGGGGGTAATTCCCTTCTGAGTGCCCAACTCAGCCGGCAAGCTCCCAGTCAGTGGAAGATGGAGCATCCTCAAGGGGTGCCTCCAGCTGCCTTGCTGCCAGCAGGAGGGCTGCCCCTCGGGCTGCTGACTGACCACACTGCTAGGGTGACCATGGGGGAGAGGGTCCGTCACAAGGGTACTCAGCCCTGGGACAACCCCTCTTCAGCTTCCACAACAGGATCCTCAGCTGGGGTGGCTGTGGAGGGCCGAGATCCAGGGAGCTGCCACTGTACCCACCAGGCTCTGGGCAGTTTTGTAGGCACATGAGAATTCTTTAGCTAAGCTGTGCTTCTCACTGCTTAGGTTTTTGTTGGTCCTCACCTGTTGCACATAGTTCAGGGGTAAGGATGCAGAGGTCATAAGGATGCACAGCTTGTGGTTCAGGGACAAGGGTGCTCAGTTTATGGCTCAGGGATGATTCACAGCTCACAGCCTGAGGATGAGGATGTACACAGCTCATGGCTTGGGGATGAATAAGTCTGTCTTGTAGCTCAGGGCTTAAGATGCACAGCTTGCAGTTCCACAGCTCCGGAATGAGACTGCACAGCTCATGGCTCACAGATGGGGACTCTCAGCTCACGGCTTGGGAAGGGAAGTCACTCCTAGGTTGTGTTGGGGTGAGCACCGCAGACCTGTGCCGCCAGCCCTCCATCATGTACCGTGCCAGCAGTGGGGGCAGGGGCAGGCACGTGGTTGTGGTTCAGCAGCTCCCGGGTCACAGCCGTGTTATTGACCCTCTCTGCTCCAATCAAAAAACCGTAGCACTAATTTTGAGCATGTCTGTGTGTGGTGGCCTTGGTGCTGGTGCAGGAGAGCAGGGTGAATACCTGAGACAGCAAAATGTCAGAGCGTGCCATGCCTGACTCACCTGAAAGAAATGTGTCCACACCAAACTGGGGCTGCAGCTTCAGCCGGCTCCTGGCAGCGAGGAAGCACGAGCGGTGCAGGCTGGCTGGGAGCTGCCCAGCTGGCACAGCTCAGCCCCGGCAGTGGCTCCGCTGTCACCAGCGAGGAGCAGCTCTGGACAATGGATGCAAGATGCTGTGGTCAGTCCTCTTTGCCCCCCCCAAGTGGGCAGGAGGGCACCCCTTATGATGATGCTGGAGGCCAAACCTTTTTGCTTGCTCAAGATAAGTAAAATTGGGGCTTGTCATGCCAAAATTCTAGTGGAGGCTTGCGTCTCTCACTCTTTGGGGAGCTGCTGAAGTGGCTGGAGCTTCTGCAAAGTCCTCAGGAATTGCTGCTGACCCGCTGCTCTGGAAAACATCCGTCTGGCCCCTGGTGCAAGAGTTTGTTCCGGCTTGCTGAGCCTGTGGAGGGCTCCTGGATTTTGCAACCTGGACTCAGGTTTTGCTCTTCTCCTGCTGCAGAAAAAGCCTCTGTCTGCTGGCCCAGGGTCCATGGGGATGCGATACAGGGGCTTCAAGGTACCTGCTCTCCTCTGCTGCGCTCCCAATGCTGGGCTCCTGTGCTTCATCTGACCACGTCCCTCCCTCCAGCACGACTGTGAAACCAGTTGGCAAGCTGGGAGTTGGGGCGGGGGGAACTGGCGCCGGCATCTCCTCGTGATGCAGCATCCTGGGAGGGCAGCGAGCCCAGCGCCAGCCTTGCTGGGGCTGCACAGACTGGACGGCTCCAGCGCTCCCGGCGGGGCCGGGCCAGCGGCAGTGGCTCCTGTGCCAGCTCCAGCGTGGCCAGCAGCTCATGTGCTGGTGGCCATGGGGAGTGAACATGGCCCTGGGAAAGCTGCCATGCTTTGGGGCCACGTGTTATGGGCCCAGGGGGTTCATTGTCCCTCCCTGCACTCTTGGCCATGCCTGAGCACAGCGGATGGGAAGCTGAGTAGCAACGGAGACCTTAAATAACACCAGAGCATCCTCACCCTCCTGGCCTTGGGCCTCCCGCCAGCCTCCCAGGAGTTTTTTTTTTTTGGTATGTGTGTGAATAAATTAGAACTTCCGAAACAAACCCTCTGACTGCCCTGCTCCTCTAAGGCAAAACAAATCCTGCCTGACTTGGACAGCATGTGGCTGTGTTTGCTCCCTCCTTGCCAGACTTGCCATAAGAAGCCAGCAAACCTGGCTCTGTTTTTTGGGATGTTTCCCGGGGTTTGTTACGTGGTGATAGGAAGCTTCATGTTTGGAGTGGAAGCTTTTCTTGCCAGCTGCATGGGATCAGTGCAGGTAACCCTCCTGTCAGCTGAGTCATGGTGAGGCTGTGGCCACAAGCACTTTTATTTTTAAACCTTATCTTTATTGCAGTTTTCTCCCGCAGTGCTCAGAAAGGTGAAATGCACCTTATCTGTTTGTCTGCTGGCAGCATGCACTGCTCCTAGGGAGGGGAGAGATGGATGTGCTGTGCTGGCAGCACCTTCAGCATGCCCTGCAGACCAGGGCTCTGGGGGCGATGCTGGGGCAATGCCAGGGTGATGCTGAGCCAACCTGGCACACATCCATGAGTGTTGGGTGTTGTGTGGGAAAGGGAGGTCCCCTGCAGCCCCTTCCTGCTAACTGAGCACCTCTGGGCTGTGTTATCACTCTGGCCTCTGGCCAGAGGTTTAATTACATGTTTCTGACATAGCAATAGAGAAACCTGAGCTGGGGACTGGGACAGAGATGTTGAACCAATGCTTAGCTGGCACCCCAAGAGCTGTATCCCAGCCTGGGGGTATGAAGAGTGAGGCAGCCAGTCCCTGTGCCCACCCCCTCCCCCCACAAAGGCCAGTGGAGGGGTGCTGAATCTTGTGAGCTAACAGTCCCCAGGACCACTGTTGTGTCCACCCTGGGGTGGCTCCGGGTGCCACACAGGGTCCGTTTTCAGGGATGTCCTCACAAGCACCCAAAGGTGCGGGGCAGGAGCGTACAGGGCCATGGGGCTGCCCCTGCAGCGCTCCCCTGTTAATGGTTAATGTGACTGGGCAGCAGTTGTGGCACAGACTCCCCGAGCTATCAGTGCTGCCATCGGCCCCGGGAACAGCCTGTACCTTGCTGCTGCTGCTGTTTGTTTGCATCCTGGCCGCTCCACCCTGGCCACTGGCCTTGTGACCGCTCTGCAACAGCCAGCTCCCGCCTGGGCTGTCCCCCAGACACCCCAATGGCAGCTTTGCAGGTGACAGTGTCACCTGTGGTGCCCCTGTTTGAGCAGAGACAGAGGAAATGAGGCTGGGACCGGACATGGAGCACCAGTACTCTCCTGAGTGGTCCAGCCCATTTGGATGCTCCCTTGAAGGATGCAGGGTAGCAGAGTAGACCAGAATCCTTTTTTTCCCTCACCCTTTTTAATCCCCTTATGCCCCAGCCAGGTGAAGAGGTCTTATGCCTCTTGACCACTTTCTGGGAGACAAAAAGCATTCGGCAAGTCTCCCACTGAGCCTTATTGCCAGCTATGAATGGTGCTTGATGGAGCTTTTAGAGGCTATTTTGAGGGTTGATGAACTCGCATTGCTGCAGGGCTCTGAGCTGTTCAGCTCCTTATTGGTGCCTGCAGGTTTACCTGCACCTTAAATCAGGGAGGTGCTCAGAGCGATGGGGTTGCAGATAAAGACTGTTTTCTTCCTCCAGCAAGAGAGAGAAAACAGCAGCTCTGGGACCTGCTAATGCCCCAGGGCAAGGTCACATCCTGATGAGTCAGGAGCTACAGCGGGGTGCAGAGCCGAGGTGGTTCTCGGGCAAGGGAAACTGATGCTGGGGTGGATGTTTGGTTCCCGGGGTTGGTTCCTGGTGACAGGCAGAGCTAAGGGATCTTTGGGAGCTGGAGACAGTGGCTGTCACTGTCCACTGCAAGGCTGTTCCCGTCTCTTTCAGGATGTGACTCGGGCTTTGGGCAGGCAACAGCCCGGCACTTGGACATTATGGGCTTTCGGGTGTTTGCCAGCGTGCTGGACCTGCAGAGTCCCGGTGCCCAGGAGCTGCGCCAGAGCTGCTCGACGAGGCTGACGCTGCTGCAGATGGACCTGACCAAGACTGAGGACATCCAGCGTGTCCTGCAGCATATCCAGGCCCACACCAACAGCACAGGTAGGAGCTGCCTTTGGCAACCCCACAGAACTCCCTGGGATCTCAGCCTGCAGCCAGCATGGCAGTGGCAAACCTAAATGTGTCTCCTCAGGGGGCTGTCTCCCTGTAGGCACCTGTGCCAACAGCCTTTGCCAAGCTCTCTTCTTGTCCTGGGGCACCCAATTCCCTTGCAGGACCCCAGTCAGCCTGGGGAGCAGCTGGGAATCCCAGGGTGGGGCTTCCCCATTCAGGTCACCTCTTCAAGCATCCCATCCCCACAGGACTCTGGGGCCTGGTGAACAACGCCGGGTTCAATGACACCATCGCTGATGCTGAGCTCTCGCCGCTGGGCAAGTTCCGCACCTGCATGGAGGTGAACTTCTTTGGCTCCCTGGAGCTCACCAAGGGGCTGCTGCCCCTGCTCCGCTCTGCCGGCGGCCGCATTGTCACCGTGAGCAGCCCTGCAGGTGAGCAGCTTCCCTCCAGCATGGCACCCCTGGCACCCTCAGCCCAGGCATGGCTTGAGCAGCCCCATGGTATGGTCCAGCTCCCAACCCACAGGTACTCCAACTTTCTGAGCCAACTGGCACCAGGAACTCTAGAATGAGCTGGCAGCACTGCTAAACCCCACAGCAGACACCAAGATGTGAGGAGACATGGAGGCTGACAGTCAGCCTGGTCACAGGCAGCATGGACAACCCAAGCCCAGCTGCCATGTGCCTCCATTGGGCATTATAGCCCTGGCCAGGGTGGAAAAACCAACTTCCTCTCCCCTTGCCCTTTTTTTTGCCCATTAAAAAACACTAATCCTCCACTGGGGATGACAATCCCAAGCTTTAGCTGGACAAGGAGCAAAATCCCAAGCTTTAGCTGGACAAGAAGGAAAATCAATTTTCTCCTCCCTCACCACTTTTTTTCCCCCCATCAAAACATTGATTTGAAGCTGATTTCAGTTGTTTTCTCAGAAAAACAAACACCAAACCATTTCCTTGAGCAGGGGCCAGGAACACAGCCCTACACAAGCCCTGCCTTTTCCCCCCATTCTCCTCTGTCCCTGCTGGAGCACTGGCTCACTCATTCTTTCACTCATGCCAGGTGACATGCCCTTCCCCTGCCTGGCAGCCTACGGGGCCTCGAAGGCAGCCCTCAGCCTGGTCATGGACACCTTCCGCAGCGAGCTCCAGCCCTGGGGCATCAAAGTCAGCCTCATCCTGCCCGGCTACTACAAAACAGGTAAGAGGGTCAGTGCCTGCTCCCTGTCTGTGCCTGTGGGCAAAGGACAGGTATCCCAGGGAGGCAGAAGATGAATCAATGGGATGCGTAGTTGGTGGTGCCAGCATGCAGCTTCTGAGCATCACCAGACATACTGGGACAGCGGCTATCCTGTGGCCACTGGGCTTTGATGGATTGGAAACAGCATCAGGATCAAGTCCTGCCAGCAGATCCCATACCACTAGAACTGGTCAAAGCAGCTCAGTCACGTTTATGATAACAGAATCCCCACTGCAGTCAGGATCCAAGACCCCTGGTCCAGTCTCAGGCTACCAAGAACCATGATGGTGCCAGTACTGTACTTCACTCACGGCAATCTTTACCAGGGTCTCAGCTGGACGGTGACTGGGGCTGCTGGCACCCATGGTAGGGGGGCTGGAGCGGGGGGCCCACACAGCTCACAGGGACTGTTTTCTTGCAGGGACGACATGCGACCCTGCCTTCTGGAACCTGCAGAAGCAGCAGCTGTTGGCCAGTCTACCCCAGGAGCTGCTGCAGGCCTACGGCAAGGAGTATGTGGAGGAGATCAACCAGCAGTTCATCCAGTTCATGAAGGTGGCGGTGGAGGACCTCAGCGCGGTGGTGAACAGCATCACAGAGGGGCTTCTGGCTGCCAACCCAGCCGTGCGCTACTACCCAGGGCAGGGCCTTGGGATCATGTATTTCATACACCGCTACCTGCCCTATTTTGTCCGAGACTTGTTTTTGAAAGGATTCTTCATCAACCCCAAGCTGCCCCGAGCCCTGCGGCGAGAGCACCACAACGATGTGAAGAAGGCCTGACCTCAGCCTGCACAGGCCCTTCTCCTGGGCTTTCCAGGCACACCGGCCCCTGAGCGCGTGCAAAGCCAAAGGCACTGCCCTCCTGCACCGTGGGGGAACAATCAGCACTAGACGTTAAAAACCAAATTTCTTTCCAAAATCAGGTAGATCTATTTTCTATTGTGCAAGAATCAACATTTTCTAGAGACATTGGTTTTGTATTTTTTCTAACCATGTACCCTCCAAGAGGCCCATCCCTGCCTGACTCTGCAGCTCTGCACTACAGGCTGGGATGTACCTCCTCAGCTACCACCTTCCTTACTGCTCTCAGAGCTGTTTGTCTCCATCCCCTTTTGGCTGGGTCAGGGCTGGGACCCTGTGGCCGCTGCCTCCCTGCCACTCATTACACACTCCACACGCTCCTGACGAGTGCAGGGGCCAAGACCAGGCTGCCAGTGCTGCAGAGCTCTTCATGAGATGAACTATGTGATTGTCACTTTTTAAATAAATCCATTCTTGATATTCCAGCAGGTTCTGGCTGTCTCCTTCCACAGTGCAGTGCTGCAATGCTGCTCAGGGATACCTGGCCTGTGAGCAGAGCTATGCTGGGTCATGGCTGGCACCGTGCCGAGCACTGTGGCAGGAGCCTCGTATGCAGCAGCAGGTGCCACAGGTACTCCCAGAAAAGCGGTCAGCCTGCCAGGAGGGATTTGTGCCTGCCCCCTGATCCTCTCTAGCCCTATGCCAAAAGCTTTCTTTTGCTTTGCTCTGACTCTATGGCCCTGCTGGGGTAAGGATGGCAGCGGTGACAGTGCCCCATGTGGACAGCCCCATGCACCAGGAACAAACCATTCAGCTCCAAAATCTTACAGGAACATGGATCACTCCCATAAGGCTGCACTCCTTAGCTCAGCAGCCAGCTCAGGAACCACACCAGGCTCCACTACCACAACTACCAGATTCCCTGTGACTGATGGAGGCTCCACCTGGAGCTGCAGGAACAGGTGCCCAAGTAAGCAGGAGAGCACAGTGCAGTAGGCAGATATTTATTGGTGTAAAGAGGAGGGGATCACAGGAAAACAAACTACAGAGGCGACCAGAGCACAAGCTGGGACAGAGCCACTCTCCATTGATCCTTCCTCTTAGCAGCATCCAGTGTGTTTCCCTCCAGCAAGGCTTGTCTGCTGCCATTGCACATCTCCCGGAACTCAAGTGCAAGAAGAAGCTAGCCAGGACAGAGCAGCAAAGAGCAGGGCTGCCACACTACGCCCAGGGCTTGGCTCCCACCCTAGACTACAGATAGGCAGGGCCTGGGACATCCCTGCCCCCACCAAGGTGACTAAGGCTGCTCTGTCCCCTAGCCAGCTGTGCCATACAGCTCCATGGTAGTGCCAATCCACCCTCTGCAGGGAAGAAGCCTGGATGTTTACCCTGGAGGGGTGCAGGGGTCCACCACCATCTGCAGAGCCCAGACGAACCCCAGCTCTTGCACGGCTGTGTCAGTAAACTGCAAGCTATGAGTCTCCATAGCTCTGAGGAAGGGGCTCAGCCAGCTTATGGAGCCCTGTCCTGGGCAGCAGGGAGACTGATGAGAGCTCCTTCTGCAGACACAGAGAGGCTGCATGAGTGCAAACACTGCCAGAGTGGGAGGACTGTGCTCCACAAGCACTCTGGCTCTGCCCTCGCATTCCCACAGGCTCCATTCCAGTCCTGGCCAGAGTTGCTTGGTCTCTCCCAGGTCAGGGTTCACTACAAGGGGACGCAGGGATTGCACAGCAGCATGGGCTACACTACAAACCACATTCTAACTACATCTCACAGGAACAACACTGAGTAGGAGACGTGCAGAGCACTGACAGAGGCCCCTCAGCCATGGCAGACGTGACCCATTCCTCTGCAGCAGTGGGACTCCCTCAGAGGCAGCCCCCCACAGCTCTAAGAGCATAAGCACACACAGCAATTAGTACAGGAACACTGTGACTACTGCATACACAACAGGAGGCCCTCCTGCTGCACAGGGCTAAGCCTGGACCACTGGTCCCTCCGGACGTCTCACGGCACACACAACTCCAGCTTTTGAATAATTTAACTAGCAACTGTACAGTTTCCTCATTTGATCCAGTTCCACAGATGGGACATCCCTGGAGTCTGGGCAAGGGACAACTGAGGGAGTTAGGGGTCCCTCCGGACTCCAGGGGTGGGAGGGTTGGACAGGAGCAGAGTTAGAAGATGGGAATGTAGTTGTCGATCTTGGTCCTGTGTCGCTGGGCGATGCACTCTGCAATCCACACAATGTTGCGGCACTCCTGCTCCTTCAGCTTCACAAAGGCATAGAAGACTCCAAAGTGGAATTGGTTGAGGAAGGCCAACTTGTTCAGCTTTACCTGGGGAAAGCCCAGAGGAGGACATGTCATTTGTTCACCTCAGATAGGAGGAGCTGGTCAAGGCAAGCATGGAGCTGCCTGGAAGGAGCCATGATTTCTCTGCAGGCTGGAAGGCTCTGCACAGGTATCCTGCTCTGCAACTCTCTAGGTCCTCGGGACAGATCCAACCTATAGCACATGGCTCAGGACAGACTGACATTTGAAGGGGGATATATTTATAACTCAGGCACTATAAAAGTCCTTATTTTCCATGTAAATGGAAAACCAGCATTCTGGTTTTGCTATTGATGGACCAAATATCCATTAACAGCCCCAAACATGTCTCCTCACACTGCTAGAATCTGTCTGGGTGAGATACCAGGCCAAGCACAATGCCAGGCCCCCATTCTCATGCAGGAGCAGAGGGCAAGCATGCTTCTCCTTTCCCCAGACCCTGTTCATCCACAGCACTGCTGACAGGACAGTAGACCAGCTTCCTGATACCTGGAGCTTTGCAAATGGCATATGTCATGAAGCATCTACGGGCTCACTCACCTCATGCTCAAAGAACCTGTCTTCAAGGGTTTTGTCTCCAGGGTTGCTGCCAGCCCCTTCAAACAGCAGCTTGTACTCCTGCAGGAAGGCATTACATGAGAATATACCCTGTACTCAAGCTCAGCAGCACTTGAGGGCTCCCTGTGTCACATATACTCCAGCCACCCTGTCAAGTTAGAGGACAGAGAAACCAAGAGTCCTGCCCCTTCTCCAAAATATTCAGTTCTCAAAGACATATCATTGCTTTGAGCCACAGGAAAAGGGGCATCAGGTACAGACCCCCTCCAAGTACAGACTGCAGTGTTTGGGCCAGATCCCTGTGCCCACACACACAGGCTGCTCAGTAAGGGGACACTGAGCTCTCTGACTCCAAACAGGTCCCCAGCTGTTCACAAAGTGGCTTGAGCACAGACAAATCCAAACACGTCCTCCCAGGTCAGTGTCTCACCTTGAACTGAGCCAGAGCTCAAGGCTGGAAGTGGGGCAACACCACTTCTCACTGAAGACACATTTCCATTCCCAAATGAGGCAAGGAGAGTCTGTACTGCTGCCACATCAGCACCTCAAGGGTTTGGTGGTAAGGGCAGTCCCCACACCCTTGGACAGGGAACATTGTCTCCCAATCACCCCTAAAATGACAGCCATGACTAACAAGCCAACAACATCTCAGGCAAGCCAAGTCCTGCCTAAGCAGAGCACAGGACCAACAGCATCAGAGAAGACTGGCACCTCTCTCCCCAAGCTGTCAAGCCACAAGTTCCCCCAGATCCTAAAGAAGCTCTGACCCAGAGCAGGCTCTTGTACCAATTCCCATGGCCCTCACCCCAGGGCGTACTCACAGGGTAGTAGTCAGCAACATTTTTGACTTGCTCGTAGTCATCTGCCCTGGCCAGCTGAGCCAGGCCCTCAGGGTAGAGCTTGCCACAGTGTGGGAACAGCTTGGCTCGGTCCTCCTTGGACAGCTCAGTACCAAATGAGTTGATGGTGATAATGAAGGCCCTCCGGTCAGCTTCAAACTGTGGGAAAAGAGTGGCTCATGCTGAGATGCAGTATCTTTACCAGAGGCTGGCAGATATCAGTGCTGCTCTGCACACAGGCACATCAGAGAGCAGCATGAGGAGGCTGCTGGGATGTGTACAGCTCTCCAGTGCTCAGCTAGGGAAGGGTACAAGTGCAGACTCCCAGTATGCCCGGTACTCGGGGAGCATGCAGGTGAGGAAATCCCCATCCCAGGCACAAGCCAAATCCTGCCCGAGTCAAGGATTGTCTCTCACCTACTGCTGCTGAGTTCTGCACGTCTCACAGCAAGCTTTGGCATAGAGACAGGCTGTGATCCAAACAGTTCTGGGAGCTCTCCTACATGTCATCCATGTGAGAGGATGAAGATGTTGCCACAGACAAAACAAATGTATCAGTACTTGGGGAACAAAAGTCATGCCCAGGCAGCATTCCCCAGGTCTCCCAGTGAGCAGGTCAAACAGGCATGGGGATGCTGAATGCTAACTGGAGAATGCTGGACAACTGGCAGACAAGATGAGCCTGAGTAGGGAGTGACGACCATCACTGTAACACCATCCAGCTATGGAAGTTTCCAGACCTACCTCCAGGATTGGGCACATGGCATCTGCCGTGGTACCTCCCAGCGTCTTGCAGAACTTGTAGAAGGACTCCAGGTAAGCCTGGAAGAGAGAGGGCAGATGAGCATTCTTCTACACAGCTTCATCTACTCCCCTCACAGGGCCCTTCAGCAGAGGACAGACAGCAAGCAGACTTTGCTTGCTTGCTCCTAGACGCTCTGTAACACAGCACAGGCACTCTGGCCCCATATGAACTTGCCCACACAAGGACTGTGCTTTCCCTAGGAGCCAGAGACATGAAGGGTTGTGGTCGGGTTTGTTCAAGTGACTGCATGAGCTTACTGTGGGCAAGATCCCCAGGCAGCAAGGTTAAAGCCTATTTTTCTCCTTTGAGTCGCCTAACTCATTTTACTGAAGTCTCACGTGGTTTCCTGACCCTGCTCTGGCCTCCACAAACATGCCAAGCCACACAACCATAGCTGCAAGACCTACACTCAGAAAGTAGCGCTGTGTAAGCAGAGTCAAGAGATGAGACAGGACATCTGTGAAAGAAGCCAGCCATTCTCTCTAATTCTCTTTTCACACTGTGGCCACTTGGTCTCTATCCCAACTGAATCACTGCAGAAAACACAGAGCCAGGCACAGCTACGCTGCCTCCAGGAAATCCTTTGTGGAGATGTTCCGTAATCCATCTGGAAGATGACTCTGTCTCCCAGGGGGAGCCTAAGAAGGCTGTGGATGGCTAAAAGTATTGTTCAGCAAAAATGTTCTCAGAAGAAGTGATCAAGTATTAAAACACCTCCCCGAGCAGAGAGCTGCAACCAGAATCACTTCAAAGGGATGGAATAAAAGGTTACTGAGACACCACAAATCTCTGCTTTATCACAACAACTCTAGGACTGAAGATGGACCAAGAATGTACAAGTTGGGATACCCTCAGCCTCTACACTAGGAAAGCACCCGGATTACTGTGTTCTGTAAGTATTTGTTACCACACAGTGCAAGAGGACAATGTTGGGTGAGGATCACTTGCCAAAGAAAGCCTCTCCAACACTTGCCACTGCTCAGGCGGAGGAGAGCACAGAGCATCAGTCTGCAGAGTCACCACAGGAACAAGGACATAGATGCCATTTGAGGCTGACAGGAAAGGGAACGTGGAGAAGAGACTCAGTCACTACCTCTGCCCTTATCATAGCTCGTGCACAAACCTAAGGCTTTAGAAGCAAATACAGGTGAACTCAAATATCCAGCAGTGAATGGGGATCCAATATCAGAGACAACACAGAAACAGTCTGTAAACAGCTGCACTGAGTACCCTTCCAGTGACAGCAAATGACAGAAAAACTTCAATGTCTGAAACCCTTGCCCCAGGAACAGAGGTGTCTTTGCCTTTAATGATCCTCAACGGGTCTTCCCTTTCATGAGCACACCCCCTCTGCCTTCTGCTAGCCTCATCTGTCCTCAAATCCAGTGTGAAGACAGGCCTGTGGCTTGCCCATCCACACTGACTTTTCCAACATCATCTGTGGATACCACCCTCCTCTGCCAGGTGAGGAATCCTAGCCTTTTTTTGCAGTTTTCTGCACAGAAGTTACACCCAAGCTTCTAAATGTGTCTGCCTTAGCATCATCTCCTGTTCTGCTGTTCATACTCTGAGATGAGTGGAAGGAGATAGTGTCCAGGTCAAAACACACTTTACAGATAGATGCAGTAGCAGTGATACTCATACAGTTCTTTTCTACTGTTAGGAGCATGTTACCTTGTATGGAGACAATTGCTTAGGTCAATCATTACCCAAGATTCCAATTAGTAGCAGGAAGGAACAAGGAGACCCTCACTATACAAGCAGAGTTAGGGGTTTCCTCCTGGCCTCTCCCAAACACCACTCCACAATCAGCCACGCTGATTTGCCTGCTTTATTTTATTGTCCAGTCGCAAAGCTCCTTCAACTGGTTCCTACAAGAAAGTCACCAGCAAAGGCCAACACTCAGCTGGCTTCACTTCAACAAGAGATGGAACAAAGGGAGTAAGCACTGAAGATAACAAGGCCAGCAATAAAGATAACAACGCCAGCCCACTTCCATTGCAAGATTTGGCTGTTGAAGGCACTCTACAATAGGCACTGACCATTTTTAACCTCTGTTCCCCATTTTAGTCATATTTCCATTTGAGAACCTTCATTGCTAACAAGAAGCCTTTGTAATAGCCTTCCTCCTATGAATCCTGATCAAACCTTCCGTCAACACACTCATAGCTTCCTTACAAAAAATCTCCAGTATGTCTGGGAGATAGCACTTCCCCTTCCCATGCCAACTCCACATGAACACAGGCATCTGTCCCGGGCCTGTTGTGCTTTTCAGAGCAGCTCTCTGCAGATTTCAGATTTTATTTCCCTCATTTGCATTGTATTATACATTTTCCAGTCCCTGGGGAGAGAGGTAGCTTTAAGTAGTCTGTAAGCAGCAATCACCTTTTCTGCTCCTTCATCCCGGTGATTTGTTATGGACAGAGCCCCTGTATTCCCCAGGGGCTGCTCTTAAGCAAGAACCAGTGCCAGCACACACTGAGGCATAACAGGCACCTACATTTCCATTTGTGGGTAGGAAGAGCAGACTACAAAGTAGTATTGAGCCTCAAAAAGGCTATGGGAAAGGACATGGCAGCTGGGATCCAAGGGGATACATCCCACCTCCCTCCCAACCAGTTTTCCCTGTGCCCACTCTGCTGCCTGCCTTGCCCCTCCTGCTTCACATTGAGACCGAGGCCTGTGCCCTGCAAGGCTGTGGTGTTTATGCACAAAGGTGTCCCTCCCTGTTACAGCAAAGACCAGTACATGCCAGAGGCCACAGGCAGCTGGGCATGACTGCTGACACACCGCTCCTTTTCCCTCCCTTTGCCTTCTTCCCTTCACGCCTGACCTGCTCTCTGCCTCTCCAAACAGGCCACTGCTTCCTTGGAAAGAAGGGGTCACCCGACTGCAGGCTGGCTGTGACCAGCCAGAACAAGATTGACAGATAAAATCTACATCCCACCCCTGATCCAGAGAGCTGAGATGGAGCGATAGCCACAGCCTGCACATAAACACATGCTTTGACACTGCCAGCTAAAACCAGACAGGGCCTGCAGAGGAGATGAAGCTCAGGACAAGGAGATCCTTAGCCCCTCCACATCCCTCTGCTAATACTCTGCCCAGGTTGCACCTTTCACACTACTCTACCAAGAACATCTAACCCAAATCACAACCACAGAAGGCTTGAGCAGACAGCTGGAAGGTCTTTGGGAAGGGCTCAAGACAGGGAGTGAAGCCGATGGGAGTCCTTCAACCTAGTTTAAGTTTAGTCACTGTGAATGCAGTTAACTGCACCTCTGAACACGTGTGGTAAGGGAGCAGACTTCTCCTGCTTGCCTGGGGCATGAGTAAATTCAAAGACACAACCTCTGCAAAATCTCTTGCACAGACACTTGAGAAAATCCTGTTTGCCTAGCTCTGGTGCTCTGACTCAGCAGAGCTGTGTGATCAGATGTCAGGCCCCTCCAGAAGTATTATCTTTACTTTTCAATGGATGCAAGTAGGTTATGGCCATGTTTAATCACCATGCCAGGAATAAATAGGGAAGTTTACATCTCCTTCCTTTCTCAGAGTCTCTAGCACTAGGACAAGAGGCAACAGGCAGAAATTGATGCACAGAAGTTCCACCTGAATATGAGGAAGAACTTTTTTACTGTGTGGGTGACCATGCACTGGAACTGTTTGCCCAGAGAGGGTGTGGAGCCTTCCTCACTGGAGATATTCCAGAACCATCTGGACATAATCCTGTGCCATGTGCTCTGGGATAGCCCTGCTTGAGCAGGGAGGTTGAATCAGATGACCCACTGTGGCCCTTTCCAGCTGAACCCATTCTGTGATTCTGTGACTCGTTTACCTTATAGAGCGTGTTTCGAATTATTTCGATATTCATTTCATCCAGGTCCTGTTCAGATATGCAGTCCTGGAAGAAAGCAGCTGAAACAGAGACAGAGTTAGCGTTGCCCTAACCAGACCCATGCTCAGCACTTTCCAGACTCAACAATACCAGGCAGAAGCACACCCTGTGCTGAGCTTGTCCCTCCTAGGTCTGGCTCTTATCTTCAGCAGCCAAATTGTCATGACTCAAAACCTCTGGCTCTACCATGGTTCCTTAGGCCATAACAATTTTTGGGGATTTCATAAGAAAATCTTTCTTCACCCCTTAGTCCTATGGTTTTGTTAACAGCCTATTCCCAGTGGAAATTCTCAGCTCTAGCACCCAGTACCAGTGACAGAGAGACGCCTGTATGTAAAAATAAGCAGTTCTCAAACTGTTCCCAGATGCAGGCACTTGGAGGTGACAAGGCAGCTTTGAACTGCCTGCTACAGCATTGCAGGAGTGCTTAAGCACCTGTGAGACAGCAGCTAAGTGAAACAAAAGGAGCTGATGCTTCTCCCTCCTTCTACACTATCTGAGTGGGGATTAAGAAGGTATGATGATGCCATAGCTCGTATAGCCCATGACACTGGTCATGACTGGAGTCAGGAGTTATTTCTCCTGGTCAAGTCTATCAGTCTCATTTTCCACTTCTTCCAGGAGCTTTTATTTCTCTAGCTGAAAGTTAGTAACAGGAGACGGAATAAATTAGTAGGACTTGGTAGGATGCTTGGCCCTACATACTTCACCAGAGTATCCCTGGGAGAGAGTTGGAGAAGTTAATAACACAGATTTCAGATCAAACAGGTACTACAAGCTGCAGATATAGATGAGTCTTGTATATCTACAGCGTAAATGCAAACGAGTAGTACAATAACACCCATTGACAGGACTTCCTGACTTCAACTCTCACTCAGTAACCAACTTTGCTGAATTTGCTACAAAGAGAAATCTGATCTGTCTCAGCTTACACAGTGCAGCTGTGGGTAACAGACACCACAGCCATGCTGAGAACTGACCAGTGCTCTGCTCTGTGCAACAAACCAGCTGCAATGCAGGCTCACACCTCTGGCCTGCACCACTTTTATAGCATGAGCTGCCTGGAAGGATGGCAGTCACAGTGTGGGTCTGGAGGATCCTGAACAGAGGTTAACCTCTGCAGAAGTTTCTTTGCAGCACCAGAGCACAATGCCACGTGTCCGGGGAACGCTCCTCCTGATGGTTGGCAAAAATGCAAACAGAGTGTGCCAGGACTGGTTTTTACTGCAGGATGTGCTGGCCAGCCTGGATAGCTAAGCAGTGGCTACTTCAGAGTAGCTGAGGAATGAGTACACAGCTATTTCAGTTCTTGGCCCTCCAATATCCCAAATTAGGCTTACAGCCCTGTTAACCTATGAAAGCCATTTGGGGTTAGGCATTCCCACCAAGCCACGTAGCTACTCAAGTCCTTTTAGGAGATAGAGCTGCTGTTTCTTTGCGTGTGGTCACTGGAAAGAGTGCAAGTTAAACAACTGAAGCCTGCAAGCCTGCTTGTTTAGGCAACACAGCTACTCCCCATGTTCCCCTGCTGAAGAAAATCCACACTGGTTGGTACACAGCCCCAAGGGCATGGCCAGGGCAAAGGTCTGGAGAAGCTAGCCCAGGCAAGGCTGAAGCAGGCAAAACCAACTCATGTACAAGTACATGAAAGCAAGAGGCAAAGACCCTCAATTGCCAGCCATGCTGTTCAGAAGCACCTCAACACTGATACGGGGTATTTTCACTCCATGTTCTGCTGGAAGCTTTAAGGAATCTGAGAGATAACATCCCTGAAATACTCTGTTCTATCTTCTTGCCAAAATGGGAAGGTTCCCACTTGTGAGGAGGATTTTCTTCCCACACATCATCCCTATGGTGGGCTCAACTCAACTGCATGCAGAGCCTCAGTTCTCCTGCTCTGCTTGTTGTCCTGCCTTGCAACCCAGATCTCCTGAGGCAGGTTCTCCCTTCTCTACTGGCCACAAGTCATTTTTCCATGACGACTACTTCATTTGCCCCATTATTACACAGGGCATTTACAAAAGCACTTTCAGTTCCAAAGCCAACTATTTCTATCAAAGACAGTATGATGACTTAGAGTGTTTTCTTCTTTCTAGCAACCCCAAAAGAATGACTAATCACTGACTCAGGCATATCTCATTACGTTTTTGCCCACAGATGCTAAACTAGAAAGTCACCTGTGACTACCTCCCCTACTACTGCAAAGACTTCCATATTTTCTCCAGAACCACTTCCTACACCTTTTATCTTTAAAGAACAGAACTGTCTGACTAGCTGTTCATAAGACACTTGGTTTTAGCATTATGTGCCTCCTGAACAAACCTGAAGCTTTGAGACAATATACCTCAGTCCAGGACGCTGCTATACAATGAGTTTTAAAAGGCTTTTGGAGATTTCTTTGTTTTGCTGTGGTTGTTTGGGTTTGTCTTTTGTTTACATAGAGGGCTTTTATTTAACTAGTGCTAATTTTACTAGTCTCAGAACAAGATTGGGCATCTGCAGAACTCTAATTATCTACAAAAACTGCATACAAGAAATTACTCAATGGTCCAACTAAAAGTGCTAGAAATCAAGTGATTCATTCCAGCAAAGACTCAATAGCCTTTCATTAAGGAGACCCAAGGCCTGGCTCACAAAAACCAAACTGTCCAGCATTTTGCCCTACCACTGTGATGGCCTGGACACTGATTGAAGGGTACAGAGAGGTAGCTGGTCCTCCAGAGGAAAAGATGGCATAGGACAGACATAAACCTGAACTCAAGCCCAGCCACCACAGGCAGTATAGCCACAACTGTGCATTACCCACCCCTTTGTCTTCCTGGAGCACAACTTAGGCTTAGCTGGAGATAGTTAGACTGGGGGAGAAAGGGACATCTGTTCCACCACAGACAGCTGAGAGGTATTTTGAACAGCTCCACTCACCCAGGGGAGTGTCCACCAAGATTGCATTGTAGAGCTCTGCAGGTGTCTGAGCAATGTTCACAGCTTCCATCTGCTCAAAACTTCCCAGAGGATGGCATTTGGGCACCAGTTCGGAGATGGAGCGCTGGTGCAGAGTCCCAGTGATCAGCAGAATGACATTGTCAATCATGTAGCTGTACCTGGAGGAATCAAAAAGGAAGACTGAAACAATACATACAATATGAAACCCAGCAACAGGCACACATCATCTCCTCGTGAACATCTCCAGAAAGATGTACGCTTCCCACAGAGAAGTACTAAGGCACCCCCTTAGCATCTGTTTATCATGCCAGCCTAGGAGAAGGCAGTCAGGCATAATCCCAGGCTGTGATTTATACCACAGCTGAACCACACCATCTGGGTACCACCTACCACTGAAAAGTATTAGACTGGAACGGACTTCTGGAGGTCTCTGGCCTCATACCCTGCTCTGAGCATGGCCAGCTCTAACTGCTCAGGCAAGAAGACTTTTGAATGCTCATATGAGCTTTGAATTACTTGCAAGGATGTGTATCTCACAACCTCCCTGGCGCTCTGCTTCACCATCCAACCACACTCACAATGAAAAGCCTTTTCCTAGTGTTCCCCCGTGGTCATTTGTCTACTGTCTCTCATTCTAACCCCACACACCTCCAAGAGGAGCCTGGCTCCAGTTTCAGTGTCAGCAACACTGCTCCATCTTGCCAAGTGAAAGGAGGAAGGGTCACATTTCTGTTGCCTCATTCCATTCCAAAAACAACAGGACTGGCAGCTTTGGCACAACCTTCACTCACACCCTCAAGAAACTACACATAAGGTTTTTCACACCTCTACACCAAAAGCTACAAACTTCTTTGCATCAGCCCAAGTTATGACGTCCCAAACCAAGTTCTCCACCGATGTTGTTCAGGATTAGCAGATTCGGTCTTTGGCACTGCAGCAATAGGACATTCAATCTGGAATCACAGTACCTGGCATAAATTCTACCAACACAAGCCCTTTGTAGCCCTCCTCTCCAATGTGTCCACTTTCCTCCTGCACTGAGGAGCTCAGAACTGGGCACAGCATGCCGGGTGAGGCCTCCCCTGAGCAGAGAAGAAAGAACACCTTCCAGTACTCCCAGTCCAGCCAGAGAAGAGAGACACAGCTGGCCTGAAGACTGGGTACATACAAAAGGCTCGTAGCCTTCTCCAAGTAGAAGGTCCAAGCAAGGAATCGAGGTATCACATAAATACCAAGTGTCCCCAGCAGCAGTGATACTCTAGTCATCTTCACCACCAGCTAAGCCACAAGTCAAACAAGCTGAGAACCTGAAAAACATCATGTGAGATGAGGGGGGTTTTATTCAGCAGAAGTTGCCTTTGCAGATATCCCTCAGTAGCACAGGGAAGAGGCACAGATGCTTAAGAGCAGGGTATGTGGCATTTTACACTCCCTTGATTGCACTCCTACAATTCTAAAAAGTCAGATGATGGAAAAGACCTGAAGAGGCTCCTTGGCAGGAGATGCTTCAAAACAAATGAGATCAGTCTGAACTAGAGTGGCAGAAGGAGCTATGCACATCTGGAGTTGAAGCTTTGCTGAGAATCAGGCTTCCCACAGGTACTGGAGTGCTGAAGAAAGGGAACTTAATTCCAGCATCCTGGGGCTGAGGTGAAGACAGGCACGGCAAGGCTCTGGTGATATTTACCAGACACACACTGAGATGCTGCTGGTCTTTGCATTTCCAAGCTAACAAAGAGCACAGTGCAGACCTGCTTCCCTTTAACCACATCAAAGGCAGGTAAGCAGAGCCAGTTAAAGGCAGATTTTGCTAGTTTTTATTAGATGGGCTTATTGCCTCTCAAATATGCTCAAAGGGCACGTCCATGAAAACATCAAATCCACACCTTAGTTCCTCAAACAGGTGCTGCTTTTTTTCTCTCCACACTGCAAGGCACCTCCTGGCCCTATGATTTTTGCAGAGCACCCTTCGGTTTTCACAGCCTACCTTTCCTGGTTTAATCTAGAACCAGGGCAATCAGCACAAGCTTCACGTACTAGGAAACCTCCTTTTGCCCTTTAATCTGCAAGGTCATTATCTTCCCTCCTGTTTGTGCAGCTCTCACCATGGAGATGACTGCAATTTCCAGGACAGCAAGAAGGGCCTGTTTATGAGAACTGAGCTAAGTCCCTTGCAGTAAGCAGCTGGTTCCTGGTAAATAAAAGCATCTGCACCCTAACACAGATGCTTCTCCATGAGGTGCACCAGAAAAAGGATACAGAAGACCATTTCCCAGCTCCACTATCTGCTCTCAACATGCAAGTTTCCTTAGTGCAACACAGTAGCTTTAAGGACAGACCATAGGCACTTCTCTCAACAAAGCAAGGCAACAATATACAACCAGACCAAATTTGTTATTTTAACTCGGCCTACAGTGAAGGAATAGGTAAGGAGATTCAGTCATGTATGCCAGCACACCTCCTTCCTATCCCGAGTTTACTACAGATACCACTCTCCACAAGATATTGCAAGGAGCCTGGCCAATGTCAACTACACAAAAAAGGAGCTGAGGAGAAGTGTCTGGAGCCCTGCTGCTCTCAGGTCTTCAGAGCAGCTTACTGGAGTCTCACCAAAGCTCATTCATGCCTTCCCAGTCTAGCTCAGCATAAAAGCCACAGCCAGGTTCCAGGAGAGCTGCTAAAATCTGACTCTTCACACACTGCTTTCAGACTGATGGTCTCAGGAAAAGACAATCCAGCTACCTTCCAGTGCCAGACAGCAAAGCATGGTCCTCCTTGTTTAATTTACACCCCTTGACTGTTTTCTCATCCTTCAGGGAGGTCTGGGAAATGCATGGTCTATAGCCCAAGTGCCAAGGAAGCACCAACTGTTTTAAAGATTACTTCACCTCCTTAAATCTTGCTGTCAAAGGATTCATCCCTGCAGGAAGAGTTAATATGTGTGAGACAGGAGGGGAATTCTCATTCAAATTTCCCTCCTGACAGCATTTCAAACCTCCACAATAACAAGGCAAATGCAGCAGGACAAAGGTCTTCTTGTACCTGTTAAGGCCAGGCAGACACCAGCAGTACTAGCTAATCCTTCACAATAGTTCCATTTACTTCAAGCAAGGCCAGACCATTCTCATTCACATTCAGTCCCTACTTCATTCCAATAAAATCAGTCACAGCTTAGCCACTCATGGCTACAGGACAAGTCTTCCAGTGCCAGGGCAGCTGGAAAAGCCTCTTCTCATATGTGGAAGGGGCAACAGTCTCATTGCTGTGTCAGGTTTCAACAAGGACCCATCTGCCTCCATCAGCAAAGCTGTCCCAAGACCACAGCAGAGGTCCTGGCTATGCTGGCATTTCCTCCCAGGCTCAAAGAAATAGATTAAGTACAGCAGCAGCAGTGTTTCTAAGAACCTCCAACTACTTGGGTAATAAAGCAACTTTTGTTGTCATCTTCCTCATCTCCTACAAGTTCTGACCAGCTTCAAATGTTTCAGCTTTCATAGTTAATGCCAGCTCAGACTCCTCCAAGAGCGTTTTAACTTTCACTAGCTCTCAGTGTAGCTAATAAGAGGACCACGTTCTGGGACACAAGAAAATTGAAGTAGTTTGTCACCTGCAACACCATGAGGCCTTATTTCAGCCCACTTGGATGGCCTCTTCATAGCAAAACTCTCTTGCACACAAACGTGTTTTACACTCCTGCTTTGAGCTGCTTTCTGCTCACCCAGGGACATGGGCACAAAACCGGCCAGAGTTTGACATGCACAGTTACACCAGGCGTAACTCTTCCTGTCACCCACTGAACAGAGGTATTGTACATTCACAGAAATACAATTTTAGTCAATACTGAGAAGTGTAACATCTAACAGGAGAGTATAACTTCTTATTAAGGGACCAAAAAGAGTCAGCAAACATAGAAATATCCTCAGCATCATCCACAACAGGGCAGAGACAATGTTTTACAGCTTCCTGAAGTCTGAGTCAACTGGAGCCACTATCTTTGCTCCTCCAGCAACTCCCACTGCAGAACAATATACATTAGGTGACACTCAGATAACAAGAACAAAGTCAGGCTAGGATGTGCCTAAAGAAGCCAAAAGAGGGGCATTGGTGGGGGGAAACCTTCCTTCCAGCAGCAGCAGGCCAAAGTTCATTCTCACTGCTGGTTTTGGGAGGTATAGTCTCAGGCAGACACAGCAGAGAACCCTACCAGATAAGAGGGGAGAGCCAGCCCCCAGAAGCTAAATCCTGACATAGTCACCCATGGGTAGCCATGGAGCAGAATCAAGCAGGAGTAGAGCACAAGTGCAAAAGCCACGCAAAAGTACTTTGACAATATATGCTTCCTCCTTCTGGCATTACTTAAGTACAGACACTGATAAATGAGATATGCAAGAAAGACTGCAGTGGCCTACTGAATATTTGGAAAGGCTGTTTTAGCCGGGGAGCACGTGAAATGCATGAACACTCATCACATGGGGCATTTACAATTTGGCCTCAAGGCACTCAGGCACAGCCCTGCAAGGCAGTGACCCCAAAACAGTTACAGCTTCTCCCTCCTCTACCTACTAATCTAATCTAATCATAAAGAGTCATTGTCCTACAGCAGGTAGGTTGGTCTTTTATTGCTTTCTGTTCCAGGATACTAAAAAAACCGTTAGCAATACTGCAAGTAGTCACAAAGCATGACTAATGATGGAATATAGCATGACCTGAGATTCTCAGGGATTCTCCAAAAGTATAGCCAAAATTGTAGCTCAAACAGCTGCTCTGCAAGGGATCATGAGGACAGCCCTCCATGTCACAGCCAAGAGACAGCAGTGGGCCAATGCAGAGGTGCATAGCAGGGGTTTTGTCAGGATGGGTTAAGATATTGCCTTGCTCAGGCAGCTTTGATGCTTTCCAAAACCAGCATTAGACATTAACTCAGACTACTGTGAGCAAGGCCAAAAATCCTATGTGACTGCATTGGCCAGTTACTCAGATTACTATAGAAGCATGAATTTATTTTGGGATGAAAAAGGGAAATTTCCAGTGGGATCAGAGCTGTGCTCTGAACTCAGCATGAATTCTAGAGACAGCTTTAAAAGATAATGAAGTTGTTTTGACTATAGTCACTTCAGCATCTAATGCTTCCTTCTTGCAGCTCATTCAGCTCACATACCCAGGGAGTGTTGGGAGAAGAAACTTAGGGAGAAAGTTTCAGGCTGGTTGTACCGCTGCTTCCTTGGGTTTGTGCACAAATACACAGATCCATCTAGATCCCACTGGATACTGTGCTGGTACACAGAACCACTTGTCACACTCTCTCAAGCTCCAAATGTTAAGCAGCCACAGGGGAAAGCAACACACAGACTTCAAAGCCCAAAAGAGCAGTGCCTGACACTAAGAATAGTGCCAACAGCTGAGATGTTTGTATCTGCCGGGTCGGCTTAAGATCATTAGTAAATAACTGCACAGATGTCCTGATCTAGAAAGGAGAGGAATGTTGCACATCAGGAAGATCTCAGTGCCTCTGAGACTTGTTTGAGTAATAGACAATGGATGTGAACAGAGTCAAATAGTTTAATCAGTTTTTTCAGCTCATATTAGAACAGGTCAGATCAGCAGCAGCTCTACCTCTCATCTGTAGCTGAAGCCCAGACAGTGGGAACAGCAAGAGCAGATGCAGTGTGTGATGATCTCTGCTCAAAGTGTCCTTGCTGGTCTCTTCCTATCTTTGCATACTGTCCCTCCTAGAGTCACACCAATACAAACCATACCTAAGTGCTACATTTGTGAACCTGCCAAAGAGAAAGCTGAGAATTTCATGGCTGCCACCACAAACCAAGGGCACTCAGCCAGGAAGTGGGTGCTCTGCTAAACTTAGATCAACAAGACCATTTGAGAGCAGAGAGTTATAACTTCACAGTACTACAGAGGCTGTGGCAGCCTTTCAAAACCAAGTATCCAGGAATGTTCTCAGCATTAATCTATATTTAGCTGAATCTCCACATGATTTTTACCATCCTCTAGTCTAGGTCTCTTGGGATACTGACCTCAGTTTTCCACTGGTATCATCTGTTAACTTACATGCAGTGATACATTGTTAGCTGCATTAAAATCTAACAAGGAAAAAAAGCTACAAGAAGTACTTTTTATTTTAAGGCTTTATTAATTTGACTCAGTGTTCCTGATCTGTAAAAACCCCTTGAAACATCAGGGAATGTTTTGAGCAGCTTGCAGCCTGATGTAAGAATTTCTGGTTACCTAAACTTGATGCCTCAAAGTTCGAGAAACACAAGGCTGATATGCAAAGCTGAGCCATGGCACTCTGTGCCATATTGAACAGACTTGAGTGCTAATTAAATTTAAATTATTGACCAAAAACATGTCATCATGCTGCTTTCACAGGGACCAGCTGCAGAAGTCAAACTTGCATGAAGTTTTTCTCATCTTACTGGTAAAAACACAAACCCCAAAACATTTAATGGATATAAAGTAAGAGGACAGGCTGCACTATTCACATTATGCCCCAAACTGTCTCTAGTAGCTAAGAAACCTGAATGAGTTTAGAAGGCTAAAAGCCTTTACCTGCTTCTCTGTGAATGTGTGGTCTGGACCCAGCCAATGTGCAGAACACCTCTGTGCATACAGACCTGCTGCCAGCAGAAGACAAGAAAATTCATCATCCCTCTTGACATGCAGTAAACCAAAGAAGGCAGACACAAGATTTAGCTCAGCCTCTAAACATTGTGGTACTTATTCAAAGCTGTTTGCTAGACTTCAAACTAACTTACAGAATGGACCTGGGAGGAGACTAGGACCCAAGATGCTCCCAGGAAGCCTTCAGAAGCAGTGCCCTGGGCCTCCAGACCTTCTCTGGGCTGAACTTGCCAGTCTAGAGTATTGAGTAAGGTAAATCAATGGAAAGGCAAAAGGAAAACAAAAGGTCAAGCATGCTAAGGTCAAGCATGAAAGACCTTGGGAATGGTTTCAGTCAAGGAGTGAAGCATATTAGATGTAAACAGAATTGCTTAGTGAGTGCACACCCAGCTGAAGGCACTGCACATGGGTTTTCTTCTGGAAAAGCTGGAGTCACACAAATTGATTTGAGCAGCATTAATAACCTAATACACACTCCCTTCCCTTCTTGTTTTATGCCTCTAACAGACATTCTGTTCAGCCTGTTGAGGCTGCAAGAAGGAACTTGGGGGAAGTACAAGGACTGCTCCTGCAAACTGCAGACTCACTAGAGAAATTCAGCTTTAAACAAAGCCCAAGAAGATACAGAAGTCCACACACTGCCTGTGGATGACACTGCATGAGCTTGGACAGGGATGACATCCAAGGGCAATAAATTCTCACCTAATCACCCCGAGCCTGCATGCTAGAGCCCTTTCTCAGACTGCAGGGTTTCACTGAAGACTTCCCTTAGCGACACATGGGCTGACATCTGGAGCTCATCACTCGCTTTTTGCTGCATCTTTACTGCCACCAGTAGCATTTTGTTAGCTTTCCTGATCACTACCACAGCCCACTGTTTGCCAGGCACTGTGTTAACACACTGTTAAGAACAGTGCTGCTGTTAAGAACTGTTCTGCTCCGTAGCAGAACAGTTAGGTTGCTCCCATTCAAATCCACCGGCCAAATGAAATGTTTTTCAAGCATCAGGGAAGAAAAAAAATACAGTGAAACACACCTTTCAAAGATTCCATTTCTAATGAGGGCACCCGCAGTCACACCATGACTCCCAGAGTCATCACCGTGCAACCCAGTCCATCATCACAGACACTGGTTCTGGGAAACCAGTATGAGATCAGCATCCTTTGGGAACACAGGTGAGCAGATGCAGCTCTGATGCCACCATCCAGAGGACACAAGTCTCTGATCATTTCCAGACCATTAGCTACATGCCCTCTAATTTTGAATATTGCATAATCCCTCCAAGAACTTGGCTTATCAGTTCAACTTTGCACTCCCTGCAAACACGGAAGCTGTTTGTCAGAAACCCGTGCTGCTTTGCCAAAACAATCTCTGCAGAAAAGGCTCATAAGCCTTTTATTGCAGAATCCCCAGCCACCATGGTAATTTTTACTTCCTAACCCCACTGCCCCCAAGGAACCTGACTGAAACAATATAGTGCAATTCTAAATGCAGCAGCATTAGGAAAGATCCTTCAGGTTGTTGGACTTGTCACAATGAACTACACCTAATGTAAAGCATTTGAAGGGTTTTTTCCTTCTGCAGGAAAGGATTTCAAAAGGATGCAGTCATATTTTATAACCTCTGCAGTTATACCAGGATGCACACTCCAGTGTGTATCCTGGCATAACTGCACACCTTTAGAATGAAGACAGGCAACTTCCTACTCCAGAGTAGAAGATTAGTGCTTTTCAGCTTAAGGAGCAATTGAAAAATCTGGCTCCAGGAAAACCATTGCTGCAAAATTAAAATTGAATTCAAAGTTGTGCAGCAGAAACTAGATCTATCCAGTGCAGGGGAGAGGCAGAGCAGGACTGGGTCAGGGAGAAGGTAACAGAGGGAAGTGTCAGTTACGAAAAGGCACACACAAGGGGAAAAGGTACATGCAGCCTCATCAAAAACACATCTTGTGACCACAAAAACATACTGAAAGCCAAGTTCCCAGCTGCATCCTTGGGGCAAAAAAAGAACCTGGTTCCCAGCCCGTGAAGGCTGGTAAGATAAAGATAAAAGATGACCTAGTCTGTCCTCTGATGACAGGCCTGATCACAGATTTGGAAGATGTATTTAGACCCAGCTTGCTCCTAGCCCTCACTCCCACAGCACACTCAGTGTCCACAGTTGCCAGCAGCTCCCCCACTGAAGATAAGACCAAACCCTTCTCTGCCCATCAGTCTGCCATGAGGGTTCAAGGGGCCCAACAGCTGCCAGGGCCTTGACACTGGTCTGCTGCAAAGCCAGACTTCCCAGAGCAGGGAAGAGACTGTGCCGAAGAAATGGGGAGGGAAAAAAACCAAAACAAACCCCAAACAAAAAAACCCCACACAACAAAAACCAACCCAAAAAACCCACTAAATCTTTTTACCTGCCATTGGAAAAATACTAAAGCTGACAATCTGATCAGGCTACAGCAGGCTGGAGTCAGGATTCTTTAGCATAATGTTGTTGCTTTCTAAACCATATGCAGGAACACTGGAAGGAAGGAGAGACAGGCCATGGCACTGTGTCAGGCTAACACAAAGAACAAAGCCTGTACAGAAAGGCAAGGCAGCACATCACTAAGAAGAACCTAAAACCCACTTCCATCCCACAAGTCAATATGTGCTTGTTGAATTCAGGAAGTGGCTTTTGCTGTTTCAAGAACACTTAATACCTGTTTGTTGCTGCCCTACAGAACATCACTGCATTCCCTCAGCCAAAGAGTCCATTGTTTGTGTTGGAGCAGAGATGTTAACAGCCAATTTGTGCCTATCACTCAGATCCTACTATGGTTGGCTGAAAGACACGGGGAAGCACCAGCAGACTTCCAGCAAGGAGCTTCATGGCAAGATGCAGAGCTAGCAGGTGTGTTATGGAGACTGCAGCAGGCTCAGCAAGTCGAGCTTTCTGCTTGCAGTGGCAGAGGCTGCCAGCTACAGCCACCACTTGAAAAAACAAATTGAGGAAGTTGGCTGATTTCCCTTATTTTGGTACTAAGAACACAACACTTGCCACAGAAGAGTTCCTGGAGAGAACTAGAGCCAGGAAAGAGTCAGTGTGGTGCCAGGAGAGGAGCACAAGAGGACAAAAAAAAATCAGTGTCAGCAAGTGACCTGAGGAACAAAGACCTTACTTTGGGGTTGCTGCCTAGCCGCGTTCCGGGGTCAGTTTTGTTCTCTAAACACTGTTTTTTCTCCTATGCTCAGGATAGCGATTAACTCCTGCCCACCTCTCCAGGTGACCATGCTCACCGCTCGCTGTGCACCTGGAGAGGAAGCACGGGGCTGGAGTGCCACCTTCCGGCAAGCCACCGGCAGCGCCACCTCCCCGGGCCGGGCACGGAGCGCGCACCCTCGGCTCCAGGGCCCTGCGCTGCTCCCATCGCTCTTTCTCCTCCCCCTGGCCTCACTTACTGCAGGCGCTGCTTCAAAAAAGTGAAACGACACAGTATCATTCCACCTGGGACAAACAGCATGGCTCCTGGCAGGTTGGTGCTGGGGCCAGAGAAGACATTGCAGCTGCTCCTGCAATCAGACATTTCCCCAGATCTCAGCAATGTGTCCTGGGTCAGATCAGAGCATCCTCAAAATACAAGCACAACAGTCACCCGATGATCCACTCAAAACCACCTCAAAGGTTCAGCAGGACATTCAGGAAGGAGAAAGCTTGACTGTTTTTTAAGTGCTTGATCCATGTCCTGGCATCAGCCATGCACAGTGTGGCCACTATCAATGTGTGTTAAGAGGCCCCAAAGTGCCCATCTTACGTGAGGTTATCCAGGAGTCCTTAGAAGGCCAAAAAGGTAAGTACATGCAAAGACATCCAAGCAGCAATGAGTTTCAAAGCTGAACTGAACATGCTACAAAACATTTCCTTCCAATTTGAGCCAGACACACCTCCTACAATCCCACTCAATGTTAAAAATCTCTGTTTACAACTCAAAAGAGGTCTCGGTGAACTCAAGCTTTCCTCCTGCAGAAGCCAGCCCTGCTCAAACTTTCCACATCTTTCTACTATTTTTTATTTCACTTCAGCCTGTATACTATTAGCACACAGATACATCCAGTTGAGTACAATTTCTTCTTCTGACCACCTGGTGCCTCAATTGCCTTGAGCTGTCTACCAGGAGCAGTCTTGATCATTTCCTGCTCAAGTCTCATTAACTACCCTGAAAGAATGGAGTAGGAAATAGCCATGTTCAAAAGGCAAAGATAAATCACCCCCTATGTGTGCACCCAGAATGAAAAATCAAGAGGCAAAGGCTTGTCCCAGTGTCACCCAGGCAAGCAGGATGACACAGTACCTCTGGGTGCACAAGCACAAAATCCCCAGCACTGCCAACATCCTTTGGCTGAATGTTTTTACAGTGCTGCCTCCATACGTGCCTGAGCTAGATTAAAACCACTGGCACAAGTATGTGCTACCAGCTACAAAGAGAGCTGTTCTTCACTCCAACTATTTGGGACACACATGGAAGTTTTACACTGTCAAAAGACAAAATCTCTGGAATTTCTGTCCCCTGCCCCAAACCAAGACCTGCAACAACTCAAGGGACAGTTTCAGGGAACACAGTCTGAAAGACAGCCTAAGAAGCCTCTTTTCTGCTAGGTCTGTCACCAAAATAATAGATTTATCAAGAGAAGATACTAAGACCCACTGGGTAAAAGCAGCACCCTTTCCAAACTCCTTGTGATTCACTGTATCATGCTTTAACCTGCCTGAAAAGTCATTACAAGTTATTACAGTGTCTAATACCCTGATAGTGACTCCCACCTTGAACCAGTCAAAGTTGGCAACACCTTCTGTACTTCAGCAATACTCCACTGGCGTGATGAGTGCAGACCCAGAGGAGACCCCTCAATCAGTGGTGCAGCAGAACCACAACAAAACCCAACTGAACACTTGACCTCTTTGCACAAAAGACTCTGCAAGAGAGTGCAGACATTCCATATGGAAAAACAACTTTCTCCTACTTGACCTTTTGCCTTCCTCTAGGCAGCACTGCAGACAATGGCATTAAAGCAAATCTTGTGGGTAAAAAGGAAGAGATAAGAGTGAAGACAACTTGAGGAAGGAACATTCTGTGCTGAACAGAAACAATATATTCAAAAAGATTATGCAGTAGCAAGAGACAGAGGAATCTGCACAGAATCATGTTTTGCTGAGAACTCATCACAGTGAGAATGACAGAAGCAGAACAAGACCAACGTTAAATCAAGTTGAGGGCAGAACACCAGTTTTTAAAAGTAATTCCAACAGTTGGTAAGAACCAGCCTTTCTGATTACACAAGATGTCTAAGGTCTTCTGCAAAACACAAGGTGGATTGTAGACACTGAATAAAGATCAACAGGACTCAAGTTAGAGGAACTGGATTCCATGGCCATCCAGTGTGTAACCAAGGCAGGAGTGGTGTGAGACCATTCAGCTCATGTTTGCTACACACCGATTTTTAAAGTGAGACTCTTAGGCAACAGCAAAGTCTGCAACATACTGCTGTGCTGCCCAAACTGTTGCCTTTAAACAGATATGACAGAAGCATTAGTGATTACTATGATCATTTCATGGAGACATTTTCATAAACTTGTAACACAGCAAAGGAAAAGCAACAGGGGAGGACCACCCACCCAACACTGCCAAGCTCAAACAGCACTGATGTCTTGACAGAAAATTCAAGATGGGCAAAGAGGTGTTTTAAGAGTTAACTTAAGTTTGAGAGAATAGAAGAGATTGCTCCATACAGCTAAGATGATGAACTAGAAATTGCTTCATCCATTGGAAACACTGCTGCAAAATGGGAGCTTAGTAATGTTTTGCTCCATATTTGGGTCCAAACATGAAAACTCAGAAATTTTACTGACAAGCTTATAAGTAAAAACAATTTCTTAGAAAACAGGAAAGGCTTAGGAGACAGCTTCAAGCCTTTCTGACACAGACACAGAAAAAAACAGGTAGGAGTCACTGGGTTAGAAAGTGAGATAGCAGTAGCACCCAGACAGAGAAAGGAGTGAACACAAAGGCACGTGGCAGAGAGATGGGTGCTTAGTCAATATTTGCAAATGCAGGAGATGCCACAGATAGATGAAAATTTAAATTTTTTCCATTAACCACAAGGATCTTTCTACATTAGCCTGCATCATTCAAAAACTTGTAGTTGGTAAGCAGGATAACAGACAACTGACAAAAATGCATAATTAATACCACAGACTCCTGTACTACAGGCTTAACTATCCCACTAAAGAACAGAATGTGATCTCCTTCCCAGCAATGCAAGTTAAAGTCACATTCTACTGAAACAGAAACTCACTTTTGTCCATGAGGCATCTCCTTGGTCCTTAGAGGAGACCACTGGCAGTGTAGGTTTGCAAGCTAAACTAGAGTTTACAAGAATATAGACTAAGGAAATGAAAAAAGTCAATTTTACTTCCATGTTTCAGATGCAAGCTAGGATTAGTATCCCTCTGCCACTAACAATTCCATTTTGTTACTGAACAAAACAAGAGCAGCACACTGGGAAGCAGAGGGTTGTACAAAACCTCTGGGAGAAGATACCTCAAGACTGTTGGGCTATTTCAAGCTTTTCACATCAGCTGAACCTGCTGTGGAAGCCCCATGTGTTTCCACCAACTGACAGAGACATGCTGAGGCTGCTGCAGCCCTGTGTTTCCCTGCTGCACATTCCAGGTCCTGCCTGGTACTGGCATTTGCTGGATCCCACTGAGCTGTCCAAGAAAAACAAACCAGTCAAAGGTTAACCCCAAAAGGGAAAAGTTGTTCAATTTCTGGCCAGCCTAGCTCCCTGAACCAGTTTGGGATGGGGCCAGAGCCCCTGGGGTGGGACAGGAGAATCACATCAGCCCTGATGAAGGCTGATCAACCTCAGAACTAGCAGGCAACTCCTGTAATGCACATGCATGGCATGCCTATGTTTTGCAGCAGGACCACAGTTTTAAAAAACCAAGAACATTTAACACAAGGGACGAAGATAAATGGTATCTCTAAGAGACTGAATTAATACTGTGATGGAAGGCAGCCAAGCAGCTGTACCAATGGAGCACACGCTCCCTGGGAACAGAAGGCTTTAATAACACAGTGATACAATGCTGCTGCTTTGAGACCTCCAGATACAATCACGACCCTTTCAGTCAAGAAGCTGCATAAAACACAGCAGGTGCAGAGCTCAGAGTAGAAAGCTGGTCTGAGAGCTCTCAAGTCTGGAGGAACACCAGCATTTCAAATGCTGTTCATGACCAGCTGGTACTCACGTGATATAGTCCAGAAAACTTGCCAGGGGCTCATACGCGTGGTTCCTCATGTGACGGAACTCCACCACCATCTTCTCCTTCAGCTTGTCATCAATGACCGACACCGTGAGCGGGGAGGCTTCATTGGCCAGGAAGTTCCCATAGTCTGTGCTCTGGAGGTGCAGTTTCAAGTCTGAAAAAGAAGAAAAATTCCACTCTAGAGGGTTTTGGGCTGGTTTGGGGCTTTTTTTCAGCATAGCCAAAAAAGCTGCTGCTCAGCACTCCTCTAGGCATCCTCTTCTCTGAAAGATCACCTAGACAAAACCCATGTGTTAGGTCACACACTTACATTTGTTCTCAGTTTTATCATGGACAACCCAAATGCAGGAAAAGATCAGTGTTTCACCATATCAGCCTTACCTCATCTTAAAGACAAATCTGTGACACCATCTGTGCAACTGAGCACACACACTGGTGCCAGCTGTTCACTCTGCTAGGTCAAGGTGGAAGCTTACTGATTTTCTAGGAGGTACTTGCTAGAAATCCAGGGGGGTAAAAAAAAAAATTTAAGCACTCCATCTAGCCAAAAGGGCTCTGGGGGCAGGTTCCTCTGAAAAAAAATCACAACCAAGAACCTAACTGCACACACAGCAAGTCTCCCCAGATACTAGAGATGTGCAGACATTTGTAAAGCTTTCAAAACCAAAAACACAGGAACAGCAACTTAGCAATTATAAACCATCTTGGTCTTACATTATCAAAGCAGCCCAGCTAATTGTGCTGGTAAATAGAATTCAGGCTTTAACAGGTAGAGAGGGACTAGTGAAGATGAAGGCCATTTAAATCCATTTCACAGGGTAGGCAATCCCTGCCCAGAATGGATGAACATGTTCAGAAGTCTTCCCTTTCTCCAGTTTCCTCTGTTACCCCTGCTTGCAGGTCAGGTGCCCAACCAAGCTGCAGTCCTGGCCAACAAGCAACCACAACACGCTGAGTTCTGTCAAGATAAAAGCACTGTTTGAGCCAAAAGCATTTAAGCGTCTCTGTGGAAAAACTGAATCCAGAACTCAGGAACGTCATACAATCCTACCCCTCAAAGCTCTACTAGTTGCATTGGTACACAATGTTCATCTCCCTTCAACTTCACCTCAGAGGGCCAGTTAGGCAAGCATCCTCCCAGGGATTCAAGACCTTTATGGGGTAAGGAGAGGAGCTGGAAGAGTTGAGTCAAACCAGATGTGAACACACCATCCAGAGAAAACAAAAGAAGACAATTCTCCCTGGTTTTTCTGAAGCAGCTTTACTGAGGCTGCCTTCCACTGAGCCATACGAGTCCTCAGCATTATGGCACAAGTATCCACAGCACCGAGGTCAGAGCAAGCACTCAGCCTGGTTTGAGGAGTTTGACCTTTTGACATTACACCCAGCCATAGGCACAAGCTGAAGAGCTCCTCCTCAGGCTCCTACCTGAGCTTGTACAGCATGATACTGTTCTCAGCCCAAGGGACCAGGAGTCAAACAGCTTCCAAACCAACTGACTCTTCTGGGTATTTCCAAGGAGCCTTAGCAAAGATGGTTTTCACCCAGCACTCCATAGTTACAAAGATGTTCCCACTACTCAGTCTAAATAAAGGCCAGAGACTTAAATATCACTCAGTTTGTCTTATTTCTCAGTGGTTTACATGAGGATTTTAGGGGCACTTCTTGAAAGGAGGAGATTCTGCTCCTCTAGTCAGTTCTGCTGAGACCCCATCAGCAGCACTGCATCCACCCCTGGGGTCCTCAGCACAGGAAAGACATTGAACTGCTTGGAACAGGTCCAGAAGAGGTTACAAAGATAATTAGAGGTATAGAGCACCTCTCCTATGAGGAAAGGCTGAGAGGTTTGGAATTATTCAGCCTAGAGAAGAAAAGGCTCTAGGGAGACCTTACTGCAGCCTTTCAGTACCTGAAGGGGCTATAGGAGAGTTGCAGAGGTACTTTTAACAAGGGCATAGAATGACAGGACAAGGGGTAACAGCTTCAAACTGACAGAGACTAAGTTTAGATTGGATATTAGGAAGGCATTCTTCCCTGGGACAGTGGTGAGGCACTGGCACAGGTTGCCCAGAGAAGTTGTGGATGCCCCATCCCCAGAATTTTTCAAGGCCAGATTGGACAGCATTTGGAGCAATCTGGTCTAGTGGAAGGTGTCCCTGCCCATGGAAGGAGGTTTAGAACAAGGTCTTTAAGGTCCCTTCCAACCCAAACCAGATTTAATAATTCTACGAATCCTGGATGTAGCAAAGAGAGCTTCCCATCCAACTACACACATCAAGGCTGAAGCAAAGCAGAGCTCTAACCTAGATCTCTGTCCCCAGGGTAATCTGCAGCTGAACAGCTGTAGTTTGTTCTACCAAATCACGGTCAGCTCACATTAGCAAGGAGAAGACATTGCCTGAGTAACTCAGTCGAGTCCGCAGCACAAACCTTGCCACAGAGTCAAACACCAGATCATGCCAGAACTTGGAACGTCCCTCACCTCCACACAGCCTGCACAGGATTATTACTGACAGTAATCACTTCCTAAAGTCTTCAAAAAGCCCAGTTCACAGGCAGCCCCCTGTGTACAAAGGATTCTGACCCATCTCTTCTGCAATTGCTTGATTTCTGAAAGCAAATACAGATGGGATATCTACCTGAACTATGTCTTAGTGAGTTTTTGTCCCACTTTTAAATCTCTTAAATGAGGAACTTTGGAGTCTGAGTGGAAATTAAGTTCCTGACAGATCAGGACTTTACTAGTTTGCTTTTTGCAGAAACTGGAGAAAACATGGAACAAAACTGATCAATTAATATGTTCAATGAATATGAGAGAAAAGGTCCTTGTAAAAGTATTATACCCAAAAGCTCAGATTGCAAGGGAAGGCACAGGGAACTGCAGCAGTTGCATTCATATACCTTCTACTTGCAGTTCCCAGACCTCTAATGGAAGCTAAGTCTGCCCAAAAAGGCATGTGATGTTGTTTTGCAGCAGACAGGACTTTGGAGAGGAAGCAGCTATTGCATATCCTCCCAGATCTGCCTTCAGTAGGGAAGCTGCCAAAGCTTATTTCCTCAAGTTCAACACTATTGGTTTGTTTTGTTGTCATCACAACCTGAAACTCTGCTTTTGAGGTTCTAAGCATATGCATTGCTATCATGTCACTTGATGCTACAGACTCGGCGACACAAAAAGAAGTTTGCTGTAATTCCAGGAAGTCAGAGCTGCACTGCATCTAGACCAGAGGCACACAGGCTGCACATTGTGCCTTGCAGGCTCTCCAACAGCTCTGAGCAAGCTCCCATGAGCTGCTTGGCCGGAACATTTTGCCCTGCTCCATGAAGGGGTTGTGCCCCCAACTCCACAGCACAAGAGCCAGCACATTATGTTGCAACTGGAATAAGGGCCATGTTTATATAACACTTGGAATTCATGTTCATAAGGAAGGCCAGCCACAAACTGCAGAACTAAACTTTTCTGAATCTTTTAGCATCCAAGCAGACAAAACAGAACATATTTGCAAAAATTGGACCGGATTTATGAACCCTGACTCAGTGCATCCCACGGTGTATCAGTGCTTTACACTAGCCTGTCCTCCTCCAGCTGCTGGGCTAGTCACCAAGCTTCAGCCAAGAGGGCTTGGGAGCTTTTAATAGGACTATTCACATGTCAAGCTGCTCAGATGAGAGCAAACTAATCCCGTGGTTTCACAAATCTGCTGCCAGAAGAGCTGTCCCAGTAGCACGGTGACTAATAAATGGATGCACTGCTGAGCAAGCCCCAAGCTCTCCAAAAGCTCAGGTTCCCAACACAAGCTTAGACTACAGTGGAGTTGGCCTCTGGCAGCAAGAGCAGCACCGTGGCAGGGGCAGCTGCCAGAGATCCCACAGGCTGCATGTCGATAAGACACTGGCTGCAAGGCCTTTTCAGTGCCTCTTCCCCAGCTGCTCTGAAAGGGAAGGAGACCTGCACCTAGAGCCCAGCCCCTCCTGATTCTGACAAACAACAGCATGGGGCCTCAACCCAGTGACTGATTTTAAGAAATACATTTGCCTGTTCTGGCATTTTTCCAAGAAGTTCACACACTTTATGTAACAGACTGAGCCAGCATTTGGCAAGGGAGCACTTGAATGACCACAAAACTTTTGTTCTCTCTCCTCCCCCGCAAAACTTAGGAAATTATGGCCAGGTCACTACTCCCAGAAAGCTGCCTCGTGCAAGAACGGAACCATTTGTCAGAATGACAGTCTTTTTCAGCTGGGTAGGGTAGTGCTTGGGATTACCATGACATGTACTTACAGCCACCTACTATCAACTCTCAGATCAGGCCCTCTGGTTTTCATGCAGCTGCCTGTACATGAGCCACAAACACAACCAGAGCTTAATCAACCCACTGCCATGCCAACACCTTGACATTTCAGATGACATCTTCACAAGAGACTTTATATCCACACTAATGCAACAATCCTCTCCTGCAAGTTTGCTTTGACTTAACAAGGAACCAAGCCATTAGTCTGTCAGACATCTGTCAGTCACAGCCTTTCCTGTAAGCCCTGCTCAGACAGAGTGATCCATGGCCCCATCAGCTCAGACTTCAAACCCTTCCTTCTTTCCTGCTGTAACTGCATTGCAGAGCTCTGAATCAAGTTAAGGGCTCAAACACTTCCAGGCAAGGAGTGATCTGTCTTCTCACACACAGGCACAGAATCAGCTTCCACAACTTCTAAGCTGAACTGATGTTTTCACAAAAATTATCTGCTGTAACCCTGCCATCTTCCTCCAAAACACCTGGGGCCATCATCACCTATATAAAAAAAATTAAAATATCATTTGCCATCTCCCAAGTTGGAAGCAGTAAAGCAGCCGAGGGATTACACAGCAGTCTGCAGATGAGCTACATCGCCCACGTCTCCCTTCAGGAGACTGCAGTCATTACCATTTGCCTTGTTGCTGTTTGTTTGGTCTGTTTATAGCCACCTCAGACACTCCTGAAGCTGATTCTCTGAAATCTTGTTCAAAAAGAACTCAGAGGCCCCTTGTTCCCTGCGGAATTTAAGACCTTTCCTGTGGTTGCACACCGCCAGCAGTGACATGCTACCTCTTCTTCTCTGTTGTCAGGCAGCAAATTCATCTGAGCCACAGTCAGACAGAGAGAAGCATCATCTTTGGCACTTTCCTCCACCAGTATCTCACCTCTGACTTTTCACAAGTTTGAGATGCCCTCAGCACCAAAGAGCAGCCTGTGTTTCTAGTCATCCCTTCCTGGGACTGAACTTGCTCCGCTCAAGAGCTTCAAACTCAGCACAGCCAGGTCATGTTCCATGAGGAGCCCCTCAATGAGGCAGCCCCTTTCCTAATCTGTCCAAAAGTCAAGGTAATCCCTCCTGATCTGCCTGCATCCCCAATAAGCTTTCCCCCCCCCCCCCTCCAAAAGCAGACTGCTCTAAGTCACTCTGTAACCTCAGAGGCCCAGTGCAGGACATCAGCCCAGCACCTACTGCAGGGGTTAGGGGAGAGGCAACAAATCACTGAGAAACTAAAACAAACAGGGCAGAAAACAGACTCATGCTGCAGGAACTGACAGCTGAGGAAAAACAAGATGAAAGCACTGACTGGCTGCCAAGCAGCAATACCTGCCAGGAAACCCAGACACCATCATCATCATCGCACAAAGGGCAGGACCCAAACAAGGGCTGAAGCTGCACCAGCACTGAGAAGCTGACCTCAGCTGCTGCTTGAAGTTTAGCTAGGAGAAGCTGTGAAGCAGGTCTCTGCCTGGTAAAGGAGGCCAGAACAAACAGCAAAGAGCCTCTGCTGAACCCTGCAGGAAGCCAGTGACCACAGTGTTTGTTTGCCACCATGATCTAGCAGGCTATGGAAGTGCCATCATTCTTCCAATAAATGATGTTTTCCTGAAGCTTGATTTAACAGGACAGTTGATGAAACAGCCACAGCCAGTGGTTACACCCATACAGGATGCAGAACAAAGCACCAAAATTAGCAGGACAGCATTTTGGACACTGTTCTGTTTCTACACAAGAAGTCAGCATTTTGGAGGACAGGAATGGAGAAATGGTCTGTACTTTCCTCAGATCTCACCTTGCCTGTAGACTCTGCCTCCTCTGGCAAGAGAGAGCTCTTGGGGCCAGGGGTCAGTCCTGCTCCACAGTCCCAACACACAGGGGTCAGCTTTTCACACAGAGCTCCAGGGTGTCAGGAGAGTGACAAATCATCATTGTGTGAATGACAATGAAAAGTCCCCAGCACGTTAAGGCCTGGCTTCTACAGCCCCTGAGTTCAGACTGAACCACTCTCAGAGCTCAGGATGGATCTAAGCATGGCCACACCTTGGGACTATCAAGTGGCCTCTCCTTGCTTGGTAGTACAGTAAAGGAGCTGCACAGGAAATGATCTATGCTGCTCCCCCTTCACACAGGGGAATATCATGAGCTCCACCAAAAGCACTCTTGAAGTCAGCCTAGAGCTCTGCAATACAAAAGAGAGACTCATTCCAGCCTTTTTGGGGCCTAAATTCCAGGGCCACAGTGATAAAGTGGAAAATACATGGGTAGCACAGCCTCCCCTGCTCTTCTCTCGTGAAAGAAGATGTGCTGAAGACCTCAAAGCAATGGCAGCCTGCAGGGCAGAAAAAATGGGACAATGAAAACAAAAGCCCACATTGCACGCAGCCTGGTGTACAGAAGACAAAACCCATGGACAGATCCCACTCCTCCAAGTGCACACCACTGTTTACAAGGCATCCCAGTTCCCAGCTGTGCCAACGCATGGACAGAGGCACAAGCACCCACAGACTGGTGGTGCTGAGATAGTCTCCAGAAGACCTCTCCCAAAAGAGGCCCACAAGCCTGAGCCAACTCCCTGCCAACTCCTCAGCCTCATCACCCAGCTAGAAGGTGGCACATCCTGCTGCTGGATTTCACCCACCAACCACCTCTACAACACTGGCAAGTCAGAAAGAAAGCAGCTTTCTACACTGTTGCTGCAGAAGCAAGAAGAAGTAGTAGCAATAGGAGGCTCATGAACACTGACCTAAGGGTAAAGACACTCCTGGTTCAAGATGCCTTTGTGCACTTCTTGGGCCATGCATGCTTTTTGCACAAGGGAGCTTTGCAGACCAACAGTAAAGCCAGCTGATAACCTACATTCCAGTCCCAGACTGAACTCTGCTGCTTAAAAGCATCACAACTGTTCAACTGCATCGACAGCTTTTCATTCTTCCGATACAACATCAGACCCCTGACAGGCCACCACAGCTTGAAGAGCTGTAGATGACTCACCAATCTTTTGCCAGTAGAAATCTGGGTGACTCCTAAGTTTGGTTGCCCCAAACAGATTCCACCAAGCACAGACCCATGCTCACAGCACTGGAGCACAGGAAAGCAGCTCCAGGTCCTTCACTGACACCTTGTGTCAGAAGCAGGAACTGGATACAACAGCGACCACCAGGCAGGTTCCAAAGCTCCCAGCTCATGTGTACTGCACAGGGCCTCGGCTGAGAAACAACCAGAGCACCAGGACTTTTGGAGCTGAAAGAAGGGATTAAACGTGTTATTGCTAAAGGGTTTAAGAGAAAGCTTAAGCCAAAACAGCTCTCACACACACACCCTCAATCCTGGCCATGTTTTTCTGCACTTCTTATGGCCAGCTCAGGAGCCTGCCTGACCACAGACAGCCCATTTGGCTCTCTGGTTCTGACTCAACAAGGGAGAGCCTGGATCAGATTACTTTGTGATCAGACAAGCAGTGACAACAGGGGATCATGCAGAAAAGCATCATTTCCTCCCTTCCAGCAGCACTAAACTGCCAGCCTAAGTCCTGAAGCCGACAAGTCAATCCCTTTATGCTTCCAGACTGATCTGGGCACAGAGGGAGCAGCATTTCAGACCTGGAAGCACAACGTCCTCCAAGCAGCCAGAAATTCAATTCCCAGAGCCAGACCCAGAACAGCCTTGGTCCTTCAGGCTTTCTCTATGGCCAAGACAACCACCTGCTCCAGGACTGAGACTAACTGCAGAGCCAGAAGCAAAGATTAAACAGAGAATTTAGAAGAATTATCAGTAATTTATGCCCCAGTACTTATTTTGGCTGCTAATACATCAGCCACTGCCTGGATTTAGTGCAGATGAGCACCTGGGAGGGAAAGAAACACGTTAAAAGCCTGTGAAGCACAGAAAACAAGTACTGGAATGGGAAAATCAGCACTAAAAGGACAGAGGAAATAAACTGTTTGACCAGAGACCTATGTAAGTAACATAGAACCACGCTCCTTTGAAGAAAAATCCCTCTCCAAAAGCACGCTAAGCAGGGAAACAGCGAGCCAAGTGAAGGAGTAACAAGATGGGCAGTGAATTTGGAAGAGCCTTCAGGTTCTGAATGAAGCATGACCAAGAGCACAGCAGCTGCCACCACCAGAGAGCTGCTGGGGACAGAACAGCAACAATGCCATGACAAACATACGGGAACTCCAACGTGACTCATTCCAAACGCAGCCAACACCACTCCAAGGGAGAACTTGGTTTAAGCAGCTTAGTTCAGAAACTGAGAAACGGAGAGAAAAGGGAAGCTCCAAGTACAGAAAAACTCCAAAGAGGAAGTTGCCTGCAGGAAAGGTGAAAAAGTCACAGTTCAGGGGATGCTGAGACTTGTGACTACCAAGAGAGCAGCAGTCACTCCCACTGCTCTCTTTCAGGCCCTGGACTCCACAGCAGGAATGCAAAGAAAGAGCTGAAAAAAAGGAAAGGTGGAAAAAGAGCTTCTGTCCTAAGTAAAAATATACTGGGGATTTTTAAGGTAGAGAGTGGGGCACAACACAGCACTCTGTTCCCATTCTACTGTTACCTGCAGCTGCTCACTCCAGGTAACTTGCATCCAGGGTTCAGCTGGCCAGGGATTCATCTGAAGTGTCAATGTCAATTAACCACTCAGCAATGATTGTCTAGATAAAACTGATGCTCAACTAATTTTTTTTTAGGAGAAAGAATGATCCAATAATTATAGTTCCACTGATCAAAACAACCAACATCTCTGGGTATGTGTGTTTCTAATTTATTTCAAGATAGGCCTGGTTTTAATCTTTGTGATTTGTGGTCCAGGTTCTGTACATCCAGGAGTGAAAACTGGTAAGCAGGTCACTGATCAGAGGAACAGCTTAGCACCAACTAATTAAGATGACAAGCTGACCATAGGTGATGATAGAACTGCAGGACAATTTGGGTTGGAAGGGACCTTCAAAGGCCATGTAGTCCAACTGCCTGCAATGAGCAGGGGCATCTTCAGCTAGACCAGGTTGTTTAGAGCTCCATTCAACCTGGCATTGAATGTTTTCAAGAATGGGGCACCCACCACCTCTCTGAACAACATGTGCCAGTGTTCCACCACCCTCACAATGAAAAAAGAAATCCTCACAATTCTGCAAGTTTATACACATTGATCTAGAAAGAAAGGATGATGGCTGGAAATCAGAATTAACCTCGAAAGAGATCTCAAGATCACAGGCAACAGATAATTCACTGGGGAATTTATTCAGATGTGCACTAGATTTTATTCCACTAGTGATCCTTCAATAACAGCAGGTACTTTCCTAGGTGACCTCATCTCCTTAAACACTAATCATGGATACCAGGGAACTTAGATTATATCAATAACTTTATTCCAGGCCTTAAAAGGCTTCCTGCCCTTTAGGAAGTGATGGCACAAACACGTCTCACCAGCAACGCCTGTCAAAACCCACCAAGCTCCCAAAATCCGCAGGGCACAGCTACACGGCCACCTCAAGAAAGCAGTGGGAGCCCAAGTTCCCTCACAGCAGCGCATCAGCTGCTGCAATCGCACGGCCGGGCTGACCGGGAAACTGAGTCAGCCGGGGCGGGGTGGGGGGCCGGGGCGGGACACGGACTGCGTCCTCAGCCATGGGGTAAAAAGGGAACAGCTCCTCAAAAACGCCGCTATCGGCTCTTTTCCCCGCTGCCAGCCAGCGCCTTTCCTCCCCTCGTCTCCCCACAGCCCCTGAGCCCGGACATTCCCCTCAGGATGGCGGGGAGCGGGGGGAGCCGTTCCCGCTTGCCTCAGGCCTCCACCGCTACTCACCCTCCAGGCTCTCACACTGCACCAGGTTCACGTAATCGCCTTGCCGGAGCACCCCCGCCTTAAAGCCGCGCACCAGCCCCTCCAGGTAGCCGTTGTCCACGTTGAAGTAGAGCTCGGGGAAGCACGACATGGCGGCGGCCGCTCCGCCGCCTCACGTGACCGCGCGCGTCACGTGGCGCGGCCCCTTCCCGGCAGCCCCCGCGCGGCGGGAGCCGCCTGAGGCGGCGGAGCGCGCGCGGCCCCTTCCCGGCAGCCCCCGCGCGGCGGGAGCCGCCTGAGGCGGCGGAGCGCGCGCGGCGCCGCGCGGCGGGAGCGCCCCCTGCGGGACCCGTGAGGGACCGCGAGGCTCCCGCGGGGAAAACGCGGTGAGCGAGCGGATATCGCAATGAAGGTTACATGTGTCACGTTAGAAAGTTATGGGTGTTAGTTCCCTTAAGTAGTGCGTTGAATAGTTTTAGGTTCCAACGTAATGTTAAAATACAGACTGTGAAAAATGCATATTCTATGATTGGCTTTGCACAAATATTACAATGAATATTACACGTGGAATGTTAGAAAGTTATGTATTAATTCTCTTAAGTAGTGTGTTAAATACAGTTTTAGGTTCCAACATAATATTAAAATACAGACTGAAAAATACATAATAATTGGCTTTTCACCAATATTACAATGAATATTACATGTGTCACGTTAGAAAGTTATGTGTATTAGTTCCCTTAAGTAGTGTGTTAAATACAGTTTTAGGTCCCAACATGTTGTTAAAATAGAGACTGTGAAAAATGCATATTCTATGATTGGCTTTTCACCAATATTACAATGAATATTATATGTGTAATGTTAGAAAGTTATGCTGTATTAGTTCTCTTAAGTAGTGTGTTAAATACAGTTTTAGGTTCCAACATAATGTTAGAGTAGAGACTGTGTATGTGGGGGAAAGTTTGTTTTTTTTTAGGAATGAGATACTCGCTTTGAGGAACATGTAAATCTTCCAAAGAAAAGGAATTTATGGTTTTCTTATCAGAAGAAGCAAATTTCTTCAAGCCTTGCTCAGACTCAAAGATGCCTTGGGGATTAAAGGAAACAGTTGACATACAACAGACAGAATTCTTGTTTTAAATAGAATGTATGCAGACCACGAAGGATATATGAATATGCAACAGGCTGTTGCTTTTAAGGTTATTCCTTTGTTCACAAGGGATGCTTTTTGTGACTTGGTGTCCAAGAGCATCTGGACTTTGCTTTTTATTGTGTTGTAATTGTCCTAACTCTAAACTTTATTACTCTAATTGTATTACTATTTTTATAACCATTTTATTATTATTAAACTTTTGAAATTTTAAAAACCAAGTGTTTTTCACACTCCCCTTCACTGCACCTAAGCCGCTGAGAGTGACACAGGCAGGAGGAGGAGACACAAGTAAAGTTCACAGTGTCAGCTACTGCTGAGACAGCACTTATACTAGTCAGGAAATACCCACCCAGTTAAAGGGCTTTGCCAGGAGCTGCTCTGTTAAAAAAATAAAATATTTTTGTTTGATGTAAAGGTGTTGCAAAGTGTGGGATATGTCAAGGTTATATTAAGGCAAGATGTTCTTTGATGTAAGACCTCAAACCTAATCAGGAAGAAAGGAGACCTGATCAGTGGAACAGGCAGCAACCAGCACCCCTCACTCAAGAATATCCTGGAACAAGTTTTAAGGATGTAGTAAGTCAAAATGGTGATGTATGCCTACGTGTATGTTAACATGGCAAAATTCTCAAGGTCCATGCATCCTAGAGCTGAGCTGTCTTCACTGTTACACTGAAAATCATGCCTGCAGGGTCAAAAAGACCCTTCCCCTGAGCATGAGTAAAGGTTACCTGGATTAAGTTACGTGATTTCTATGGAAATTACTAACCAGTCTTAATAGAGGGGCTGTCCTTGGGAAGTTACTAACCTTGAACTTCTCTGTGTAAATAATGGCACAGAAAGTCTGGTGGGGTGTGCTGGATTTGTGGAATAGCACTGAGCACCCAGGCTGGGGCAGCTCTGAAATAAACAGTCGATGTCCCTCTGAGTGTGTCATTATTGGCTCAGAGCACACCAGGGAACGAACCCGATTTTGTGGGTGACAGCAGCATAGCCAGAACATCACCTGGGGTGCCCCTGCTGCTGGAGCAGCACTTACATCACCAGGAGAGGCACGTCTGGTTTGACGTGGGTGTGTCCTGGGGACACTGCCCAGCTGTGCACGGGCCACCCCACTTTGCTGCCACCCCCCGAGAGCCCGAGCGGACACGTCACACCATTCCCACTCTGCCATGGCTTTGCAAAGGGCTGCTTTATTGGAGCTGCAGAGAAGGAGGCGCACGCAGGGGCGAGGAGCCGGCAGCCCCACGGGCGCTAGTTCTTGCCACAGGGGAAGTTGGTGCTGATTTTCCTGCAGTAGCAAAAGGCGTTGAAGAAGCGGCAGTAGCAGGTGGCACAGGGGTCACAGCAGGGGATCTGGTGGCCGAGGCAGGACTCCAGGAGACGGACGCAGCGGCGGGGGGAGCGCTCCTCACGGCCCTCAGCTTGCAGTTCTGTGGATGATGCCTGCAGGGGAGAGAGGAGGAAGAGGAGGGGAAGACCTGGTCCTGGACCACTGTGCCAGCAATAAAGAACCGTGTGGGAGAGAGCCAAGAGTGACTGCTGAAACTTGGCATTGCCAGCAGCAGAGGCTTCTGTCATGTTCAACTCCAGGCTCTATTTTCTCTTGGAAATCACTGCTGAGCACTGTGGACTCTCTGCAGGTTCAGCAGTGCACTCATCCACAGTGTCTTATGGCCTTTCTGCACACATTTATTTTGAAGCACAGCCTGGACTTTAGCAAACGGTGCTGTGCCTTCTGCCCAAACAGAGACACTGGGGGCTGAGCCAGGCAACACAGGGCACTGCCCAGCAAACTCCTGCTCTGCAGAGGCTTCCTGGGCTGTGCTTGAGCTTAATTAAGTGGATTACAGGAGCACAGGCTTGGACCACTCTCCTTTGAGTGCTGGAGCCCCTTGGAGGTCTGAGCAACCTCAGCTCATCCCAGCTCCTCAGGTGAGGGACAGATAGTCCTGTACCAGGCAGCACCGTGCTGGGCTCCAAACCCCCAGCCCCAGGGACATAGAGAAGGCTGCTGTGGCCTGAGGCTGCCCTGCTCTTAGGGGTGTCTGTAGGAAAGCTCAGGGAGCCATACCTGTGTTTCCAGCAGGCTGCCTCTCTGCACGAGGTCACCATCAGCTTCTTGGACCCCCAGGGCCATCTGCTCAAACCCCAGCCTTGGGAGAGCTCCTGCGGGATACAGAGAGGAGGCTGCTGGAGGGTCAGCTCAGGGTCTTCTCCCTTTGCTCGTGTGTCCCCACAAGAAAAAAAGACCCCGCTCCCTGTGGGCTGCCAGGCTGCTCTCACTAGCCAGGGCCAGGAGAAGCTGTGCTGCATTAAGGGGACCCCCAGTTCAGTTTTGGGGCCCTGGGTTTTCCAGCGAGCGGCCGCTGGAGTCAGTGAAGAGCAGGCGGCCGCAGCACTCACCTGCCGGCTCCACAGACGCCTCCTTGCCTTTCCGCTGCAGGCTGGCCTGCCGGGCTCTGTCCACCCGCTCCAGCCCGCCGCTCGCCTTCTGCAGGTGGCCACAGCTGAGGTCAGCAGTCCTGAGATCCAGGGCAGCCTGGATTCCCTGCAGCAGCCCACAGCACAGCAGCAGCACGTTCAGCATGGTCCTGGGGGAAACCTGTGCAGAGGGGCCTGGCTGGCATCAGCCCACTGCTGGCACCTGGCCTGTCCCATCCACTGCCATCATCCCCTGCCACCTTGAGAAGTGCCGTGTCAGCGAGGGCAAGCCTCTGCCAGCACAGCCACCACTCCCAGCTGTTTCTTCCCTTGGACCTGAGAGCCTTTTTTTGGGCCCGCAGACACCTGGGAGCAGGAGCCCCCAAAGCTGTCATGTGCTGTGGGGCACTGCACATGTGTGAGCACATTTATGATCTCCCCACAGAAAGGAGTGTCCAGCAGAGAATGGATTGAGATTTGATCTGTTTTGCATCAGTTCAGGTTCTTCTGCTCCACACACAGCAACCACCAGACACATTGAGGTGCACAGTGTGTGGCCAAAACATCTGACACAGCTCCTGCCAGGCTCTAAGCCTAGAAGTGCCACTAGAATCTGAGTGCTGGGCAGGAATATGGACCACAGCACACACAGCTGTGGGCTTTGGGGGCCTGAAGGCTCTTAAAAATCTTAGGGAGCGAAAGGAAAGGGGCCAGGAGGTGGTATCCACCAAATGTCAGCCAAATCCTTGGAAACCCTGTGCCTGCTGCTTGGGCAGCCTTGAGGTTCCAAACCTGGCTCCAGCAGCCCAGTGCTGGCCACTCTTCATCTCCCCATCCCACAAAACCACCCAGCTCTTTGCTGGGAGAGACCCCTCTGCACTGTGGGGAGCCCCACAGCCATGGGCATCACATCCCGCATGCTCCCGAGCCCCTTCCCGTGGTGAGCACTGACCTCTCCCAGCAGAGAGGGGGGTTGCTGTCCGCTGCTCCCTGAGCTCGCTGGAAGCTCCGCTACCGCTCTGCCTCAGTGTCCTCCTCCCCACATGTTTACTGGGATTTATATCAGCTTTTCATTAATTAAGTGCTGTAGCCACATGACTTTGCTAACTAACAGGTAGGTGGGAGTCTCTGGAAAACGGGCTTTGTCTGGATAGAGAGGCAGCCAGCGGGGTGATGCATGGGAGCGGGGGACTCCTGCTTTGTGCCTTGCACAGCTGCAGGAAGGAACAGATCCCTGTTAGCTCCAAACTCACAAGTTTTCTTTGGAAGTGATCCCCACTGTCCTTTGGCCCACTTCCCTTTCCAGCACCTAGCCTGAGGACATCTCCTAGTTCCCAAATACAGAAATAACAGGGCTACAATCTCCTTACCAAAACCATGCCAAGCTTGACTGGTTTTCAAAGGGAATGTTGCCTATCTGTATCTTCTGTCAAGCATCCACTCATAGTGCAGAGCCTCCAGTAAGTCCTCCAGCTCCTGACCACATAGCATCTGCAGATTCTCCAGGCTTCCACCTGTGCTAACTGCATCTCTTACTCATGTCTTATTTGGAAAACCTGCATCTCCCCAGAGCCAGGCTCCTTTGGGGAACACTTGTGGTCTTGAGTGGCTTCAGCCGTACGAGGAACTGGGGGAATAAGATATAACAGGAAGGGTTCAGCAGGCTCTTACATTCCCAGCAGGGAAGGCTGACAGCCCAGGTTCTTCTCTGCCCTCACCAGGTTCTTCCTAGACTGAGAGGACCCCTCAGGCCTCCCAGCCTGTCCTCAGCAGAGTGAGACACTGCTCCTGGCTGCAGCACCATCTCTGGGGCTCTTGGCACGCTCCCTCGGCTCCTACATCCCCTGTCCTGGCATGACCTGATTCCTGCTGCATTGAAGGGACAGGCTGAGCAGGCACCAGTGAGGAGTTCATCTGCCATGTGTCATTTTCTCCAGTTGCGCGTGGCTGCTGGAAACACTCGGCACTCACCTGGGTCCCCCAGTGCACCACACCCGGTCAGGATGCCCTGCCACAGCACCCGGATGCCTCCTGCACCCCACATGCCTGGACAGATTCATCTGGGGCGAGAGGCCGGTTCGGCAGCCCTTTCCACCGCCGAGGCCCAGGTGGGTGCCGAGTGTCCCAGGCAGCCCCAGCCCCTGCGTTGCTCAGCCGCGGGTCCCCGCTGCCCGCAGCCCCCGCACGGAGCCCCAGCACAGCTCATTAGCGCCTGTTTGCAGCCGGCGGGGCCGCGGGCCAGGACTTCTGGGAAAGCATTAACGGGAACGAGGGCGGCCGCGCTGAGAGCTTTTTAATCTGCAGGAGCAACATCTGCTTTGTGCGCATCCCCATCGCCAGTAACGAGCTAAATGAGGCGGCCGGCCGCTCGCCGGGCCGCTTCCAGGAAAACACGGGCTTAAAGCGAGGGGGAAAGGGGGGCCAGGGCTGCGCTCCCGGCTCAGTGGTTCAGGCTCCAGCGAGGCTCGGAGCGGGTGATGGAGTGGGTTAGTGGCACAGCAGAGATGCCCATGAGCGGGCATCCCGAGCAGAAGCCCCCAGCGGCGGGACCCTCCGGAGACAGGCCCGGGCTGGGGGCTCTGCCTCTCCTCCTGGAAGCATCAAGGCAGGCGGCTCATTTAGCTCATCACCAGCCCCCGTTACCGCTAAGGCCAAGCGAGTCCCCGCTACCCCAAACAGGCGGTAACGAGCCGGGCCGCGGGAGCTGCGTGGCAGCGGTAGGCAGGGGCTGCCCCTCGGAGGTGCGATGAGCATCGCCCCGGCCCCAGCGCCGCCGGCCGGGCCCTTTAAGGCGCGATCCCGGAGCCGCCTGACGTCAGCGGGGCGGGCGCGCCCGGGCACCGCAGCCCGGCGGCCGCAGCTCCGCGCCCCAGCGAGCGCGGCTCCGCCGGGGCGCACCGGGTGATCGGGGTGGGTATCGGGGTGCCCGGGGCGCTAGAGGGGGAGCATGGGGGTGCCCGGGGTGCTGAGGTCTGGGGGTGAGGGCATGGGGTGGCAGGGATGTTGGGGATTGGAGATGGGGATACGGGAGTGACAGGGGTGCTGAAGACCTGAAGGTTGGTGTTATGGGGGGGTGCTTGGAGTGCTGGGGACTGGAGATGGAGGTCTGGGGGTGCCAAGAGGTGCTGGGTAGTGGAGGTGAGAATACTGGGGTAGCCAGGATGCCGAATATCTGGAGGTTGGTATTATTGGGGTGCCCAGGATGTTGGGGTCTGGGCATATGGGGTGACAGGGGCACTGGTGATTCGGAGGTAGGACTACGAAGTGCTCAGACTGCTGGGAACCAGGAGAGAAGCGGTATGGGGCTGCTCAGGGTGATGAGGGACTGGAGGCAGGAGTATTGGGGTGCCCAGAGTGCTGCAGTTCTGGACATCTGGAGGAGAGGGTTTCAAGATGTCCTGGGGTGCTGGGAAATAGAGGATGTATCGGGATGTCCAGGATGCTGGGAACTGAAAGTGGGATGTTGGAGTGCTCAAGATGCTGGGGACCTGGACATGGGGATTATGGGATGCCCTAGGAGATGGAAGATGGAAGTATTGAGATTTCCAGAGTACTAGGAACTGGAGATGGGGATACAGATGGGGGTCTAGGTCCTGGGATGGGGACTGGGAGGCAGAGTGTCAGGGGTGCCCAGGCTGCTGGGCACCTGATGTCCTGGCGGTGCTGTGTCAGTGCTGCTGGGGGACCTGGTATTCGGAAGCACCCCGTCCCTCACCCCACATTGCTCAGCATCTCCTCCATCCCACAGCGCCTGATGCCCGTCCCCACCTGACGGCAGCGCCATGGCCGGGGCACAGAGCTGCGGCGAGGGCAAGATCGCGGGGCTGTACGACCTGGAGCGCACGCTGGGCAAGGGCCACTTTGCAGTGGTGAAGCTGGCCCGGCACGTCTTCACTGGGCAGCGCGTGGCCGTCAAGGTGATCGACAAGAGCAAGCTGGCGGGGGAGGCGGCGGGGCAGCTCCTGCAGGAGGTGCGCTGCATGAAGTTGGTGCAGCACCCCAACGTGGTGCGGCTCTACGAGGTCATCGACACCCACGCCAAGCTCTACCTCATCCTGGAGCTGGGCGACGGTGGGGACATGTTTGACCACATCATGCGGCACGAGGGCGGCCTGGCCGAGCCACGGGCCAAGCACTACTTTGCCCAGATCGTCCATGCCATTTCCTATTGCCACAAGCTCCACGTGGTGCACCGCGACCTCAAGCCCGAGAACGTGGTCTTCTTCCAGGAGCAAGGGGTGGTCAAACTCACCGACTTCGGCTTCAGCAACCGCTTCCAGCCCGGCAAGATGCTCACCACCAGCTGCGGCTCCTTGGCGTACTCGGCACCAGAGATCCTGCTTGGGGATGAGTATGATGCCCCAGCTGTTGGTAAGGGCTGAGGGCTGCCCTGAGGACCTGCCTCCCCTCCTGTCCCTTGCCTGGAGCATGGTCTTGCCAGCTGGGTACCACCTTCCACTTGGCCCCTTACACTAGGAGCACACAGTGGCACTGCTGTCCCTGCAAGGAACAAGCCTGTCCCTTGGGTGCTTGGCTGCCCAGCCCTGCCCTGGCACAGCAGGGTCCTCCCCGCAGAGACCATCCCGGCATCCACAGAGATCCCATAGAGTGATGGTTGCCAGAGAGGGGAAAAAGCCCAAGCAGGCTGTGAGCCTGGTGTGGCAGCTGCCAGGAGAAGCAGTGTGAGGATACAGCTGCCAGCAATCTGGCGCTGGTGGTTATTTGGCGGGGCGAGGCAGGAAGGAAATCTGCTCGGGATGCTGCTGTTTGGGCGGAGGAGCTCCGAAAGTTTCCTTTGCTCCATCCCCGCCCTGAAAACCACTTCCTCCCCATGGCTCTCTGTGCTCTTCCTGCCCTAGTGCAGGGGAGGTGCAGGGGTCTGGGGAGACTGTCCAAGGACACAGGGAGCTGGGCTGGGGGCTCCAGGAAGCTCTGCTGTGACACAGGAGACGTGGGAGGGAAGCAGGATCCGAGCTGGCTGGCTGGCTGGAATTAGGGCAGGAGGATTTAGCAAAGCAAAACACGAGCCCTTAAAGGCAAAAGCCCAGCGTTGGCTCAGGGAAAGGCGGATCCGAGTTGAGAACAGGGATAGCTTATGGAGGCGGTAGAAAAATAAGCTGGTGGCGCTGCAAAGGGAAATGAAAAGAGAAAACCGACGCAGATGAGAAATTTTCGAACACTTGACTTAAGCAGCTGAAGGTATTAGCGGAGTGCCCCAAGGCATGCTCAGCATCCTAAACCCACACATCTGCAGGAATTTGTGTGCTGGGCAGGAGGAGCCAGTGAAGATGCTTCTGGCTCCATCCCTGTTCCCAGGACAAGGCAGCAATCCTGCTCCAGCTGGTCCCTATGCAGCTGGAGAGCCTAGATCGGTGCTATATCCCTCTCTGATGCTGTTGTGTCTCCTAAAGCACAGCCCAGGGCCAGGATGGTTGTGGTGGGGTTTGGGAATCAGGAGCTGAGGAATCACCTGAAGCAGTGCCATGGGTGGGTGTGTGACAGGGGGGAGTGGGGAGGGGGGCAGAGCTCAGGGCTGGCCTTCCTGTCCCTACCTGGACAAGGTGATAACACCTCAACTGTTTTGGTGAAGTCCCTTGAGACCTGGTTGGATGTGGGGATGGGACGGTCCTTCCCTGCCTTGGTGGGAGTATGGTCCCCCTCTCCAAGGGCAAAGACCTCTGTTACCTCCAAGGAACCATCCCAGTGAGCACTGGTGGGCAGCCCCTCCCAGGGTCCCTGGGGTAGGGAATCTCCTGGGCCATGGTGAGTGCAACCTGAACTGCTGCTGCTGCTGCTTCTTGCAGACATCTGGAGCCTGGGAGTCATCCTCTACATGCTGGTGTGTGGCCACCCCCCCTTCCAGGAGGCCAACGACAGCGAGACCCTCACCATGATCATGGACTGCCGCTACACCGTCCCCCCACACGTCTCGGCACAGTGCGCTGAGTGAGCACCACCCCCTCACCGTACCCCCAGACCCCAACTCGCTGCCCCCGGGGTGGGTGCCCCAGCCCTGGCAGATGCCTGGGAGCTGAGGTGGGGAGAGCAGGCAAAGCGGCTTACTTTGGGATTCACGTAGTGTGCAGGGTTGCAATGTCACTCCTTTTCCCCAGTCTCATCTCCAGGATGCTGCAGCGGGACCCGAAGCAGCGAGCATCCCTGGAGCAGATCGAGGGCCACACGTGGCTGCAGGGGGTGGACCCGTCCCCTGCCAGCCGCTCCCTGCTGCCCCTCACCTCCCACAAGCGCGTGTCTGAGGAGGAGCACGAGATCATCCTCCAGGCCATGATGTGCGGGAACATCGCAGATCGGGACACCATCCAGGAGTGAGTGACGGGATGTGGGGGCGGGAGACCCGGTGAAGGGCTCTGGGGGTCCCTCCAAGCATGTCCTTGTGTGCTGCTGCAACTCCCTGGTCCCACACAGGGCGCTGGAAGCCGACCGCTACAACCACATCACGGCCACATATTTCCTGCTGGCGGAGAGGATGCTGAGGGAGAAGCAGGAGAAGCAGGGCCACCGCCTCAGTCTCGTTTACAACCTGGCCAAGGAGGTACAGAGCAGGTGAGCCCCCCTGCTGCCGCCCATCCTGTGTCACCCTCCCCCCCATCCTGGGTCCTCAGTGCAGGGTCTTGGCCGGACCCCTGTCCTTTTCCTTGCCACAGCCCTTGTGATGCCCAGCTGGGCACTGACACCTCTCCCCTTCCCCAGGCCCAACCTGTCAGACACGTTCGGCTCTGCGGGCAGCGCCGGCAGCCTCCTGCCCTTCACGGAGATAGGCGGCCTCGCCGGGGGGCCCCGGCTGCCCTCTGGAGGGGACATTGGCGGCCGGCAGCCCACCGGGACCCTACTGAAGGTCCCTGCCGTTGACACCACCATCACCAAGAGCACCCCGGCCCTGCAGCAGATCTGTGAGGAGGAAGAGGAGGACGAGGAGGAGGAGGAGAGACCCAGCGCAATGGAGAGGAAGAGCAGCTCTCTGAACCAGGAGCAGATGCGAGCCTTCCTGCGCGCCCACCGCCCGCCCGGCCGCGGGGAGGTCTGGGGGCCGGGGGTGGAGCTGGGGGGCTGGGGCGGGCGCTCAGGGATGCCCTGGGCTGGGAAGGGAGTGAGTGGGAGCCGGGGTCTCCCAGTGCTGCGGGGAAATGGAGGTGAGCCCCCGAGGAGGGAGGAGGACACAGAGCCTGGGGGCTCCTCAGCAGAGTTCCCCAAGGAAAAGGGAGCTGTCCTGTCACCCCAGAGCAGCTCAGCTGAAGTGCCCCAGGTATTGGGGGCAGAGACAGCTCCTGCCACCCTTCCAAGTCCTGCAGACATGTCCCCAGGGCAGGGGGAACAGATCAGCCCAGCCCAGCAGTCGGTGGAGAGCTCAGGCCCTGAAGGGGGAGCAGAGAGTGTGATCAAGCTGGACCCGGGCAAGAGCAAGGGGGGCAGCCTGCGGGACAGGCTCCTGCAGTTCCCGCTCTGCGAGAAAGCCCTGGCCTTCAAACTCCGGCCGGGCTCCAAGGAGAGCCTCTTATCCCTGGGGCAGTTCAACTGCTGCCATGTCATTTAAGGCCCTGGGACTGGCCCCGCTGTGGGGACTGGGAGGGCGCCACTCCCCTGCCTTTGGCCTGTGGTGGCTGCGGGGCTAGCGGGTGGCACAGTGCCCTGCTTTGTCACCCATGGTGGCCACCCTGCCAGCACCCAGCCCTGAGCCCGCTCTGACAGACCATCCCCTGGACAGGCCTGCCCAGGGTGAAGCAGACTGGGGTCCATCCCAGCACCGGCCAGTGTGGCCCCAAACCTCTGGGAGAGCTCCATGACCCCGCCGGAATGCGATGGACCACGACACTTTTTTAACTACTAGAAATAATTTTTTTAAATAGTCTATTTTAATGTAATTAAATAGAGATTGCTATATCCCCCCAGACCCCTCAGTGCCCCAGCCCCACAGTGTGCATGGCCTGGGGCTGGGCTGTCCTGCCTGCAGCCCCCCCACCAGCCCTGGTCGGGGCCAGGCACAGCCTGGCCCGTGACCCCAGGCTGTCCCCTGGGCCCTCTCTGCAAATAAGCTTCCTATTTATTATCTCTTTGTTTTCTTGCTGGCAAGAAATGAATGACGACGGAGGCATGGGCCGGAGCTCAGCCTGAGCTGTGGCACATGCGCCTGGAAGGATCGGAGCCGCTGGGAAGCAAAGTTTGTCAGGACAATAAAATAAACTCGTGGGTTGATGTGGGTGCAGTGTCATTGCAGAAACATCTCTGTCCCCCCATTCAGGGCACCAGGGGAGGCTTTAAGGGAACATCTGCCTGTGCTGGGGTGGGCAGGGGCCCAGAATGGAGCTCGGGGCAGCACAGATGGGAGTAAGGACAAGGATGATGAACACCCAAAGGTGAGAGATGACCTGGGCATGCCAGGAGGCAGGTGGAGGGTGCTGCACATCCCCTTGAGAGTCAATCACACTCAGCCTTCAGGGTGCCCCCAATAGCTTTCCCCACTCTCAGCCTGGAGCCATCCCTGAGCCCCCAATTTCAAGCCCAGCCTGGGCTTCCTTCCCTCCAGCTCTCCTTGTTCCTTTGCTATCCATCCATCCGGATAGCTCCCTTGTCTGTCCTCACCATCCAACATGAGATCTGAGTACTGGGTGGTTGAACAGAGCAATCTGTGTGGGTCTGAGGTGGGATGGAGCCAGCTCAAACACCTCGGGGAGTTGGTGATGGGAAAAGAAGGACAGGGGTGCGCCCCAGGTATGCTGCAGCCCCCACAGGGCCCCAGCAGCAGGAGGGGGATGCTGCTCCTGCCCACACACTCTTGTTCTTGATTTTAAAGGATAAAGCCACCGCCTGAACAGGGGCTTGAACCCTGGACCCTCAGATTAAAAGTCTGATGCTCTCCCAGCTGAGCTATCCAGGCTCACATTTGGGCAGGGGGTGCAGGTCTGTCACAGGTGGGGCACCCCGCTCTCCTCAGCTTGCAGGGACAATGTGGGCACCCTCTCTGCTATTCCCCGCTCCCCCAACGAGGCTCCCAGCGCAGGCCAGACTGAACCCGGGCTCTGGGAATGTCCCTGGGCGCTGACCGGGCACAGGGATGCGCCCTGGGAAGATGCCGCTGCCGCAGGGATGCGGGGCAGGGAGAGGAGCAGGAGCTGCGGGAGCGGCTGTGAAACCTCCCCGCTCCCCGAGGGAGGCAGGAGGGCCCCGCGGGGACGGGAGAGCGGCGGCTGCGGCCGGTCGGGCTCCGAGCTCTGCTCTGGGGCTGCGGCAGCCTCGGCTCCATCGAGCCCCAGCGGCGCTTTGCAGGAGCCGCGTTAGAGCGGAGCGAGGGAGGCTGCGGGAGCCGGGCCACCGGGACACGGAGCCGTGGGGCACCTACAGCTGCCACCCACATACTCCACTGCCCTTCCTCCCCATTCCTCAGGAAGGGCCCTTTTGCTCTATAGGGAACCCACCCTGCCAGTCCAGCCTGCCCAGCTCCGAAGGGACCGGAGAAGATGAAAGCCAAACCCAATTGCAGACAGGGCGGGGGGCCCCAGGGACAGCCCGCAGAGAAGCCCGTGGGGGCTCTTCAAACGCCTCGTGCGCACTAATTGGCTTCATTAGAGCAGCCAGGGATGATCAGCCCCGCTTGTGCTGGGGCTGGGGACAGCACTAATGAGTCGGGGAACGGCGGCCTCGGGACGGGAGATCAGAGCCCACACGTACGGTGGGACTGTGCGTGGTGTCGACTGAACAAGAGCACAAGCTTAATTATCCTGATTAATTAGAGTCTGCTGCTTTTACCCCATGTCTGGAGCTGTGACCGCACCGGTGCGCGGCCTCCCGGCAGCCACGGAGGCACCGGAGCCCCCCGAGGTGCACTGGCCCGGGCTGGACACACCCGCAGAGAGACGCGTGGTGGTCCCTGGATGCCACCGAGAGGCACCATAGGCACCTCAGAGCCCTAGGGAGGTGCTCGGAGGCTCCCGGCCGCTGCTGCTCCGGCGCTTTCTGTCCCTTTCCGGCCACCGTCGGCCGGCCCATGGGGCGGAGCTCCCGCCCGGGCACGCGTGGTGCATTGTCATGGCGTCGGCGCCCAAGCGGTTCAAGGTGCGGGGCAAGGGGCTGCGGGGAGCTGGGCACGCACCTGCTCCTGGGACGGCGGCGCTGAGGGGATCCGCGATCGGCCTCGTGCCTCCTTCCCCTTCACCCTATGTTCCCATCCACAGGCGGCGGTCGGGAGCGGCGCCCAGGGGAAGAGTAGTGCCGACCCCCTCGCCGGGTTCCTGGCATGGTGCGGGCGGGCCGGGGTGGAGCTGAACCCCAAGGTGAGGCACGGCGGGCCGGCCCGGGCACGGCCTAGGGCCGCCCTGGTCTCTTCGCTCCGCCCCTCACCGCTCCCTCCGGCCCCAGGTCCGCCTGAGCAGGGAGGGCGCGGTGGCGGGGTACGGGATGCTGGCCGCCGAGGAGCTGCAGGCGGGAGAGGTGCTGTTCACCATCCCTCGCACGGCGCTGCTGTCCCAGCACACCACGTCCATCCACGCACTCTTGCAGGAAGGTGAGTGCAAGCTTCTTATGTCACTCGAGTCTGCTGTACCTTTTAAAGGAGTAAATGGGTCTGTGGTAAAGCCTCGGGATCGTTTCTGATTTGTGTAGGATGCTGTAGGGCTGTTTGATACCAGGTAGGAAAGGGGAGGGCTGGGCATCCCCTCGCTTCCCTCAGAGCTGTGCTGCACAGGGAGAAAAATCCATCAGTGCAAAATCTCCAGCTTCTGTACTAAGCTGCTTTCCTTGAAGCACTGTTAAAAGAAGAGTTCATTGGTTCCTCAAGGCATGAAGAGCCTCAGGCTGAGGAGGGCAAGGCCATGAGGCCTGGAAGAACTCATCTGTAGCTCCAGAGAAGCTGTCTCTGGTCCTGGTTCAGCTCAGGACAAACACAAGACAAACTTGAAGAAAAGCTCAACCCCGTCTCCAAGCTGAAGACAGGCATGGAGGCTTGTCATCTAATAATTTGATTCTGAAATGCAGAACAATTAAGGTTTTCTCCATCCTGTCTGGTTCTGCAGCCCAGGAGTCCCTGCAGAGCCAGTCCGGTTGGGTCCCTCTCCTGCTGGCCTTGCTCCACGAGTACACAGCCAGCAGCTCCCACTGGCAGCCGTATTTCTCCCTCTGGCAGGGCTTCCGGAGCCTGGACCACCCCATGTTCTGGTAAGGTGAAAGCAGGGGGGCTTGGGGAGGCTCAATCTTACAGCTGAAGGCAGGCGCGGGCCAGGGGGTGCTGAGTGTTGTCCTGGGAAGGGATGTGGTCCTGCTGGGTGACCCCAACCCTCTGTCTGAGCCCTTTGCTGGCACTGGCAGGAGCCTGAGGAGCCCTCCTGGAGTTACATTACAGGCAGAGCTAGAGAACAAGGACCTGGAGAGCATGGGGAAGCTGTGATTTTTAAGGAGGAAGGAGTTTATAGACCCTTAGGCCTAGCACTGATGGAGAAGAACCTGTTTTTCTTGCAACAGGCCACAAGAAGAACGAACAAGGCTCCTGCAGGGCACAGGCATCCCAGAAGCTGTGGACAAGGATCTAGCTAACATCCAGCTGGAGTACAATTCCATCATCTTGCCTTTCATGGAGACCCACCCCGACATCTTTGATCCCAAACTGCACACTCTGGAGTTGTATAAGGAACTGGTGGCATTTGTCATGGCTTACAGGTGAGAAGTAAGGGCTTTGCTCCAGCAAGGAGCACGGACAAGGAAGTAGGAGTACAGGCTACGTCAGAGGTTGCAGCTGCACAAGAATCTAAGTGTAAGGTGAAGCCTGCCCTGTGCAGCTGTGTGTACCACTGGCTTGTCTTAGCTTTCAGGAACCTTTGGAGGAGGAAGAAGAAGATGAGAAGGGGCCCAATCCTCCCATGATGGTTCCTGTAGCAGACATTTTGAATCATGTGGCCAACCACAATGCCAACCTGGAATACTCTCCTGTGAGTGCAAAGCTGTTGTGCCAGGCATTGTCACAGCTTGGTTCTGTTTTACTAAGACTTACGGGAATGGATGCACAACAGGGTGGGGTCTCAACCCAGGGCAGCAAGTCTGGCCTGGATCTCATTAAAACAAAGCCCTGCTGCATGTTTGGTTAGGAGGAGCTCAGGGTCATCCAAGTCTCTGAAAGCTCCTGTTGAGCAGTTGGATCAGCACAGCTCAGATGCTCTCCTGTCCCTGCTTGCAGCAATGTTTGAGGATGGTTACAACGCAGCCCGTGAGGAAAGGACAGGAGATCTTCAACACGTATGGGCAGATGGCCAACTGGCAGCTGCTGCACATGTACGGCTTCGCAGAGCCCTACCCCGGCAACAGCCACGACACAGCCGACATCCAGATGGTGACACTGCGCAGGGCGGCTCTGCAGCGTGAGTGCCACCCCAGCCCCTCTGGGACAGGATGGGGCAGGGATCTCTGTTCAGCAGGCATGACATGAAAAAGAATTCTGTTCCGCAGTATTTCAGGGGTTGCGGCCATGCCTTAGTTTTCTGCCTCCTTTTTCCTGCTCCATTCACCCTCCCCACCTCCACTGCCATCCTGGCTATATTCAGAGCTCTGCTGTCTTCAAAACAGGTGCCAAAAGTGAAGCACAGCAGCAGCTGGTCTCAGAGCAGTGGGACTTCTTGTGCCAGCTGGAGATGGTGGGCGAGGAAGGTGCCTTTGTGCTTGGCTGGGATGAGGTGCTGACAGAGGAAGAGCTGTCCATGACCCTCAAGGTAAGAATGGCCCGGTGGGGGAAGAACTGCAAAAGTGAGCACAGAGTGCAGCTGGACACATGAGCAGTGCAGAATGGCTCAGTGAAGAGGACAAGCACCTGAAGGCAGTTTGGCACTAACAGTCCTATGTGAACAGTGGTAGGGGGTGAGGCTCCCCAGCTCCCAGGTGCTCTTAAGTCATCTTCCTCTCCTGAAGTAGCCATCCAGTGTGAATTCACACACTTGAATGGCTCCACAGGCACTGCTGTTCTAGAAAGCTGTCACAACTTTGTAGTTGAGAGCTGAGATGCTTTGCAAGACCTACCAATACCCAGATTTACTGTTTTAATGTTCTTCTAGCCCACAATTACTTGCACTTAGGTATCTAAGCCTGTTTTAGTCTCTTTAGTGCAGCTGAGGAATAACCCTCCATGTGGCTCTGCTGTTCCACAGAGGAGAAAGCCTTATATACTCACACTGCCAGTGATTTATCCCTTTGCCTGGGTCACTACAGGTGCTCTGCATGTCAGAAGAAGAATTCAAGGAGTATAAGGAGCAAGATGGCTGGGAAGATGACAGTGAGGAAGAAGAAAACTCTACCCTTTCAAATGAGGCCCTCTCCAGACTTAAAACCCCTTGCAAGAAGCTCCTTTATGACAGTGTGCTGCTGACCCTGGAGTCCTATGGGGCAGACCTGAAAGCAGAGCAGGACTTGCTAAATAACAAGGAGGCTTATGAGAAACTGAGTCGAAGGGAGCAGCAAGCGCTGCACGTGCGCTACGGACAGAAGAGGATCTTGCATCAGCTGCTAGAGCTGGTACAATAGAAACCACAGTGCCCCTGGCCAGGACCTGGCTGGGGCTGATCCCGAGGGAAAGGTCAGCCTCTGGCCACCTCTTCTGCAGCAGAGAGGACAGACAGCAAGAGTGACTGCGGGTCCACTTGTCCCTCATACAGCACATGGATTTTTAGCTACCTCTACGTAAAGAAGGATCTTCACAGCACAAAGGTGGTTTTGAGTGGCCTTAGTGTACCATGAGAGCTCAGGTAACACAAATGCCACCTTTTTCCAGACGTTTTAAGAAACCCCAGCCATCCTAATGGCTGTTTTAGGAAGGCAGACACACTGCCAGAACAGCAGAGGATTCCCTCATTCAGCATCGGAAGTTTATGGCAAGAACTGCTCCTTGTCCAGATTAAGAGGACAGAAATCCATCCAGCTGGTAGCTCTTACCTTAGAGAGGTTCAGAGTAAATATCTGGCAGATGGACCTGCTGACAACAGTAAACTCTTCATCTGTACATATTTTATGTTAAACATGTTTGAGAGTACAAGTCCATCTAGCTGGTCTTCATGTAGGCTCAGTATAACAAATATTTCCTTTTATTTCCACAAAAGGTATTTCTGTGTGGGCTTCAGACTAACTCAGGCCGAGCACTGTCACAGTTCCACAGCTGCTGCAGGCTGAGCATTTGATACACACCCTCTGCTTGATGCAGTTCTACCCTGAACTCACTTTGGTTTTGCATGACAAAACACTGAGAGTTGACAGGCCAAGCTGTATTTAATAAAAATGAGTTTTCTTACCCAGTCCATGCTCTCTACTTCAGCAGCGTGTGAAGTCCCATCTAAGCAGGGGGATTGTTGCTGCTGCTGCAGTTAAAAGTACTGCAGACAAGCAAAACCCACATTGCACTCATGACCAAGCTCTGCTACAGCCCTGCCTGCAGTGCGTGGGGACAGGGTGGTTTAACAGTACTGAGGGGAGCTTGTTCTGGATTCCCAGCTGGGACAATAGTGAATTTGATCAGAATCACACACAACTGCCACTAGCCTTCATAGAGACATTGTTAAAACTGGTATTTTGGTATCCTGTGTCCCCAAAGTAATCATATTGGAAAACGTACATGTCACAGGAGTATTATGTTTTGTATCTTGGTTAAAGTTTGGGGTTTGGGTTAAAACTTGTTTTTTTTAGATGTGCCCAAATTTGGTGATGACCAAAGCATATAAAAGGTTTGAACACTGCAACAAGACTTCGTTATACCTACTGTTTGTAATTGTTTGCCTTCATGGGCATTGGATGTTCCACCTCACTGGAGAAGGGCATTTTGAGAACTTCATGTTTACACTCTATTTTTGGATCAAGGAGAAAGCTTGCAGGGGATTTGCTTACTAACAAGAAGTTGATTATGTGGTGGCCTTCATATCTATTAGAGAATTATGAAAAATGGCTTCAGAATGGATCCCGCAATTAATGTTCCTTTGTTGCCAGGAAGGTAAACAGGGCAAAGTACCAGATGTTGATCTGTTCTTTGCATTGAAGAATAATGATAAGGCTTGGAAGGAATGTGGATTGATGACAATAGACTCTCATGTTTTTGCACTAGAGAAATAAAAAGGAAGTATAATGAAGAGAATGAGGTGAAGAAGAGAAAGGAACGGGGAAAAGAGATCAGGAAAGGAAGGGTAAATTTGGTTGATTGCTGTGATAGTTGGAAGGGTAGGAGGTAATGTAAGGCAATCAGATTTCAACTGGTTAATTCCCATCTAGTAGGAAAAATTCAACAGAGTTACTGTAAGCAGAATAGGCACTGGAAACAAATGCCCACAGAACCCAGGGCGCAGGTAATCCTGAAAGATGGGAGACTCCACAAGTAGGAAGACTGCTTACACTCAACTGGGATTTAGACTGAGAGGTCCACAGAATCCCCAACAGAACTTCCTGGTTACAGTAAATTTGGGGAATCAAAAGGTAGAATATCTAACAGAGGAGCACTTAGATGTAAATAAGCCTTCAGTAAACAAAGCACATCTATAGCTGGAGCCATAGGAACAAAGGAAATAAAGCCATTCTTCCAGCTACTCAAATTTGGAATTGGAAAGAGTTTTATAAAATTTCTGTACATATCCAAATGCCCAATGCCATTATTAGGAAAAGAATTAAGTACATTAAATGCAAAAAGAACCTCTGAAAAAGGACAGATCCATAAACCAGAAGAAAAAGCCCTGGGGCCATAAATGTTTATGTTACAGGATCAAAAACACCCAGAGAGGAAGAGATACCCATAAAAATACAAGATGGGGTAACTCCTCTCACGTAGGTGACTGGCACTCCTGCAAGATCACAAAAAGCAAAATTGATAACAATCCAATTAAAACCAGGCACAAAATAGGTAAGATGAAAACAATACCCTGTTCAACTGGAAGCCAGAAAAGGGCTAGAGCCAAACACTGAAAGATTTATTAGCTTTGGGTTGCTTCAGGAATGCCAGTCAGTTTAATACCTCAATTCTACCCATTAAGAAACCATACTCAGATGAATATCACCTAGTCCAAGATTTAAGAGCCATAAAGCTTGCACACAAGATGTGCATCAACCACATAAAAAGAAACTGGTAAATGATTTAGGGCATTAGACTTGAAAGATATTCCCTTAAAAAATGTATCCTTTTGTACCCCACTGGATGCCAGAATTCAGGAACTGTTTGCATTTGAATGGGAAAATCCTCAAACAGGGCGCTGTCAATTATGCTGCACTGTTTTATCATAGGGATTTAACAACAGACATACAATTTCTGGAAAACAATGTATAACTTTGTGTCCTTGGGATTGGATATGGGAGGCATAGTAAAAAGTATAGTGAAGAAGAAATGAGAACTGTGTCCACAGTTCCAGCTTCAAAAGGCTCAGTTTCAGTACAGCTGCTGACCTGGCAAAGAAATGCCATGGAATTTTAGGATTTAGCCACAATCTACTCCTTGACACAGAGGTGACTAATGCCTGGAACAGAGAGGATTCCCTCTGAGCTGCCACCCACTGGCACAGCTGGTTCAGTGATCCCTCAGAGCTGTTTTTTCCTCTATACAGCAAATGCAAAGCCAGGTCTGGAACCCCTTAAACCTGAGCAGGAATTCCTGACCTCTCTGCCCACACCACAGCAGTCAACTAAAGCAGCTAGCTCTAACAACCTGATGTTATGTACAAAGAAAGAAGTGAAGCTCTATTTCCTACCATTTGCTAAGTTGAAGGACCTTGCAATATTAGTAACACTGAAGCTGCATAACCTTAAAACAGCTAACCACAACCTAGGGCAGATTCCTGCTGCAGGGAGATCACAGCAGGGTGGAAGGCACTAGAAATGAAACTGATGGGCTGTCTACACTGAGTTATACCTCCAGTGCAGTCTCCTGCCTGAGACAAACTCTGCTCATGAGCTTGCAACCAAGCCATTTCTATTTTCACACAACTGCCCTTTCTGATGCACTTCAAAGCAAGACTCTGTCCAGTCATTACATCTGCCCACTGAATCATGCTAGAGAACAAACCCCGCTGCTTTCAACAGGCAGTGCCCAAACCACATTGGAAAACTGCAGGTTTTGGATGGGTAGAACAGGCTTTGGAAGACACCAACTGGCCAGGACAGAACTGGAGAGAATAAGCACAGTGGCACGTGCTGCATGTCATGACTTTAATGTGTAACTACAGTATGCATACATACAAGAGTGGGAGAACTAAAGCCCAAGAACTAGAAAGGCTACAAAATACAACACGTGGACCAATACTTTACAAAACATTGAAAATCCTTACAAAATGGGCTGTTGTATTGGTCCTTTGGGTTTTTTGTTTTGTTAAATTTTTTCTTTTTTTTTTTCTTTTTTTTTCTTTTTTTTTACAAACTTATACTGTGTGGTAGCAGGGGAGGGTGGGAAAAGGTCTAGATTTAACCCCTCATCTTCCAAAATTTACAACTGTCCCAAAAAAAAAAAAAAAAAAAAAAAAAGCTATAGGCCTGGTCTCTGGTTTATTTACTGAAAACAGCTGACCCTCACCCAAAGGGCCTGTTTCTTCTCCAACAAAAAGGAGGCATTCTCTGACTGCCACTCCACTTGCTGTCTATCAGCATTTGATGAGGGCGAAGGGAAAGCAACACTGAACCTTAACCCCTCCCTCACCCCTCCTGTACTCCACAGAATTCCCATATTCCAAACACATCCACTTTTGTTTTAAACAACTTAGTGATTTAAAGGTCCCCCATTCACATAAAGAAAAATAAGTTACTGGCTTTTCAATATTCTTTGGGAGTCTGGGAATGTCAGGACAAGGAGGTCTGCCCCAGACAAGTGCTTGGCATCAGCAGCTGCCCCTTTATTACAAGATGGACAGGCAACAGTTACCCACCTGCCTTTTACACAATTTGCACAAACCCAAAAGTCCAGACAAATGTTTCTGTTCCTTGTATTTACACTAGTTCAAATGATATTCACAGCATCTTCTGAAGTTTGGCCGAAAGTCAAAAAATTTGTTTCAAACTTTGGAACATGCCCACATAAGACTTTCACCCAGGGTCTGTTGTGTCTACCCAATCAAGGGGGCTGGGAAGGTCAGGAGGAGCCTTACAGAGTCTTCAGTCAGCTGATGGGACAGGACCTCCAGGCTGGCACTCTTACAGCACAGGATGCAGCTCATCTAACTGGCACCAGTCCCTTCCATAACTTGCTGGGCCTGCTTCTGCCCCATGCAGCACTGTGCAACCGACTGGAACAACCTGCACACAGAAGCAAAGCAATGGTAGTTGCATTTCTGGCAGCAAATGGATGCTGTGACAGCACCAGAAACTCAAGGTTCAACTGCTTCAGAGATACCACGTTAATGATTCTGTGGTTAAGCTATACTCACTTTTCAATTTCTGGAGCACAGTGAACAAACTCATGGTTCCAGAACTTAAAGGCTGGATTTTTTATCAGCTCAATGAACGTAATAAGGAGACCCCAGGGATGAGGCCTATTTACAATCAGTCGTTCCAAGAGAACCCTGAAATCCAAAAGTAAGAACACTTAGAGCTCAAAGATCAAAAATACAGAAGGAAGGAAAGCAAAAAGCTGAATGTTGCCAAGTTAAATGCCGTCCCTCTCACCTGGTGATCTGCTCCTGGATGGCCTCTGTGTTGGCCTCTGCAAACAGGTAGAGCATGGTGCAGCTGAAGTAGTGGGTGTGGCTGTTGGGGTACCGCAGCTGGTTGGCGATGGCGTTCAGGAAGAGGTACCGGCCTGCAGGAGAGAACACTGAGTACACATGGCCTCCCTTGCACACAAAGGGGAATAAAGAAGCAACCAGTGGTGCTTGAGATTAACCTTTGGGAGACTTGTGGAGGTACATGAAACAAAACCAACTGAAGGTATCTAAAAGCTGCATCTACCCAGGCTGATGGAGAAGTAAGAATTGAATTCTGAAGGCATTTCTAATTCCCTTGAATACTTTGAACATTTGGTTAGAACATCACTCCTATATTCTAATGTAGCATTAATTTCTGTGTATTCACTATCAGCTCCATGAAATCACAGAATCATCGAGGTTGGAAGAGACCTTTAAGACCATCAAGTCCACCCATCAACCCAGCACTATCCCTGTAACCCCATAACCACTAAATCAGATCACTCAGCACCAAATCCAGACACCTCTCAAATACCTCCAGGGATGGCAACTCTACCACTTCCCTGGGCAGCCTAATCTAGTATCAGACCACCCTAATAGTGGAAAAACCTTTTCTGGTATTTAATCTCTATCTTCCCTGTAACACCTTAAGGCCATTTATCGTCTCACTGCAGGCATGGTAGAAGATGTCTTCCCCACTTGACTACAACAACCCTTCAGAGCTTGAGGTCCCCGAGCCTCCTCTTCTCAACACCAAACAAACCCTCAGCCATTTCTCACAGGAAATGTTTTCTAGACCTTGCTGCCCTTCACTAGACACATTCCAGCACCTCAATATGCTTTTTAAAATGAGGGCCCAATATATAATAATATTACTGTAAACGTGACATTGCATGAACTAGCAGTGTTTACAGCTCACCTTCAGTATCCAGGTCTACTGCCAAATTCTGGAAGATGTCCATGTGAGCTGAGTGGGTAATGGTGCTCATGGAGGGTGTGCTGCCTTTGTTGTGAATGTGTGCAATTGCTTGAGTACCTACATAGAGCACCAGTGCATTAATCAGCTGGATGTTGTAGCGGTTGCCTGGTTCATTTGATACCTAATAGCAAAGATATGAAAAGCATTAACAGTCAATATTCCTTCAGCACTCAAAGGTACAGCATGTACAACAACAGCATCCAATATCCTACTGATTAGCCAGAAGACAACACACTAGGACATCCACGAAATCAATCTGGCATTTAGCCTTTTTTAATACAGCTTATATTAAAAAGCCTATCTTACAGTGCATATATACGTGTGTGTGTTTGTGTGTATATTCAAAAACATCAGCAAAGTGTTGACACAACAGGTTTGTTTTTACTTTCTGCCTAAAGGTAAACATCAGGTAAGGCAATGTGAATTCACCAGCAGTGCCAGATGCTGGCAGAAAGATCCCCCTTGTGTGAATGTCTAAGCAATTCTCTGAGGAAGTCAAACTTCATACTCATGTCTGCTGCAAGCCAAGCCATAAGATGGCTATGTGAGTTTTAGCCACAATTCTGAACTGGGCTTTAGCTAATTTGACCTTTTCTACCTTTTAAGTATTGGCATGGGGATCCATTTATTTCTGTAACAATGAATCTATTTGGAGTCAAAATTTAATCAGATTCTAAAAGGCTTCAACACATCCTATCAGGGAGTGGAAGACTTAATCAGTGTGTGTCTTTTCACAGGCTTTTCTACTGCCTAGAACACACCAACAAAATTCCTGCAGGAAAGGATGGTGGCTGAACCAATGAGATCATTTGTGCCACATTATTTCAATTGAGCACCCACAGAAACCTCAAAAACCTCAAACTTACTTGTAGGTTGCTTCGCAAGTCAGACAAAAAGGTGACTGGAGAACGGGTTTTGAGATAGGAATCCAAGTCTTTCTTAAACTGAGGTGGCATCACTCCAGTGAAATTTGTGAGTATTCGTGGAGCAATATTAATCTCACTTAACATGTCCACCTGTTGACAGAAAACCCAGTCAACTAAACCATCAGCAATGGAACAAATTAAAAAGCAGATCTATAAGCAATATTTTATCAACTACTGCTGCTGATCACTCTTCCTTACATCAATGAAATGGCAACACCTGATTTGCAAATTTTAGAAGAAACTTGATATATGATGTCTTGAAGAACTGAGAGGATAAAAAAATTCAGGGTGAAGGCCATAGAGAAATTCAGTCACTGCCTTTGGGGTTTCCCCATCTACACTCCAGTCTGGTAGTTTCAAAAAGCACAAACATCCACACAAGAACAGCCTTCTTTGGTGACAATGAGCACTGCAGCTTTGCTCCCATCACCCTGCACAGCTCAGGCAGAGAAGATCAACAGGACAGTGCTTTAGCAGCATGACAAAGTTTCCTTCTAATCATTCCAGGATTAGTTGCCTAGCAGATACCCAAAGATTTAATTAGATAATATTAACATGGATAGAGAGTATTCTAAGCACGAAAATTTCCTATTATCAAACTCCTTCAAAGTAAGTTCTACCTTTAGATTGGGGGTGAAAGGGTCTGGAAGCCTCATGTTCCGTGGAAAGGCACTCAAGATCAGATTCCTTAGCTGAATACAGTTAGGTGGGATCACATCACAGAACCCATAGTGGTAGTCACAAAGAAATTCTGGGAAATCATGCAACAAGACCAGCAACACACGCAGAGTGCCCTGTGAAATAAAGTATTAAATATAAGAGGTGTGTAACTGTTGAAACTGTCCAAAAGCTTGCAGAACCATTATTCTACGTCATGTGGCTAACATTACCAGAAGGAAACTGATCTGGGAGGGCAGCCTGCTTCCCCCATCATTTAAATTCAACTCTCAGAGGTAAGTTAGAAAAAAACAGCTAATTCTATTTTGCTGCCAGAATACTTCTACTTTGACTGGAAGCTGACTTTTTTTACCTTGTAAAGAATTTGCATAGGTTTGGTGAGTTCCACATTTCTAAGGAAAGGAGCCAAGTACTTGAACAGATCGATCAATAACTGGGCATACATAGGCCAACCCTGTCAAGAAAAGAACAGCAGGTGGAAAACATGCAATGAAGAACAGTTACCTTAATTTCAAAACTATAATTAGACTGATTTTTATAAAGCTGGGTGAAGAGCTAGCAACTGCCAGCTCAACCACTGAGTGCAGCACAGCTCATTTCAAGGGCTTCAGCTGCACTCCATGTGCCATGGGTGTTTCCAGAATCCTCAACATGCCATACTGAGCTGACAATATTTAGCCCAGAAGGAAAGCTACAGCTCTTATAGACATTGACAAAGGCATGTTTATCAAATTCAATTCACCCTGTGTTCCATAGTTACTGACACACAGACTCTCCTCCATGCAGTTAGGTTACTGTGAATATGGAAGACAACAAAAATAGAACAGCCATGCTACTAGTGCTCTTTAAGGAAGTGAAACAGCACCACACCAGATAAACATCTGAGTGAGCTTTTTAACTCAGAGAAGATAAACTGCAGCCACACCTTCTGCTGTGGTGTATGTGCCAGCATTCTTGCAATAAATATCCGATGGGAGATCAGTTCCAGCCAGGCATAAACAAAACCTGGAGCTTTTGTAGGCCTCAGGATGTGAAATGTGTTACTGAAAGAAAAGTTAGAGCAGGTTAGAGGTGCACAGCAATAAGATTGCTTTTCATAACATTGAAGGAAAAACACAGCCCTAAAAGCAAAGGCATTTGAGCATCTTGGGTTTTACCAGTCATCTTTCCTAAAACAAGCAAGTTGGTCAGTCCACAGTAGAACCAGTTACTCCAAAGGTGATGAAGCCACCACAAAGAACAGATAGCCTTTAAGTGAATATCCTTGATCCCAATAAGAAAGGATGAGCACTGTGGCAAATCCCAAATACATACCAGAAAGCTGTGAGTGTCTGGAAGTTGATGGTCTCCAGCACATGCTCAGGAGCATTTAATTCCAACAGCAACATGATAAAAATGCGATGGTAAGGAAGTTGCTGAAATTCACTCTGCCGAACATCATGGTCTTGCAGAAGAACTCCCACCACAATACCAAGAACCTAAAGAGATTAAGACATGTGGAGACAGCAAGAATTATGAAGCAAGTCAGACTACAGATAATACTTTAACCATCAATAAAAAAAATCAGTAGATTTTAACAAGAACCAAAAATCCTAGTTATTGGAAGTGTTGCAAAAATGAATATTCCAATTTGTTTCAGCAATTCCCAACCACATGCTTTGCTCTCCTTGTCCCTTGGACCACAGTCACAATGACTGACTGGTCAGTATCTGAAGGTCTCGGACTACCTAAGACCATCCAGCCACAAACCAAGAAATGCAAGAGCAAAGCAAGACCTTCACAACATGAAGGCAAACACTCAGGAATCAAGAACCTTAAAACAATAGCTGCAGACTATTTCATTTCAAGGCACAAAGATGAACTTCAGATTGGCTTGAGATGAAATCTTTGTGAACAAGAAAGCCAGTAGGCATCTTGGTGGTTCACTCAAAAGTTTATCAATGATCAACCCATCTAAGTACTTATCAGACACTTCAACAGCTGCCCACATTAAGGTCTGCACCTCAGGTTTATCAAAGGTACAGCAAACAATACATTTCAAATGCAATGAGGACATGAAGGATTCCCAACCTTATTCAGGAGGTTGATCTTTGTGACTGTGTTGGTTGCCTCCCCAGAGTGCTTCACCAGCAGTGCAATGAGTCGCACAAAGGCATCCAGGTTGTGGTAGCACTTGGCTCGAATCATGGTGGGGTTGGCAGCAGGGTTGTGCTGCTGCTCGGCCAGGGCTCGATAGCTGATCTCAACACACATTTCGGTGCAAAGACGGAAAAAACGGGTGATCAGATCATCTGTTTTCAGGATCCCCTGCTGGTGCATCTAACCAGGAAAGGAAAAGATGTCAGCACCATAACCATAGACAGTTCATTTTACAATTTATTTTAAACAACACACCCTTTACAAAGCGCCCACCTCAATTTTTGCCATACTTTCTTGAGAGTTTACTGTTTCCAAGACAATTTGAGTGTAGCAAAACAATTTTTGCAAACACATTTCAAATACAATACAATCTTTTGAATCCCAAATATTTCTAACCATCAGCATAGCTGAGAAGGCTGTTTCAGCATCAGTGTGCCACCAACATTCAGCCTTGCATGAAGAACATGAGGAGTACAAGCTCTGGGAAGGGCAGAGTCCAACTCCTAGCTCAGGAATCACCACTACTTGGGCAGCCCCATTCTTAGAAGCAAACTGCATTTGGAAAGCAAATCTTCCTTACACACAGAGAAAGACTGTGTGGGCATTTTTGCCTTGCATGGGGGAGTTGTTTTAATAATATACATATAAAAAAACCCAGAGACCTAATTTTATTTGTTAGCCACAGTATTGGAGTCATCAAAATGAAACTAATTACACTGCAGAAAACTTGGGGGTTTTGAATAAAGCATCGTATCTCTAAACTCCTACTGGACATAAAGCTATAAAAACAGCACAACAGGTAATTTGGAGACAATGTGGAGAACTCCAGGTATTTCTGGAGAAACTTTTTTTCTAAAAAGCCCAAAGAATTTAGGTATCTGCCTCCAAAGTTCTGTACTTCTTCTTGTCCTACAGACAAGGAAGGAAGCAACACTTTGGAAGTCATTTGAGTTCAGTAATAGAATCTTATTTAATGTAATTATTACAAAATATTCCTTTAGAATTTATTACTAAAGCCTGTAAGGAAACAATTGTAAATAAACACTGTACTTCAATATATTTAAATTGCTTTTTCAAAACTGATCAAATATGTAACAAAAGGTAAAAGACACCTGTTTGATGCTTTATCAAACAAGTGTGATAAAGAGTGAAGTGGGATAAAAGTGTACTTAGTATTATGAGCACTTTATACTGAAGTGTGCTTTAGAAGCATGATTTAAAGTAAAAGAAGTGAGATCACAGAAACAGGTAAAATATTTCTTTAAGATGTGTGTTTAGCACAATATCTATCAAAAGCATTCAAAAACTTTTATGCAGTAGAAGTGAGACCAACAGAAAGCTGTCTATAACCAGTACAAAAGGACACTAAAACCAAATGAAAAGAAACACTGCATAAATCACAATCTTCATGCATACTCTAAAGCTTGAGTCTTTTTTCATTAGTAGCTGCAAAGTCTGCAGCGTATCTGTGGCAGTGTCACAAACTTAAAAAGAATGATGCAGAAAGGCCATGTCAGGGACTTTCTTGCAGCTGCAGTCAAGGAGCTGCATGCAAAGAACACAGTTTTAGGGATCTGCCTGCAAATACAGGAGTTTGTTACCACACATGCTGGGCTCCTGAAGGGATCTCCCTCCTCAATCACACCCAGAAGGCAGATAGTATGAGATGTTCACCACACCTGTTAAGGTGCTTCAGAGTCCTTTAACACTAGTTAAAAGGACCATGTCCAACGTGATGTTAGACATTGTTTAAATTTAGGCACCACTTCAGCTAATGAAGTCCCAAGATTTTCCTTAATAATTTCATTTTGAAAAAGGATTCCCTTGCCCACATGACCTGAAACGATTTACCTGAATCTTTACTGGTGAAATCCTCTTGTAGGCTGTCAGAGCTTTTACTGTTACTCATAAAGAGCAACACCAGTCAAGGCTCATTACAGAGCATGACAGAACTACTTTCAAGAGCTATTTCAGCTCAATTTCTTTTTCCATCAAGCCTATCTCAGAACTCATGGTCTGAAGTGACAGCCTGTTGCCACAGTATCTGAAGAACATGATTTGGTGGAGGATGGGGCTTCATCAAAACAAGACAGAACTTTGACAGTAAACTGTCATACACCTGAAAGTTTCAAAAGGATGCCTAACAGGTTATAACACTGCTTTAAAATGGAGGGCATCACACCCTACTTATGTTGAATAAAAAGCACCTTTCTTTCCAAAAGCTCTACCTGTCCAACAAACGCAGAGAATGCTTTGGTACTATCACGGCCCGCTGCAGCTGAATGGTAGAGGTTCACCCACTCCCTCAGCAGGTATTCTGCCTTCTCCCTCAGGCCTGGTGGGTCATCATACTCAGAAGCTTGGGAAATTCCTGAATGCATCATGAAATTAGGACCTCCATGAGCACGGTCAATCATTGCTTCATAGTTTGATCGGACAACTTCCATCAGCTGGGGTAATCTAATCAAACAGACCAGTGCAAGAGATGGGTTAGAATTCCTCCTCCCCGACAAGGTGCAGGAACTGGGAGCTCAGTCAGAAAGTTGAAAGAAAGCAAATTATTTCTTATACTAAACTTCCTATCTTACAGTTCTCACTGGAATAGCAGAAATAAGTCATGAAAGCAGATACACTTATGATGAAAGAAGGAACACTGAAACCACGTAAGCTTTGAAGTTCCACTCCAATTTCTACAGTGGAGTGCTGCAACAAAACACCACAGGGACTAGAAGCAGCTTCTCTTCCGCAGACTTGAAGAGCCCTAAAATGCTCCCACAGATAGGGAGATGCCAGTACTGAATAGCCTGACTGGTTTTGGGTGCAGTGAAAGCCAAGCCATATTGTGCAGGCAGTCTATCCCTGTCAACTGCAGATGAAAGGACTTTGGTTTTGGGACATCCTATTAGCAGCTGTGTAGGTAATGGTAGCTACTGCCATTAGCCAGCTGCTGGATGTTCTCACAGCTATTCAAAGTTCTCCAAGCTCTAACCCATGTCATTCTCAAACCCAGCAACAACTGCTTCCACCTTAGGAATAGGAGGCCTGGAAGTTCCACAGGTATTTCCAGGTGTTGTGGCAACATTTTCTACCCAAATGGTTTGGGCAGTTTGCTGGATACATAAGCTGTGTGAGACTGGTGGAGGATTGCTCTGCACAGAAAGGATTGTACAACTGGATTATTTGTGATTAACAAATTAGCATACTGACACATAAATATATTAAGATTTAAACAGGCAATAATATTGCATAAATTTGAGACAAAGCAGGAATTCAAACAAGTTTCTCACAGTTCCACAGAATTTTGGACCATAGTGCATGGAGAGATTTTCCTACTTAAGAATTCAGTTTCACATGCTGCTGCAGCTGCCTCTACTTTGACTGCGATGAGCACATTTACATTACAGTAACAGCTGAAACTGAGAAAGGACTGCGGCTTTAGGGAAAGTTTTAAAGCTGTATGATTTAATTATATGAGACATTGACTATATAATATGCAAATCATAAATGAGCACAAAAAAGTCATACATTGCACAATACTATAGCCTCACCCTTCCGGGGCGTTTCCTCTGGAATGAGCATTAATTCTCATGAGTGTCTCAATGGTGTGAAACAGATCTGCTTCTGTTACATGGGCAACACTTCTCTCATCCACCAACAAGATCTTTACCAACTGCATGGCAAATGCCACAGCCATGTAGTTCAAGCCATTCTCCATGGACTGTCAACATGAAAAAGACAAGAATTCAAAGACAGATCTTACAGTGGAGTGCATCCCTCCTCCTTTAAAAGATCAGATTCTCTTTACCTGAGCCAAGTGAAGGTCATACTGCTGCATGTTAACAAGGTGATTGCGGATTAGCAGCTCCACAGCTTCCACATTGTACTTGTACTCGTCTCTGCATTCGATCAGGCACCTGAAGAATTGGACTTCTTACAAAATGTGCACTTCAACAACACAGCGTAAGTGAAACAACTCAAATCTAGTACTTCAGAAACTGTGACATTCACTGTGATTCATTACCCAGCTTCAAAAGAAGCCTCTTCTAGAGCATTCTCTGAGGTAGTGTTTAAGTTCAAAACAGTCAGACTCAAGCATCTACTGCCCTGCAAAACTGGTCACAAGAGCCCTTTAAGAGCTTCAGTTTATTCAGCATAAGAAGTCTCTCTATCAAGCGTGAATTGGAAGATCTGCATAGCTGAAGCTTCTGCTACAAGCACATGCCATGTCATATTGTTTGTGACATCACAGAGGTAGTCTCTGCAAAATGAGGGGAAGAAAAAGCCCAGTCCATGCTCTAATGCTTAATTCCATTAAAGATTCCTACAATGTTCTGGGATGAACCATCATTATCAGAAGATGTAGTTAATTTTGACAAAAAAAGCTGGTTATTTTTTGTCAAAACTGCAACAAAGCAACATATTAACAGGAAGGGAATTCAAAGTAATACAGGAACTCCCAAAAGATAGTCAAAGCTACATCAGTGCTCTTGCTGCCTTGTAACTGACCTAGTGATTTGTTTGTTACACCACGGAGATCCATAGGCACGGCCATCCTGCAGAGCCTTCAGCACCAGCAGGTGACACTCACGATAGCGGAGCAGGAGGTCAGCGTCAGCCCCACTAGTGGCATCCAGCAAGCCCTCTACAGCCTAGAATAGATGCAACCTGTTAGCAGAGGAAAAAACAAGTCCTCTTCCAAATCTTCTGCACATTACATCAGCAAGAGTTATCACCAGAAGACATGAAAGAAAAATAAATTCAGTAATTGTGCTGACCTCTTGATAAGACTGTGTGAGATTTTACCACCCTACTATGGCATATATGCACTGTACTCAGCTGTGCTACAAGAAATAAACCTACAGGTCTCTCTATGCCCCACTAGTTTTGTATGTGCATCGAATACTATGACAGACCATGTTAGTTTGTGCTGCAGCTTCCCTAAATCAATGCCTCCTCAAGCAATTCTGCATATGGCTCATGGAAAACTACCTGAGAAAATATTTACAGAACCTGCCAGAGATAAGTGAGCAGCTTCCTTACAGAAAGAGCTGCAGCACTCAGAGATGTATCTGTGTTAGCCTACAGTAAATGAAGGATGATGGGTTTTACATGGACAACACAATTTATTTGGTCAAATTCTAGTCAGGACTGGATTCTTTAGTAGGTAAAAGCACTAGCAGACAAGAACGAAGAGTCTCCCTCCAGCTTTCAGATGCCTCTGTTTTGGCACTGTTCTTGGATCCTCATGCAGACAGCTCAGTATCCTTACACTATTTCTCAAGTGGATTTTTCTCTATGTCTGTCACTTGGTTCTGCACTACTACACAGGCACCGATGCCAGCAGATCACAGAGCTCACTGCAACACTTCCCACTGGTAAAGCCTACAAATTCTGGCTGGGATGGAGTTAATTTGCTTTATAGCAGCCCATATGGTGCTGTGCTTTGGATTTGTGCTGAAACAGTGTTGAAAACACACCACAGTTTTGCCAGTTGCCGAGCAGCACTAGCACAGGATCAAGGCTTTTTCTTTCCCACTATGCTTCCTCCACCAGTGGGTAGGCTGGGAATGGACAAGAGGCTGGGAAGCAACACAGCCAGGACAGCTGACCCAAACTGAATAAAGGGATGTTCTATACCATATGACATCATGTTCAGCAATGAAAGCTCAGGGAAAGGAGGATGAAAAAGAGCATTCATGGTTCTGCTATTTGCCTTTCCAGGAAAATGTCCCATGTGCAGAAGCCCTGCTTTGAGAGGAGTAGCTGGACATCTCTCTGCTGATGGGAAGTAGAGCTTGTTCTTTCATTTGTGCACTTTCCCTATTAAACTGTCATAATCTGAACAAATGTCATCTAGTCTTCCCTGTGTTTTCTCTGTGTCCTGCATAAAGAGCAAACAGCTAGATGGATGTTGGGTAGCTGGCCAGGGTCAACCCACCATGCACAGTCATTTATCAGTTACTGCAAAATAAACACCCCAAGTGTGCCACTAGAAATCTAGTATTCTGCTCAATACTATCTACTTACAAGGGCAGTTCAAACACCTTTTTAGCCTCCAAATCATCCTGAAATCAGACCACTCTGGACTGCAACAGCTCTCTATTTGGCACATCTAAGTCCCAGGACTAAAGTCCCAGGACTAAAGTCCCAGGATTCTAAAAATTAATACACCTGATTCTTCCACAGCAGTCTCAACACCATGTCTACAATATAACGTGAACACAATGGCTTCCCTCCGAATCTTATTTATTGGATTTCCAAAGACAGCAGTTCAGTACTGTTCACCCACCAAGTTCCATAGCATGCATGAAGAAACAAGGGTACCAGCAAGACAATCCATGAGCAAGGTGAGTAATAAATTCTGAACAAGCTGTTACAGAGAGGAGTTGTCAACACCTACCTTCTGCAGTAGTCCGAGTGCAGCAATAGCATCCCGGGAGTTCCGAGCCACTACCACTGCCTCCAAGAGGCTACGCAGTGCTTGAACTTGAGGATTCATGGCCAGGGTGTGTGGAATGGACTGCAGGTGCTGCTCCAGTTCTGTCATACATTTGTCATAAATTTGTGCGACATCGTCTGTAGCCCAAGCTTGCTGCTTAAGAGAAAGTGAGAATCAGTGATTTTTGCAAGGATTGCATTTGTGACACTCAAATATTGACTGACTGGCTCTTCTCCTTCAGAAATTATAGCATCCAGAATTTAGACTTCTACAGTACTGCCATTTGTTATACTGGCATTTTAAGTACATACATATAAGTACATGTGAAAATACCCAGCACATAATTCTATCAGTCAGAATCACAGAATGGTTTGGGTTGGAAGGACCTTAAAGACTATCTTGTTTCAACTGCCCTGCTATGGGCAGGGACATCTTCCACTAAAGCATGTTGCTCAAAGCTGCACCCAGCCTGGCTTTGAACACTTCAGGGATGGGCCATCTACAGCTTCTTCAGATAACCTCTTCCAATGTCTCACCACACTCACAGCGAAGAAGTTCCTCCTAACATCTAATCTGAACCTGTCCTCTCCAGTTTGAAGCCATTCCCCCTTGTTCTGTCAGTAAGGCCTTACATATGCATATAAAAATTTGTTAATTATCTTAAAATTCAGACTTGCCATCTACAACGTTCAAAAGTAACCTGAGATCTGAATAAAATGTTTCACTACAATTAAAAGTACATGTAGTAATCTTAAACTGCAGAATTTGTCCCAATTTGGGTTACAAATCCCCAAGACTGGATGGAAGTTTTATGTTGCCATGACTTTGTCTTTAGAACAAATTCATTTTTTTCCAACCACTATCCCCAAGCAATACAAACACTTGACTCTTATGAGTCCTTCTAACAAAAACACAAGTTCTGCAACAACCTCCAAAACAGCTACAGTACTCTTAAGCTGATTAACTCAGAGACCTCTACCTTCATAGGCTGAGCCAAGAATCCTGTAGGCTGAGTTAAGTCATTGGTGGGCAAGAAGCCAGGGACATTGCGTGCAAACTCTTCATAAACAGCCAGCTGTTTTGGGTCCACACCTCCAACCTTTGCAGCAAAAAGAACAGGCATTTAACTCATTTATAAAACTGAGGCAGAAAAAAAAATGAGGGCAACTTGTGTAGCAGGTAGCTACTCTTAAACAAAATGGCCTAGACATTGAGTAGGATTCAACTGCTCTGCACTGAGGTCCTCCTATCTCTCCTTCCACACCTCCTTAGAGGGAATGTTGCTCTAAAAATTAAACTCACATTCCCAGAAACAGAAATAACTGAATACTGAGAAATGCTCTGCTGAAAGCATATGGTATGTCCTTTAAAGGAAGAATATAGAAAGAAGACAAAAGAAAATAAAATATAAAGACAACAAAACAGTGAGAGGAAATGCAGAGAAATAGAGACTCGAGTAATTGAGAAAATTATATAAATACTCTATTTGGAATAATGTATTTGTGTTTCCATACTCATCAAAATAACAGCAGCTTCACTGTTAGGCAAGACTAACAATATATGATTACTCAGCTGACACCGTGCCATCCACTTTCGCTTATCAGGAGGGAGAGAAGAGCAGCATCAGAACAGAAGAGAACTCACCTTTAACCTGATCTGTTCTGGCATCCGCTCAGCCTGGTATGTTAACACAACAGGATCGCAGTAGCGACGCCCCTCCTGCCTAGCATGCTTTCTGAGCTCAAATTCCTGGCAATAACACAAACACCACATTGCATTTTAGACACCCATCTGGATGTGTATGAGCACATAGGATACTTCAACAGTCCCATACTTACAGTTGCGAGCCTCTTGTCCATCTCAGGGCCTGCCTTTTCCACAGCTGTCTTCTGGATAAAGCAGCAGGCAAGCTCACAGTTATCCTGTGCTAACTGGGCAGCTGCCTGCTCCATCATTTCCCTCTGCTGTGGGGAGGCTGCCTATTGAAAATCACAATAATCAGTGAAGAATGTAAAATTTCCCTGTATATAACTAGCCTTAAAATCTGCACCACTGCTTACACAGAACACCAGCAATAATAAGGAATGCTCTTAGGATCACACTCCCTTCCCATAGAATATACAATATTAAATTTAATTTTGCATAGTTTTGAATAAAACATGTAGGCAAGACGACAGTAAAAACTTTCAACAAGGACAAAACAGCAGGAGTTCTCCATCTTCTCCACCTACCTATCTCCAGGGCACAGAAATAAAGGCTTGCTTTAGACAGACACACACAGAGTGATGCAAATGAAGGGAAAACTTTGCATCACAGTAGAAGCTTTTCTACTTCCTAGGTTGTAATTGGAAAATATAAAGATGCACCATTAACAGTGCCAAACAGCAGTCCTATGCCTTTTTCAGTGGGCTCCTTTTCTGATAAGGAATCAGATTTTCTTCCTTCCTTCCCGGAGTTTTCTTTATGAGAATCCTGAACAGATGCACTCATTTTCCAAGGTGCAAAGCAGCAACTTCCACTAGAAGTCCCATCTACTTGAACCTTCTTGTCTGCTAAGAGCTCTTTCATTAATTCCTGAAAATTACACTATTTCTGTTAAACCACTTCATAACCATAAGCCAGATGAGAATTTTGAGATACCTCACACAGAGCCTTTTCTGCAACAAAATGTTTTCTACAATTATCCTTTCAAAAACTTCCTTGGATTAAAACTAGATTTGTACCAACGTCATATGTCTTCAGGGGAAAAAAAACCTGGTTAATTTTTAATCGATTTAATTTTTTAATTGATTTAATTTTTAATTTTTAAAGCTGTGTCTTGATCCTTCCAAGATCATTATGCTCTTGTTGCTGATACTAATAGCAAGAATTCTGGGTGGTAGCTGCTGTTGTGGTCAGCAGTTCACAGGCTGTTCCATACTGTTTAGCTCAAACTTTCTTCATTAAGAGACCTGATAACAGCCTCTAGAAAACCCAATGAATTCACAAACTATGTAGAAGAGTCTAAACTGCGTATCTGCTAACAGCACAAGTAAATAAAATCTGCCTGAAGCACGCATGCTGAAACAAACCAAGATATCACCAAAATCAATTCAGTCCTCCCCACTTTAGCTTTTCTACCTCAAACCCTGCAGAATGTTCAAGCCTCCAAAGCTTCCATTATGTAATTAAACTGGAGAGAACACTGGGCAAAATAAAAAGCCAGTCAGGAAGTTTGTGTGTCATTTAGTAAGAGCTACCATCTCAGTTTAAGGGTGTTTGACTTGGAATCACAACGTTTTTTTCCACTGTAATTCCAGAAAAGTAATGAAATTTTACCCAGTGAATTCATGCCCATGCTATTTAAGCCACACAATTAATTAACAAGTCTATATTGTGGAGAACTGATTTACTAATACTGGATGCCTACAGTCCAGTAAGTTGGATATAAACTCCAAATGATGGGGCTTTTACCCTCAGTGCAGTAGCAAAGCTATTTTTCAAGTTGGTAGCTATGCTCATCAGCAAAGGTTCCCTGCAGGTAATCATGGCCATCCCAGCAGTCAGATTCCTCATCATGTGGTGAGCGGCCACACGCATGCGGGACTCCTCCGAATCCAGGGCGAAGTCCTTCCTGACTATCTGCTCACAGGTTGTCATGGCAATCTTGATGGATCTGTCGACCACTGGGTGGACAAGGTCTTGCACTGCACGCTCGATCGCCTGCCGCACACACTGCTTCAGCTGCGGGTGCGCTTGGAACAGCGGAATCTGCCGGGGATTAGGAAAGGGGAGAGAATAAAGTACATTGGAATCCCACCTACCCTACACACCTGCATTTTCTCAATGACTTGTAAGTGCACTGTCATAGCATGTGCAGTATTCCTATGTTCCCCATGCAGCTACTACAGGATTTGATAAATCTGAAACTGGAACAAATTATTATTTTTCTAACCAGTTTGCAGCTGAGTAACAATGCGAAGATTCACTTAGGAGCTGAGCTGCTAACAGGACAAAAGGAGCACAGAGGCTCCTTTTATACTGAAATCCTGATAGCTCCCACCAGTTGAGATCTGCATCAACCCTGGCTGTAAGAATTCCTTTAGTAAACTAAATCAGTTCTAAACTTACCGTTGGATTTAAGGTAATGTGTGGAGCCAGCCCTCCTAAAGAATAGACGTTGATATCATGATAACTGTACTGGGGCTGTGGAGGAACCGTGGCCGTACAAGTGGTGCTGGTAGCTGGAGTTGTAGAAGCAGCTGAAGAACACAAGTAGGTTTGCATTGAGACACTAGTGAAAAGCAACTGCTTATAAAACAAGTGTATAATTCTTATTTAAACCAGGAAACAATGTAGAAATAAAAGCTTTGCAGTTTGATCATGAAATCTCCTAAACTTACCAAGCAACTTTCACTCTGTATTTGCCTAATAATTAGTACCACAGTAGCTTCAGTACATTTTAAGAGAGCTGTTTATTAGGATAGTTTTAGCATCTGGTCTATTGTTAATAGCAGGGAGTCTGAGTAGCTACACAAACATAATACAGAATTAATCCTCATGACAGCTTCCATTCCCTTCCCCTCTCCAAACTCTGTAGACCTATTTCTTACAAAACTACCCAAGTGCTCCCAAGCACTCAGGAATATTAGAACAGCATATGTAGCTTCATATTTTATTTTGTGATAGCAAAACCTGTCTTATTTGAACTTTAACAGTGTGGTTCTGGATTCTATGAGATGTACTTACTAGTTGTTGTGATGGGTGGTAGCTCTTCTGGCTGCTTCACATCCTTCTTTGGAGCAGACAGCTGCTCATCCAGATTTTTCAGACGATCCTTATCTTTCAGGAGACTTCCAGGTTTCAGCTCATTGATGTCTAGTGCAAGATTCTTGCAGAGCACCTCAATCTCAAACTTCAGATTCAACTGCAAAACAACTCTTAAGTTTAGGTCATGTCACAAGGAAAATACCCGAAACATCTACTGAGCCACTTGCCTCCCCAACTCCCCATTCTAATCTCACCCTTTTCAGAGACTAATAATGACTGAGGCTCAGACAACTATCTTGATGTTGACCTCATGGAGAAGAGCTTCATCCAAGCTCTACCAAATTAAGCAATGCCCAAGCAATCTCCCCATGCTATAAAGCAGTGAGGAGGACTGCTTAGTCCTTCATAACATGCTTCTTGACTAGTATGTCAGTAAAACCTTACACTCAGAAGTTACAGAAAAAAAAATCCAGTAATTTACTTTTAGATCATGTTCCTGATGTAGCTCAGCTAAAACATTCATAATGGCCATTGTCCATGGATTTGGAGGCCTGAAGACCTACAAGAGAAAGAAGAGAGCAGGATTACAGAAACTTCTTGAATCAACTGGATAATTTATGACTAGCAGTGTTTGAAACACAAGCAGTGATGTGTGCATACAGCCATGGAAACCTTTGTACAGCTGTGATTAGAGTAGAATTTAGTATTTTAGTAATAATTATTCCAGTAATTCAGTATAACTAGAAATACATTAGAAACTTAAGTGAAAAACTGGAAACACAATGACCTGGTCCTTGAAAAATCAGAACTGACAAGCTGATCAGGATCAAAATGGGTGGGAGAAAAAAACCAACAAACTAGGAATAAATATATCCTAAAACCTTTTCAATGGCATCCTTCCATTTCTCAATGGAGTTCTGTTCAGGGATACCACAGTACATTTCAGCTAACACCACCTATTAAAAATGCATGGCCATGTACTTTCCCTCCACACAACTCCTTGACTTTATGCTTTTATATCCCTTTTCTTTCTCTCCACTGGATTCAATCAGTTTTCATACTGGGACAAAAGCTGATTACTTCCTGCAATATTTTGCTATTTGAGCAGTAACTCTGTCTGTATAAAGATACTTACCACACTCCTGACACTGGATTCTAAGACTTTGGCAACAAATGGCACTACATAAAGCAATTCCTGCTGTCCCTTAACGTATGCTTCCAGCAGTAGTGACTTCACATCCAAATCCTGAAAAACAGTTGAAGTGGGAATGAGGGTAGAGAAAACAGCAAACACATTGCACAATTCCACTAATATACTGCTTCCTTTTCAGATACAGGCAAGGCTGAGTCAAGACAGACCTTGAATTTTACAGACTGCTAAGCAGCAGTTACTTTTTGAACATACATCTACATTTCAACATGGATTAATAAGCTTTTGCCAAAATAAATTCAGCTACTAACTTTTCTGATATAAAAAAAAAAATATTTAGAAGTGTTAAATAACCAACTCTGGAGTCATACTTTGTACTTGGCACACAAAAGAGGCACCAGAAAGATTTCCAAAATAGCCTATGCTACTGCATAACAGCATACCAATTCATGCCAAGGCAATCTGTAAAGACAGAAGCTCACCGTGTGCAAGATGGGCTTATTTTTAGCCATCGTTATCATTCCCAGCCAGTGACCAAGGTTCTTTAACAAGGAACGGTCTGAGAAGTTGGCTGCAGCTTTATCTGATGTCAACAGCACCTAACAAAGAATAAAAAAAAAGATCTCAAGCAACAAGCAGAAGATAACCAGACTCCACATCCAACAGCTGATATGAATGAAGGTAAAATTTTAGAACATTAAGTTCTGAGCTTCAGTCATATTACAAAGATATTTGAACAGCTTTTACTTCAAGGTAGCACCCTTAGATCTGCACTGTAATGACTACAAAACTCCTTTCTTTAAAAGGATCAAAAAAAGAGGATTATTTTTCCCAGACCTTACCATTCATTCTGTTGAGACTGTTGCAACTACCCCCATAGCCGAGTGTAACTTGTGCTTCCCCTTAATGCCTCATCACAGATCTGAAGGCTACAGTTTAACCTTCCAGGGAAACCATCTCATCCACAAGTCAAAGTATAAATCATGTCATCATGTCATAAATAATAAAACAAGTATTCTGCTGCTAGTTCTGTTCCTTAACTCCAGAGAAGCATCAGCTGAACAGAGCAGGGTCAGCTGTATTCTCAAGAGCCAGGAGATGCTTTTGCACTACAGCGTAACCCATGGTGGTCAGGAAACTCCACCAACAGGTTTAAAAATAGTGCATTCTTTACAAACTTGTTTCATCTGGTCATCACTTCTGGGCTATTGCTTCCTCCCCTCATCCACATTATTTTAGCCCTCCAATAAATTTTGGTTTTTACACCCCCATTTTCTAAACACATAATTTCCCCCCTATTCCTCTTGGGCCAAAAAAGCAGAGTGTAATTTTCTATCTTTGCACTTTCCTCCACAGAAAACAACTAGACCATAAGCAATTTCCCCCTGGGTTGTAATTTGCAAACCTCACACAAATTTGAAGTCCACCTACATAAATCAACTGAAATGCAAATTTGCCTACACAATTTAAGTCTTTCATATGTTCCTAACTGAAAAGAATCCTAGTATTCCTAAAGATAATCTATAGGTTTAGTGGTAAGCCAGAAAGTAGATTTTTGAATGATATTCTGTATTTGAGGATCAGCACCACACAAACAAACAGCATGAGGACAACAGCATGCTCTCATGCTGCCTTTAGAAAACTTGCAGTACTCACCTTGATATTTCTGTAGGTTTCATTCAGAACCATTTTATTAAACTCTGGATTCTTAAGTGTGTCAAGGAAGTTTGAATATAAACTGTGAAAGTTAGGCTCAATACTGACTCTTTTCATCACAAGATACTGTGATACCCAAGGCATGAACTCTTCTTTCACTGTTTCCTTCAGTTCTTCCACCTGTGCTCAAACCAAAGACAAAGCATACCACAGAACAGATGAGAAGATAATCAAAACCTTCTGGGGTCAGCTCTGACCAACATACAGTTTATGGTCAGTCAACTGCTTCTAACACTAAGGTTGTTTTTCTACAAAAAAATAAATATTTGAAATCAGTGTCTTATTATCCAAAGATCTGTTCGACTAGTAAGGGCTCAATCACGAAATCAGCAAGATATAACAATTCACCTTTCCTTCACTTCCCAGTTTTTTACCAGAGAAATTGAAATAAATGTTGTCACCTTACAAGTTCAAGCCATACATCCATGAGACAACAGCATAGGTGGCAGCAGGACTGTATGCCTCAACTAGTTCAGAAAAATTCCCTGAATTTCTGAATACCAGAAATTAACCTTGCAACATTTAATGGTACCCAGTCCATTCATGATGTAAATGTTTATTTAAGATTAAGAATAGGTATCTCCTACCCATCTCTCTCCTCTCCCCGGAAAATTTTATCTCCACAGATGTTTAAGCATAAAGTGCTGGAAACTATCATAATTCCTTTAGAGTGTGCTCCCTCCTGAAGTTTTTCAAGTTAGAATTTTGTAGAAGTATCATCAGCCCACACTTAAAAATGAATATATAAAAAAAGGATTAAGAGTATAAAAACTATTTTTACTAGCATTCTTTCATACTTGCCTTCTGTGTCATATTTGACTGAGACAGATTATTGAAGATGAAAGCAATTTTTTCCTGAACATTCTCTGGAGGTTCCACAATCCTCTCTGTTTGATCTGTTGCTACTAACAGCGTATCAATGTTGGTAGTATTAATGGAAGGCTGAAAGGAGAACAAGAAGTTAAGCATAAACAATACCTAGAGGTGACATCAAAAGGAACTTTTGCTCTCTTCTGTCAAGCAAAAATAGAATTGAGCATTATCAGGGGACATCTACTGTCTCGGATTCATTTTCAGCAGCACTCTGAAGTAACCAAGTGATTTTTTTATTCTAAAAATGATGATCAATACTCAGCAGAAGAATGCTGCTGCAGAAGAAGCCTCTACATGCACATATAATAGGTGCAACTGCAATGGCACCCTTTAGGCCTTTAAGCCTGTGTACAATTATAGCTTGGAGAAAAATCACAACACAATAGTGAGCAGCACTTAACACAGCGGGGAGTCTCCAGGAGCACTTCAGTGTTGATTTGGGAAGGAGAAATCCCAGAGGTTCATTCTGAGACCAGATTCTCATTCTAAGTTGCCAGCTTAAGAAAAGAGAATGTGGCCCTGGTCCCTGGAGCTGCAGCTCTGGACCACCCCAGGGCTTTAGCACCTGGTATATTGCAATTAAGGGAAAAGGTGATGCAGTTTTCAGCATCAATCCTGACTGGAGTTTAAATGGGAAAACAAACACCTCAATGTAACAAGTTTCTACATGATGTAATCAGGTGAGAAAGACATTAATAGCTACACTAATGACTGTCCCCTCAAGTGTGCTCACAACACTTTCAGCTGTATTTGGCTTTTGCCTCCTTTACAGAGACCTATTCAAAGATAGGCTCAACTTTCCAGTGCATCAGCCATCACACAGAACAGCACCATGCATCCTCAGTATCCACATGGGACCAAGTGTGCCCCAAACCTTCTGTGCAATAGCCAATTCGATCTACCAACCCTGTAATAACTCTGTCAAGCTTCAGAGTTGTTTGCACAAGTTACCAAAGACATGAAAAACCTAATGCAGTTAGAACTGTGTCAGATGTGTGCAGTAAGTGTTCTTAAGTCCCAAGCAGAATAGCAGCTGCTAACTATTTTAAAAATCCTGTCTCAAGTCATTAACAAAAATCTTTCTGTAATTGTCTTTATAATTACAACCTCAAGAACACATTTCTACTTGACCCCAAATGATGAAAAATGCCTTCTCTCTACAAAAATGTTTGCCTTACTTTAAAAGGTTCTATCATAAATAAGGACCACAGTTTAAAAATCTGTAGTACATAAATTGAAACAAATTCTGTCTGTATGTACTTAGTCCAGAGCAGCATCTGCCTCTCTGGGAAGGGCACAATGACACAATGCTCACCGGCACATCTTTCTTGAAGCTGACTCCAGTTGGTCGGGTGATTGTAATGGTTTTTGCAACGGTGGTGGTGGTTGAGGTGGTCACTATAGTGCTGACTTGGCCAGCAAGAGGTGCTTTTGCTGGAACCTGGGCCTGGGCCTGAGCCTGGGCAAGTGCAATACTTCCAGGGGTGGTGATTGAACCCTGCATCTTCACAGGAGGATCTCTGGATTGCTGTCCATATTCTATGTACTAAAATAGGGTGAACAAGCACATACAAAATTTCACATGCAGCAACAGAACTATAGGCTGATTTTCAGCATGAGCACTATAAAGATTTGCCAACAATCCTTAAAATATTTGACAGTCTTCCCATAAAGGAATCTCTAAATATTACTGTATATTCTGATAAAGCACATCTTGTTACTATGAACTTACTGCAGAGGAACCTCCAGTTCTGCCTGTGGCCTCAACAAATTGATGTCAAGCATCACAAGACCTAACATGCTTGATATTTTACAGAGTACTACCTAAAAAAACTCCCTACCTATCCCTCCAAGTCTAGAACAGCAGAACAAAAGATGAGAAAGAGCCCAAGAACAATGTGTGAATATCAAGAAACAGGCTACAAAGCAGGTAAGAAGCCTTCTGCAAGGACTCTTGACAGCCAGACAGAATAGTCTGCAGCTCAGCATTAATAAGCAAAACCATAGTTCAGAAATAGACAACTTATAGATATTACATTTTCTGAAATAGTTCCATAGTAGAAGATTAGTTTCTTCACCACTGCTATACATTTTCCCAGAACCTGGAGAAAGACTGTCATTTAGGGGGTACAGTCTGAAAGCTGTTAGTGAACAAGACTGCTACTGGACTTTGCACCTTTGGGTGTGAGCCTCTACCTTAATGGTAGAGCCAAACTTTCCTTATTTAGCTCATGCTCTTAAGCTCTACCACTGGGATCAGTTTTTCTGTATTTCTGCCAATAAAAGCACGTTCAAGTCAGACACCATGTGATGAACACTATTTTGGACAATGAGGTATTCCCATGGCTCTCAGACCTTCAGGAAATATTTTTTTCCTGTATTATTTTATCAGGTCTAAGTATGAAGCAGTATAAAGCCAGCTGAATCACCTCTATTTTAGACTAAATCTCCAAATATTTAAGGGACTGGAATACGAATACACTGAGACACTTTAAAACCTTCATGCAGGGACATGCATGCATTGGTTGATTATGAAGTTAGATTCAGCTAGTTTCAACGTAAACAACCAAAAGAGATTTATGGGAGCAGGAAATGCACCTTCACCTGCCTACCCTATCCCAAAGCAAAACCTTTAAGAAAAGGCATTTGATTCTGTAGATGTAACATGGTCTAAAATCACCGCAGATGAGATTGCTTTCCCAAAGGAAAACAGAAATTTGCTCTGAAGAATTTGGCACCATAGAAAGTTAATGTTGCTTACAGACACACTCACCTCCTGCAAATGATGTGGGAACTGTATAAAGTGACTAATAGAAGCCAAGTGCTGACAATACTGGGGATAGTCCTTCAATCTGTCAGACAAAACATTCATCAGTCAGAAGCATAAGCCCACATCAGAAACAGTATTAGAGAGAAACAACTATCATGTATGTCATTCCCATACAGCACCACAGAGTTACTTCTGGACTCCTTACAGCAGCTGTACTGTAAACAAAGCACTACCTACAAAATATTTTTTGCTGCAAAATCTATTTTAAATGAATTAAACATTAAAGCACAGGATTTATTCACAGTAACTCATCTTTTCCTACATATCTGTACTTCTTACCTAGTACACAATTCCATTTATATCCAGTGTTTGCAACAAGATTACTGGATAAATTATTTGTAGTCTGGTTCAGTGCATTTTAAACAGAAAACCAGAGCACACCTCACACCCAGAATCTTCTCTATCTGGAATTCATAAGAAGTTTTGAGAAAGAACTTTTTCTGAGATTGTTTAGCCATACTTTTCTGTGTAAAAGCAAAGTTCTAGAGCTCAGCTCTCAGTCAATCCTTCAGCAATGAACAGTGCAAATGGCACTCCACTGGAAAGCTGTGAGAGTAATTATATTCACCCCATGTCTAACAAGCTGTTAGTTACTTCATCTAACTCAACACTTTACTGATTTTCATGGAGTCTAAGTAGTTTCAGCATCTCAGTTTGTCCCACATTTATACAGGTGTCACACTGAACATTTTAATTTGGAAAGGTTACCCTTTAATTAGCACATTCACACATTTTGTTTCGTCAGTGTATCTTTGAAGAAATCCCAAAGCTGAGCTGTGCAATTTTGTATGGCACGATTAGAGCAGGTTCAAGGTTCACAAGACAATACAGGCACTATATCAGAGCTGTACCAAACCCACACTCACCTATTTTTAAATCTATCTAGTGCAGCAATACCAAAATAGTACATTTTGGATGCAAAAGGCTTTCGTAAGGCTTCAAGAACATAGCGCAGGGCCAGGCCCAATGCCATATAAGTAACCAGTCCTTTCTCTATGATGCCCCCGAAGAGACAGGCTGTTATGTGCAGCTCTTTATCTGGGTACTGGGGAAAGAAGCGATATTCCTCAAACAAGTTCCTCAGCATACAGTTAAACACTTCTCGTTCCCGTTTAATGTTGGAGTCCTTAAACCTCTGCAGCATTTCCAAGACCTGGAAAGAAATCAAAGAAATTGTTACTAACAGATTTGCTTTATTTCAGCCCTTTCCCACGTTCATGTTTCTTAAGTGTTTGCAACTACTAAGGTACATTGTGCTACCACAACCACAAAATAACTGCTTCATTTTAGACAGCAGACAGACACTACATCACTACAACCAGCTTCCTCTTCAGACTTTAGTTTTCTTTTATGCAACTGTCTTCACACAAAACTTTTTTTGTGACTGCCTACACTATTACTTTCAAATTAGAAAAATTAAAATTAATGTTGTGTCTTCCATAATTTATAGCCATGAAAATATACTAAAGTAAATTTGAAGTACTTCAAAGAGTAAGTACATCAGACCAATAATTACTCTCATAGAGACTAACAGAAATAATTATCAAAAGCTCAGAAGGTAGACCTTAGGATACTTTTATGTATCTGGATCTTGTAGCCATTTTTACAAAGTTTAAAACCAAATACATTTAAGATAATTTATATAGACTATTTAAAGGCACTCTTTAGCACTTATTTTCAATAAAAAAGCTTCCACACCACACTGAATCCTTCCCAATTAGCAGCATTTTAGAAGTGTTAATTAGAAATCTGAAGTCTTCAATCCAGACAAGTCAAAGCTGAATGTAATGAACAACTGCAAGTTTACTGTGAAAACACCTTCAACCAAGCAAAAAAGCAGTGCTGCAAGCATCCACCACGAGCCCTTTATTATTTCCCACTAAAAATAATACATGAAGGAATAATTACAATCCACTTTATTGCAAGTCTCTGGCAGGTGCTGTAACTGGTGCAGAAGGGAACTCACCTCATCCACAGACATGGTTGGGTGTGGTGGATGGTTGTAAATACGCTGGAAGTAGCTGTTTGCCTCATCATCTATTTCTTTGCTAAAGTGCTGATTAGCCTCTGGCCACACCTGAGATAAATCAGCTGTTAAAAAAAGGAACAGGTATCATACTCAGGACAACTTCAGACAGTCAGAATTTCATCTAGTTGTTTTCAACTCTTCCACCAATCTATACAGAACTGCTAGTTCTTCTGAAGAGCAGGATATTTAACCTTCCCAGTAAACAGAAACCGCTGAAACTGCTATTTAAAAATCTGTTTTCAATATGCTATATTTATTCAAAAAACTGCATCCTAAGATAGCAATAACCTCACACTGCTCTACTCCTAGAGCCCAGCACACCCCAAGCTAACCTCAGCTGACAGCTAAATAACTGAAAGCAGAACAGTCTAGAATAAAGCATGCTACACAACACTAACATGCACACAAACTTGCACACAAACTTTCAGGCCAGCCAGTGAGCTTCCAATAAGTTTCTATTGAATGTTCAAGACCCAGAATATAAACCAGTGGTGATTACAGCTACCTCCACTGTACATCTCTAGAGACAGGTAAGTTTGCTGTAATTGCATATGGCTTCTTTGATAGCTCCTCTGTAACAGCAATGTGGAAGGTTTAGCATATGGCTGTGCTTCCTCACCATTTTACTGCTTCAGCATCTCACTGTGAGCATGCTGCAGAGGCACGAGTTAAGGATAATGGCTTAGTGTAAAGAACCAGATCAGTCCTTTCAAAAACTATCTTTCCACCAGCTTTTGTTCATCTTATTTGTATCCAATGTTGCAGTCTATTTCACTGTTTCACCTGTCAAGTTCTCTGCTGCAATAGGACCTTACCCAGGTTTAACCTTGTTACAAAAAAAACAAAAAACACCCTGGTAGCAGGCACATAAAATTCTCTGCCAAGAGTAGGACAACACTTTTGTTCAAAACACAGCACAGCAGAAAAAGGACAGAAACATACTATTCATGTAAATCCATAACACATTATATTTTTATGCTAATGGATTCTTTTTTAACACCACCCCCACCATGGACATTTGGCATGCTCTTGGGATACACATTTAGAAGTACCTTTTTCATACTAATATAATAATACAAGAGCCACACTTCTAAGATTTACCACCTACAGATCAAAGCTTTCCCTGAAGGAAACACAGATTAACTGCAGACCACAGTCACACTTCACAGCCACAGACAACACTACCACTTACAAGGTTTCATCTTACTCTGCTGGAATGTAGGCTGGTTCAGTCCAGATGTGCTCAGCTTCCTTTGCACGAATGGATCATTGTTCACCGCAGGAAGGCCCAGGGCTCCAGTTCCTATGCCAGTCAGGCTACCCGTAGTAAGACCACCTACTAAAAAGCAAACCTGTAGTAAGACCACTAGCTGAAAGCAAGCAATTAATCATCTCAGCTGCACCCTCACAGTATCCACTTACCACTCCTCCTAGCACTTGTAATTTCCAAGAACTCAGAGCTTTATAGCCTCATTGCTGTCTAATATCAAACAGTTTTAACATAAGCAGTTCTTCGTCTCTGCCCATCCCAAAATAATGCTGCTATATTTGTCAAAACACTCATCCTCTTGACTCAAACCTTTTACCTACTGCAGCTCTAACACTCTGAAGTGCTGTTTCAGCAATGACCCAGGAGTGAGGACTCCTCACTCCATATCGGAGTGTAACTCCCCTCCCTACGACATAGCTTGTCATCCAGTATGACTTCCCACCCTTAAAGGGGAGGAAGCACCCAACCTTCCCTTAAGGAGTGGGCTGTCACATTCAGTATTTCCAGCCACAGCAACAACAGTGCCTTAGCTGTGCCATGTCAAAAACAAACCACTCCACCCGAAGAGCAGTACCTGGAAGCTGTGAAGAAAGTCCTCCGATGCCACTGAAACCGGTTGTCTGGTTTTGGGTGGAAAGAGGCGGGAATGCTTTTGCTGGTGACTGAGGAGTACTGAATGCAGAGCCCAAGTTTGGAGGGAAGCCTTGCATGCTCTGGGTGTGAGGAGCAGCTGAGCCACCCAAACTAAGAGAGGCCATTCCTGCAAGCGAGTCGATCTGAATGAAGAAAGGAAAATTATACAAACTCCATAAAACACAACCCAAATGATTTTTGGCATGTTTTGTACAAAGACGGCTACATATCAAAACATTTATGAGTAAAGCTCTTCTGCATGGTTACTGTAAATTCTGAAGTCATCCAGATCACCCCAAAAGACTAGTTTGTCTACAGAAGACACTCTTATTTTTCTTCTTTAATCACATTAAATCCTGTTCTCTCATAGGTTCTACAGAAAGCCTGATTATTCCAGTCTGTAGTTGAACGTAACACAACAGTAAATGCTTACAATAAGCAGCACTTACTTCTACTCACAGATCTTTGTACTAGAGTAGTTTATGCTCTGCAGTTTGCAATCTCAGACCTCACCTTAAGACTTACAAAGCTGTTTCATTTCAAACTTAACAATATTTTTGACTGTTTGAAGGATCCTACTATGCCAACTTTTCACAGATAAATACCTGCTTGAATTCTACAATAAAAAACATTAAGACCTGGTTTATGGATAGGAGGGAAGGCACAATACAGTCTGCCAAAGCAGTAAGTTAAGGAACTGATTAGGAATAGCACAAAATGGTATTACCCAAAAGACAACATGACTACAGAATAAAAATTGCTGCTGTTTGTTCACGAGTTATTTGTAGCAGGTTGCCAAGATATTTGGTACAACTGATGAGCAACTTTAATAAAGCAACAATTCAAATTAAAACCACTATCTGCATTTAGTTTATGTAATCTACTGACAATTCAGTCATTCTTAAATGCAGAAATGTCACTATTTAATATGAAATACTTTTCACTAGTTAAAAATCTGCCATTGAATGTAACTGCTAGAAGCAAAACCTGTCTGTAATGTGTTGCTCCCAGAGGAGGAAGGGATGATGAGTGGCAGGGATTAACTGAAATGTACCTTGTTTTTAAAAGAGCAGTTCAGTTGAGAGCTGAAGAGCCCCAGTTATAACAAGTCCTTATGCTCTAGCACTGTGGCTTGGCCCGTGAAGCTACAAACAAGACACATCAGGTTCAAAGGCAGTGCTTAATTCTCAGAAGTCCTAGTAAATTTTAGCACTTTAAAAGAAAGCCTCAGTTATTTTAAGTAAACCAAATATCTGTCCCTCCTCAGTGCTCCCATCCGGTAATACTTCACAGTTACTTCTTACAGACATCAGTGAAGTGAAAGACAGTTCTGAACTACATCCCTCAGACATTATTCTCTAGTTACAAGCAAGCTATCAAGACATGCAAGCACAAAACTACGTGTAGATGATGTTTGACTTAGTCCTGCAGAAAGAGCTCAACTAGTACAGCAGAACTAGCACTACATCAACACCATCTTCTGAAAATGCAGCATGTGATTGTTCTACCTGCACAGGAGAGATGGCATCCAAGCTGCTGGCGCTGGGTGGGCGTCCTTTGGGCATGACTCCAGGTGGGGGCTGTCGAGCCTTGTTCATGACATTACTGCAGTTTGCTACCATGGTGAGGATCGTCTCTGACAGCTCCGGAGAAACACTCCTGGGATGCAGAAGCACGACAGTGAGCCACATAACAGTCACAAAAATAAGGCCCTTATTTGATTTTCCTCAAGAAATTCAGGCCATATTTCACAAAAAGAAGCTGCAAAACATAGCCAGCAAAAGCTACATTTTGTTATTAGAAAAGCTTGCCTTAGATAATTTTCCAAGAGAAACAGCTACATTTAAATAGAAAAGTTTAAACTGTAGTTCTACAACAATCTCTAATAGACTATTCTTTTGGTTTTGGTGATTCAAATACTCCTTTACAGTTAACATCAGCAAGTAAGGGCTTACTGGGATATGTACCTACATGATCCAACACGTTCTTGAAGAACTTATCCTGCTATCCACGTTAGGGGCTATATAACAGCATAACAGCTTAGCCTCAGGAATTAAAGCACAGATAGTGATGCTGTGATCCCTTGTTCATATCTGCCCCTCAAGGCTCATTCCTCTACCAAACTTCACCATTTATGGTTATTCTCATTCTGAATCTCATTACACACAAGGTCTCTCTAAAAGATGAGATACATGGGCTATGTACTCACAGACAAAAAAAGAAGAGGTAAATACCACCACCTGCTTCACTAAAACCCATCTGTCTACAGACTGAAAGATGTGCTTCACACACTGGCACTAAACCCAAATAGACACAGGAAATTTAATTATTCAAGGAAAATAAAATAAAAAAAACATCAGAAAACTCAAACTTAGGCACAAAGTCATTGCACAGCCCAGAGCAGCCAGTACCTCTTTCCAAAGTGTTCCATGTCTGACTGGCAGGTTCACAAACTGGAAGGAAAGCCAGCTCTGTTGCTGACTTACCTAACCACAGACATAATAACAGAACACTAACATTTTCCTTTTGGAAAAAAGCAGCCAGTTATTTATGCTTTCCTGAACTTCACTTATACCTTTCTGGTGAAGACAGCTAAAGCTGCAGATTCCTTCCTGTAATGGTGCAACTATCTTAATACAGCTTTGTTGTTCTGTTAACATTGTCTGAAGATTACTTATTTCAATTCAAATTTCAAAAGCTTTTACTGCTCAGCTCTTGGGATGAGGGGAAAAGAACAAAGGAACCATGTTGGTGATTAAGGCAGAAGAATTGAAGATTAGCCTTCAGCTTTGGCAGGTACCCTATAATGGGACACACTGAATTAGTTAAGGGCATCCAGCTGTTCTCCAAAGCCAGTGATCCACAATGCAGTGTGGGGAAAATCCCACCCATGATAGATGGGAATCTGGGGAGGTATCATGGGTGACCAGGTTTCTATACAGGGCAATGGACATGTTAATAACTGTTTCACAAGCTGGCTCCTCTATGCTCTTTTAACATCCTCTCACCAGAGCCTTGTTTCAAAGACTTCAAAACAAATGGCCCTGGGGGGAATGTATGAAAATGCAATCAGAAATCTACCTTCAAAAAACCCCAAAGAGATTTCTTTTTCAGAAAGTGCAACCAGACCTGTAGACAGAGGTCTGAGCCTGCTACAAGGTAGAGTCAGTATGTATTTGCCCTCACCTGAGCCAGTCTCAGAAATCTCAACACTTAAATGCATGTATGACCAGTAGAAATGCACCACTGGATTTTTTCTGATGCAGGAGGCATTTCAAGACCATACAGCACTTCAGTCAGTCATGGAATGGGTCACAGGAGTCTACAGTTCCCATGTCCTTACCAACCTCAGTCTTTTGCCCTCCTCCTTTTTTCGGGGTTAAATTTGCAGTCTTTATGCTTAAATACTACAACATGCTTTTGCAAAACTAATTCCAAATTGCTGTAGATAGATAATATGGCAGCCCAGAATGAGGACAAAGACAGACTTAAAATCTCCAAGTTGGATATTTATGGTGACTGGTTAGGCCATTTGTGCTTTGGAGAGAACCACTAATGTTTTGTCCCACCATCTACGCAGACTTAAGGTTAACTTTTTTATCATGTCAAGACACACTGCTGTATCAAATTGCAAACATAATAGTATTTTTAGATAGCACAGAACTGCAGGTTTTCTAAAAAAAAACCCCAAAACCTAAATCCCAAACAAACCAACCCACCCACCCAACAAAACCAAAACCTACAAAAAAACCCCAGTCTGCATTTCAGGCAAATGAAGTTGGTGGGCTGAGAGCCAGGGACCAGAGTCTAGAGCAACAAAACTGTCACTGTAAGGGAAGTTCCAGCTTGGTGAAATCACACATTAATTTCTCTTACTCTTTTTTCCCCCCAAGCACCTTCTTATAAAGTGGGAACAAGCCTTTTCATTCCTGAGGAATAGGTACACAGAAGCCTCTTCCCTGCTTGAGACAAGGACTGAGAAGAAATGACCATTCCCCACACTGACACACTTGGACCATGCAGGACATGACTATGTGGACAAGGCACTGCTGCCCCTCTCAACTCACTGCAGCTCCATGAGGGAAGGGCTTCTCACAAGCGTCTTGTTAATAAATTACATGGTTGGTCAGCCGGTGGTGCCTGCAACCAAGCCTGACTTCATTGTTAAAACACTCAGTATTGAAAGAACACTTATTTCTTTTTGAAGACTCACTGTTACATGATGCCACAACTGCAGTGTTCACCAGTGATAAACAAGCTGCACCAAAAATAAGTCTCAGAACATGCACGGACCTGGTGGCTAAAAAAAAGTGTCTCCCCAGTCACAAAACAAGACAAGAACTAACTACAGCCTAATTAAAGAGCAGGCTCTTAAATCAACAGATTGAGGAGATGCAGGCTTCAGCTAGTGAACTACCCTCCCAAATGTATTTCATATTTACTGTGATTTTAACCTTCTAGTCTTTACAATGCCTGCTTCCATTTGTGACTGAAACCTAAGCTAATCAAAGCAATTGCTTCATGAAAGAAATCCAAGCTTTTTCTTTCTAAAGCTCAAAGAGAATAACTAATGGAAAATGACTGCAAGTAGGTCACATTCTTGTATAAAAGGGAATAAAAGTAGCTAAAAAAAGAAACCAAAGGCTGTGAGAATTGTGCCAGTAGAGAACTAGTGGAGTTTGAAATTAATGGAATAAATAAAACTCGGTAACACATTAAAATTCAGAACACAATGACATTAGATGCAATTCAAATCTACAGTTAACTATTAAACCTCTAAAACACAGACATTGCAGCATGCAAAATAAGGAATATAAGTTCATTTGAGAATTACAGTCTCGAAAGATGCGCTTTGACTTGAAAATTAAAAGCCATCTCTTCTGACCAAAACGTGTGCTAGATCATTTTATTTTAGAAACAGCCTTTGAACTACAACTGCACAGGTTTCAGCAGAAAAACAGGAAGTCTTTTCTCCTAAAGTCTTACAGGTATCTCACCTTCTCTTTCAGTTCCAATATTCCTTGTGACCAACCCTATCCAATTTCCTACTATCTACATGAGAGCCATGAATCATCCTGAGTTGCTTTAAAGATGTTTATCTCTTTCAAGATCACACTGACTAAGCCAAAGGACGCACAATAAAACCCCAGATTATGTAACACACACTTGGACATGCCAGCCTCATCTGGTGCCAAAATGCAGCAGCAAACCATGCCCCATCCATCTCCAGCTTCCAGTCACTCTGGGCTTGCACATTGCACTACGTACACTGCCTCTCGTTACCACTGAAATATTGCAGCAGCTCAACACACCTTGATCTGACAGCATTAAGAAACAACACCACAGATGTTTTACAATTTTCAGTCACATTTACTATGTGTGTACACAGCATTTAAAGACTGATCTGTCCAACCACAGTTTCCATCAGCCCTGTATTCTAGCTCTGCCTCTAGCAGCTCTCAAATCTAAACCCTTTTCTTTTGACTTCAGCTAAACAATCTGATCTGCAAAAGATGTTCAATATTTTTCATCTTTGACTACTTTGAGTCTCTCTCAAAGACAACGGAAGTTACACTTATCTAGTTTCAGTCTCAATTACACTACAATCACCACTCCCCACTTTTTCCTACACATTAGGACAGAATGAGTGCTTTGTGCCAAAGCAGTGACCACACAGAAATATTTGGTTAATACAATCACAAAATCCATTATAAGACAGTTTTCCAAGATGCTGTCCCATTCTGTAGCCTGGCCTGGATTCCTTTGTCTGAATTACAGCCCTGTATCTGTATAGTCATTAACAGCTGATTATCTGACTAACCAGACAGCCTCCAGTCACCAAGATCAGCTCACCTGTTTGTTGATAAAGACAATACTCAAACTCTTGTGATCTAGCCTACAACAGAAGTTTCAATACAAAATTAAATGTACTACTGCACCTATCCCTGCAAGTTTATATGCTCTCATTAGCCCCATCCTCCACACGAAATTCCAAACCAGCTGTGACCATGTGTCAGAAAGCCAGCTGCAAATGGATGACTCTTTCAGCATAAGCAATATCATTCTTACCCAGCACAAGCTTGCAGACAGGCCAACATAGTTGCCAAGGTTTCCGGAGGAAGCTGAGCACTTTTGGGCTGATCCTTTTCTGGAGCAAGGCCACCCAGGATAGATGGACATCTTCTCTTTAAGAAAGTCATACAGGCCTGGATAAAAGGTTCCTGAGGAAAAAAATGTTATCTTAATCTCTCAAACCACATCAAAGACACTATTTCAAACTTGGCAATTGCACCAGGGAAAGAATTGCACTAAGCTACTATAGTTCAGTGAAAAAGTTGAACTATCAGACCATGGACACTTTTGACAACTTTAAAGCTACTTAGAAAATTGTTAAAGTGACTTAAGTTAGTCACTGACAAGAGTACAAAAATAAAGAGAAAAATCCTGCTTTACCCCATGCTCCCGAATTTTATCTGTGAGCCATTTGTCAAGTTTGAGGTATTCCCGTCGAGAGGCAAGTGCAGCAAGGTCAATAACAAAGGCAAATGGAGTACCATTTAGCAGCATTGACAAGGCCTAAAGAAAGAAAATCAGAAGACTACTAGTGAAGACACACAGATACCCTTTCTCCTTTCTTTTCTTTCTAGTTCCCATACATGTTTTAGTAAAGAGGTCTTATTATGACATGCTGCTATGCTTTCTTTGTCAACGAAGATTGGTACTATCAACTTCACTTATTGCTCGCTTGTGAGACAAATAAGCAAGAGCTCTGATTTGAAATCATGACTTCACCTTCTTTGAAGTGACCTTGTGCTGACAGTTTTAAATTCCTCTGTGATATGAAAAACCACCAGCAAGTGGACAAGAGCTACCAAAGTGATACTGCTACAAAGTTAAGCAGAAGAATGTAGCATTTTCCTGCAAACACCTCAACCACTTCAGAGATACTCAGAACATATCTGCTTCAAAGAGGTCATATCTGAACACTTTAATTGCTACAACAAAACTGACTTCAAGCAGCAGCTGGTGCTCTTACACTTTGAGAAACCCATTTACTTTGCACCTAACTTTAGGAAGCAATAAAAGCTTCGAAGAAGTCAGTCACAACTTCCAGTCTTTTGCCAATGTATAAAATCTAAGAACTAGTAGCATTCTCAAGAAATCCCCACTCCATTATGTTGAGCAGTGCCACCTTCATACAAACATCTGATATTTTCTACATTGTCATTTCAGTAATCAGTAAGTAAAACAGTCAAAGCTCTTCCTGGATTCACACCACATTCACACAGCAAGCAGTTCTGTTGTGCTGCTTCCCAAAGTACTTGTCAGCAAAGCCACAATAACCAACCCCACTGCAAATACCAAGTACAATGTCTTGTGCTCACAACAGGACTGGCTGGAAGCATCTGCAATCAGACACCACAACTCAGGTGAAGAGTACTTTAAGTCATATGAACATAGGCTTTTTTTTAAGATGAGAGTCAGAAGCCACAAATTGAGACATGCCTAAACAATGTAATCCTTACAAAATTAGTCTAAATTAAGATTAGCTTTTGTTAAAAGATAAGCAAGTCTGCATGAGGCACCAGACAAAAAATAATGGCAGTATTTTGCAAAACTCACCTTCAAGTCTTGTGCCACATCAAGAATACGTGATAATTTTGCCTGATCGTACTGCTCCCCTCTCATGTACCATTCTGCCATGGCATGCATGATAAGCTGACGAATTGAAGGAGACTGACCCTGAGGAGAATCAAATTAGGATTGTACTTCATGATTCTACTAACAGGATCAATTATGTGAACATTCAACAGGGTATTTCACAACTAAAAAGCTTAACATATGAATATATTTACTCTTTAGCTTCGGAACTTGCTTCTGATTTGACCTCTTTCTATGCAAAAATAAACTACCCAGGAGCTACAAGTAAATGATGTAGCTAACTGCAAATGGTAGAAACATACATCCCCACCTCTTTCCTACCACTGTCCAGGACCAATTCCTTTATCAATAGCAAATAATTTTCAGACTACACAAGTATTTACAAAATGTTATGCTTGATATGTCCTGAAGTGAAAATTCAGTACCACACCTTAAAAAGGAAAACAGAGTATCTAGATCATTGCTCATAAAGGGGCAATTTCAAAATACAACACAAGTAATATTTTTATGGCAGCAAGGGTTTTGTTAAAAGGAAGTGTTATGGGAAGGCACCACATCCCATGGCAATCATCATTCAGTGCCCTAATCTCAGACCTACCCTATGGAAAAATTGCTTCTTTTGCCATTTCAAGACTTCATGCAAAAAGCACTTCACGTCTATTCTACCCCTCATCCTTCCATTTAAAGACTTCCATCAAGAAAATATAAAACATTCATAGCATGACCTTAGAGGTCAAGCTTCTTGCCATTAACTCTACTCTAGATGAACAAGGAGACATGGTTGCTAATGCAGATTCCCTCCAATCCCAGAGATTTCCCCCAGTTTTAATTTCATATGACTTCTCTTTGTTTAACTACTAGTGCACACGATGAAGGCCACACCAAACAACACATCCATCAGAAGGATGGGATTTGCACACACAGCTACTATATCTCTACATGGAAGCTCTCCTTCAAAAAGCTCAGGAGCAAGTCCCAAGTTTTCAGAAAACACCCAGACTCTGAAAACTTCCAGGGCAGGTAGTTTCTTTGTGTCTAGAATAGCTTTTGTCTTTTTAGCAAGTAAAAAGGAGATTATTTTTGTTTAAGTCTTCTCACCTCTTACAACTTAATGTTTTTATATTTTAAATGTGTGAGGTTGAGAGTTCAAGGGGCAGGGTAGGTGATGCTGTTGTCAGGGGTTTAGGGGTTTATTTTGGGTGTTTGGTTTTGCATTTTTTTTCCTTTTTCTTAAAATAAAACGGTGGTCAACTTTGTTTAAAGCTAAAGGTTTAAAAAGTCCAACTTAACTTGTGTCTCTGTACTTTTCCAGGAATATTTTCCTCAGTGAATATTATTGAAAACCAAACCCTAACAGTTTGCTTCAAGTCAGGGAAGAGATATCCCAATACTTTGCATAAAACATGGATCATTCACCTCTCAGGTTTTAAACTGACCAGTTCATAAACCAATACAAACACTGTCAGAACTGTTCAATCCATTTAACAAGCTTTCAAGTTACAGGAAGAAACTACAGTAAAAATACTTACCTGTCCATGCCATGCATAGTGCAAAATGATGGCTGAGTTGGGATGGTTGCCAAGGAAAATTGGCATGAGCGTGGAGATGAGTTCATGGCGCAAGGTGTGCCAGGACGTGTTGATCTGCAATAAGGCCAATACCAGCATATCTGGGCAATGCTTGATCGGAAAACTGAAGAGCTGTTTAACCTGTTCATACTGCCCCACTTCTGCCAATCGTAACAGAGACTCAATCAAATCCAGGCTCTTCCTAACAAAAGAGAAGAAAAAACAAATAGACAACTCCCACAGAGTTACCAAGCAGCAAGTTTACAGGATCCTGGATAAGTATTTTATGGCAGCAACTGGAAGGACATATAAAGCAACACCCACTGCAAACAACCTGACACTGCAGCTCTTATCATGCACAATTAAGCCTGCAAGAAACCATAAAAAATAACTCAAGATCTTAGGAGCTCCTAATTATGTTAGGGAGGAGAGGGAACTGAAAGATGATGTAGAAGAAATTCAGCTCAAGCTGGGTCACTTAAGATAATTGAACTTGAAACATACTTCCAGAAAATACACTTTTTAAAGTGTAAATACTTCCAGGAATGCACTTTTAAAAACATCTCAAAGTCCCCACTCATGAAAGTTAGTGAAGAGACTACTTGTTTTGCCTGCTTTATAGACAAGTGATCATTGCCCATTTACTTGTATTCCTCATCCTTCAAGTCCCTATTCTGGGCCATAAAATAGAAAAAGAAGCAAATATCTGTACTGAAATAAGCTACATGGATATATCAAAAAAGGGGTGTAAAGGTCAGCTCAAAGTCACACCAGTCAGCTTTATGCAGTAACTCACTAACAGCCACATACATTTACTAATCAAATTTTAGGACTTCTTTCATACGAGTAGATCAAGTTTCTCTACTCTCATCCTGGGAAAGACAGATTTAAGTTTCAAACCACCTCCTCTATTCCCCCACCGTTCAGCTTGCAGGATAGGCCAAAACACATCAGCAGACACTCTCCAAACAAGCTGAAGACTCCAACAAAACCAAGGTATTATGGAAGTACACAGGAAGTTCTGATACTGTGAATAGTTTCACCAAACATGTCACAAATAATAAAGGCTGACCTACTGGTATGTACACAGCTATAATAAATCTGGCTGCGTGAAGATAAAACCACCTTAGACCAGATAATTAATCTTACTCTATGTACAAAAAACTGTTGAGAGCAGGTTTATTACCATGTAGCAATTTCTCGATTGTCATCCTCTGGTGGTGCTTTCAGGATGTCTGTGGCAACAGTATGGCAAGGGTAGTCAGCAAAACAGAAGATGTCAGGGTTTATGAGGGAATGTTGGATGAAGGAGAGCTGGAATAGAAAAAGATGACAGAATTAGTTTAGGTATTTCAGAATCCTTCCACTTATCAAGTGCCACATTTTGAGAATGATACAAATCAACTAAGCAGCAGGGATGAGCCAAGCTTCACTGTGTGTTTTAAGCAAGACTGAACTTCACACTTCTAGAATTCAAGAATGATGGGTATAGACACGTTGAGGACACTTGTTTGCATGAAGCTGTGGTCTTTTTGTGTAACCAGGTAAGCACTCTAGAGCACTGCCATGCAGCAGCAGTTCCATGCTCAGCTGCACTACACACCAGAACTCTGCTGGGGCCAAAGGTAGGGTGACAGTGCACAGCAAGTGACCATATCCCACACAATGCAGTCATCACAGATAGTACTTCTGTAATAGACCTGAGGCTTGTCCTTACAGGCCAAGGTCTCAAATGAGGATTACCTAAACATTCACAATACTAATCTCCCTTTATCATTCAAGAAATTCAGGAAATTTGCAAATATTCGACAGATACAGCAAAAATGTTGGTAAACATACCTGGCCCTCTGCATGCTTCCAAGGTCTGTATATGGCATTAACTGGAAAAACTTCCATGCCCAGCCCTCTCTGGATGCCAAAAACGACAATCTGCAGCCCCTTGCTATCACGAATCTGAAATCCTGGATGGTCCAATTCATACGTTACTACTTTGAAGTCCAGGGTAGGGTTCTGCAACCAGACAAGCAAGGATTGTGAGCTTTCATCTTCGTACTGTCTTGAAAGGACCCCTCTTCATCAGTATTGTATCCAGCTTAACATTCACCCAACTTTTAGCTGAATGCAAGGGTTTTGTTTTGATAAGAGATGTGTTTATATTGTTCTGAGAATTTGATGCAAGTTAATGTTTAATGTTTTAAACTACCCCTAACTAATCTCACTACTATGAGACTGCACTTCCCCAGCACAACAATAGCTGTCACTCCTTCCAAAAATTTAATTAACAATTCTTTAAACACCCCCAAACATATAGCTCCTCTCTTAACGTATTAACTTTCTCCTTTCCTAGGCTTCCACACCCTCTGATAAAAGGCAGAAGGGTCTGATCTGTTGGCAAGCAGAACTTGCTCCTCCTTTTGCAAAATGTAAACTCCAAGACCTTGAAAAGCATCCAATGTATTTTCATGAACAGTGTGAAACAATATTGATGAGGGAGCTTTGAAGGAACTGGCCATTACAGAATACAAACCACTCATTTCAGATATAGGTGCCCAAGGTTTAGAAAAACAAAACCCTGCATAGAGAACATACAGAAAAAATCCTGTCTACGGCAAAGGAAACGGTACTCATGTTCAACTGAGTTCATTACAAAAATCGCTGCTTATAAAGCAGTGAGAAAACTTTCCATTTCTATAGTGTTATCATACCTAAGAAGCACTAAAGAAGAGCTTTGGAATGAGTTAGCTACAAAAATACTTTCATTTTCATCACTAATGTCTACAGTAAGAAGTTTTCCAAAATAAAACATCTGATGCACAAAACTTTCCACTGTCAGAAATACACTGAAAACCAGAAATCCTCAGAAAACACATGCTGAAATACATGGGAGCAGTGTGGAATGAATCTCAAAGTGCACCCAAGTTACTCATTCAAGTAGTTTCCATTTCCCAGAATTCCTCATAATTTCCTTGTTCATGTGGGAAAAAAAATCCCAGCATTTAAATACAGTTAAGTTAGAGATTCAAAGATATTCAGGCTGTTGGGGAGCTTAAAAAGGTTTATAAACATACTGAGATATGCCCTGCTTTATCCATATGAAAGACCAAGATGCTTACAAGACTTACCAGCTCTTTAAGAACATCAATCAACACCTCCACATTCCAGGTATGGGCTTGGCTTCCATCACTCTTATCTTTGCCATCACTCCAAATCCCACTGCCAGGAGCCGAAATAGACTGCAAATCAAATACACTGAATCAAACACTAGTAAAAAATAAAGCAGTCTCAACACCCACTGGCTACAGAACCCCCTGCACTAGAAAGGTATAAACAGAAGTTCAGACTAGTAATGACATCAGTTTAACACACTGAGAATCTTTCATTCCTGAAAACATAACAGATATTTACAGCAGAACAGTCAGAAGTACAAGTATTGAATGATACAAGCAATTGTTAAATTCCTAGAAGCTAGAATTTTAACTCCTTCTGCTGAAATATAATCCCCAGGACAATAGGCCACTCACTTGTAATGGAATACCGTCTGTCAATCCTGAATGAGTTCGAGCCATCATCCCCAAAACCCTGGCAACCTGGGCAGCTGTGACTTCCCGAACACCAAATTGCATGATTATGTTGCGACATTCTTCGACACTAAGATCCAACAAAACAGAGAGATCTTACAGGAAAGCAAGTTTCACTGCAGCACAAATTAGTCAAATGATCCAACATAAAAATATTCCAGGACAATCAAGAAAAAAACTTCAGTAGACAATCTGTGCAATTATTTCCATGAAATATACTATGCCACGTTTCAGTTCAAAACCAGGTGTACTGAAGTGACAGGGATGTCACAGAGATGTTTCACAGACTATGCTCTGTCAAAGAGAAAGCACAGGATGGGTTTAGCACTTCTTGGTTAAAAGCACTTCCACTACTGATCTGGGATACAGAGCTTCAGAGACTCAAGTTTTCTACTACCTAGAATGTACATTTCAAAATGCTGACATGCACTCTTCAAAGCCAAGTTGTGACTATTTGTCCTTCAGCTTGATACAAACCATGGCACCCCTGAGCAGAGGGCACCAGCAAAAACCTCCCAGGAGACAAGAGAGAAAACAAAGAGCAGATGACTGAGTTTCAACTTCAGAACCGAAGGCTTTTTTTGCAATTTTTTTTCTATTTTGTGTATATTTCATAACTAGGCCAGGAAGATTTATATGGCATGAGTATATAAACTGTTTTATTAACAGGCATGTGTTAACAAAGGAAATAATTCAGTATCTTCCAACACATGGTGTTTTTACTTCTTGGTTTAAACAGAAACTCATGTTAATACCTTCAAGATTTCATCACCTCCCCAAAGTAATCAATAGTCTTTCTCTTGAAATACAGAATTTAATTCTACCTTATGCTTCTTACAAAAGAAGCGGGTTAGCTTCATTCTGAGGGCTAAGTTTTGCAAGAGCAAAGTTCTTCCAACACTCTAGTGGGATTTAGCTGGAATTTATGTCTACCCAGGCACTTTCATTTTCACTTATGAAAGGGTGATGGTCAAATTCTTATGAAACCTTCACAAGCAATGTGAATCCTTTTATGTAGCACTTCTTACGATGACAAAATTCTACACAGTGTTTACAGGCACGTAATACACATCAGAAGAAAGCAAAATACAACCAGAATTCAAATAAACAACCTCATAACACTTGATAAGAGTCTACTTATTTTAGTAGTTGAAGTGTTATTTACCTTTTACATCAAGGAAACAAGAAAGAAAATCACCACCACCCAAAGTCACATACTTGAAAAGTACATTTTCCTACAAACCTTGCACAAAAGCCATAGCCAACTTCTTGCATGAAATCTGCCAGAGAACTCTCCATCATGGTTTTGGCTATCCCTCCAGAATCAGGCAGGATCCTGTCCATTAGAATGTCCCGTTTTTCAGGGTATAGAAGTGGTGCAAGCACCACAGGGCAACGCTCCTGGGGAAAATCTAAAGGCAAGAATAACAGTGTGTCAAAACATCCCAAACACCAATTGCATGTGAAAGAGTATTCAAAATTATTCCACTGCTGTGCTAGAATTGGCCTACTGGTGCAGAAATCAAGAGAGCACTGATGCAGCATCCCTCCACCCCATTCTCAGTTCTTTAATGGCACTGGGATATTCCTAGAGAAGAAGAATGTAGACTAAACTAGGCTCGTGCAGGTTCACAGCAGCTTGCAGCTGCCCAAAAGTCCAGCAGCTGTGCCAGTGTAAGTTTAGAACTAGACTGTCACTAACAACAGTTATCCAAAAAAAGCACAGGGCAGAGAACAACACAGCAGTCCAGCAAAAGGCATTCCTCTAACTCAGGAAATATCAGGAAACAAAGGATCTGCTACTGAGTCTAAGAAATATAGCAAAACTAAGCCAGGCACTTGGGCACAGAAAGAGTAAATACTAATTTTGCCCTTCCTGGCAGGCAGAGTTTGAGAGAGACAAGTAATGAGAGGATTATATTTGTGGATCAGAGTTCTGCTCACAGTGGAGAGATACCTTGTGGGTGGGCCTTCCTGAGACAGGCACCTTTGACATGTAACAACTCCAGGGCAGTTCCAAGAAGAGTGCCCAATATTCCAAAGCAAAGTGTCAGGAATTACACAAGCTAATACACAAATCTTTATTAAAATACATATGAACCAAGAAGTTATATTTAAAAAATTATAACAAATATTTTGTTCTTGTACAAACAGTAGCTTCCTCTAGGTCTGCACAGAATGAAGGAATGGGTTAAGTTCAATTATCATCTTGAGTCCAAATCCTCCCTGGTGTGATAGGTTTACAGCAAACACTAGTTTTGGAATGGAATAGACAACAATGGTAGCTTTCAGGAAATGAACCAAAGTTAAAGTCAGAAGTACCTCCCTCACTGTGCTAGTATTTCCTCATCTACATCTAGTATAACAAAGCAATGCTTAAAATGCACCTGTTTGAAACTTAGCTCCTTACTCTGTAAGGGGGTTTTCAACTACAGTGCACTGAGATGCTTTAGTTAAATCCACAAATACCATGCCATACAAGCAAACACAGACTTGAATATCCCTTACTCAATGTTTATTTATCAAAACTTCTCAAGAACATGAGATCATGTTACTGCCCATTGAAAGCAAGCACAACAATGGTACTTTTCTGTCAGTTTAGAACTACAAAAAATTTACTGTGTTCTAAGTCAGCAAGCTCCCCACCATTTCAGAACTCTGCACTGACAGCAAGTCATGAAAATTCATCTCAAAGTCGGCATCTGGTCAGGCTTCCTGAACAGCACCACTTACCTCTACGTAATGTTTTGAGGAAAGCGTCAATCTGCTCCTGTCCTACCCCAAAGGCTCCCTTCTGCCCAAAGAGGAGATGGGAGAGGAGAAGGTGCAGGACTTCTATTGCAATATCTTGGAAGCCACCTTCTTGATTTCCACTGACGTCTGCGTCAATGTAAGAGCGCAAAAGATCCGGGAGTTTCTGTTTGATGAACTGGGCAGCTTTTGGAAACAGAAGAGGTTAAAGTGAAAACTTGGGATTCTGTTTTAATATGACATTTGTTTAGCTAGGTACCATTCTCATAATTTGAGTTTGTTTACCACAGGCCACAACAGTTCAGATTTAAACAGAAATCTTATACCTGAGAACTCAAATATTAATGGACAACTACACTTTAAGATATTACAATAACCCAGTTTGATTCATCATCAAGCAAGTCATTCATTAAAAGGTCCTTCAACTTCACACAAGATGACTGTGTTATCTATTGCCCCTCCCAGTGGCAACACTAATTGCAAGGTCAGGTCATCTAGAAAACATACTGCTGAAAAAGGCTGTCCCTGCTGCAGTACTTTTAGAAACTTACCAAAACCTCGCAGATCTGAGCTGAAAGAGTTCAGTAAAGCCAGACCAAAAATCACCTATAAGCAAAAATGAACATCATAGTAAGGGGACCTTATCCTTTCTAACTTGTGAAGTAAAAAAAAACAACAATTAAAATATTTTTGAAATAAGCTTTCACTTACCTCTTGAACTTTACTTAATTTGATGACTTTACTCAATTGGGCAAATAAATGGGGTGAAGGCTTTAGACTCTGAAACAAGAAAGAAGAATAACATGGAAGTTGTTTTGGGATTAATCTCATTTGCAATGTGTCAGACTATTTAGAGTCTATTTGAAATCTTGGAATATTAGTAACTATTCTGCTGCAGGTTAACACAAAGCTTCTACGGCTAAACAACTTTCCAACTACTTTTGGATACATTTAATCTAAAAGCTTCTTCCATATATTCCATTATTTAACCACTATCATGGCTTTCATATTGAAAGAAACAGAAATAGTGATAATTTTTTTGGTTCTGGTGTCATAATCCATGAAGTACCAACATTAGATGAAGCATCAATTAAGTTTGCAGTCATTCTGAGTGATTGACTAACTTGCTTAGTTTAACAAAAGAAACAAAAAAAACCCACACCAACCAGGCAAGATCGGTTTTTGAAAAATTTACTACAAGGGAAAACTAGCTGCTTTCCTAGAGACCAATTCAGTGCAGTTTCTGACACTGGAATCCCCTTCAAGAAGCATACAAACCTTTTGATAGTGCAAGGGATTGTCAATGGCGTATGACAGCGTCGAGATAAAGTTTGGTTTTGTAATCAGCGACGCACACTCCTGGATCAAAAATTGAGTCTGAAAAGAACAAGATAACTTGAAGACTCGCAGTTTTGTAACAGGACAATAAACTACTGTGTGTGCACTGTGTACAGGAAAACTAAAAGATAAAGTACTTATATAAGAAGTGCCCAAATTCTCTCTAATATCAACCAACTTCTTTTCATTCAAGCTTTCTTCAGGTTTGCTTTGAAGACTGACAAAGTGATGAAACATTGTCCATCATATGTGCAATACTTTCTGTAAACAGCCTCATACATTGCAATAGACAGCCCAAGAGTATTTGATTCATGGTTAGGAGCTAAGAAGTCTGAGGCAAAATTGCTTAAACATGAAAACACTCCTGCCAATAGACAGTCAGCACCAGAAATGTCAGTTAATGGAATCGGACAAATTCAAAATACAGAGAAATGCTTTCAAACTAGAGCACTGCATCTGGTAAAAGTAGCATTTGTACTGATGCAACCTGTTTTTTTCCAGATCAAGAGACTGTAAGTCAGGTATCCTTTTGAGGATTGGCAAAAATGAAGCTACTGCTTCTAACCCGCCTTTGTGCTTAACCTGGATAAAATCCCACCCCAGATTTTTAATAATCAAAATTAATAAACACATGTGTTGGTGCAAACTGTACCTGATGAAAATCTTTGCCACTGCTTTTACCATCGCCACTGAAATCCACGTGCGAGAATAGACAGCGTAGTAAATGCCTGTCTGCCTCGGGACCGTGCCTATTCACAATCTGGGGAAAAAAGTGTCAAAAAACCAGCTTGGTATTAAATAGTCATTACAGAGCAAGATCTGGCTCTAGTACTATGGATACAGCAATACTGCTAGTAGTTAAATAATCTACAGTTTCAACAAAACTGCTATAAATGTTCCTTTTAATCAGTAACCTAGAAACCACATCATTAACTCTATTTGCAAATAAGAAGTATAAACAAAGAGAATCTAGACACAAGTTACTGACACAGGAGCCGTGCACTACAGGGGTCGTATTCTTATAAAGCTAAGTAAAAATGAGTTTTCAAGTCTCCCTCAGGATTCTGCCACCAAAACAGCCCAGAACCCACACAGTCCATGGCCTCACTTTTCCCCATTTTTCCCCACAGCTGCAGTGCCTAACTGCAAGAACAGAGCCTTGGGACAGAACCTGTGCAATAGGGACTTGCATTTGCTGACTTGTAACACCTATCACTCATTACTACATCTTAACAATATTACATTTTTGTTTGCATCCCCTACCATTTACCTTAACTCTTGGCTACAGACCAGCTCATCAGCTTGCTGTCTGAAATAGCTCCAGACTGTTTCAGAACTTGCTCCTTTCTTTACACTCCAAACAAGTGGACAGCATTATTTGTTACTGTCAAAAACGTGAAGCCAATCAACAGCAGCTTGCCTCTTTGGCCAAACAGTAGCAGCTAATAACAAATCCAACCTTTGTCTACTAGCAACATTTTTCCCCGCTGTTTCCCCTTTTCTAGCTGCAGGAGAGAGACAAATATGCCAGCAAAAACCTGCAGCTCTGCCTCTGGTCTGACTGCCTACACCAAGCCCACTGCTTCACCTATCATGAATGTCCTTGTTTGCCAGTAGCTTCTTTGTGCAAAGAGACAAACAGGTTTGCTTTAGGCTCTGTCTGCTCGGGCTCTGATGTTTGACTGTTTTCATCTCAATTTTTCTACTGTTATCTGACACTATGCTTCCCTTTCCCTCAGAGCCTGCTGATTCCAGAGGCTGACAAGTTTTATTCTGCTGGAAAGAAACTTCCAAGTCGAATCTAGCTCTGCTTCTTGACCAGAGGCTATAATATACATGCCTGTGGTATGTCAGTCCAGAGTAAACAGCCCAGCTGTGGTGACAGCTGGGCCTTTGAAGGCAGCCATACCCCAGGATCAAGAAGATGCTCAGAGTGGTGCAAAAGGCAGCAAACCTGACTTGACAGCAAATTCTACTACCTAGCTCAGGCTTCAGAAAACAGGCAGTTTGTTGAGGCAATCTCAATCAAATACAAAGATTTGGATGTGGTAACAAGACTGACATAACGCTGGATCAATTTCCTAAGGATCTGCCTGGTGCTGTGACCAAGGTGAATTCATTGAAGTAATCAGATGCCAAAGAAAACTGTACATACTAAAGCCATCCACATAAATTGGCTGCATCAGAAGTAGATTGCTTCCTTGCACTGAGGTATCTTCCAAAAGACAATAATTCGAAAATTTAACATACAGGAAGGAAGGGAAAAGAAGGCTAGAAGTGCAGTGCATCATATTTCAATTCTAACTACATTCCTAAAAAAGCTCTTCCTGGAAATGGGTAATGAGAATTGCCAATTTTCCCCAAGAAGGAGTTGAAAGAAACCTTTGTATTGGCAGCCTTTATACATATTTATATGACAGTGCATCCAGTCATAAAATCAGATCAAAAATACTATTTTTTTTACTGCAGGGGTCACCAAGCACTGACAGGGGCTGCCCAGAAAAGTTGTAAAGTCTCCATTCATGCTGGTACCCAAAAACTGCTCAGATATATTCCTGGGCAACCCACTCTAAGTGACTGAGCAGGAGGTTGGAGCACATGGCCTCCACAGGTCCCTTCCAATCTCAACCAGTCTGTGATTTAGGATAAAGCTTGAGCCACATGTATTTGGATTTATCAGGTAACGTGTCTGGGCAAATACAGGATTAGACAAAAAATAACTTTGTTTTTCTAGATTCAGAAACTTTTGCTTTTCTAGATAGACTCATCCACAAAGCCCTCTCTGCCTCTCCAACCAGGCTCTCTTAACACTCAAGGAGACCACAAAAACTCACTTCAGTGGAAGTCATTGTTTAGAATTTGTGTCTGACAAATGTATAAGATATGTCTGAGTTTTTTTAAACATATATTCTATTTCTTTAAGCATTAGCTATATTAAATGACTGATAACATATTTAAACAGAAATTAGTCCCTCAGGCTTTGCCACTGTTACACTCGAGTGACATATTTAAATGTGTCATTTTGCTCAGTTGAGGCAAGGACAACTCCAAGCATGAAATTCCACAACTCTACATGCTTAGATGGAAACTCTGCAAAATTGAGTGAATCATGCCAAAAATTTTCCCCAAGAATTGTACCATGAGACAGAGTTACAGCACATATATTCTCTTCAACTAAAGAAATATTGTACCAGCAACCACAAAAGTAAAGCAATACCAGGGAAATAAAATTTAAAACCAAAAAAGATAAAGAATTCAGATTTTAGGAATTTAGCCTTGAAATTCTAGATCTGCTTTATAACCATACACAATCCAGCCATTTCCACAGACCAGGTCCCAGTCTCTCACCCCTTTCACCACAGTAAGGCTAACAGGCCTGGCTGAAGGGTAAGGAACAATCTGTCCCTGTTTTAGAGAGCTATGCTCCAACTGAAAGGCAGATCAACCATATCTTCTGCCAAATCAAGTCATGCTTTAGTCACACCTTGCTGCAAAAACCATCTGTTGAAACTAACAGTGATCAAAAGGACAGCATGATCCCAAACGAGCCCCTGAAGTACTGAACTTGCAAAAACATGAGAAACTTACAAAAGCTACGAGAGACCCATTCCATCTTACACTTAAAAAGCCAATGCTGCTGAAATCACTCTCACCTCAAGATAACCAATGAATGCACTTTTGAAGACATCAAATCTTACAGAAATTCACTGCTTAAGCCCTCTGCCTTCTAATCTGATTCAAATCGCTGCAGGATTGCACTGCTGCAGGAAAAAACCCTCAACATTAAGTGGCCCAGCTGTCTGCTGGGAACTGAACTAAACCAGTTTCTAAAACTAGCTCAGTAGCGTTCACTTCCTGCTAAGCACTCCTCTGCAGATAATGCTTTTCAGTCCACCCTGCGAGTCAGAGCTATTTTTAAAAAGGTCAGTTAAAACAGAATTCTTGCCCAAATCATAGATATTTGGGTCTCAACATGCAGTTACTCTGCCTGCCTTTTGAAAACCCAGGTCCAAGACAGCTCGGCTTCACAACCAACCCATGAGTCACTGAATGAAAAAGGAAAAAAAACTTCCATCAGGGGAGGAGAGAGCATTCACAGATAAATTACAACATACTCAGGCTTTGAACTTTGAACACCGAGTGTATACGTTTTCCTCCCCTTCCCAATCAGTGTTCTATTGAATGGCCAAAAGCGGAATGATTTAACCTGGAGAAATTAGGAAAGCTTTCAATGCCACCCTTCAGGAGCAGCAGTTAATCCTGATATTCAGCTACAAAGTTAATACTGGTCTCAGCTCTGGGCTGTGTTCCATGACTTGGCAGATGAACCAGCAGGAGTATCAGACACACCCTGCAGTTCCCAACACCACAGAAAACAGCAAACAGCAACATATATAAAAGGGCACAACAGAGTACAAATACAAACAAGAAGAGAACTCCAGTTCTCTTTAGAAAATTTATTTTGCAGCACTGTATCACTTTACTTACATGCTGTATTTCCTGCTGGCTGGCTCGGTAGTTTTTCTTGGTTAAATTGTCCACCAGGTAGCTGATTTGAGACAAGGCCAGCGAGAGCGAGTCAAGATTCATTGCTGGTTGGGGCGGAAGCAGGCGGCCGAGCCCGGCGCAAAATCACCATTATTCCCCTTTAGTCACCTCAGAGACAGGTCAATTTTTTTTCCCCCAATATGCCTTTATCTGTTTTTGTGTTACTTGCTTCAGCTCTTCTTTCTCAGTTGTCTTTGTCCGTTCTGAAACATGGCACCTGGAAAACAGTATTAAATTAGATTTAAGTTCTGTAGCAGTGTCACGTAACTATGTTCACAAGGAAAATTAAGTACTATTAAGTTTTCACAACACAACCTCAGTTGCTTTTACACTACCTGACCACTTTTGTTTCTGCATTTCGCAGTCTGCAAGAGACAGCACACAGCTCAATCAGAAGAATGATTTTCAGCACCATGAGAAAGAAGAAAATAAGATGAATAATGAACTAGATACACAGCAACAATGAGAGCTCAGAATCATTCAAAGCACCCATCATAAATTAATATTAAAAACACACTTTTACCATCTCTGCTACATTTTGCCCTAGTACATCCAGGCAGTATTACCTCAACCCTGAACACCAAAACAAGCAATCGTGAATGAGCAACACACAAAGAACTGCAATAAACTAACCCTAACATTTGGCTTATACTGAAACAGCTTTCCAGTGAGCTACAACAGCAGAGCTTGCCAGCTTAATAAATTTCTATGACAACACAAAACTTGGCACTTGACATCTCATCTGTTAAATTACAGATTGCCAGTGTGACAAAACTGCATCCCAAAACAAGTCCTGCATATCCAACAGTGTTGGGAGCATCAAAACCCCAAGCTGAGAAGCAACACTGTGCATTATCAAAGGTAGACTCAAGCTGGAGAGTCACTGCTTGGAAGCTCTACCTGATCAGAGCACAAAGGTCACTGGGCTTCATGCCAAGAGTCTGAAATCCCTTTTGCAGAACAAAAACTATTGCTTTGCAGTCTTGGCTCTCCATGGAGAACACCACCAGCACGTGATTTCTGCCTCATCATGGAAATGGGTGGCTCGGGTGATGTGTTCGCCTGGCACGCGGAACTGAGGGCAAACCAGTCCAGGGAGCATTCCTGCAGCAGCACAGCTCGGCATGCCAGGCCTCCTTCTGCCAGCACCAACAGCAGCAGCACACAGGAAGCTGAACAGCCTGTGCTGGGTGCAAATACAACTCTTCTTCCCATCTCCCTTTATACAAAAGTTTTCACTTGCCTACACTTGGAACCATACCTTATTTAACATGTCCCTACACTTCAAAAAACATCAGGAGAAACAAATCCTATCAGGGGCAATGCAGATCATTCTGCTCTTTGAAAAAGTTTATTATATTACACAAATAAATGAGTAAGTTATTTGTAAGAAAAGTCAAATCAACTGACTTGCAGACTTTCAGTTTGCCAAAGAAAACCCTGACTACTCAATGAAGGCATGTAAGATCCTTCTTATGCAATAAAGCTTACATCTCACAAAGAACAAATTTTCAAGCAGTAATACTGAAAAGTATTCTTCAATGACAAGGCAGTGGTCTCTAACAGAATTTCATTTTTCAGAATTAAAACTGCGGTGAGAAGAATTACACAAAACTTCAATTTCTTTTTAGTACATCTGACAAGCTAGAATATAGGCTTTATATATAAAGGTTTAAAAGGCCATTGACTGTGGAACATCTAGAAGGGAGGACTGGCACAGAAGCTTAAAAAGATTTCTCAGTAGTACAGTGTCTGATTTTTTGTTTTAAATAACCTTTAAATTCCTCTTTTGGAATAACCTAGAAAATGCCACTGGGTTTGGCAAGTACATGGCTTTCAAGACAATCTTACGGGCAGGGTTTAACATGCATGAACAATATAAAGCTTCTGAAAAGCATTTGTTAAAAATCAAGCACACAGACCTCAGCACAGGACTTGCACTTATACTAAAACCAGCAGTCAGCAAGGGGAATTCAGTCCCATCAGAGCACCTGCTTACAGCAAGCAGCCTGGAGAACTCACAGGCTGTTTGAACTGCCTACAGGACATAATACAAAACTTTAACTTGGCCAATTTTTAAGGCAATAACAGAATTTCAGAGTTTGCCTTTCAGGCCCCTAAGAAGAAAAAACACATCTCTCCGGGCATTTTTCATCATACCAATACAAATAGCACAGCAATTTCACCTACTCCACCTAAAACTCAGGGATTTTAGTACTGAAATTCTCAAGCTGGGCTCAAGCCTCCCTGCTGACATACAACACATTGACCATCCCACCCTCCTATTAGCATCTCTTGTCTTCCAAAAAAGCAGGGAACGCTTTGATTGCAGAGAAGAAAATCAAGCTTTGCCACCTTCTGACTGCAAAATCTGGCAGTGCCACTGGACAATCCAAGCTGAAGGCAAAATGGGATTTTTTCTTTCAAGGAAGCCTCTCAAGGAAGAACCTGAGCAAACACAGAGACTCAAGGAACACAATAGCTGAGGAAACAGCTTCCTACTTATGTTCTAAACATATGGTTTGCACTGTGTGTATCCCAGCACACGGCAAACCTGACAGCTCCCCAGGACACAACATTAACAGCACTTCAGAGGTTCAAATGATGCAACCTAACTCAGGAGAGTACACAGCAACCAAGGAGTCTTGCCTGAAAAGCAGAACTGCACAGGTACCTCTTTGGTCATTCAGTGCAAGGCTAAAACTCAATTACTACAGCACTGATTAAGGAAGCTATGAATGCTATGTGAAGCAGACTTTATTTTTAGATCCATATATCCTTCGTGGGAATGAATCTCCCTACACTGGCCTCAACAATTCAGGAAGCTTTCAGTTAATGGGACAAACTTGCCAGGTTCACACAAGTCAGGCCTCAGCCACAGGGAGTTTATCAAAAAAATTCAGATTACCTGGCAAAATTAGCTATTTTCAGTCACACATCCTATAATACAGTAATGGTTTAAGATACCCAGCACAGGACTCAGGAGCTCTTACAATATTACTATTTTATACTGGGAAACACAATCCATTTTAAAGAGATAAAAAATATTTACCAAATTCTACAGCATTACACACCCTCAACTCTTCCTAAGGAAAATGACAGCCCATCAGCAAAAGACATTTGTCATCTATTTCAGTAGATCTTTTTTCAAGAGCAGAGTTCTGCTGGATTAAAATATGAAAATATGCAATAAAATTTCAGGCAAACATCCAAAGATCATAAAATAGAGTGGGCCAATATGAAACCACCCATCAGGTGTGACCAAAGACACTCCCTACTAACCAGAAATCACTAGAGAGCAAGTAAGCCTTGATGCTGAAGTCGACAAACCTGAAGTCTTCCACAAATTCAGAAACACTCCTACAAAGGAAGTAATTTCAAAATTTCAATTACTTTAAGCTAACTTTGGATCTTTTTTTCAGAATTTTGCAGAAGTCAGTAACTATTGCCGCTGGATTTCAAGAGTTGTATGATTTCAGGGCACATGTGCTGCATGTGGAGGATAAAACAGATCAAGTGACACAAACAGCACTGTGTTTGCTGATTAGGTTCTAAACTCCTGTCACAAAACATCACATAAAACATGCTAAAGGGACCACTGCTAAACCTGCTCTCCAGAACAGTCTCTTACCCTCTTTTTAAACCCATGAACAAATACAAAACATGGAAGAGCGGTACACCTACATGAAGGCCAACACTGGGAGCAATCCAAGGGAAAAAGGTGGTTTTGAATCATACTATACTTTATATTTCAGGATGTCTACCACTTTGAAAACTACTGAGGAAAAAACCCCAGAGTGAAAGTCACATTAGCAGTAAAATAAGCTCCTGATTCAATTGACCAGTTCAAATTCAGGTGTATACAATCTGAAAAGACATCTGAACATTCCATACACTGGAAAGCTGCACCCAATTTCAGTAAACTGGAAGTCAAAAGATGATCAGACACAGTAACTTTAGTTTTCAGACTGTGGCTGAACTAAGCACCTAAGTTTTGCCTATACAGTCAGGCCAGTGAAGCTGCAGTTTGAAATCTACACCAAATACATGAGATATGCATCAAACATGACATGGCTACTGTAGATACTTTCTGATGTGAGATACTTTCACATCTCTACCTAAGACTGTTAAAAAAAACCCCAAAAAACAAGAAACTCTCACTTCCCAGTTCTCCTTCAGACAAGACCTGCAGAATTAAGTTTCTGCTGGAGGCACAAAAAGGAGGGACTTGTTATCAGATGCTTCATGGTTTTTTACCATCCAAAATGTGTTTTAGAATAGCTAAATTCTATTTTTAAAGTCAAAGAAAACTGCAGTGTTCATACTTTGGGGATGTTTATGGAACAAAAGGGAAATCTGGCTAAAATAGTGATGGCCTGAACTATGATTCTCAGTGATAACAATTCCTAACATGATTTAGTTATGTTCCATCACAGGGACACAAAACTTTACTGTCCTCTATCGCTAAGTTATGTTCCCATAGTTTCTCTTCCACTTACTCAGCTAAGCACCAAGAGTGGCCATTTCAGCATAAATCTAAAATCTAGGAACCCTATATAGGATAAAAAGGATAAGGTATTTCTCCAAAGAAGAGACGTAGGTAGGCAATAAACTGGCTGTGAGTTTGGTTTGGAGACACCAGGCCAACAGCAGTTAAGAGTGAACATATAAGCAAAAAGGCTGAAAGAATCAAAATAAAAATCGTAGAAAGGACAGCTCAGTCTACTACCAACTAAGGTTGTTTCCTGTTTACAAGAGAGTTATCCCACCTGGACTCACCCTGCCCATGATTTTAGCCAATGCCAAAGTAGTTACCTTAGAAACAGGAATCAGTTGGGTACACTAAGAGTGACTTGTCAGAGTCACACTTGTCTTGTTACCTGCTTAAAAAAAGCTCCTGAGAATAGTTGCCATGCTTCCTTACAAGTGGGATTCAGAAACAATTTGAGTACACGATATACCAACAGACTAGTGTTGTATCTGCAGTACTACCTCACTTCTGTTGTAAATACAGTCCAAACTGATTGTGGTTTGTTGAAATTAAACTGTGAATAGTTCCTATATAAGGAATAAACGGTACTAATCCAAGTTAGGAAACTATTGTAAAGAAGCTCTTGCAGTGATACAGAATCTGTCGAGACACCCAACTGTTGCTATTTCTAGTTTAGAATTAGACAAGTCTATTTTACTGGACAGTGTTTTCTTCACTGAAGGACAGCACTGAGAAGGACTTCTCTTTTGTGGTCTGCAAGAAGGTTACGTGGCCGGATTATTTACTAGAGCTCACTTTTCCCATATTTTCTGCGGGCAAGTCACAACACCGATCTCCTACGGAGGCCGCCGAGGCCGGCCGGGGCAGGCCCGGCCCGGAGTCCTCAAAGCTCCACCTGTCACCAGCGGCGTTACACAAGCCAAGGGGGAGAAAGGAGCACAGCTCCGGAGCTGGCGGTCTCCCCGCCACCTCGCGACGCCGCCGCCGCCTCCTGCCCCCGCCACCGAGCCGGGAACACCCGCGGCTCCCGCCCCGCACCCCGCGGAGTTCCCTCTGTCGCGCAGGGGCGGCCGCGGCACCGAGGAGTGCGGGGGGGAGGGCCGCGGGTCCCGCCGCTGCCTCTCGCACACCCCGCAGGGCGGCCCGGCCGGGCGGGTGCCTCAGCGGACTCCGCTGCGCCCGGCGCAAGCCGGCCCGGTCCCTCTGCCTCCGGCCCCGTCCCCACCGCGACCCCCCCCCCCGCCCCGAAGCTCGCAGTGCCCCCACAGCTAGCCAGAGCAGCCCCCGGGGCCGGGCGGGCGCCGCTCCCACCTCGGCGGTGTCGTGAGGGCCGGGCCGGGGCCGCTCGCGCGCTTCTCTCGCGCCGCCGCCGTTCCGATACAAAATGGCGGATGGGGTCGCGCGCTCGCGCCGCGGCCTTTCCCCTCCCCCGTCCTCTCGCGGGGGGGGCCGCGGGGGGAGCGGAGGGGCGGAATGCGCGCGGAGCTGCCGCGCCCCCGCGGAGAGGCCTTCGCCCAATCAGAGCGCGGGGCCGCGCGAGAGCCGGCCAATCAGCGCCGCGCGACCTCGGGGGAGGGCATCCTGCCGCCCTCCGCGCGGAGCCTGAGCCGCGCGCCATTGGCCGCGAGGGGCCGAAATCCTTCCTACTCTTTCAGCCAATCAGAGCTCCGAAGCCCTCTCGGCCTGCGCGTGCGCGCCGACGGCCAACCCGCGCTGCCGAGGCCGGCCAATGAGCGAGGGGCGTCGCGCGAGGGCGGGGCGGGAAGGGGAAGTGGCGGGCGGTGCCAAAGGGCGCGCGGAGTCATGGCGGGGGGGGGTACCCCTCCCCGAGTGGTGCGGCCCGCCCCGTTCCCCCCGCACCTCGTTGTTTCCTCCCCCCAGTGGTGGTATAACCCCAGGAACGGTTTCCCCCCCATTCAGCGCTGTGGTACAGGCCCATGAACTGGCGTCCCCTCCCGCTGCCTTGGTGCGGCCCGGGCGCTGCCCCCCCACACCGTGGTGGCTGTGGCTCCCTCAGAGCGCTCCAGCCGCGGGTTTTCCTTTCTAAGGAAATCCTCTCTCCATTTGCACCCTCCCGGATGGCCGGCCTGAGTTCCCGAAGAGGAAACTCCCTCCAGTTCCTTCCCGCCCGTCTCAGCCACACCACACCCGCCTGCTGGCCCTGGGGAGCGACACTGAGGTGCCGCTCCAGGACCGGGGCCCACAGAGCCTTCCCTGGCATCCCCCGGCCCTGGGCGCGGAGATACCCCGGAGGATGAGCGTCTGAGGAAGGCAGCGGGGCTTCCCAGCTCCACACCATCCATCCCTAAGCTAGGAGGGCTGGGATGGCATTTCAGGATATGGCTTCATCCCTGTATCCCAGCCGGGAGTATCTCCCACAGAAACCACCTGATGCTGGCTTGACACGCATCACAATGTCACTTTTATTTAGTTACCTCCACTTTCTGCATGTACAAAATACATGTTAAAAGGCCAGTGTTTGTAAACAGGGGAGCAGTAAGGCAAACAGCAACACCCACAGCACCTCCAGACCTGCCCAGCCCTCAGCCATGGGAGCAGCAAGGGAGCCCAGGTGTTTCCCAGGTGACATGAAACATCGTGTCCTCCTCCACTTCGGCCAAGGCACCTCATGCCTAGCACACATTCAAGCAAACCAGAGCCACAAGACCCACCAGGTACCAAACCTTTTCATCTTCCTGCAGGGTGGGCACTGGGAGGCATCTTGGCATTGGCATCTGCTGAGCATCTCTGCTGGGCTCCATGGGAGGTGGCTCTTTGCTCCCCACGTCCAGGACAACTGGCCATCTTCTTTATGCCAAAAGGTCCCCAAGCCCCAGCTCCTGCTCACAGACAGGAGCCTGGCAAAGGGGCTTGGGACACAGCCGGTGCCATACAAGTGAGGGTTTGGTGGAGCCTGGTTTTGTCAAAAGATGAGGGCACAGATGCTGGAGATCCCTTGGGAGAGGAAGGAGGGATCTGTGCCTTCACAGCATCTTTCAAACATTCCTGCTGTGCTTTGGGCTTTTCTTCCTCCTTCTCTATCTGGGTCTTCCTGTCCTAATCAGCAATTGAGAGGTCCCCATTTACATGTAGTGTTAGTAAGGAAAGACCAAACATTCCCACACAGGGAAGCACCCATGGGCTGTTGCCCCTCCTGCAGCCACTGGCTGCAGTGGGAGAGAGCCACGTTGAGAAGTGTAGGAGCACAAGCCATGCTTCTCCTTCCCACCACAACAGCCTGTGCTGCTTCCAGAAGATGCAGGAGGTGCAGGGCCAGGTTTTGCACAAATCTGGCCTGAACCCTTGTCACAGATGCATCAACAGCTACAGCTGAACTCCTCCCTCCCCAAGGGTTTTAGAAGCCAAACAACATAAAAAGAAAATCAAAGAGAAACAAGAGAACAATGCTATTGAGGTTTAACGCCCCCAACCAAATCTGCAGCTGGGGGAACTGCTCAACCCAGAAAAAGCAGGAATGAAACTATCATCCAGACAGGCAACAGAGGGCCAGCCCAGAGCAACACCAGCCACACAGAGTGTAAATGAAAAAGAGAACAATATAAAACAAATTAATACTGACTGCTTTATCCCAAAAGCATCTCTTAAAACCTGGCCCAGTCCCATTTCCTGGACACCTGGAAGAACGGGATTGTAAATCTGGAGAAGAGCATTGCTCTATTGTAGTGTCTTCAGTAGGTTGATGCAGCCATAGCAGCTTCTCTACTGAGTGAGCAACCCCTGGCAAGGAAAACAATGCACTGGCATGTCCCTACCTTAGGGGAATTCTGATCCTCAAACGAAAAAACCTGAACAGGCTGAAGGCAACCCTTTGTAAAAAAGTGCAGCCCAGGCAGAGGGAGATGTGACCGTAGGGGCAGGAGACCGGCAGGAAACCAGAACTCAAACCAAACATTGACACAAAATAGGACTATGGGGTGTCTCCCTGTCTGATAAACATGATTACTATTTCCCTTTATGCAGAACACTGCTTCTCTCTGCAAAGTTGGGAGAAGGACTTTTAGCTGTGGAGAGGAGCTCCACCAGAACAAGGGTACATACATGAGAGCAGCATGGCTTTCCAAACCCCAGCCACGACCCCTTAGTGATGTCTAAGGGATGATGTCTACTCCCAGGGGCAGAAGGATGACAGGTCCCCTTGTAGTGTTGCTCTGGTTTCACCAGGGAGCCAGGGCTGAGAGAAGCCTGACTGCCTGCAGCCTTAAGACAATGAGATACAAACCACCACAGGGCTTGTTCAGCCAAACCCCAAGTCACAACGGTTCTTTTGGATCTTCCCAACACACCAACATGTTTTCTTCCCACTTCCCTTTGGTCCTAGGGGAAATGTCCATCCCCTCAGCAGCAGCAGTGCAGTCCAGCCTAGAGGAGTCAGGCTGTAAGATCCGCGAAGATGGCATTGGCAGTAGTCTGTCCAAAGATGAAGGCTCCAAGGGTGACCATGAACACCCCATAGCTGACCTGGGCCCACCAGCTGTGGATGCAGGAGGACAGGGAGTATTTAGAGGGGTCCTTCACCCCAATATCCTGAGGGGAATGGGGGAGAGGGGAGGCACATTTCAGTTACCTGATTGCCCTGGTTTCTTGGATCTCAGAGAGCTTGGCTTGAATCAGGCAGAGCCCTGAAAGGTAGGGAAGGCACATTAGAACCAGATGAGAACTATCCACTGAGAACTATCCACTGGGGATTGAACAGACATCCTATAAAAGAGGAAGCTGCACTCCCTGTTACAGAGCTCCATGTCCAGTCAAAATAGTTGGGCTGCTGACTGGCCCCACACCACATTTTTGTCCTCCTCTAAAAATCTCCTGGTTCCTGTGTTTCCATCCTGTCCCTCCCTCTTTGAGACACAAGGCCATGAGAGCTTTGTCAGCCCCTAAGCATCACAGGATGCCCTACCTGGGAAGACAAAGATGAAGCAGGCGGCCAAGCCCCCAATGACAGAGATGACTTTGCCAATATCAGGGATGAAAAGAGCCAGAAGGAGTGTCAGGAGGAACCAGCTGATGGTCTGAAGCAGGCGCCTCCTCCGCTCCCGAACCACGTCCTCCTCCACTGTTACCCCGGTATAGCGGAGCCAGAGACCCTCCAGGACAGCCCTGTGGGCACAGACCCAGGACAGAGGGGTTTCCTTGTGCTGCTCCTCCTTCCCACATCAGCCCCATCTCTCCCAGCGCTCACCGGCCACAGAAGTGCAGGATGGGGTAGGACGTCAGCACACAGAGGATGATGAAAGCCCGGGCGAGGGCAACAGGGATGTCATTGGAGGGGTAGGACATCAAGACGTCCTGCTCCACGCCAGCTCCAAAGGTTAGGAAGCCACAGATGCCTGTCAGGAAAGGAGCAGTCAGCAGGGGAGAAGGACAAGTCTCCTGAACATCTGTTTGAAGGACCAGACTTAGATGGATATAGCACAGAGCACATTGCAGAGATGTCCGATGGACTCTCCTCCCTTCTCCCTCTGACCCTTGCTGACCAGAGGGTCCCTGCCCTCCTGAAGCTCACAGTCACTCCAAGGACTGTGCCACACTCACACGGTGTCCCCTCACTTACCAGTGCCTGTGTAGACGAAGAGAGCAATCACCATGGCTGCTGTCACCACTGCCCCCCAGGTCTTCACCTCCGGCTGCTTCATGCTGTTAAAGACGGGCACGCTGCTCACGTGGCACTGCCAGGACACAGAGACAGTGGGGATACATGATGGCCAGACCACAGGGCATCTTACTCGTGATATTCAGCATGTGTTGTGATATTGTGATACTCCAGGTTTGTCACTGGAGAAGAAAAGCTGGAGGTACAGGATGCCCTGTACGTTCTAGCTGGGGTAAACTGGATCCTTCTCCATTCAGAGGTGGTGAGATTCAGTTTCCTTGTAAAACTGTGCATTGAGCACATGGGCAGGGTTTTAGCCAATCAACCAGCGAATTACACAGGCAGGGTTTTAGTCTGTCACCCAAGCAACCATAGGATGGAAGGGGAGTGCCAAGCTCATGGCCTTACCTGGAACCCAAAGCAGATGGTGGGCATGGCATTGAAGACAGCTGTCCAGCTGGAGGGGCTGGCAGGAGAGAAACCTCCGTCAGTCAGACCAGAATCCTCTGTGACCCCCATCCAGTGCCCCAGGGGAGGATGAGTTGGGAGTGCTCAGTGTCTTTGCCTTACTGCATCCCCCCACCCAGGATGATACCATTGCATGGAAGAACAGGGCCTTTCACTGAGACAGAAACAGCCAAACCTGAGCACATAAAAGTAAAAGTATCAGTAAAAAATAAGGATCTAGTTGGGCAGTGCAAAAAACTGGTCTAACCTTTGCTCTGCCATAAAATTCCTGCATTGGATCCAAAAATATACACTGTGAGGAAGGGAATAAGCCACAGTGGTTGTGCTGGCTAAAGAAATAACCAAAATCATCCAAATATAGACACAGCCCTTGATGTGAGCATAAGCACTGCACAGGGAATCCAGGGCCTGGATATATCAGAGGTAGAAGACAATCAGTGCTATCAAAACCTGTGATGGAGCCATGGGGGACGTTTAAGAGGTCCTTTTCCTCCTCTTCATCATCTGCTCCTCTGAAACAGGCAGAGGTGCAGCCACTTGGGAGCTTCTGGCAGCAACATGCATAGTGCAGAGGACCAGCGATGGGAATGATGAAAGATTCACCCCTAGCCTTTGCAGCCCTTGCTCCCACAGCCCTGCCTGGCTCTGCAGTGCTATGATGGCACCGACACCATCATGTCTCTTGCTCTCACCTGGTGGGGATCTCCACAGGCACCAGCTCCTTGTCAGGCCAGATGTACTTGATGATAATGACTGCGGTGACATACCATGTGCCAATCACACTGAGGGAGCTTTGAAAGATGATAGGAGGCTGTGAGTGCTCTGCCTCCCCACTTCATGGAGGGTATCCTCCCACCCTCTCCATTCCCATCTTCTGCCCTGCACAGCCCAGGCTACCCCCCTCCTACCTATCAGACCCATTTTTGCTTTTCCTTCCCATGAGAAAATACCAGGAAATGTCACCCACTGTTCCCCAAGCAGATGCCAACACAATTTTGTTGCATTTGGGGGTTATCCCATCCTTCTGTGAGCGGCAAACCTGCTAGACTTGGGTGTTTGGCTGGAGAAAGAGGCAAGTGTTGAAGCAGTGACACTCCTTGGTGCCCCTGCTGGTCCAGCCCCAGCAGCCAGGTCACACCAAGATTTCTGGTGGAGCAGAGCTGGCCTGCAAATCACCCAGCCTAGGGACACTGAGTGGCTATCCTTTCTGCTGGATTGCCAACTCAAAAGATAGGAGACAATGTAGTTGAAAGCAGCATTCCATGCTTCCTCCAGCATGCAGAAGGGAGGGACACAAGCTCTGAAGTATGACACTATGGCTGCACGGTGCTCAGCTACTCCTCTGCTTCCCAGATGGGGAAACTGAGGCGTGGGAAAGCAGAAGGTGAGTGGACAGATGTGGCACTAGAACCACAGCATTTCCAGTCCCTGTCCTCTACAACCATGCTTAAGTGGGTGCTGGCTGGCCCACCCCAACTCCCAGCCCAGAGGGCTCTTTCCGCCTACCTGGCATATTTTTGGAAGCCAATCTCTTTGGGGATGGAGAGGGGCAGGATGAGCAGGAAAGCGGTGATGCTGATGGTAAACTTGCGGTCTGTGTACCAGTGGCTCCCAACTTCCTCAGGCTCCTTCACCAGAGCAGCAATGACTGTGGGGACAACCAAGATGGTCAGGTTGGCCCTTCCAGCTGAAGGGACAAAAACTGGTTATTATTTTCTCCACGGAACGCTCTTACTCTTGTCCTCCTGGTCTCCGATGATGATGAGGAAGGTGATGCAGGTGCCAAAGGTGTAGACAGCGATGGCCACCTCGCACAGCACACCAGGCACCTTCCCACAGACGGCCCACACAACCTCCTGGTAGGTGCGCTCATTGCTGGCCTGCGAGCAGTATGCCAGGATGACCAAGCCTCCAATGATGAAGATCAGCATGCACTGGGATGGGAGAGAGACGGGGGGAACACTGAGCCAACAATATGGCTACCCCAGGCAGCCACCCTTCAATACACTGAGAATCTGGTGCACCTCACCCAAACGAGCTTTTTCCTAGGAGTCTGGTCCTCCCCAAGCCCTTACAGGGGCACCACATGTCCCTCCCATGCACCCTCCCAGGATGGGATGGGGGACTGTCCTTTCCCACTCTCTCACCATCTGTAGGGTGATGCCTGCAGCCACGCCACCAGCCATGCTGAAGGCGGCAGGGAAGTTGAGCAGCCCAGCGCCGAGGGCAGCGTTGACCACAATGAAGACCGCTCCCAGAGCTGATGTGGCCCCCAAACTGTTTCCTTGGATCTCTGAAGTTTTGAGCACTGTCTCCACACTAGGGCTCTGCAGGAGCCTGGCCCGTTCACCGGCATCGTCACTCCACTCCCAATCCTTGTAGTCACTGTTGATGCTGCCAGTGCCCTGAGCCATTGTCCCTTCGCAGGTGGCACACACCACCATCCACGTCCCACTAGTGGTCCAGCACCAGGCTCAGCCGGGCACCTTGAGGAGGGTCCTCAGCCAGCGCTGGCTCCATCAGGCAGGAAGGGCAGCAAACAAACAGGCTGGAATGCAGCAAACCAGGAATCAGGCACTTCCTTACTCCTACAAGGGGATGAAGAATGACACTGTTAAATGTTAGTTAAATTATATTAACAAGGGACAATCTCGGCATTAGGTGGGGGCACAGGGGAACTGAGTTCCTGGGTCTTAGCTCAGGGGATCACAGCACACACACACGCCAGCAGAGATAAAGCAGAACTTACCTCTTGTCCCTCAAATCCAGGGAGAGGACACAACTGCTGTCGGATAGGGGACTGAGCCCTGGCCTTGGGGCTGAGGAGCTGCAACCTCACAGCAGGACTCGCCTTTTTGTGGGCATGAGACCCAGTGTCATAGCTCACTTCCCGATTTCCAACCCTAATTTCTGCAAGCTCTGCAAGAGCAGCTGTGCACGTGCTTCTGAGTAAAGGGCAAGGCTGGGCTCAACAGGAATGTCTTGTGTGCAGCAGAAATACTGTGTCAACAGGAAAAGCAGGACTGGCCCCTTCCAGGGCACCCCTAGGTTGACAACCAGTAGGAGATGATGTCTCAGAAGCTTTTGGATTTGAAGATCTGATGTTTCCAGCATCACAGCCCTTGGGGGTTGGAAAGCCCAAATCTCATCCCAGTGTCTCCAAGCAGGACGAGACTGACCCTCACAACCTGGCAGGATTTTGTAGGAATCTACATGACCATGGGAAATCTCTTTTCAAGAAAATCTGGCTTTTATTCCTAGAGGACATCTACAGAGACTCTACCTGCCTAGCTCACTCCTTGCTTCTGGGCTATTTAAACTCTGTGCTTGTACTATGAATCTTCTGTAAAGATTTCTGGGGAAAGGGAGGAAGGGCCACCCTGTGTCCCGTGGGTAGGACCGTGGAGGGACGGACCGGTGGGTCTGCATGGGCTGAAGTTCCCACCCGGGTGAGGATGCTGCAGGGGTCGATGCTTCTCCCATGGCCTGGGGGAGGATGCTGAAGGGTGTCCTTTCCGTCCAGGCAGAGCAGCCATACTCTGACAACCAGAAATCCCGAGAGCAGGCGCTTCACCGAGGGTGACTCGACAGACCCGCGGCCCCGCTCGGGCCCCGGCGGCGCCCCCGGCCCGGAGGAGCAAGGCCCGGAGCCGGTGACGGTCAGCCCGCGTTCGCACGGGATGCACAGACTCCTGTGCCAGCCGGTCGCTGGGCTCCCCGCATGTGTCCCCCCGGTCCGTCCGTATCCCGGCCCCACTCACCAGGCGGGGAGCGCCCTCTGCTCCGCTCCCTTCGGCCCCGGCCCCAGCCCCGGCTGAGCTCGGCGGCAGCGGCGGCGCGGCGGCGGCTCCGCCCTGCCCGCTGCACGCCGGGGGTTGTAGTCCAGCCCCGGAGGCGGGGGAACATCAGCGAAGGGGAAACATCCCCCTTCGGGTAGCCCTTCCCAGGGGCTGAGCCTCCGGGGACACGCGGCAAGGAGAGGGCGACAGACGGGGCTGTGCTCCAGGGTGCTTTTATTGTACAGAGAACGAGCAGGAGAACGCCCCACGCGGGTAACAGGAGGCGGCAGCTCGAGAGCCACGCAGAACCGGGGACCACAGCACAGGAACCCACAGCCCCGTGGGGCAGCACCTACGGCGTGTGCGGCATGGAAAGCGGTTTATTGCACAAAGGACAGCAAGCAGCGGCTGTGGGCATCGGGCCAGTAAACATGCGGTGTGGGAGCGGAAACCTTCTGTCAGGGAGCAGCGGGAGGATCCAGCCTTCCGGCAAGTGTGGCAACAAGGTGCACTAGACCCGGACAGGTGCACCAGACCGGACCTGTCCCAGCTCCAGCAGGCACACAGTTGCCCTGGGCAGGAATGGGAAATGAGGACTGCCCTGCTAAATACCCTGGTACAGCTGCAGAAGGAAGAAGTGCCAGTGGATGAAGACAGCTCACAGACTTAAGACGTAATGCCTCCAGCTCCGCCTAGGGAGGCTCCACTCCATCATGGGCCAGTGGCCAAAGATGGGCCCATGTCCCAAGGCAGACAGTTTTTGGGAATTTGTCCTCTTGCCAGCAACACCTATATTCAACAACATAGGCCTAAATTTCAGCTCCATGGCACTAGCTTGCACCTGGACAATCTCAGTTCATACACACTGTGCTCCCAGGGCTCATTGGTGGGAACTGCCTCTCTACATGGAATTCTCAGGAGTTCACTGGTCACATAAGATCCCCTGTGCTAGAATGGTCCTGGGAGGGATTGTTTGGTGCATGGAAGGGACAGGATCCAGTTGCACAATGACAGGATGAATTCCCCAGTTCAACATAGCCATGCACCAGTTTATTTGGATTAAAAATCAGAGTCCAGTAGGTCAAGGACCTCAGGAACACTTGGTTTAGGACAGAATGGTTTTTGAGTCATCAGCTCTCAGATTTCTCTCAAGATCACTCTTTTTTGGTGTCACCAGAAATGTGGTTGTACAGACCAGAGAGGGATGCCCCACACCTCCACGTGAGTGGAATACTGCAGGGCCAAGCCTCTTGGCTTACGGCTTTGAGATACTCAACAAAGAGTGCAGGGAGGGTATAGGGCTGGACTGCTGGGCTTAGGATGGGAATGGGGCAAGGCAGAGACCACCAGAGAGCAGTTTTCAGAGGAAATTCTTATTGGGGAGGGGGGGGTGAGAGAAATTGTTTCACCTCCAGGTATGAAAGTGAGACAGGTTTAAAAGAGGGACACCTTTTGGGAGGTCTGCCCCACGCACTGATGCCACTGTGAATTACACCTGAAAGGAGAGTCCCAGATGGAAAGAGTGAAGCCAACAACAGAGCGGAGTTTGGTAGTGAGAAGTCCTCAGAGCTGGTTGTCAGAGGACAGCTTTGGTGCTGCCCAGCCCCAGGCTGGGATGATGGAGGAAGATGGAGCCTGCTGGCAGCAGGGACTGGCTGAGGAGTTTGGAGGACCACACCTCCAACTCAGCCCACCCAGCTCCCTGCCTGCTGCTGCTTGGGCTAGCAGCCAAAAGCCTCACAAAGCCTTCTCATGGAGAAATGTGTGCGGAGAAGCCTTTGGTGCCTACACTGGTAGGATGGCATTGTAAGCATTTGTTTCCTCCAGCATAGATAGGTGCTGGGGTTGATGAAGAAAGGATGGACAGCAGGGAAGAATGGCTGTGATGAGCAGGAGCCAGCAATTATGTCCTTGCTCCACAACACAGGGTGGATTTGACTAGGCTTCTACAACTCATCTACAAGATACATTCAGCAGCGGCTTCAAGTGCTGTGGTTGAAGTATTCTGCTTGTTTCTTTTCCCTCCTCATCTTCGACTGGTGAGGAAGGGAAAGCCACCAGCTCCAGGGCACCCCTTTGTCTTTACTTTGTGACTTGATGGATGGCATGAGCCAGGTAACCCACGTTGCCTGACGTAACTCCCGCCACAGAGATGCGTCCGTCCTTTGTCATGTAGACTGAGAACTCCTTGATCAGCCGCTCCACCTGGGGTGAAAGAGCAAAGTTCAAACTGCAGACCAACCTCTCCTGTGTCAGCGAAGTGCAAATTTACCCAGCTTGCTGAAACTCAAAGCAAACTGGCTGCCAGCAGACAGGGCATCCCACTACCTGCAGAGTACCCTGTGCACCAAGAGAGATGCTGCTCAGCTCTCAGGCCAAACAGCAACACTGCAGATGTTCAGCTGGAAGAGTCACCTCACTTGACCTTTAAGATCACTTCACAGCAGCACCAAGTGATTGCTTGGTTTGATAGACATGACAGCTACATTTACTTTCAACCTCCCCAAGTACAGCAGGGAACAGAGCAAGACTGGGGTCCCCATGATGTGCCACTGCTTAGGGCTTGGAGGATGTTTTTTCTGAGGAAGAAGTGCTTTCAAGGGTTCCTTTTGGTATCTGTAGTCAAAAACCTACTGACAAGGACTGCAAATGACACTTTGAGACCACTGGAATTGTGTTTACCTGTTCAGGCTTCAGCCCTGTGAAGCAGAACATGCCGATCTGGTCAGTGATGTGCTGCCAGTTGTGGGAGGATCCCTCCTTCTTGAGGTTCGACACCAGCTGAGTCCGCATGCTGATGATCCGGTCAGCCATGCCCTTCACCTCTGTGAGCCTGAGGAGACAACCCAGGAACCATTGACAGCAGGGCTGGAACACACCAATGCTGTTCTCCCCACCCCAGCTATTGAAAATCAACCTCTCCACCTGGAGGGGCTCCATAGGGAGATGCAGATGAGCATGAAGAAGGAGCTCCAGCTGGAAAAGCTGCTTCTTTCTCCTGATACTCAAAGGTGATCTCTTTTTATTTATTCCATTGCTGTTGGACACTACTATTAGAATGTAGACATTTCTCACGTCTGAAAGGCACAGGTCAGTAGGATGCCTCATGGCAGCACTATTCAAACCCAGATAAAATAGTATCTACAGGTAAACCAAGCGTGCAGGGCTAACATTGGCAAAACAGGCCCTGCTCCAAAGCAACACAGCTAGGAAATGTCTCCACCGGGCCCTGGATCAGGCTCAAGTGTCAGGCTGCCAAAAGAACACAGCCCCCAGTGAGGCCACAGCACACTGCCAACCTTTGTTCTGCCAGGCCAGCTGCTGGGAGGGACCTGGCACCAAGGGGCTGGGAAAACAGCACAGGCTGACACCAGGAATCAGGCTTAGGGAATGAGGGTTACATTCTTGGGTCTCATTCCCAGGGGGCTTCTGCTTCCGCTTCCCCCTCATGAGACACACTACATGGCTATATACCACCTCAGACATTTAGGCTTCTTAGATAGGCAGCTCCTGCAGCCCTCAATCCTATGGGAGCTTTATCCCCTCCTTTACAGAGTTTTCTTCCTTGCTAACACAAGGAAAACCTGTTTGTGCCAGGTTAAACTGACACCAGCTGATGCCACGACATAATCAAGGATTTCTCCAGAGTAAACATGGTTCTGACTTGCTGAAGCTAAGAGCTGCCTGTGACAGCAGCAGACAGTAAACGCAGCACAAGGCTGAACAAAGAGATCTCACTGTCATGAACATTACAGATTTCTTCTTACCACTCCTTCCGTAGGTCAGGGGTGTTCAGGATCATAGAGGCAATGCGTGCTCCGTTCACAGGTGGGTTGGAGTACATGGGGCGGATGAGGATCTTCAGCTGTGATTCGACCCTCTTGGCTTCATCTGCATCACTGCAGATCACTGTGAAGGCACCCGCACGCTCTCCTAAGAGAATCACAGAATATCTTGAGTTGGAAGGATCATTGAGTCCAGTTTTTGGCCCTGCACAGAACAACCCCATGAATCCCACAATTCCTGTGTCTGACAGCATTGCCCAAACACTCCTTAAGCTCTGTCAGGCTTATGCTATGACCACTTCCCTGAGAAGCCTGTTCCAATATCCAATCACCCTTTAGGTTAAGAACCTTTCCCGAATATCCAGCCTAAATCCTCCCTGACACAGTTCTGTGTCATTCCCTTGGGTCCTGCCACTGGTCACAGAGTGCAGATGCTGCCCCTTGAGAGGAAGCTGATGCCTGTGATGAGCTCTGCCCTCAGTCTGTTCTTCCCCAGGCTGAGCAAACTAAGTGTCCTCAGCTGCTCCGTTTATGGCTTTTCTTTTAGACCATTCACCATCTCTGTAGTCTCTTTCGGACACTCTCTGAAAACTTTATATCTGTCTTATGCTGTTGCAGCCAACACCACACAGCTTTAGTGGATCCCTGTTCTCTAGAAGCGTCTCCACCAGCTCCTAATGTGTTATCCCTGCAGGATGAACACAGGCAGCAGGAAAACACTGGCTGCTAAACCTTGAAGGTGTTGGGATCCCAGCAGCAGCCTGGTTTAAACTATTTCCTCACCACGTGCCCTACTCACCGTACAGCCCCATGTTCTTAGCGAAGGACTGTGACAGGACGATGTTGATGCCCTGCTCGATGAAATACCGCACAGCCCAGGCGTCCCGGTTGATGTCCCCACTGGCAAAGCCCTGGTAGGCCATGTCAAAGTACACGAGGAGGTTTCGTTTCTGCCAGCAAAGATAGAAGAGAGTGTCACAGAAGCTGAGCACTCCTCCAAGGTGCAGGGCAGCAGGCTGAGAAAAGCCATGCAGACAGCAGTCTGTCCACCTGCAGCGATTCTCCTCCAGAAAGAGCACTGTTCCCCTTCATTCACCACAGGGAAAGCACTCCAAAACCTGCAGCTACCCAGCACACATCAAAACAGCAGCTGAAGATCCTCCGGAGCTGAAAATCCCTCCACCCATGGGATGTGCAAGTCTGGCCCAGGAAGCAGAAGTAAATTCGACAGCAACAAAATAGTCTACTTCAATGTCTTCTGTATCATCAGTTTCCAGGAAAATCACCTGGGAACTCTAGTCAGCTAGGCAGAGACCCCAGATACACTGCCCCTTAGAGCTACCTTTCTGTAGGCCACAGAGATCACTTTGATATCTACCAATTCTCAGGACCCTATTAAGGCCTGGTATCTCCAAGCCAAATTTCACCGGCTACAGGCTTGATGGAGCAGCAGGAAGGAGGAGAAGGTAGAACCTGTCCCAATCTATTTGCAGCTGAAGCTTGCAATGAGACACCAAGCATGTGAGAGATCTTCCAGCATTTTTAATACACCAGCACTGGGTACTCCGTTCCAGCAATCACAGCTCATGCTTTCAACCCTGCTGCTCTCCTTTCAGGTCTCCCTACTCCAGCTTCCTGGAGACGTGCCAGCAGAAAGCCCAATGGTCAGCTAGAAGCTTCCTGGGTACATTTGACTGGCTCCTGTCAGGAACATGACACCCATCCTGGCTTCAGGGACGGGAATAATCTTTAGAGAAGACCAGGTGCCACCCATGAAAGGCCAGAGATGAGGTTTTCCCAGGAATGGCACAGTACCCCTGGGACATTGCTTACCTTCACCATAGCTGCCAACTCCTTCCATTGCTCCTGCCGGGGATCCACCCCAGTGGGGTTGTGAGCACAAGCATGTAAGAGGATGATGCTCTTCTCTGGAATTTTCTAAGGAAGATGTTATAGAGAATGAATAATTGATGATATCTGACCACTCTCCTCAGCAAATGAGACAGCTTAGATGAGCTCTGTGAGGCTTCTAGCCTTGATTTAATGCTTTCAGGCATCATAGAATGATAGAGTATTCTGAGCTGGAATGGACCCATAGGGAGTCCAACTCCTTGGCCCTGAACAGGACAATCATGAGAACCACACTATGTGCCTGAATTGTTCAAACACTCCTTGAAGCCTGGCAGACTTGGTGCCATGATCACTTCCCTCGGGACCCCGTTTTGAGTGCCCAACCACCCTCTGGGTAAAAAAATCTTTTTCTAATATCCAGACTAAACCTCCCCGACACAGCTTCATGCCTCATCATCACATTTAGGGTAAAGTAATATCACCACTCATTTCCCCACATGACCTCCCTTCTTCCAGGCACAGAAGGCAACTCACAGAAATGTCATCCATGGCTCCAGAGAAGTCAAGGCTGCATGTCTTGGGGTCGTAGTAACGATAAGCCTGAAGTTGCATGCCAGCATCACGGAAAATGGGAGTGTGATTACCCCAGGACGGTTTGGGTAGATACACATCACGGCTGGATTTGAAGAACCGTTGCTGGTCAATAGAAAGACAGAGTGTTCAAACAAGTTGTATAAATTCAAGCAGTTGGAAAACCATAAAAAATCAGCTCTGGTCAAAATACGTCCTTTCCTTCCACTGCTGGCCAGGCACTCACCAAAAAGTTGGCTCCAATTCGCAGAGATCCAGTCCCAGAAATACCCTGCACGGTAACATACTGCAAGAAAAGAAAAAATACATCTGAGTCTGAGTAGCCATGTTGTATTACAGGGAGAGCACAGTCACCATGTCATGACTGGCAGCAGCACACCAAAACAGGAACAAGGGGCTGGAGGAACCACAGGGGTCAGCAGCTCCAGCTCCATAGCAGGGAGTTGGGACCCCTCCCCTTCTTGGACAGCACTGTTTTACCCCAGCCTTCAGAGGAAGCAGTGATCCTTGGGGCCAGCCAGCCCACGACTCAGAAGCATCAATACCCCACCGGTTCTTCCACATTTGCTGAGCACTCAATACCCACCACGTGTCCTTGCCCCCTGTGCCCTGGGCTCTCCTTACCCGGCCGCTCTTGAAAGCCTCACTGCTCTCCCCCAGAGCCAGTTCTGCAGATGCTCGGGTGAAATCCGCTAGTCCCCCGATGGGCAAGTACTCCTTATCCATCTTCTTGGATGCTATCATGGCCTCCGCCTGGAAGGGAGGACACAAGCTCAGCAAGGAAGGCATCACCGTGCAGAGAGTGATGGACAGCTGAAGGTCACTTCTTTGCACATTTGCTTGCTCGAAAGGGGCAAAGGTTGGTTTACAGGAATTTCCCTGCAGGGCTCATTCCTGGGCAGCAAGGGGCAGCAGTAAACATTTCAGATAAAACCCCAAAGCCACCAGAGCCCTCAGTGGGTGACAGCATTGGTACAGTGGAGCCACAGAAACCTGGCATCAGAAGAGAGCACCACTTCCAGCCCATTACAAGTCAATGCTGCTGCACAAGGACACACACTTCTCTGCTCAAGCAGGAATTGTCCTGCAAGAAAGCAAGACTTGAGTGTTACTGAGAGGCAGATATCATCTCTCTCTGTGGAAGACATCCCCAAACCACATAGGGTAGGAAACCTTTTGCAGGGTGTTGTCATGCTGGAAGTGGCACAGACCCTGGCAGCATTCACATACCACTAGGAAACTGTCCCTGTGACACCATCCATGTTCCCTGGTTGTGACCCAGCTGCACAGAGAGGGAGGGCAAGGGATGGCTTTAAAACCTACACTGATGAGACACATGGAAAAGGCACTCTCCCTGCACCCTCCCTGTTAATGCAGCCAATCAATGCATATCTCCGCTGCCAGCTATTTAACAGCCTATTTCTACCCCTACAGCCCTAAAAGACCCCATAATCCCTTCAAGGGCAATGTCCACACCCAGCTCCCTGGGCTGGAGTTTTAGACTGGCTTATGGAGAAACTGGTAGTATCGGCTCAGCAGAATTTCTAAGACTAATCCATTACGGGGCCAATGTCAGCTCCTTCCTCCCTTGTGGGTGCCCTAAAGAACACCAGCCTGTTCAAGAAACACCTTGAAATTCAGAGTGCATTGGAGGGCTCATAGAAGTCAACAACGAGTTAGAGTTACCTGAATGGGAACAGGACATGTATTTTCTATTTTGTCCTGTACTACTTAACAGCTCTTCATGTCTCAAGAGCATTAGTCCTGCTAAGAGAAACACCCAGGAATACTGTCCTGCTCTGTTAGAGACAGAGCTTATTTTAAGGATCAACAGACAAAATTTTCTTAGTGACCTTCCCCTTCCCTGACTCCCTCAGGGTACTTGGCACCTGGATCTGGCCCTGCCCAGCAGCCAGCACCCAGCTCACCTTGCGAACACAGTTCAGGACATATGGCTTCCCGTTGTCATCCCGATATGCCCCCACTCCCAGGTTCATCTTCTTGGAGTTGGTGTCACGCTTGTAAGCTTCTGTCACCCCCAGGATGGGGTCGGGGGGACCCATCTCCACATGGGACCACCATGAGCTAAAGGGAGAAACAAGAAGCTAAGCATGAGGCTTGAGAACTGGGCAGAGATGTGCACCAACAGAAACCCCCAAGGGAAATCTTGTCTTTAAACCACTGAAAAAGGTACAAATAGTGTTCAGAGAATTATCCAAAAAACCAAACCAAGCCATTTAAGTCACACTGTATATTGCAGAATGGGTAAAGAGCCTCAGTTCATTGTGGCTGAAGATAACTGACTCCCTCTCAGTCATTTGCATGTTGAAATGCTCTTGTTTGCCTTATGTGCTAACACCACAAAGCCCAGGAAACTGAAGCCTTGAACTCCTATGCTCTGGACAAGTGCCCAGAGCCTGCATGTGGGATTGCACAGGTTATTCCCCTCCAGGGAACCTTGGTCAGACCCAGACAATTGCACAAAAGCATGAATATGGAGTATCTTCCAAACTCCTGGGAAGGCTGTAATACATTAAAACTAATTTTTTTTTAATTTTTTTTATTTTTTTTTTCCCCAACATTGGCTGATAGAACAAAGGTATTTCCATTCCTTGCCCTACAAACTCTGCCTCCCCTGGTGTTGTAGACAAATGCTGTTTTCCAGGAAATCATAGAAGACAGTTTGCTCCCCGTGTGACAAGTGACAAGCTCTGATGTGAAGACCCTTCCCCTGCTGTCAAGCACAAAACCTCCCTGCACCAGGAGGAGCTTTGTGTTCCCCCAACACAAGGAGCCACCTGCCTCTGCCTGGCTGGCAGCACACCAGGAAGATGGAGAGGCTCTCTTAATGTCAAGGGCAGAGCAGACCATGCTATAAAAAGAAACCTGCTATTTCCTTTGGCCATAGTCTCTGCCCTGTCCCATGTCCAGGCTTTGCAGGCCTGCAGACAGTGCAGGAGCAGGAGTGTGGTGTTTTTTAACCTGCCTGACAGAGGGATTGGGCTATCACAGCCCCCTCCTGAAGGCACAGTATGCAGCTCTGAGCTCCTGACTACCACACAGGTGCCTACTCCTTCCCCCAGCTCAGTGGGGAACAAAGGGTGCAATACAAAGTAGATTTGGTTTATCTCCTGGAGGAAAGAACTCAAGCCTTGATTGCTGAAGGAGAAACATAGAGACAGACATATCAGCTTTACCAGTTTTGCAGCCCCGGAAAGGCCACATCATCTGATAACAAAATCCTTTCCCAACTTGGGAATGCTGTCCTGGGGCTGGTCCGTGCCCCAGGCAATGCAGGCAGCCCAGGACCAGCCAGACCTCCTGCTGAGTGTGTAGTGCAGACTCTGTAGGCAGATACAGATCTGTGGGCAGTGGGGCTAGGCGGGTTAAGGAAGCTCTAAATGATCAGCAGAATTCATAGTCATCTTTCCACTCTGTCCCTGTTTTAGGCACACTTAGGCCAAGTTTCCTCACTACAGAAAAATTGTGCACTCTCACATGTGTGTAGATTGGAATCCATAGAGCCTCAATCATTTGCCCTCTTCAGACTAGCTGTTCTTCCCCTATGTACACTATTTTCAAATTTTAAAAGAAACCTATCACTCCTTTTGACAGGCTTTGAAGGAGCGGTAGAGCCACCTTAGGTAGTTTAAAAATGTAAGATGTGCTTAATGTTTTGTAGACCACCAACTAGTCTTAATTACCTCTTAAGTACAGGATTAGCTTGGAAAGGAGGATGAGTCAGAGATGCCAGCAACACACACCCTCCAGAGAGGGACTGGGGCTGCAGCCAGTGTGGAGGGAGTGACCTGGAGAACCAACCTGAGCAGGACACGTCAAGGGGACTGTCAGGGCAAACTCTGCTGCAGGTTCAGGCGGCTTTGGACAAACCGCTCCCAATGTGTTCCTGGCAATGGAGAGGCAGGGAAAGAGAGAAACAATGTGCACTAGTGTGGCTCTCTTCAGTTTACCTGGTTTAGGATTATTTTAGTATCAAGGGCTGCAGGAGCCTGGCCATTTATTTTAAAGAGCTGCTACTTTGGAGATGGTGAAATCACCTTCTTTCTGCTGGGCTTTTTCCCAAGCAGCTTACAGTGTTTGGAGTATTGAGGTCCCAATCCTGCTAAGGCTTAGGCAGGTCACTGGGCTCTAACATACTGCAATTAATGCTGATCCTGCAGGCATTTACCTAAGCTGCAGCACTTCAGAGAGTTAAGTACTTTTGTTCTGAGCCGGTTTTTGTGTTGGCTTAAGGCACTGACAGGTAGGTTTAGGACTTATTTTCCTGTTCTCAGCATGAAGGCTTCCAGGTGAAACAAAACTCTACTGGTGTTTCCAGGAAGGTGAGTTTGCAGGGAGACAGGAGAAAAAAGCCTAGGCTGAGTTGTCCAAACACATCAGGATACCAAAGGGATCACAGAGGCAAAGCTTTCCCAAAGGGGTTTGGGAAAAAAGAGATCTACTAGGGGTCCAAGGCCACACAACTGAACACACTGCTAACCCCCGTTACTGTTGTTGTCCCTGCACTGCCTTGTATTTTATTTTCAGCAATTAAAAGAACATTTGGCTTGAATAAAGGTCAAAGCTATAAACTGCACATCTCTGCCAGGCCAGAGGTATTCAGTGCAGAAAACTAACCAGAGGTGAACTTAAGCTGGGGTTGAACTACCTGAGGGATACTCAATGTAAGCCAAAGGAAGCACATTCTCCAGCTACAGGACTTCCACACAGAAGGCCCAAAGTTTAGATGCTCATCAGAGATCCAAATAGTCTCTGTACTCTTCAGCCATGCTGGTCTTCTGAGCTGGTTTAATGTACAACTGCAAGTGCAGTGGGACAGAGAGGATGGGAAAATGCACCAGGAATTGCATAAATTTGCAACATTTTTCAAAAATGTATCTGGAACTTATGCCTCGAGTGCACAGACCTAAGAAGTGCTTAAGCACTCAAGCTAAGCCTGGAGAGCAAGCATTTACAAGCCCAGTGAAGGTTTCCTGAGGTGCAGCCACATAAGATACTGGATTTCAGAAGCTTTGCCAAAGCCCCCACAGCAGTTCTGCAAGACAGAGCAGAGCTAGGGGCCAAAGGCTGTACGTAAACCACATTTAAAGCTAATATTTACACAAGAACAATGCCAACAGGCTGCTGGCTACTACAGGGCCTTTCAAGCCTACAAATTCCTTGCCCCAGTGAGCTTTGGATAAGCTTTCCACCAAGAAAAGTATTTAAATAGCTGTCTTGTGATACATCAGAGCAGCAGACTGAGTTATCGTCCTAATTAGCATTTGTGTGTCAATGGAACAGTTTTAACCATTTCGTATCTCTTAACCTCGGTTCTGCTTTCAGAAACAGCATTCTCAGCACAGATTAATGATAACAGCTGGAGCACCACATTATATTGCTGAAGATAAGGAAACAGAAACTGCTAATCAGTGCTTGGCTTCCCTTGTTGCATAACAAGCCACTATTCCTGAAACAAAAAAGGGGTATGTGCACAGAGGCTCCTTACTTGAAAAACTTAACCTCTGTTGGGTGACCTCAATGCAATTTGGTAATTTACAGTTTGCTGTACAACAAGCTTGAGAAAAGCAATGCTTATGCCAGCAGGCTCCATACCTTTCACAGGTCTGCTATAGTCCATGGGCGCAAAACACAAGTTCTAGACAGCTGCTCTTCTGTCCCCGCTGAGAAGAGCCAGAAGGCTGGCTTAGAAGCAGTAGTGACTGCTGGAATAGAGATCTAAAAAAACCCAACTGCTTTCCTGTTCTGACGTAGCCTGAAACTGTTTCTTAGAGACTTCCCCACTAGTGAGGGCCAGGAGTCAAAGGGTTCTGGAGAGTACCAAGGCATCATCCAGATTCCTCTGTACACTCTGCTTCTTGGCCATCTGATCTCAGTGATGTTCCCAGCCCCGTGGCTCTCAGGTCAGCTCTACTTTGTGGAAATTTGGATGTTCTGGGCTTTTCACACAGCTCCAGCAGCACCCTACATCTTTCTATCCAAACCTCTGCTGACCAGAGACAAAATAATCCAGAGCTGCCAGTGCAAGACTGGTCCTCATCGAAACACAGTCACTTCCACTCTGCTCCTGCTAGGGGTTGTACCCCTGAGAGCACAGCCAGCACTACTCCCACCCCAATTAATGGATCATGGGGTCACTGCAGACCTGGTGCGCCATGCATGATCCCACGTGCATGAGGCCACTGCACAGTGCAGAGGTTCCTTTGGACCCACTACATAGGGCAGCCAGACAGCACCACCTCAGCCCCATTTCACAGCACACAGAATCCTGGAACAGCTTGGGTTGGAAGAGACCCGAAAGATTACGTTGTCAAAACCCCTGACATAGACAGGCATACCTTCCACTAGACCAGGATGTTCCAAGCCCTGTCCAACCTGGCCATGAACACTTCCAGGGATGTGACAGGCATGGTTTCTCTAGACAACCTGTGCCAGGACCTCACCACCCTCACAGGGAAGAATTTGTTCCCAATATCTAATCTAACCCTGCCCTCTGTCAATTTAAACCCTTTCCCCCTTGTCCTGGCATTCCAAACCCTTGTCAAAAGTCCCTCACCAGCTCTCTTCTAGCCCCTTTAGATACCAGAAGGCCACAATTAGGTCACCCCAAAACCTTGTCTTTTCCAGGTTGAATAACCTCAGCTTTTTCCCTCAGTCCTTCCACATAGAAATGGTGCTCCAATCCTCTGATCATCTTTGTGGCCTCCTCTGGACTTGCTCGAACAGGTCGATGTCCTTCTTGTGCTAGGGTCGCAAAGGTGGATGCAGTGCAGCAGGTGGAGGTCTCAGCAGAGCAGACCAGAGGGACAGAATCCCCTCCCTTTACCTGATGCCTACACTGCCGGTGATGCAGCCCAGGACACGGCTGCGAGCGCACATTGCCTGGGCACGTCCAGCCTCTCACTGACCACATCATCCGTGCCCCGAAGCACAGTGTACATCACTAGCAGCACCCCGGCCCAATCAAAGCACAGGGTGTCTCCAGCACCCGGCCCCGCTGCTCGGGGCTCCCCCGGTCCCGCTGCTCGGGGCTGCCCCGGTCCCGCTGCTCGGGGCTCCCCCGGCCCCGCTGCTCGGGGCTGCCGCGGTCCCGCTGCTCGGGGCTGCCCCGGTCCCGCTGCTCGGGGCTGCCCCGGTCCCGGTGCTGGGGGCTGCCCCGGCCCCGCTGCTCGGGGCTGCCCCGGTCCCGCTGCTCGGGGCTCCCCCGGTCCCGGTGCTCGGGGCTGCCCCGGTCCCGCTGCTCGGGGCTGCCCCGGTCCCGCTGCTCGGGGCTGTCCCGGTCCCGCTGCGCGGGGCTGCCCGGTGCCTACGCGCCCTCCACGGCGGCGCCTCAAGGGCAGGCGGGGGGCGCCGGGTTGGGCCGCAGCCAATCAGAGCGCGAGGACCCCCCCTCCCAGCCAATCCGAGCGCGGTCCGTCCCCCCGGCAACCCCCTCGCCCAGCGCGGCGTCAGCCGCGGGCCGCACGGGGCGACTCGCTTCCCGCAGCCTCCCCCACCGCCAGCTCGGAGCGGGGCTCAGCCGCGGGAAAACCCCTCCGCCGACCCCGGCGGGCGGGCCTAGGGGATGAGCCACCTCTCAGCCCTCACCTGGCGCGGGAGGCGGCGGCGGCGAGGCGCGGGGCGGCGAGGAGCCGGCAGCTCTGCAGGAGCGCCATGGCGGCAGCGACGGCGGTGGCGGCGGCGGGCGGGCACTTCACACCACGGGCGCCGGCGGAGCGCTCCGCCCCGCGCATGCGCTGCCGAGCGCCGGGCACCGCCCGCGCTGCCCCCTGGCGGCCGCTGCGGGTCAGTGCAGCTGCGCCGCTCGGTCCGGGGCTGTGCTGGGCTGTGATGGGCTGTGCTGGGCTGTGCTGGGCTGTGCTGGGCAGTGCTGGGATGTTCTGGGCTGTACTGGGCTGTGCTGGGCAGTACTGGGCGGTGATGGGCAGTGCTGGGCTGTGATGGGCAGTGCTGGGCTGTACTGGGCGGTGATGGGCAGTGCTGGGCTGTGATGGGCAGTGCTGGGCTGTACTGGGCGGTGCTGGGCTGTACTGGGCGGTGCTGGGCAGTGCTGGGCTGTACTGGGCAGTGCTGGGCTGTGCTGGGCGGTGATGGGCTGTACTGGGCAGTGCTGGGCTGTACTGGGCAGTGCTGGGCTGTGCTGGGCAGTGCTGGGCTGTACTGGGCAGTGCTGGGCTGTGCTGGGCGGTGATGGGCAGTGCTGGGCTGTGCTGGGCAGTGCTGGGCTGTACTGGGCAGTGCTGGGCTGTGCTGGGCTGTACTGGGCGGTGCTGGGCAGTGCTGGGCTGTGCTGGGCTTTACTGGGCTGTGCTGGGCTGTACTGGGATGTGCTGGGTGGTGCTTGGCTGTACTGGGCTGTGATGGGCGGTGCTGGGCTGTACTGGGCGGTGCTGGGCTGTGCTGGGCTGTGCTGAGCAGTGCTGGGCTTTGCAGGACTCAACTGTGATGTAGTGGGCCATGCTAGGCTGTATTGGCCCATCTTGTACCAGGCCATACTGGCTGTACTAGGCTGTCCTACACTATACTGGGCTGTGGTAGGCTGTACTGGGATAGGGAGGCCTTAACTAGGACATGTGGGCCATACTAGTCTGTGCTGGACCATCTGGTAGCAGGCTCTACTTGGCCATACTGGGACATACAGGATGGTACTGCACCATACTAGGCTGCACAGCGCTGTTCTTGAGCTGTATAGGACTGCACTGCACCATGTGGAGCCATACCAGTCTGCACAGGGCAGTCTTGGGCCATATAGTGAGCTATACAGGATTGTAACACACCATATGGGATTATACAGGGTTATACAGGACTGCATGTCCATATGGAGCTGTACAGGATGTACTAGGCCAGTGTGGGGCTGTACTTGGTTGCTCTGTGCCATTCTGGAGTGTAGAGGGCCATGTGGAGCTGTAAAGGTCTGTACTAGGCTGTGCTTAGCCACACAGGACTATACAACACCCCACAGGTCTGTATAGTGTGGTTCTGGGCCATGCTGGGCTATGTGGGGCTGTGCTGGGCCATATAGGACTGCACTGTAGCATGCTGGGCTGTACTGAGCCATACTGAGCTGTGTGGGATTTACTGTGGGCTGTCCTGGGCTGTGCATGTCCAGATGGGGCTGCACTGCACCGTACTGGATAGTTCAGGAGTGGGAAAGGTTGCACTGGGACTCTGCCAGCATCGACACCCTGAGACTGGTTTCCAAAACTGGGAGTGGGGGAAACAACCCTTGGGATGTCCTAGAGGCTTTGGCAGGGTGTGGGGGGGTGAATGGGAGGGATAACTGGGAGGTACAGTGTCCCCACTCAACCTGCCTGCACTCTGCTCCCCAGGGATTTTCCAGTGACCCTCCTTCCATAGGGGCTTTCCCAAATGCTCTGTCTCTCTTCCCCACCCAGCAGCCACGTCCTCTGTGGGATCAGAGTGTGGGGATATCCCCCTCCTCCCTGTCACCCCGCAGCCCACCATGGGATAGAGAAATAGGGGCTTCACTCTAGCAGTACTTGAATTTATTAGTAAACTGTTCTTTGGTAAATGATAAAAACTCAAGAGACCAAAGGAATGAAAACAACACCCCCACAAAGAAAAAAAAAATAATGTCATTAAACAAACCAGGCAGATGGAAAAAAAAAAAAAAGTTTCCCCCCCTAAATGGGATTTTAGCAACCTACAGCAAACCCAAGAGATGTTGGGGGAGCTCTGCAGTGATGGGGGCTCCCCTTTGTGCTTGTTTTCGGGGAGGAGGAGCGTGGGCTGTGTGTATGGGAGTCCTACATGGGGGGCTCATTGCAGAGCACCATCTCCAGTTCCTTGCGGTAGAGTTTGCCCCCGTCGGAGAGGTTCATGATGCTCTTCCTGTAGTTGGTGAGCTGCTGGATGTTCATCTCCTGCAAGGCATGAGGGGCAGTGGGGGTGGGCACCCCTTTCTCCCTGGGGAGTACCCCCAGGCTGAGATTACACTCCCCCCATTTCCAGTGCAGCTTCCCATGAGGATGCAGGCTCAGCACTTGGACCAGCATCTCATCATCCCCCTGGAGCATGGACATGGAAGGATGCTGCTGGGACATGGGAGAAGGAACTGGGGAGCCCTCGGGGTGGCACCCAAGCTCTGCTCACACTTACTTTCTTATTCTTCTCATACAGGTCTTTCAAAAGTGCATCCAGCTCATTCTCATCAATGAAGCCATTTCCATCCTGGATATGTGGGAGGGACATCAACAGCAGGAAGGATACAAGCCCTGCAATTCCCCTTTGGACATGGGCATCCCCAGACCCTCAACCAGCACAGCCAGAGGTAATCCCAATTCTCCTACCCTAAACCAGAGCACGGAATTGCCCCAACCAAAACCATATGATTGGGGGTTATTTTTTGCCAGGTTATATTTATTTGGGGTGACTTCCCATGAGCTGGCTCCCTACCTTGTCGTAGAAGGCAAAGATGGCATTGAACTCATCTGAGGACAGCTTCATTCCCTGGGAAGTGACAATGGAATGAGAGAGGTATCAGGGTATGAGAGAGGGGTTGGATGTACAAGCAATGGGAATGGGTTGTTTTTGTTGTTATTATTAGCAGTAGGAGTAGTATTGTGTTACCTGAAACTTCAGAAGAAAGTTTTCTTGCACGGGCAAAAGTCTGAAAAAGAAGGGGGACAGGGAAGAGGCATTCTCCTAAATCACAGTGGTGTTTTGCTCAGGAACATGAGTAAATTAAAGGGGAAAACAGTTTTCCCTGGAAGCTGGAGCAGACTCTTCCTCAATATGAGCATTTCAGGTGTCTTTCCCTCCCCAGCTCTTCCTTCTTGCTGCCCGTGACCTTACCGGGACATCTCGGAGAGGCCCAGCTTCCCATCACCGTTCATGTCGAACATCCGCAGCTGTTGGGACACAAACAGTGCCCTGTGACCATCCCCTCCTCCTCTCCTGCATGCCACCCTGGGGTGCTGAGGCCCCTGGTGGGGACGCAGTGCCCCGGGTCACTCACAATGGTCTGTGTGTACTCCTGCAGCTTGGGCTCGTCGTAGGGCCGGTTTGCCTTCTTCAGCAGGTCTGACAAGAAGCCCTGGGAGGAGAGGGTTTTGCTGGCTGTCCCCATCCCCAGGTGTCCCAGCGGGGATGTCCCACTGACAGGGACCCAGCCAAGCCCACCCTCTGCCCACAGCCCACCTTGAGCTCGTTGGCTTCGATGTAGCCGCTGCGATCCGTGTCGTACCTGCGCCAGGCCTGTAGAGGAACTGCCATGAGCCTTTGCAGGGGCTCGTGTCCCCCACTCCCTCCTGACGTGTGTGTGTGCCCCCATAAACTCCCTCTGAGAGTGTCCCCCACTATCGTGAAGGAGATGGGGCCATCTCACAGCTCCCACTGGCATCACATATTCTCCCTTGGGGCTAGATGCTTTTGTTCAGCCCCACACCAAGAGTTCAAGCACCTTTATCCTCGTGTCAGTATGCAAGACCAGGCGTTAATATTTAATAATATTTAATTGCATCCCCCAATTAAACAATAGTGTCTGCTTACCACCCCCCCCCCACCCCCACCCCACTCCCAATATCATGAGGTGCTCCTCTTTCAGCCTTCCTCTCCACCCAGGAGTTCAGTTTCCATATACAAGCTCCTTCCTCTCCAGGATGCTGCACATCCCCTTCCATCCCCATTTATGTTTTATTCCCCATCTGGAATTTCTCTCCCACCTGTGTGGGTTCACTCCATGCAAGGACAGAGCGAGGTTGTGGGATGCCCTGGAACAGTGTTGGTTTCAGCACATCCCTTGGGCACTTAGGAGCAACATGAGGGGAAGTTTACAAAAAGCCCCAAATCCTTGCCTGGAGGCTGGGATGAGGCACCCAACTGCCCTGAGAAGTATCCAAGGGGTGCTGAGAACTGGGAAAACTCACCACATTCCTGCTCTTCCCTAAACCAGCACTGCCTCCCAGTGTTAACTCCCAGAGTTAATGCCAAGAATTTTGGGGAGACCAGGGGAGGTTTGGTCAGTTCAAGGTCCCAGTTGTTTTCCCTTGGTGGAGCTGGATTGAATTCCCTGGGGATCCCCCAGCACAACCTGTCCCACTCACCTCCATGAACTCTGAACTGGAGCCCACATGCTGGCGAAAACACAGCAGAAAGTTCTCCTCCGTGGGCAGGATCTGGGCCAGCTGTGGGAAGCACAGGCATGGTGGGATGGTGGAGGGGAAACATGAGCATGGGGGCGGAACGTGAACAACCTGGGTTTTGTCAGGTCCAGCACTGCTCACCTCTGCCATCTCGATTTTGCCATCCGCATTTTTGTCATATTTGTGCATAAACTCCTTCATCTTGTCACCCAAATTGTCCTTCTTCGAGTCCTGCCAGCAAGGAGAGAGGGAATGGGAACTTTTCCCTCATTCCCTATGCTGGTCTTCTCCCACTTTCTTCCCAGAGGAGTCCCAGTCCCACTCATGAGTGCCCAAAGGAGATGGGGCTGACATGAGCACACATGAGTCTTTGGGCACAAGGGAACGAGGGAAGGAGGGAGCAAAACCAGAAGATGCTCTTACCACACCCGCCCCCTTTCTTGCACTTTCCAGCTCCTGGAAGAAATTTTCCAGCTCTTTGCCTTCAATGTAGCCATTTCCTGCAGGAGGAAAAAAAAAATGCAGTAAGACTTTCACAGTGTCAGAGCACAGGAGGAGAGGGACAGATGCTCCCAGGGGACACAGCAATTGTTCCCTCTGCACCAGGACATGGCTCCAAGGCAACTGCGGCAACAAGGAAATGCCAGCCAATGTTGACGCTGAGCGTTGCACATACTGGTGATGCCCAAATTTGCCCAGGTGACACACAGCCCTGGACTTGCCCCTTGCACTCATTTGTGGGGCACAGGGGACTTTGTTCATCTTGGTCTTTGCTGCATTTTTTGTATTTGATGCTTCAATCAGATGCTTTAAATAAAGGCACGCTATCCCGTGCAAGCATTTCCCAATCAGGACTGTCTCAACCCCCTGTGGGGGCCAGAAGGGCAAATGGGGAGCAGAGGCAAGGCACCCAGCACAGCATCCCCCCATCCTGGGTGCAGGATCAGCCCCAGGAAGGGGTGACCCCACTGCCAATCTCCAGCACGGCCAGGAGCTCCAAAAGATCCCTGTCCTGTGTACCTCACACCTCTCACTGCCAGTATCTGTGCTGAGATGTGGCTCCTCTGGAGCCCGGGGTATCCATAGCCCTGCCCTGCCTGTGGGATGCTCGATGGCCAGAGGGCTCAGCCAGGGCTCAGCCACACATGGCTCCCACAGTGGTGGCCCTTGGTGGCTTTGGGGGGTGGCTGCTGTGCCTGGAAGCAGCAGCGTCACATCACAGCTGGAGACAGCAGTAAGACGACACTGGCTCCATGGTGCTGTCAGGCAAGACGTCACCTCCCTGCCAGAAATCCTCCCGTCCAAGAACATCTGGACAGCAGAGGGATGTTGCCCTTTCCCCTGAAGTGCTTGGCTGAGGGATAACCAGGGCTCTTCCTTGTGAATACTTCCCCCAGGACCGCTCCACATTTCAGCCTCCGGGGGCTTGGACCACAGCTGACTGCTCTGCGCCACCTTTGGCATTATTACCTGCAGAATCCCCAGCAGCATCTGCTCCCACTGCTACACAGCAGCTGGGAATAACCCATCCACATCCCAGCTCGAAGCACTGGGGAAATCCCAGGGTACCTTCCTCTTTGGTGACCACATCCCAATGGATGAGCAGCATCCTTCCCGGGAGGGGATGAGGGGCTTGGGTGATATTGGGGTGCTGGTGTGAGCCACTGAGGTACATTGTCTTCCCACTCCTTTTCCCAGGGGCTTTGTTTTTGTGGGTGCAGGAGAACCCCAAGTGGCTTTGAATTCAGTTGGGGAAAAAAGAAAAATCAACAGGAGTTTTGAGCTGGGAAAAAAGAATAAGGCTGAGAAAAGCTGTGGCCAGTAGCTTGGCTTCCTCCAAGCAGCAGGTCTGATCCATGTCTGCAGAGCAACGGGATGTGGAGTGCTATGGAAAATCCCCTCCAGAGAGCCACAGCCAGTCCATGCAGCTCCACCTCAGAGCCTCGGGGCAGCAGTGGCTGGTAAAGTGAGGACATCAGAGACATCCGAGGGGACATCTGTGGGGCATGACAAGCCATGAGGTGAAGCAGCTCAAGGCATGGAAGCCACATTGAAGGGGTTTAAATGCAGGGATGAGCTTGGGTGAAGTAGTCCCACGCACAGCGGAATGAACCCCAGGTCCCTCCATTGGCACAGGGAAGCAGCCAGGGCTGTTGGAGCTCCTGCCTGGTGCAGCTGAGCATTGTCCTTGTCAAGGCCACCTTCCTTCCCGACGCCCGAGTCCCTCCTCTCCTGCGCACCTGCCGTGCTGCAGCTCGACAGCCTCGCCCTGCCCGGGGGCCGTGGGCCAAGCTGGACCCGTGCCTGCCGCGGTGGTTTGGAGATGACAGAGCACATCCAAGGGCACAGTGGGAAGCGCTGCAGGGAGGCAGCTGGACACCCACATCAGGAGCTGCCCACTCCCACTGGAGTGCCACATTCCAAACCCCTCGGTGGCTGCTCCAGTGCCAGCAGTGACAGGGACCTGTGTCTGTGTCCCCGATGATGTGAGGCTGCGGGGGGGGGGGGGGAGGGAGGGACGGACCCCAAAATGCAGGCAGGAGCAAGCTGAGCTCCAGTTCCAGCAGCACAGCTGGGGAGGCTACATGATGCAGTTCCAAGGAGGTTTTGGTCCCCAAACCTCCCTGCAGGAACAGGAGACTCAGTGAAGGACAGGTGCTTTCCCCCTAGGCTGCTGTCCCCAGCAGGCTGAGCCTCATGGCACTGCAGCGCTGGAAGAAACTGTTTTCTCACAAAACAATTCTGGTTTGTGCATTTCCCCCCCTTTTTGGGGCTGGCAGTGGTAGAAACAGGGGTGTCCTGCCCAGATGTGACTCCGTGGGAAGGTGACATCCCCATAGTGGACACGGTTTTTGCCAGCATCCCCAGGGAGAGATTTTGGGAGGCTGGGGAGCAGGCAGGCAGAGACCAAGCACTCCAGACGTGGAGGGACCATTCTTCAGCCTGCTCCGGGCGTGGGACACCCGCTCTGTCACTCCTGGCAAGGGGGTGGCCCTGGGGCCAGTCTGGTGGCCATGCTGCCCCACTAATTCCAGGTACCAAGTGTGGGGCACTGCCGAGGCAGGGAGATGGAGAGGACCGAGGGTGGACACTGGGCACCCCGGGAAGGGCAAGACGCCCAGAGCAGCACCCAGAGGTGACAACAGCCCCGAGTGAATCCCAGCTCTGAAGGCACCCAGGGGACGTGTCAAGGAGACCCAGGATATCCCGGGCTCAGCGTCCCATGGGCTGAGGACTCCCAGTGGGGTCCAGTTCTGGGGCTCTCCGTCCTTTCTCGACGGGGAGATCCTGGGGGACCGATTGCTTCCCCGACCCCAGAGCTTCAACGGACGGGGCTGTGCCGCGGAGACTCTCCATCACCCCGGAGACTCTCCATCACCCCCGAGACTCTCCATCCTGGAGTCTCTGCATCCCGGGGGCTCTCCATCACCCCGGGGGCTCACCGTCACCCCGGGCTGCGGCAGTGGAGGCTCTATCCTCTCCTCCTGGATGTCCAGGGACTCTTTACCCCCCCTCCCCCTTCAGCCCCGCGCCCCTAGGGATGCTCAGCCCGCTGCCCTCCCCGCCGGTTTTTTGAGGAGCGAAGTGTCCCGCGCGCCCCGGGACTGACCGTCCGCGTCGAAGTGCCGCCAGATGTCGAGGAACTGGGAGGCGGTGAGCTCGGCCAGGTGGAGGTGCGGGGCCTGCTGCGGGCCGGCCATCCCGCTCCCGATCCCGCTCCCGATCCCGCCGCTCCCGATCCCGCCGCCGCCCGCAGCCGCCTTTTATACCCGCCGCCGCCGCGCCGCCCGCCGCCGCCAGAGGGCGCCGCCGCTCCGGGACACCGGCCGGGCACGGGGGACAGCGGGAGAGCGGGACAGGGGGACAGCGGGACACACGGACAGCGGGTACCGGGACAGGGGGACAGCGGGACACACGGACAGCGGGTACCGGGACAGCGGGTACCGGGACAGGGGGACAGCGGGACACACGGACAGCGGGTACCGGGACAGCGGGACAGCGTGACACACGGACAGCGGGTACCGGGACAGCGGGTACCGGGACAGGGGGACAGCGGGACACACGGACAGCGGGTACCGGGACAGCGGGACAGCGGGACACACGGACAGCGGGTACCGGGACAGCGGGTACCGGGACAGGGGGACAGCGGGACACACGGACAGCGGGACAGCGGGACACACGGACAGCGGGTACCGGGACAGCGGGTACCGGGACAGGGGGACAGCGGGACACACGGACAGCGGGTACCGGGACAGCGGGACAGCGGGACACACGGACAGCGGGTACCGGGACAGGGGGACAGCGGGACAGCGGGTACCGGGACAGCGGGACATGGGGACAGCGGGACAGCGGGACACATGGACAGCGGGTACCGGGGACAGGGGGACAGCGGGCCACACGGACAGCGGGTACCGAGACAGCAGAACAGGGGGACAGGGGGACAGTGGGACAGCGGGATAGGGTGTACCGGGACAGGGGGACATGGGGACAGCGGGACAGCGGGTACTGGGACAGGGGGACAGCGGGACAGCGGGACAGGGGACAGCGGGACAGGAGGACACCCAGACATCGGGACAGTGGGACACCCTGACAGCTGGACAGCAGGACACCGGGACAGCAGGACAAGGGGACACCCAGACATCGGGACACTGGGACAGAGGGATATCAAGATATCAGAACACTAGAACATCAGGATACAACATTGGGACACCAGGATACCAAGATGCTGGGACACCTGGACATTCCAGGACATTAGGACACCGGAATGCCAGGACACTGGGATACTGAGACACCAGGATACTGGGACACTGGGAGCAGCACTGGGCACAGGAGTCGGCAGCCCGTGCCCTGACACTTGTCCTTGCCCTGTCACCTAACCCTATTCTCTCACCTACCACTGTCCCATGACATCTACTCCTGCCCTGTGTCACCTATCCCTGTCCCACACCAGCCACACTGCTTAATGCCACCTACCCCTCTCCCTGACACCTCACTGCCCTGTCACTCTGCCCTGCTGCCTCCTCCTGCCTGTCACTCCATTCCTTCCTCAAGTCCCTGCATCCCTTCCTGTGCCACGGAGTCCTACCCCAGTCACCATATCCGTGCCCTGTGTCACCACATCTGTGTCATTGTCCCCCTGCCTCATGGCAGCTTCATGGCTTCTGAGTTGCTGGTCCTGGCAGGAGGAGCAGGGCAATGGCAGTGCCAATGTCACCACCACCAAGGGACCATGCAATGGCCACAGCAGGGTCACTTGCACCCATGGCTGGAGTGAGGACACAAAACATGGGCCCTGCAGACATCTTTTGGAGGAAAAAACAAGGAATCCTGAGATCAAGGCTCTGCCATCTCTTCTGGAGCAGGGCTCCTTGGGGTAGAAGGGATGCTCAGCCAAAAACACATTTCTCACCCTGGCTCCCCTTGCCCATCACCAGCTGGTTGTGGGATTTTCTTTTCCCAAGTTTTCCCAAACGGCAGGGAAGTTTCTAGGCCCAAACAAAACAGCCACACATGGGGTTTGTCACTGGCTCCAGCGCAGCCTGCCCAGGGGAAGCGTTGCCATGGCTACAGGGAAAAAAAAAAATCAGATCCAGCAAGAAGGCTGAGCTGATGGAAGTGCTTAATTAAAGATGAGAAGGCATCAGGGAAGTTCAGATGTGCGCAGAGCAGGGACGCAGGCAGCAGCAGGCAGCTGCTGGGAGTTATTTGGGGCACTGCCCATCCTGCCGGGTGCTGGTGACTCTTATTTTTGGCTTTTGGCTGGAAGAACACAGGGGGTGAGGTGCTTCCTCTGAATGGCAGGGGCCGGGAGGGGCTCAGTGCAGTGGGGATGGAGCCACACCTGGGCTCTGACGCTGTGGGAAGCTGAGGCAGGGCAGGACACGACCTCAGGCAGGGGAAGAGATGCTGTGCCAGCATCCCATGAGGAAAGGCACACTGGGACACCAAGCAGTGCGATGGCCTTTTCTTCTTCCCTGCTGCACAATGCAACCTTCAGGCACACAAGGGACACTGAAGGGTGTCCTGTGTATTCCATTCACATTTCCTGTGGTTTGGCACAGAAATTAGTCGAAAAAAGCCTCTTTTTCCCATTATTGCAGCACAATTTTCCCCAGCAGAGCCCATTGCTTTATTCTCCCACACCCTCAGAGCTGATTTCTCCTGAGGGCTGAGAGGGGACATTCACTGCTTCTGCAGGGCTGGGTTTAGGAATGTGTCCCCAGTTGTGCCCGGGCAGGGGAGAGAATGGGCACAGGGACCAACACTGGTTCATCATCTGCTCCATAGGGAGCAGAGCTCCAGCCCAGCACAGGGATGGCTCTGGGTCACCAGCCATTCTTGTTGCTCCATGACTCCCCCCTCTCTGCTAACAAAGAGCTGAGGTCGCTCCAAGCTGGGGCCTGGGAGCAATATTTGGGCTCCAGGTGTACTCTCCCCCTTCTCTGGGGAAATGCTTTCCCAAGCTGCCTCTCTGAAGCAGCTGGCAGAGCAAGAGAGGCTCATTGCTGTAGGAAGGGATTTGCTGAGGCTGAGAAAGACTTTTAGAGAGGGCTGTGAAGCTTCAGGAAAGGAAAGCAAGGGGTTGTTGTGCTGCTCTTTGAAGCCATCTCCCCCATGGGTGTCCAGGCACTGGGATGTCCCTTCTGCAGGAGAAAAGGCTGGATGGTTTCCTCCAGCCTTCACCCCTGTCCCACCACCTAGGAAAAGGTTCTTCACCCAGAGAGAGGGTCACAGTAGCCACATCACCAACCCTGACAGAGTTTAGGAAGCATTTGGGCAACACTCTCAGGGGTGATGGGATCCATCACATCAACACACGATGGGATTCTTGGGATGTCCTGTGCAGAGCCAGGATTTGGACTTGATGTTCCTTGTGGGTCCAACTCAGGACAGCCTATGATTCAATCTGAACATGCCATCAGATTGTGGAAAGAACAGACCATCATGCTGCTTACAGAGCCAGGACTTAATTCAGCAGCACTCTGAGATCAACCCACAGCCATGACCCACATCATTCCCCCCTGCTGCACATTCATCACAGCAGGGGAGAGTTTAGCTCTTTCCTGCAAATGAAATCCTTGCAGTGAAGACCTAAAGCTTCTGGAAAAAACCCCAAACAACACACCACTACAGCAGATTCTCCTTAATTCAACTGCAGGTTTTCAATAAAGAGAAACATCTAAGGGAAATTTGATAACTTGAAGGCAAGGCACACGCTCGCTTCTGAGCTGAGACAGCACAGGTTTTTAAAAGCTTTCTGATTTACTTTTAAATAGGAAAGAATGCAAAAAGCAAACCTCATGTGAAAAACAAAAAGCAGGAAACCGAGGCTTGCAAAGGAAACAGGATTAATCACACCATCAGATTTTTTGGGCTACAGGGTTGTTTCTCTGATAACAGCAGAGATCTCTGCTTAAACACTCATGATATGGTCCAGCCAAGGGCTGTGGCAGAGATTTCTCCTCTTGGCCTCACACTTTTATGTGCATCTCACATGAAGGCATCAATATAACACCTCTGTCTTCTCCAGGGGACTGGAAACAGCAGGACCCTGTGATCTGGAAAGTTTTCTCTGGACTGATGAGCAAAAAAAAAAAAAAAAAAAAAAAAGGCTGGCACAGAGGGTGAGGCAGACTGGCTCATGAGTCCATGGCTGTGAGTGAGTAAAGGAGGAGCTGTGCCAGCTCTGCCCTGCACTGGCACAGGTGTTCCATATGTCCCTTTGCCACGGGCACAGCCACATGTGACAGCCCGTGCTGGTGGCATTCCCTAATCAGGCAGCACTTGGGCTCACTGCCAGCCACAGCACTGAGACAGCAAGGACCATCATGTCATTTGGGGCTCTTTTACCACTTGCCAGGTGCCTCAGCTTTTCATGCATCTTTCAGCTTATCTCTATGACCACAATGCCCTGGACTTCAGAAGCAGGTAAGTGGCACAGAGTGACAGAGTGGAGAAAGTTGAGGTTGTCATTTCAGCCATGGATGTTGCCAGAAACCACCAAATGCACTACACAAAAGGCAGAGCATGAAGGGAACAGTGTCCTGCCTCCAGCATAGATGACTTGTTGCTCTGGCATTACCACAGCCCACTGATTTTCCAGCTGCTCAGAAGTTGTGGTACTTTGGTTCTTAGTATTTTTTCCATAAGTTTGTCAGCCTAGTGGGATCAGTAAGAAATAGCTGTGCCAAGTGCTGGTCAAATGTTGGTCCTGCTTATCCCGAGCTTTGTGTTCTGGTCCCCCAGGGATGTGGTTCTGTGGGATTTCCCTGGGTTATCCTCCAGCCTGGATGTAGGGGGAGGAGTTAAGCACCTACTTTCTTTCTAACCAGTGGCATTGGCACAGCAAACAGAAACAGAGTTTTCAGAATCACAGCAGGTTTAATTTCCTCACAATTCCTTCCCCACAGGTCTTGCCCATCTTGCATCACCATACTTCAGACTTTTGAAATTCATCAGCATCAAAAGAACCCAAAATTGTATTAAAAGTATCTCCAAAGCCAGATGAGCTCACTGTGTTTTGTTTTTCCCCTCATACCTGCAAATGAATAAGATACTTTCCAAAGCGCCCAGGGCCTCTTCCTCTTACCATTGACAAGTACAAAAATAAGGATGTTTATGCAAAGTTTGGGCTATCCAAGCCAATTCTGGCCAGCTGAAAGAAGAGCCTCAAACTATTTAAAGGCTCAGATGAAATTTAGATTTTTTTTTTTCTTAAACAGACAAAATTTGCTGAAGATTTAGCTGTATGGTGATTTTCAGGTTCAATTTTAAGTTGCATTTCAGCTGTATTCAGACACAAGAGCATGGTATCTGCCTCTGGTGCAGCTGAAGAGAGGAGCAGGCTGGCCTGCTGAAAGCAGGTGCTGCTGCCAAGCTCCTCATCATCATCTCAAACCCTGCCTGAGAAGTACCAGCACAACAGCAGGTTTTTTTGGATGCTTCCCTTCACATCCCAGCCCAGCCTGACTCTGATTAATTAATGGAGTTTGCTGAAATCCCAGCCTTAGCTACTCTGGCTGCTGCTAGCTACAGCGAACTGCACAGCTGCCTTCCACTCCCACTTGAGAGACTCTGTATTTACCAAGTATTAATTAGATGAATGTGAAGCACCATTTTCTAGGCAGGGGAAATTATCTGCTCTCTCCCTGCCCTGTAACAAGCTCATACTGGGACAAGTCTGAAAAGGGAGCAGGTAGAAGTGGCTCCTTCTTGCTCTGCACATCTGCCACTTTTCATATTTCCCTACTCGTAGTGCTCCCCTTGACAAGCACTTCACTCCTCTTGATCTGGAAAGGGAACAGCATTGTGAAAGATGGAGCTGGAGCCTCTCTCCCTTTGCAGACCACCACCAGAACTGGTCCCAGAGACTGTCCTGACAGTCAGACCCACAAAATGGGAAGAGCTGCCGTCTCTGAGGGCTCCTCCAAGTGCCAGGAGCTGCTGAACAAGTGAGTCTGCCAGGAAAGCACAAGCAATGAATCCCTCCCTTCCACAAGTCCTCCAAACCAGGCTGGGCAGATATTTCTCAGGGCTGACCACAGGTAACATTGCCCAGGAGGAGACAAGGGGGCCACCCCAAGATCTCCCCTACACCTGAAGTGCTACCATAGAATGGAAAACATTCACAGCAAAACTGTTCCTCCTGGTGGCAACATCTGCACCATGGATACTGCAGCTGACACCAGTAATTGCAGCATGAAAGGCTTCAAGCAAATACCCATCTGGAAAAAAATGGAAGAAATGTCATGGAAGGCTGAAGGCTGTGACGGAGGGCAAGTGTCAACTGGTCAGCTAAATTTAGGAAGGCAGGTTGGGAGCTCTCCATGACTGGTTGGGTGTCTTCAGTTCAGACCACTGAGTCAACTAAAAACATTAAGCTATGACAGTGATGGGCTTTATAGAGAACTACAAGATAAATGAAGGGAAAAAGGTTATCTAATAATTACTGTCACTGTTTCACATGCAGCTGCATCCCCAGCTCAGCTTGACCTTTGAGGAACAATGAATAATGCACCATTCTGGTGAATGTTCCCCCTTTCTTGACAGACCATCAACACACTGGTAAGGGACAACCTCTCCTGTTTGTCCTTTAATCATTTGGTTTGGTTCATTTGCTTTATGTAAGAGGACCAAGAAAGTCTCAGAAAAATATCATACCTGTTTCAAAATATTTCCCCTGTAATTTCACATTGCTAAAATCCACAAACCATTGGCGCTCCAAAATCTGCTGCAGGGACAGCAGCAAAGCTCATGTGAAACATGGGATCAAACAGATCTCTCTGTCTTTGGGCACCGACAGGAAACCAGTCTGCAGTGCTGAAGCCACTGATCTCCAAGACATCCAGAAACTGATCAAAACTAGGGAGAGATGGACCTGGATTCTGCTTCCAGCTTGGCAATGTTTACATGGTGCACAGGTAAGCCATGCCTTGTACTGAGCTGAATTTTCATGTCCTGCTAAATTGGGCAATAAAACAAAATAGAGAGGTGTGAGGAGTGCTGGGGATGTGCTGCATTGTAGCAAACAGCTACTAAGCTCTGCAGCTGGTGATGAGGTGCCAAGGATGAGGAAAGAGTGGCTCTTCTGGAAGACCTTCTGGGAGGGGAAGTCACACAATGACTTCCCCTGGCAAAGCTGTAAAATCAATGGCGATTCACCTGCTCTGCACCATTGCTTGTTCCAGGCAGATCTCATCTTTATCCTGGCCCATTTCATGTATCCAAAACTCATTTTTTTCCTGGGCTTCCACTGGTTTCAGACAGTGAAAAGCAGGCCCAGCAGGCACCAAGCCCCATGACCAGCTCTTGACCTGGCTCATGTGCAGTGGGGAGCAGAGACTTGGGGCAGGGGGGTGTCCCAAGAGAGACAGCTGGAGGTCACAGTCTCTGGGGCTCTGCTGACACTGGGGTTTGGGAATGTGCCAGAATGTTGAAGTGCCAGTAAGCTGTTTTGGTCACCAGCTATTAATGAGGGGATCATCCTGGCAAAATTCAAACTGAACCTCTGCACCTAATCAGATAAAGCACAAAGATCAAAAGGTCTATTTAAAATTGGGAGAGAAGGGGACAGTCCCACCAACAGCTCTCCCCCAGCGCTTGGTAGTGTTCACACACGTTATGATATGCAGGATTAATGGCTGGAGGTCATAGAGAGTTTGTGCTTTCCCCCAGTTTCCCAAGGAGGTGGGTGACCAGTTTCTGCAGGGCTTCAGCCCGGACCACCGAGATGCGCAGCACTTCCTCGTGGTTGGCTTTCTCCTGGCTGCTGTAGCTCATCACCGCTTTGTTGGTGATGAGGGAGATCCCAAGGACTCGGAGGCCACAATGCCTGGCCACAATTACCTCTGGGACAGTGCTCATGCCTACAGGAGGAGAGGAAAGGACCAGAATAAGTCAGGATTTACACCAAAACAAAATCTCTCCAAGGCTGCAAACCACAATCCTACCTCCAAGCACACGCCCTTGTCTCATTCCCCACAGCTCTGTGTCTGAACTCTGCAATAGTTAAAGGCTGTGATATGTACAAGGCTCAAATTGCTGCAGACTACAGTTATAACTCTGTTCAGCACAATAAACCTCCTGCATTTGATCCTCGTGCCACAACTCCTTCCTCAAGATGTGTCAGACTGCTTGCAGACTTGCTAAGGAAGTACTGATGTGCTGTGTCATTTGGCTCTTCCTTGGCTAAAAAAGCAATTGCTTTTTATATAAAATATAAAGCTATTGCTTTTTATATAAAATTTATATATTGCTTTTTATATTTTTAGAAATAAAAATGTTTTTGAGGGGAGCTGAACTCCTTTCCGCACATGCAACAAATCTGCAGGTATTAATATACAAACTTCCATGAGCCAGGGGTCATAGAAGGAATCATAGCTGGAGGAATCATATGGATCATGGCACTTAGTTTTCTTTTACACAGTTGGGAAGGTATCCACTATTACCATCCCTAAACAAGACTCATAAGAAAGGCTGGTTTGTAGAGAAAAAGTACAGTGAAAATCTTTGCAATGTCAGAATTAGAAGAAAAATACTAGGAAAAGACTTCATTTTTATTGAGCCCCACTCAGTCCGCCTGAAGTGGAGCCATCTGAGCATGAGAGACTTTGTGTTTGGGAAATAAACACAAAGTTGTGCTGGGATCCCTACCCTGCACAGCTGTAAGCACAGGGACTTTGTGCAGATCCTCCCAGGAGCTGCACTAAGCCACTGCAGAATGAAGCAGAAATACACAGAGCTCATTTCTCTAGCCCCAGGAGACTTAGAGAGTCAAAGACTGAAGCAAGTCAGCCTTGAGCAGAATTAACTGTTCAATCCATGTGCCCAAAGAACCCTGGCAGCCCAGGCTGGCAGCTCACCCACAGCATCAGCTCCCAGCGCCTGCAGCAGGCGGCACTCAGCGATGGTCTCATAGCAGGGCCCAGCCTGCATGCAGTACACTCCTTCCCTGGTGAAGCTCAGGAACCCCAGCTCCTGGGCACTCTCCATCGCCAGCCCAAGCAGATCTTGTTCATAAGCATCTGACATGCAGGGAAACCTCACTCCAAACCTGAAAGGCAGTAAAGGACACAGATGTGTGATAGTGCTACTGCAGAAGTGTTAAGCGCAGACCTGCCATGGATGCAACCTCTCTCATTCTGCTTTTATCATCAGGTAATTCTGCCATCAATCATGGAATAGTTTAGGTTGGAAAAGACCTTCAAAGGCCATCTCATCAAAATCCATGCAGTGAGCAGGGACATCTGTGGGTCTCAGATTCAGTCAAAGAGAGAAACGGAGAGTTTCTAGCCAGGCAGAAGCCTGGGAAAGAGTTGGAAAATAATGTAAATAATTCTTTATCTCTCTTGTTATTCACATTGTTTATAGTTAAGTTCTATCACTGTGTGTCAAGCACCAATGGAGTTGAGTTGTTTTCACTTCAGGACCAATGGAGTTGGTCCTCACAAAGCTCTGTATAAAAGAGCAGTGTATTTTGAATAAACCGGAGTTTTACTCTCAGCAGCTTCTGAGTCCGAGTCTTCTTATTTCCTGTCCTGCCTTGACAGCAACAGACATTTTCAGCTAGATCAGGTTGCTCAGAGTCCTGTCCCACCTGACCTTAAATGTTTCCAGGAATGGGGCACCTACCTGGGCATGACATTCCTGCTAGATCTAGTAATCCAAGACTGTCAGCACACAGAGCTTATGGCTGTTGGAAGGTCTGGCACTACTTCCCTTCTGCAGGAACCCTTCTGGAATAGTTTTTCAAGGGCTCCTGTCTCTAGGGAGCACTGATGGCCAGTCCTCTCTCTCCTCAGTAACTGCTCATGATGTCTGGTAAACATTTCCCACCAGACAGTTGCTGCTCTGAGGCACAGAGTCCCTCAGGCTGTCCCTGGGTGGGAGTTTGAGCCTGGCCTGAAGGAGCATCAGTCCCTGCATTTAAGGCCCATCACAGCAGGCAGCTACTTTACATCTTGGAGCTCCAGGGCCATATTTTAGGTAGCTTTCATCTTCTGCTTCAAGACTGGATCTCTTGCTTTAGGTCTTAAAATAGGTGAGTCCCACTCCTGATGGGGTGAAATCTGCTCTTGACCCAAGGAGAGCAGAAGAAGATGGCAAAGATTGTTATGCTGCCACTGAAGAAACCTGGAAAATAAACTCCCAGCCATGTTCACCAACGCAGTTCAGTACGAGTGGAGCAGGTCCCTCATTTATGTTATTAAAGCTTCTGCTTGTTTACATGTTCTTCCAGCCGAATGCTTAGGGCAGTAGGTGGCTTATTTTGTTTTTATAAACATTAAATATTATATAAATAAAAACAAACTTCCCCTTCTGGTCTAAGGTAATAAGTATTCATCACCATAAAAATTGCTTCCCCTCTCTGAAGGATGGCCAGCAATGCAGAAGCCCAATCTCTAATTTATTAAAAAATATTATTTCCACATCACTTCATTGCCTCTAGTTTTGCTCTGTTGTGCTTAGATAAATCCTTCCCGGTAGCTCAGCTGGACAGGATTTTCAGAGTTTGCTCAGCTAAATCTCTGCAATACTTTGAAACCTGATTCATAAAGACCTTTTGCCCATTTTGTTGCCTTGGTCAGCAGTACAGAAGTCACCTCCCAGAGCATTGCAGTCTTCACCAAGAAGCTGCTTTTGGGAGGCAATGAGGCAGCTATGCTGCCTTTGAACGCTGTCCAGATGCAGTTGTTTGATTGGAGTTTCTCCTCCTGCTCCAGAGCAATTATGCAAGTCCAGAGAGCTTTAAACACACCATGTAGCTTCTCTGCTTTTGATCACTTTCCTCCAACCCACGGCAATACCTACAAAAATGTAAAGATGTTCCACTTCAGATGGGTACTGTCCTCTTGCCATGGAATCGCGGCACAGTGATTATTGCTCCTGAGGCAGCTGCCAGCACCTTTCAGATTCTTTCAGAAGCAAGAGCCAGGTCTGCTGTTACATCAGGAAGGAACTAATTGAAAGCCAGGCAGGCCACTTTACTCTCAGCAGAACTTTCTCTCTGGAAAGATCTGAGGACAATCCAGATGCTTGCCCTGCAAACACGTCCATTTTTTCATGATGGGTCTTCCACCTTACCAGTCTGATAGTATCTTGGAAGGATTTTGGGATCAAAAATTCATTTTTTGAAGGGATCTTGATCCAGTAGCTTGCTCAAAGCAAATCCAAATCTGTTGGCAACTGCAGTTCAGGGGTGAGGATATCTTAGAAGCTCCTCTCTGCACTCTCAGTAAGGTAAAGATTCTGCTACACAGCCAGTACAGGAAACCTGACTTCCCAGTTCAGCCAGCAGCAGGTGGCTTTTGTAGATCTCAAGGTCTCTGAAAAAGCTGCCAAGACAACCACCCCTCATCAGAGCAATGCCTTCAGTGAATACAAAGGCACTCCAGTTTAAAGACCTGGATACAGCAGTGGTGATCAGGAATTTTAAAGGTTTCACCTTTGCTCTGCCCTCCACTTACTGCCTGGCCTCTGCTGTACCCATTCCATCACACCAGAAAAGGCTGTTGATAAATCCAGGCTGGAGGCAGCACAGTTCACTGATTGCTCAGTTAAGAGGAACCAACAGAGAGAAGGGCTGATAAGAAGAGGAGCAGTGGGTGTCTTTAGCAGATGGTACAGCTGGTCATGTCAGGAGAAGGATCAGAAGCCTAGTTGTACAAAACAAAACCTTCTGGGGGTTTGTGTGTGAGCTCCTTGTAGGCTTGTAAAAGTAAGCAACAGCCAAGGGAAGGCAGGGCAGGCAGCACAGCACATACAGCTATTGCTGTAACTCTTCCCTTGTGGTTACCTGGAGCCAAACTCTGCCTCTCAGTAAATATTTGTCAGCAGGCACAACTGGCAGTGCCAGCCCACGGCTGAAGGAAGAAAAGATTCATTGGTAACAGTGGAGCCGACGCCTTCTTACCGCTCATCATTCGGTCCACGCAGGGGATTCTGCCCTCCCAAGCCAAACAAGCTGATGTGATCCCTTATGAACATGATGTCCCCCACTTGGAAGTGGGGATTCAGTCCTCCAGCAGTATTTGTGACAATCAAGATCTCCACCCCCAGGAGAAAGAACACCCTGATGGGAAAGGTGATCTGCAAGAACCAAAAGCATATGTGCAATGAGTATCACAGTCAGCAGACAGCTACTGCTGCTGCATTTGTAATGCCACAATTTGTGCATGCAAAGAGTCTACATAGGGAGACAAAACAAGCAATTTTAAACATTCCTCTAATTTAAATAGAATGTTAATGCTTTTTAAACAAATTAAATATAATCTTGCAATGAAACAAAGTCTCGCATTAAAATCCAAGACCACAGTTGCACTAAGGTCAAATAAAGGTGGTACGGAAAGAACATGCAGATAGTTTTTGCTCACTGCCAAGGTCTTGCAGAGATCAAACCACTGTGCTGATTGAAGTAACTATTTATGCACATGGACTTGGAGAGTAATCCAAAGCTAAGGATCAGTTGGGAGCTGGAGAGAAAAAAAATTAAAAAGTTTGATTTTGAGGAGTCACAAAGGAATTTGGATGATGCATGCTATCAATCAAATGCTACTGTGAGCAAAACATTTCCTAGTAATGGACACCACCTCTTCAAGAAGTAAGTTAATTTTAATAGACTAACATGTCTTGATAAAGCTAAGTTTGTATTGAGTGATTTTAAAATAGCTGTTTTTCTAAAAGAAGTTGGGTGGTACCAAAAATTACAGTTTATATCCAAATACAAACAACCTCAATGCAAAAAAGGAAAATCACAGAGCTATCCAAATAAAAAAAGAGCCAATAAATAAATATTATTGTTGTTTTCTAGCAGGAAAGTACATATATGGTAGGTAACATAAATCTCCACACATTCCAGTATGTTAGCTGGGAGGTTATAGTAGCTTGCAGTATCCTGGGAACTTTTTCTAGGAAAAAAAAAAAAGCTGTAAACTATATAAATGCAATAGAAGATTAAAATAGATTATTCTTATTGAAGTTTTCTCATTGCTGATTTAAATCATGATTAAACTGACTAAGTTAAAGCATGTAAATTCATCTGCCTTATATGATTAATTATTTCTCCCTGTGAGAGTAGCAGGGTCAGCCAATTTGTATGGCTGTGCGGCATCTTCTTCACTCAGCAGAAGCCAACTACCTCCTGGTTTGAACTCCCAATTCAATTTTTTGGGGGCAGATCTGAAATCTAAGAAAGACTCATTTCAAGAGCAATGTAAGTTCATTGCAAGAGCTACCATCCTGCAGCTAGATAGCAAGGCAAGCAGTCACTTCTGCAGCTTTTACAATGCATCTCCCCTACGTGAATATTTTCCTTAAGGAGAACTCACCATGCTGAGAGAGTAGCCTTCGTAGGAGTGGAAACGTCCCTGCATGCACACGCAGGGCTGTCCATTCAGCTCCCCAAACACCAATCTGCCAACATGCCCTGACACTGGAAATTAACACAGTCTCATTTTAGTCACAGGTCTCAAGGAATTTGACTTTAGAGGGATCTGTTAGTTGATGTTTTTGCTTTGCTGCAGGGCCAAGCACTGCAAAAGCAGGAGCTGGAAATCAAATAAATATATAAACCTATAGATACACCTAAATAAATAGCACCTATGTCTGTGCTATATTTATGGTTTTTTACTACAGACACACATTTGGTCGGTGTGGGAGGTTGGGAGGTTTGCAGACCTGAGTGATCCCTGTGTGGGGCTCTGCTGCAGGCTGCTGGTGGGTGGGTGCTGATGCCCTGGGCTGTGCTCACCTGAGCTCCGTGGGAAGTGAGGGATGTCCTCATACAGGAAGACTGTCCTGTTCTCCAACACATCAGCCAGACCTCCCAGCCCAGAGCCGCAGACGAGGGCGATCCTGGGCTGCTGGGCAGCACGGGCACGCAGCCAGTCTGCTGCCTCCTTATACACCTCGTAGCTATTTCTGCAGGAGGAGAACAGGTCAGTGAGACTGCTAGCCCATTCCAAGAACAATCTTTAAAGGATAAAACTCCTGAAAAGGTGCAGAGAAAAAGAAATTTCATTAAGACTATAATAATAGAAGCTTCACTGCTATTATTGAAGATGCATCACTTTTAATCTCATATATTTTACCCCTGACTACGGGGAAATAATTTGAATCCCCTTGGCTGGTTTCATTCTGTAGATGAAGAATGGCTAATGATACCTAGATCACAGAAATGTCACAAGGTATAACCACTCCTGCTTCTGATGGGCTCTGTTCTCTCCCGAGTAACTGAAGAAAGGCAAAAGCACAATTAGACAGAGAAATTCCAATCTGTATGAGTGTGCATGGGGATGTCCAGCCTGTGATGGGGAAATACAAGTGTGTGGAGCTCTGAAGACACCTGAACAACACAGCTGGAATGCTGTGCTGATTAAGGACTAGACACTGTCATCTGCAGAAGGTAAAGATTCAGGTAAACTTCTGAGACATGGGTGAAGCATCATCTACAGAGATGGAGAAGCCAATCTCTGTAAGTGCTGAGCGCCATCAGCTCCCACTACTTCCATCTAGGCTGGTGCCACATGTCAGACACCCACCTCCTCAATACCTCGTGCCTTCAGTACAGAAGGATAAACAGGGAGAGTTTACTCAGCTTCTTCTCTCCCACAGAGTGGGCATGGGATCACACCTGCAGTCCAGACATAGCCAGAGGCCCAGTGACATCAGTCTCCATCAAAACAAGTGAAAACCAGGAACCTGGGCTCAAGAGTTTAAAGTGATTCAAGAGGGGGACTCAGCAAATACCTTGGTTATAAAAAAGTCTAATGCAGCAGGGAGCCCCATTGCCTGAAGGTGGGATAGAAATTGGCATTACAGTGCCTGTTGTACATCTGTCTCATGGGAAAGGAGAAGGGTTCAACTTTTAACCTCTTAGCCCAGTATTCAGATGCCTTAATCACAGTTTTGAAACACAATCAATAGCAAAATAATCCTATAATCCTGTTTCCAATAGGACAATGCAGACATGTTCTGAAAGTCAATATCAAGGTTGATTGGAAACTATCCTCAAAAGCAGGAGTACTTGTAGCAGTTCTTGGAAGCAACTCAATCATTACCATCAATGAGTAGAATTAATGATTGTACATGGTAGAGAAGTGGGTCCTGGAGTGAACCCACAGGCAGGGGCAGCTGTTCTCTGTATGAATAGTCAATCTGATTATTGAAAGGTGAGAAAATCAGATACTGTGAGGCTGCAGGTGATGTAAAATTGACTGGAGGTGCTGATAAGCACTCACTATCTATCTAGGAATGTTTCTTTTGGTTCTTTATTATCAAGTCTCTTTTTTCAAGAGTTGTAAACCCCAGTAATGTTGTAATGCTGCTCTCAGCAGTCTTAGAGGACAGGCAGAAAAGCTTAGGCAGTGGTGCTCCTCACTCCAGGAAGTCTCAGGCCACTAAGAGGATTGGTTCTTCCAACTAAAGTACCAGATATGCTTGTTCTTTCTTTACACTGACAGGGTCAGTAGTTATTGCACAGGTGTTTTCTGTGAGCATTTAGCCTCTTAACTGTCTAGTTACTACTGTAAGTATCTTCCAACATAAGATACATTGAACTTATGGTCCTAGTTATAAACTGTAATGTCAAAAATACACAAAAATGTCATAAACCTACAATCCAATGGGAAGAAATAACTTCCATACACATAGATTAAAATGAAGAGTCATACTTAGCTGAAGTACTTTCCAAAGGGAAAGTTTGGAAAGGAGAGAGTTTATTTACCATCACATACTGAATTTTTCTAAGTGCATCATGAGCTCCTGAAATAAGCAGGAGCTGTGAAAATGACATTAATAAAGACTACACTTGACTACGTTATCACTTGCTTCCAGACAAAAGCTTTAAAAGTGTTTTACATATATTAATGAACAATTCCCCCCAGTTTCTCTGTTGAATAACTGTAATCCTTGTTTAGAAATTCAAGGGAGCCAAGAGAATTTATATGTAATGCCCAAGGTTTTGACATACCTGTGGCAGGCATGAGAAAAGAAGCAGGTCACCAGAATCTGCTCTTCCTCATGACCATAATACTGCTTGTTTCGGTATTTTTTTAAGTGCATAAACCATTGCAAAATGACATTAAAGAATGGATATTATTCCTATATCCTCAGAAATTTTAGGAATGTGGGATGGAACCCATTCAATGTCTGCTGAAGACATCAGGACTGACAAAGCTATGACAAGATACAGTGAAATGTTTTCCTTTTAAACAGAAAATATTAAAATGCTTCTTAACCAAAGAAGTAAATCTCCAGTGCTGCATATGTTTCCCTGCCTGAAAGGAGCTCCAGCAAGAGCACAGGGGCCTGGCAGAGCCCTGTCCATCCCAAAAGCTTTGGGCACATCAGAGCTGTCCCCAGTGCTGAGAGCACAGCGATGCCAAAATTAATCTGCTTGCAGTATTTAGCTTTCAGAAACCTTCCGGATGACATCAAAAGGACTGGCAAGCACTGATAATTTCTGAATGCAAGGGAGATACCTGCTCAGCAGGAGCAAAAGGGGAGCGTGACCCGTGGGTCACCAAGCAGAGTGTTTGGCCTGGAACTGCAAGAGCACAAGGCCTGTGCAAGCTTTTTGACAGCTTGAATTAATACATGTAGCACAAAGGCCCCTCTAGCTGCTCTAACAATGCACACCTAATAATAGTGCTTGGTAGCATTGCTTTGGATTAAATCACAGGATCAGCTGAAAACACAATCCCCTTTATTGTGATTGCTGTCATCCACTGGAGAAACACATCTGTTGCAAAGCACAGGACTGTCACCGGTGACAGATCTTTTATGGCATGAAAAAAACCCCACTCTTATTTGCTTCTAAGTTGGCCGAAAGCAAATCTATGTAAAAAAGCAGACATATCCCAATATACAGCTAAAGCATTACGTTTGGGGGCACATGGCCATATGTATTCACAGTCTGTGCCTCTCCACAGGAGATATTTGCCTCTTCTGGCCCGTAACCTCTCCCAAGGTCACCTACTCACTGCCATATTTCATAATACCAGCACCTGCACAGGCAGATGGCCAGATTCCTCTCCAATAATAAGATGTTTACTTCTGAGCAGCCTTTGTCTGACATTTATTGAGTGCCCAGTAGAAAGGAAACAAGGTGAGGAAAAGCAATGTAATTTTGTTAGCCCCATCCAGCTTGGACATCCGTGCATCCCCTATTTCACAGCACCTTACCTGTCTTCCTCAGCATAGGCCATCCTCCTCCTCTCTGGTTAACCAAAAGAAGGGGATGGTTGCTGGAAATGGAGCTGCAGGGTTGTATTTGACCAAAGAGCAGAGGCCTATTGAACCTGCAGAAGCTGCTGCTGTCTCTGGCAGTGAGTCAGGGAAGTGTGTCCCAGCTTCTCTCTGCTGTCCCCTGAGCATCTCTAATCCCTGAGTAGGAGGGGCATGGTCAGGACATCTGCTTTTCTGGCCTCACCCCACATGACACACATGCTCTAGAGCTCTGCAGAAAGCTTACATGCATGCACACACACACTGTAATGCAGATTAAGCCTAGAAATTTCACACACACGCACACAACTTTTCAGCGGCTGACAAGGGATCTGCCTGGATCTGCAGCTCTTGCATCACCTGGGAACCAGCTGGAGTCACCTGCTCCCGTGCAATTCAAACCCCTGGGAGTGTGCAGACTCTCTGAGATGACCTGTACCACCTACCACTGACACCAGACCTTTCCACATCTCGCATCATTACCTTCCCGTTCTTTCATGGCAACCAGGGGTGATGACCCATTAGCTCCCCTCAGGGCTTTTGGTTCATATCTAATTGCCTCACCCTTCCCAAAGGGAAGTACTTCTTTGAGATATGCTAAACCTCCGTTCAACAGAATATGGGGAGACACAGGAAAGAAGACAGACACCCCATCTGTCCCTTTAATTTTAGCTTTGCTATGTATGAAAACAAATATAAAAACAACCCTGTCATATGGATCTGTTTGTGCATCGGCGTTTGATCCCAACAACTGATGTGAACCACATTTTACAGAGCCAGAGATGTTTCCAAGACAATTGAATGCCAAAAAAATTCAAGAAAAGCAGTGATGAGTAGAGACCTTACACGCCCTAGCTGAAAGGCCACATCTACAATATGCATTCACAGCTTAATAGATCCAAAAAGGACACATGGGGGTATAATTCATAAATATCCCAAGCAGGGACAAAACCTCAATTAGAACTTGTCAATTCTTAGACAAATCACCCAGACATTAACAAAAATTCAGAAAACTGGGCAGCACCCATTTCAGGTCTTGGATTTCTTAGTTCTTACATTCCTCTTTCCTTTTTGATCTTGAAGACCTTGCATCAAACAGACCATTGTGGGCCCCAAAAAATGTCTCTGAGAGCTACAAAACCAAACAAGGTAATAAATGCACCAAGAAAAAACCAGGACATTTTTAGAGGGAGATTCATATTGGAAAGCAGAAACTGAGCAATGCCACCGCAGACTGGGAATCTGCAAAAACCAGCAGAATTTAAAAATCCAATCCTGTTTTATTTGTTGAAAAATACAGTTGGTGCTGAAGAAATAGAAAATGTATCTGAAGAGAAATCATAATGAGGGCCTTTCCCCTCAAGTTCTTGACCTGCCTTTCTCCCTCAAGTTCTCACTTCCATTTAGTTCTTGCTTTCTCTTAGAAAGCTTAAAATGCCTCTTCTACAGAGATAAGCAGGTGGAGTGCTGCCACATCAGGACCCACAGTACATTGCTGCACTGGCATGGTGCATCTTGCTCTTGGTTTGCTGGAGGCAGTGGGAAAATTAGCATTAATAATAATTAATATAAATAATTTCCCCTTCTATGCCCTCTTTCTAACTCAGTTTTTATCATGTTTCCCCTCATTTTTCAGATATGTCTCCTTTTTGTAATCTCATTCTTGTACTTATGAATCTTGGCCATATCTATCTCTGCCTGTTCTAGGTATATTCTCCTTTTTCCAGCATTGTTTTTCTGCACAAAACACAGCAGACTGAGAGCAGAGATGGTTTTAGGTAGATTTAACTGCACCAAACCCTGTGCCCAAAGAGGGCCCACATTGCTTGGCTGTGAGCCAATATGCCAAAGGACTCTGCAAGTCACCATCACCCCAAGCAACATTCACCCAAACCTGAGCCACTTACCAGCTCACTCAAGTCTTTCTGCCCTCTGGAAGTCCAGGCTCCTCTTGCCACTACTCAGGACTTCTTTGAAACCCATTATTTGCTGCCTTTAAATTAAATTACAGAGCAATGTTAGGCCCTTAATGTTGATTTTCCATATAGCTTGTTGGTATCAGCAGAGTTCTGATGCCCCCCAGATATGTTCCCTTCTTCAGCCTTAATCTGATTACATTCATTAATCTGATTTTTTTTTTTTTTGCAAAGCAGACAAGAGAGATCAGACAGCCTGAGAGCTCTTCCCAGTTTGCTCTCATCTAAGACAATCTCCTTCCTAGTTTGGATTTACATGGAAAACAAGATTATCAAAAAGAGGCCATTTTATCTATCTTTCTGCAAGGTCTGTTATTTAACAGCAACAGAAATTACTTGAGTTTTAACCTGTAATGCTGCAGTGGCTGGACAAGTGCAAGATAAATGTTCACTCTAGTAGGACAAAATTAATTTGAGCACTGAGGACATTCATGCCAATTAGATTGCAGGGAATGCTCCAAATCAGATTTATCTAGAAGAAGCAGGTATTGAATAGGTTGCATAATGTTGAAAAAAATTATTGAGTCTCTGTCCTGAAGGAATCTCAGTTGTCTCTGTCTGTATGTGTCTGCAGCAATTTGTATCTATAATCCTGATGTTACTGCCTTGGCTGTCATTCAAGCCCTGCTTCTGTAGTGAGACCTCAACTGCTACAGGATGCAGATACAATCACCTGAAATCATTTTCTGACAATGCTGTACATTCCTACAGCAATTTCCATCTAAAGAAGCGTCGTGAAGTATTTTGCAAGCATTTCATCAAAGCATTTAATTAATGCTTTAGGGTAAGTCTCCACTTTCCTGTGTGCTGACATTATCACTCTATCAAATTATCTTGCAGCCTTCTCACACGTACTGCACATCACTCTTTTGGGAATGGGAACTGAACTGCAGAAATATTCACAGAGTGTCTACACAGTGGGGACAGCCTAGCCCAGAAGGAAGTATCCCCCCAAAGCACTACAGGCATTACTATGCCCTTACAGCTGCACTAAGCTGGGGGCATTCTCCCAGTTCTCTCATACTCAAAAAACCAGGATTGTGCCTCAGTGTTTTGGAGGAAGGTGAAATGGCTAAAGCTTGGTAAGATTCTGCTTTTCTGCTGACTTCAGAAAGCACTTGTTCCAGGTTTGATTAAAAATTGCTGCCAAGAATTAATCAGGAATTTTGCAGCAATTTAGAAAGGCGTTGTTCAGGAAACTCATTATTGTCTGTACCCTGGCTAGCCAGACAGCCACTGGAGTGTTACTAGTTACAAAAAAGGTAGATAAAATTGAATTATATACCAGAAAAGTTATTCCCCAACAGATCATTTTAATAACCATCTCTAACAAGATCTGCCTGGAGTGGTGAGCATGCTGCTCATTGTACATTGACAGGAAAGAGACCTCTGACCACAGTGAATGCAGCAAAGGGTTGGCCGGGGGAACAGAAAACCAGACGTTCAAAGAGCCTGTCATGGTTAGCTGAGCAAAATGAGAGCAAAGCAATGCTTCCATGACAGCCTGAAAATGTTGCCATGGAGGCAGGAGAGATACAGAAACTCAAGATAGGCAGCAGGAAACAGAGGAGATGCGTGTTCAGTTAGGCCAGACGTCAGAAAAAAGCTTCCAGCTGGCCAAAATGTGCAATCCTAAATAGCCCTCCTGTGAGGGCAGTGGGAAAAGGCTTTTAGGACAGAGATCAGTTAATGTAAAGGGTTTATGATGTTTACTGGCAGGGAAGCAGCCACAGCAGTCACAAATTGCATGCCTGCTCTGTAAAACCTTGCTATCTTTATACGACTCAGGCAGAAAGAGGAAGCAACTTGACAAAACCTGTGAATAAATGATACCAAGAAATCAGTAAAAGAACAGAGATGTCCTAATACCAGCCAACACTTCCATCTTCCAGCTCTAGGAGATGTATCAAACAGCAAAGGGTAAGACTGGGGTTGTGGCTATGGGAATTTGTGGAAGCAAAAGCAACTGTGGCAAGGAACTTAGAGAGAAAGAGTATAAAAAAGATTATTTGGGGATTTGAGGGAAAGGAGCTGAACCTTCTGAAGGGATACAAAGAGCACAACCAGGGATCAGCAGCACGTCAGGCTTGGGATGAAAGGATGGGCTTTTCAATGTGGAAGTGCTTTGAGGCAGGCAAAAAATCAAAGAGTACAGGGGAAAGTGTGGTGGAAGGCTGAAACAATCCTTAGTGAGAATAAGTGGAAAAGAAACCACAGATCCTGGTTGACAAGGGACTAAAAAAAGCCACGTACCCTTGTGATCTACAATAAAAACAAATAACTTTAACTAAAAATTATAATGAATAAGGAAGAAATGCTTTCAGGCCTGTCACAGAAGAAAAAAATTCTCAGAAAATTAAATTATACTACACAGCTCCATGTCATTAAGAATCCTTGACAATAGATATGTTTTCAACACAGGTAAATGCAGTTCATATCCTGGCACCACAGCCAGCTGCTGGCCTGGGGCTCCAATATGCTTCTCCATATGAAGAACATGACTTCTCCCTAGGAAGGTCACTTACATCAAAACAACACAGGACCAAAGTTTATCCTCCTCTGTGGTCTGGTTTCCTCTTCAATAATTGATAATATTTTGACACAGTAAAATGCCAGACCTTTCACGAGGTCTCAGGACCATGTCCTCAGTTCCCCAAAGCCCCCTTTGGAAAACACTGATTTCTGGAGGTCAGTAGGTGAACATACTACCACTGGTATTTGTGGTCTGTCAGGATGTATTTGTGCTGTTCCAACAGGATCAATGCTTCCTCATTATCTTGTCTGTGGTGCAATAATAACACATTATTGAACAGCTGATAGGTTTTCCCTTTCATTTAACTGATTTTTGTTTAAAGAAGCAAAGGTTAGACAACTGTACATCATTTTAGTAACTGGCTATGTCAGACACTGTTTACTGGAGTAAACTCACTTTCCTTGTAGCAGATAGCAGCTGCAATTCCTCTGGTGATGAAAGTGAAACAAAAATCTGCCTGACTTTGGACTGCAAGCCAGAAGCAGCAGAAGAATGACCCTTATAGATCAGTCCCCAAGGTCATGGAAACCCACTTCATTAAGGGCAACCAGCTGTCCCAGCATCATGAACCACAATAGTCAATAGTGTTGTGATTTAGATACCACACTGTTTAATTTAGATACTCTATTAGCAATAAATCTAATCATAATCATCCACATAATCACTGTGAATAATTCTTCCCATGTCTGACTGAGAGCATTCTCTCAAACTGCTCTGCCACACCAATGCTATCACCCCAATTTACAAATGTCTTGCATCCGGCACAGTGATAGATAAAACCATGGTGAGATCTGGTGCAAAATTATGTGGGTTTGGGACTGATCTATAGAAGCAGGGTGAGAAGTACTGGGTATCCCTTTGAATCTATGGAAGTTTCTTCCTTGGCTTAGCATAGTCTTCCCAGACAACTCCCTGTACACATCCAGTATGACTGAAAGAGCTCCCAAATACTCCAGCAATACTCCCCACTCCATCACATAGTAGAGTTATATCATATATCTACAAAAGAAAAAAAAAAATCAGGGGCATAAACAAAACTATTTTGTTATTAGTGAGATATTTAACTTCTTATGTTTAACTGCCCAATATTCCTTTCAAGACAGATGCTTCCATCTGGGCTGTTGGTGCCACAGCTGTGCACACAGGGTACAGTCTGATTGGGAAAATATCAGTTGTAGATCAGCTGATAAAAGCTTAGCTCTATAGAAGCAGGGCTAATGCAGGAAGAAAGTGCTATGTTCTCATTTTAAGTATCTTACATGGACCAAAATTATCAAACCAACCAACCACAACAACAGCAGCAACAACAAAGAGAGATTATTTTGCATAAAACAGAAGTGTCTACTCAAATTTCTGCTTTAACTTGAAGAGATTTCAGAAAACAGAAGAATCCTGAAGCTCACAAGCCGAGTTGAAAGTTTAATTTCAGAAAAAGCATCACATTTTTCTTAAGCATGCTATTCAATCATATTTATTTTAGCTAGGACTCTTGTGCTGTCATGCACTCAATGATGAATTGTTCTCTCCTGTGATTTGGAAGAGCCTTATCTCCAGGAGTCCAGGGGAGCGTGACACTGAGAAGCTGCAAGCTACAGTAAAAGCCTGGCAGGGCAGAAATGCAAAGGTCAAGTCTTGCTTACATACCACTTTCCCCTGTGAGCTGAATTGTAGCTGTTCTCTTGGTAGTATTTTCCAAGCACTCAAGAACGTGTGAGAAGTGATGTGTTTGAGAAGAAATTAAAAAGAATCAACCCTTAAACTTAATGCTTTAATTACCTATGGCCCACAGAAGTCAGTCAGTGTAAACCTTGTGGCTGGTGTGTGAGTACACAGAAACAACAGAAGGAAGGCAACTAAACATCTCAGCACCACTGGAAATATCAGTGAGAAAGCCAAAACTAAAGGAAAGCTCTGCTCAGGCTTTTACTACAAACACAAACATTTCAGACTGTAACTTACCTTTCATCTTCCCACTATAAATTCTCATGAGCTAAACTAAGATTTTAGCAATGCCATTACAGTGTGCCCTGTACAATCAAGACCAGACCAGGCACTGGAGAACCCACCACATCCTCAGCTCCACACTCTCAGCTCCCTACCTCACCAGCTGGCCTTCATTCATTTGCTCCAGCTCTCCCTCTACTTTTACATAGCCAAAAATCTTGGTTGCGTAAAGATGATCTTCAAACAGGCCAGTTAAAGGGTGAAGAGGCACCGAGACAGAGAAATCTTCCATCTGCACCTCAGATCTTTCTCATTAGGTAAAACTTCTTTCTGATGAGGCAGTAAGTACCATTTTGTTACACCACTATTAGGGGTCAATATGACATGATTTGGCTGGAAAAATACATTCCCTCTTTTTTTTCCCCTCAAGGGGTTTAAAGAGTTTTAGTCCTGTAGTCCTGTTTATAGGTAGCACCGGGCTTTTCTATACTTAAGATTCTTTCTATTTTCCAGCTATTGCTTCATTTTAGAAAGCAAACAAGTAGTTTAAAAGAGAGGGGGAAATTGTCTGGTTATAGATCCCTATGCTCAGTTATGACTTTAACATACAAATTCTCTCATGTACCTAGAGCCAAAGAAAAGATCCCTTACATATATGTAATTATATTATCCTTACGATGGACATGTAAAGGAGATTTTTTTTTTCAGTTACTCGGCTTCAAGCAAAATTTTCCCAAATTATCAGTTCTGAAGTGCCTAATACTGATAGCACTGAATTTCTGTACCAAAACTACTTATGGCTTAAGACTGGATTGAGCTTTATGAAGAATATGTGAGAGTGCAAAAATCAATAGCAGGAAGCCTGGTATTAAAGCAAAAGCATTTCTGCTTACTCATGCTCCATTGTTGGCTATTTGCTCCCAGAAGGGCTGGGGAGTGCCATGTTCCTGAACATGCATATAGGAAAATTCCCACAATATTTAAGTCTCAAAAGCAACTTGCACTTGCTGTCTACTGTAGTAATGAATATGCTTTGACCTTTCTGCCTCTGTGTGCAGATTAGATGTTGTTTTGCTGTCTATGTGTTTCGAGGGATGCTGCAATGGATGCTCAGTGATGCTCATTATGACTCTGTTAATATTTCAAGGCTCTTGCCTCCTGCTAACCCAAGCTGGGTGTAACAAGTCTCCCGGGGATTTAGAAAGGGCAGCAAGGTGGGTTTACTATGTGAAGAGTCTTCTGAAGCACCTGCCTTGTGGGTTAGAGAGGGCAAAGCAAGCTCTGGAGGAGCATCACTGCTGATTCCGGAGACTCAGCGTGCGCTGAGCCGTGGCCCTGCAGGGCTGTGAGATGATCGCGCTGGGCTCAGGCTCCCAGGGCAGGCGGCCCAGGGCGTCGGGAAAAACCACACAGGGCGCTGAGCCCCAGCCCTGCCTCTCCAGCGGGTGGCCACACATCCCAACACAGCTCTTCTCTTTTCTTCCTGAGCAACCTGTCAGCGTTAGCGCTGGTAAGTGCTGCGCGGATAACTTCTAGCAACGCGCTCCCGCGGGGCTCCCCGCTGCTCGGAGGCGGCTCCGCTGCCCCTTTCCTCGCGAGGAGCAGCCGCTCCTGAGCCCCTGTTCGGGACACGGAGCCGATCAGCCGTGCTGCCGCCCGCCCGGCCTGCGCGGGGCTCGGCTGCTCCTGCCCGCCCCAGCGCCGATGGCAAACCCGCAGCGGGCAGAGCCCCCCGGCCCGGGCCAGGGCGGTGCCCCCCGAGGGGAGGGCGTGCCGGGCGGGCGAGGGGCCGGGCTGGGCGCTCGGCCGGCTGCGAGCGGGAGCGGCTCCAGGCCGCGCTGCAGCCGCGGCCTCGCGTAGGGAGCGGGCGGCGCGGGAGGCGCCTCGGGCGGGCGCGGCGCTACGGGAGGCCGGGGCGGCGTGAGGCGGCCGGGCCGCGCTGAGGAAGCGGAGCGCGGGGATGGGTGAGGAGCTGCGCGGTGGGGCGAGCCCAGAGCCTGGTCCTGGCCTGAAGGGATCTGGAAATGATGATGAAAAAGCAGGCGTTTGCCTGTTGTTGCTGTGTGCTGAGTGAGCTTGGATTTAAGGCTGAGTATTGTTAGTGTTCTGGCTGGAGCACCTCTGGGACGGGCTAAGAAAGCTGGGGTTGTTTAGCCTTGCAGAACGCTCTGGGGAGATCTTAGAACCCCTTCCAGTACTTAAAGGAGGCATATATGAAAGAAGGAGAGTAACTTTTTACATGGGCAAATAGTGGTGGGACAAGGGGGAGCAGTTTTTAACTAAAAGAGGAGAGATTTAGATTGGATGTTAGGAAGAAGCTCTTCTCTGTGAGGGTTGTAAGTGCCTGGTACAGGTTGCCCAGAGAAGCTGTGGTTTCCCCATCCCTGGAAGCGTCCAAGGCCAGGTTGGATGGAGGCCTGCACAACCTGGTCTAGTGGAAGGTATCCCCTACCCATGGCAGGGGGGTCAGGATGACATGGTGTTGAAGGTCCCTTCCAACCCAAACCTCTTCTGTGAATAACTGGGTTGAGCTGTAATTAAAAGCCCATACTCATAGTTGGTCTTTAAAATGAAATAAACTAGACAAGGGCACAGTGGTCTGTGTTTTCCCCAGTTTTCCTCTTTACCCAGAACATCCTACAAGAAAGGATGAAATTGAAGCCAGACCACATCTGCATAGAGGACAGTGAAATTAAACCTGCCCATTGAAAGACCTTAAACTGGGGAAGGGTAAGATGAAACCTCTGCTGTGTGTGTGACCATGTGCCTCTCTTTCCTCAGAGGGCTGATGGTGATGAGGGTGGGCAGGCAGACAGACAAGGGCTGTGGCCTGAGATGCTGCATGGGTGTGAGAGGAAGAGTAAAGTGCTGAGGGTGGCCATTGTTTCCAAACTTTCTCAGCTCTTTCAGTTTTAATCCATTATTTTCCCAAACTCCGTTGTTATGTAACACTTAAGGCCATTGTATTTTCTGTTGTGGGAATGGGCTTGAAAGATGGTTAAAGAGATAGGCTGAGAGATATCCTATTTTGGGTGGTAATTTTGATTGAATTATTTTGCTTAAATGAACACTTTAGTTTGGAATAAATTGCTGGCTGGCTGATTTCTGGTTAGTGCCTGTCACTTGCGCGATGCGTGCTTTGTTCTGAGCGGTGGAGCAGACTGCAGCAGCCTTGCCAGCTTTTGTGTGAGTGTGCTTGTATTTGTTGGCCTTGCAGCACAGCACTTAGCATTACTTTCTTCTTTAACATCAAGCACGTATTCCCATTGACCACAGCTGCAACCAAGTCCTCTCACTTCGGGTTTATCACAGTTTTTTCAGTCATTAAAGGAAGGCATAAGGGTTTGCAGTCATCTGCCAGAGAGCAGTAATGCTGAGCAGAGAAGGGGAGCACAGCTCACTGGCTGGTGCCCAGCATCCCTCCAGCTGAGGGGCAGTTCTCAAGGGTCCCAGTGAGGGGCTACACCAGCATTATACTGGGTGTGGTGGAAGAGGCGGGGGGGTTGTTCCCACTTGGGAAATTGGAGGAGCAGCAGCTGTGTTCCCTCTCAAAGTTGCCTTTGCTTGTGGCTCCCCATCACCGATACTTAGAGCTCTCAAATAAACACTGCTATAATCAGATGATAACATTTCTGGGCCACTTGCTGAATTTGGAGAGCTTGTGGTGTGTTCTCTTTTGTGACTGAGAGAGATATTTGTATTTAAGTGTCCATACAGTGAGCAGAATATTCAGAGTCAGTGAAGGGCCAAGCACCAGCAAACTCTTCTTTGCTTGCTGTGTAAATAGCAAGAAGGCCAGTTGAACCGGTGAACCTCCTGATTTTCAAATTACCTTATTTAGGATAGCCCTCATTTACTTTCCTCATTGGTGCATCATTCCATGAAGCATTTACCTCTGTTCTAGAATACAGCTGTTAAGCACAACCCATTTTTACTTTTTATTTTAAAAATTTCCTATTTCTGTACTGGTGTGATTGAAATGACGTGGTTTCTTCTCCCCTGATGTTGTCCAGGTTGCGAATTCACCCAAGAATGGATAAATGTAAGCAGCCTTATGTTAACGAGAAGACCAACCTTGAAAAGTTCAGTCCTGAAATTCTTTCTGAAATTGAGAAGCTCTTTGCGAAGAAGTTTACTTACACTAAGCCAGTGAATGATGAATGGAAGCTGCCAGATCCCAGCAATGCTTTTACATGTGATCATGTGGAGTTTCACTCACTCTTGGCTCTGAAGGACTCTATGAATGAAGTGAAGAACCAACTGAGTGATAAGAACCTTGAGGATTGGCATCAGCACACCTCTTTTACCAATAAAGCAGGGAAAATAATATCTCATGTGAAGAAATCGGTGAATGCTGAGCTCTGTACCCAAGCATGGTGCAAATTTCATGAGATCCTGTGCAGTTTTTCTCTTCTCCCAGAAGAAGCTCTTCAAGATGGAGAACTGAATTCTGTCCACCTCTGTGAAGCACCTGGAGCTTTTATAGCCAGCCTTAACCACTTCTTGAAGTCCCACCATGTCCCTTGCCACTGGAATTGGGTGGCTAATACTCTAAACCCTTATCATGAAGCCAATGACATCCTTATGATGATCATGGATGACCGTCTGATAGCAAACACATTACCTTGGTGGTACTTTGGCCCAGATAACACTGGGGATGTGATGACATTAAGACATCTAACAGGACTTCAGAGCTTTGTGAGCAGTATGACCACAGTCCACTTGGTAACTGCTGATGGCAGCTTTGATTGCCAGGGAAATCCAGGTGAGCAGGAAGCTCTGGTCTCACCGCTTCATTACTGTGAAACAGTCACTGCTTTAATGATCCTGGGCACTGGAGGATCCTTTGTTTTGAAGATGTTCACTCTATTTGAACACTGTTCTATCAACCTGCTTTTTCTGCTAAACTGCTCTTTTGAGGAGGTCCATGTCTTTAAACCAGCCACCAGCAAAGCTGGAAACTCAGAGGCCTATGTGGTTTGTCTTCGCTATATGGGCAGAGAATGCCTTCATCTGCTCCTTCCTAAAATGATGCGCAACTTTGGAACAGAAATGGTCAACAAAGCTCTTTTCTCCCAGCATACACTTCCAGAATCATTCCTTAAAACACATGAAGAGTGTTGCATGTTCTTCCACAAGTGCCAGGTAGAGACTATCTCTGAGAATATCCGTCTTTTTGAGCGCATGGAAGAGGCAGAGCAGATGAAACTGAACAAGTTAAGAGACTGTGCAGTAGAGTTCTTCATGCAAAAGTTCCACATGAAACCCATTGGCAGAAATAACTGGCTTGTCAAGAAATCCCAGGCTGGTTGCAGCATGAATGCAAAATGGTTTGGGCAAAGAAATAAATATTTTAGTACATACAATGAAAGGAAGATGATGGAAACTCTGACATGGAATGATAAAGTGGTAAAGGGCTATTTTAATCACTGGGCTGAGGAACATAGTTTAAATAATGCTGGGAACATGTGCATCCTGGAAGGACCATTTTCTAACCTTGAATGTAGCTTTTGGTACATTTTGGAAGGAAAAAAATTGCCAAGAATAAAGTGTTCTCCATTTTGTGATGTTCAGGTCTTAGAAAATCTTAATGAAGCTGTGAAGGAGTTGGGTGGGGAGAGGCTGAAAAGCAGATCAATGCTGCAGTCTTGTCAGTCTTGTGAAGTTCTTCCTGGGGAGCTCATACTTGCAAAAGTGTCTGATCTTTCCAGGTGCCATCAGGAAGCCCTAAATGAAAGTTGTAGTGACCGATTCAAGTGCCTTGTGGTGGGCTTTCCCACCCTCTGCGACACAGAAAGCCAGCCCAGTATGGAAATAAAGCCCATGGACGCAGCCATGCTGCTGACTTTCAGCTTCTCTTTGCTGTATGATGGAGAGCCAAAGTACCAGCAGCACCTTTTGGAGTGTGTCCTGCATTCGTTGGCCCAGCTGGCAGCAGGAGATGCGTTGGTTTTGCCTGTTCTCTCCTGCCTGACACGTTTCACAGCTGGCCTGGTCTTTGTCCTGCACTGCTGTTTCAGGAGCATCGCGTTCGCGTGCCCGACCTCGCGGGAGCCGCTGAGCAGCGGCGCCGCTTTGCTGTGCGTTGGTTACCGCGGCCTCCCCGCGCCCGTTGTGGAGTATCTGCAGCATCTGAACGCACTGATGAGCTCTTTGCTGGACACAGACTCTCCCCAGCAGGTTCTGCAGTTTGTGCCCATGGAGATTCTCCTCCAGAGCAAGCTGTTGGAGTTTCTATGGGATTTAAACACGGCCATTGCAAAGAGACAGCTCCACCTGATTATGCAAGCTCAGCAGCAGCAAATGACTAGTCACATTCCACTTTAAAATAATTCCAGAACTGCGGGAGTTGCTGCTGCTAGACCTTGTTTCACGGGCAGGCAGAAAGTGTTAAAAACATTGTTAATGTGAAGGTAACATTAATGCAAAACTGGTGTGACATTGAGGGTGCTGGCAGGATGTTTTGAACAATCAGTCCTAGGTACACCATATTGTATGTGTAGGAAATAGGAGAAAAGAAAGGCAGACCTTAATTTCTGACCGTTAAGCTGGATGTTTTAGGATACAGAATAACATAGAATCTTTGATTCAATGGAAACAAGGGCTGACAAGTGAGTATAAGCCTCACAGCTTCCTATTACCATCCTTAAAAACAATCTTTTGACATCCCTTTAATTTACAGTTGGTTTAATTCTTAATGGTGACGTGAGGGAAATCCTGTGTAACTTGCCTTACCATTTTGGATGGTATGAAATGGTGATGGTTATGGATAAGTGTCCCCATTTACCATTCTTAAACAAGAGCCTCTGAATTTTCACCTCATAGCCTTTGACTATCAGCCTCTTCTTTAGCACTTCAGTGAGTGAGGACTGAGATGAAAATTTCCTTGCCAAAGCCTGATAATGGTTTCTCCATCTCATTCTTGCAGCTGTTTCGTGAATGCCATGCTGATATCCTGAGTTCTAGTTCTTTGTGCACTTCAGTCACTTGACAGAAGGATCAAATGGAGCTGTTTATGCCAGAGAAGTACTCAGCCTCTGGCTGTTCATTGCTTACTCTTCAGACAATAATTTGGATTGCCATCAAGCCCTCTCTTGTGACTTCTTATGGGTCCAAAGCTGAGCTCAATTCTCAAGAATGAAATTTCCTAAAAGAATTAGCCAATGGCTATAGACACTTAGGCTTGTAACAAGCAGAACCTTTAGGAGACATTTAAATGCAGGAAACTTCTACCAGCCACGAGAGGGTCATAATGTGCAGTTGCTGGGATTTTTAGCCTTTCTGTGCTAAAAATCCTTAAAACAAAGGCTTTGAGGTGTTACCACCTGAACAAACAGTTCACCAGTTGTGTGCTGCCTTTCTTGTGCACACAAGTGTGTTCATGTTTGTGTGGGAACCCTCAGGGTTGATACAGCCATGAAGCTTTTGTGTTATAAGTAATCAATGTGTACTTTTGATGTAAATGATGCATATATTTTTTGAAGTAAAAAAAAAAGATGTTGATTTACATAGCTGTTGTATATTTTCAGTTTATTGGCAAATGTTGAAAGTGCTAAAAGACCCTTTTTTTTAAAAAAAATGAAGGGGAAACAAATGCTGTTTGGAGAAAATAAAGTCTTTTATTTTAGGTTTTCATTGTTGCTGTTTACATGTTTCTTTACCCAATATGGAAGAAATCAATGAAATGCATTAGGGGAGCCTGGGAAGGTTTAGTTTTTGGTTTTTTTAAGCCATGCTTTCCTCATCATTTATCCATCCTTCATGAGTGAAGGGTATAGTCATCTTCAATTCTCTCTAACTTTTGGAGTTTATCAGCTTAGAGAGACTCCAATTGCAGACGTGGTCAAAGCAGTGGAGGAGGCCTGCACACAATTCCCTTGGCCTTGTCACTGAGCCCTACAATCCATGTCCCTCTGCAGCTGCTGTATTTCTTAGCAGCAAGGATTTTGAGCTAAGGATCTTCAGTTTCTCCTGCCTGTGACAACTGCTCTGGTAGGACAAGGTTGTTATACACTGTACTTTTGTCTGCAAACTCTGTTGTTTATTCTTATCCAAATGTTCCCATCCTAATTGCTTGCCTTCACTGGGTGGTGTGATTGAGAAAAGGCTGTGTGCCTTATTCCTCAGGGCTGGCTCTGCTGCACTGCCAGGGGTTCCAGGTGATTGTCTTTGGGTTGGCTGTCCAGTTTGTCTGGAGAACTGTCTGCTAACTCATTTTGATTGCAATTACCAATGCTGATGTGTTTTTCCCATTGCCTTTCTCTTTGGAAGTAAGCACCAAATTAGCTGGGGAAGATTATTCTTTGTCCTAGAGGTGTGAGATGACACAGGAAATGAATCCTGTTCTGATACCTTCACTTCCGTACAGCTAGTGGTGTTTTTTGGGGAAATCTTTATGCAGAAAGTGAAGTTGAATGGATACTGGACTGCATGACAGCCTTGCCTTTCTTGGTTTTAGTGAAGCTGAAGACTTTGGTTGTTAATGTCAAACTGTTCTTCAGGGGACATGAGGACTTTGGAACTGTCCTTGAAACAGGAGACTGGGTTGGAAGTGCTTGTTACAGGGATTGTCAGGTTGATTTTGATAGAAATACTGTTTAATGGTTTTATGGCTTTACTGAATTACAGGGAAATGTAAATGCTTAAAATTGTATTCAAGCTTATAAAAAGTCTTATGAAATATTTGCATTCCCAATATAATAGTATAATAACAGTGCCTAAAGACATGAAATGGCAGATTGGAAAGTAAAGGGAAAATATGGATGTCTTCATTGTGCTGCTACAGACCTTAAAAGATGCATATGCAACTTCTTCAGTCCTTAAAGTCAATTTATACACTACATTATTTAGATTATGCATCTTATTTGAATTTTGATATATCTTAATATGCTAGCATGCCTGGCAGTTTTTGAGTTTAAACAGTTGGTAATGAAAGCAAAGACAAAGCACTGAGCCCAAAGCAAATTAGCTTTCTCCCTGGCTGAACAGCTATTTAACAAATGTCCTTTTTCTGTCTTGTGTCAGGTCCTCTGTGTCCCCCATCGAGACTGGGGAGATTAAATTTTACCTGTCATACAACTTGCACCAAAGCACCACAGTTAATGGCTCCTTTTATTAAAACAATAATATGAAATTGTATATTAAAACAATATTTTTCCTCTGTAGGAAACTTGAAGAGATTTATTGAAGTGCATCTTCATAGTGCTTTACTAAATGGGGATGACTCGCTTGTTAAAGAATTGATTTATCTAAATTGGGGGATAGCAGGGAGAAGTGCCTGTCACTTGCTGGTGAATTGATTTGTTTAGATTGGGGGATAGCAGGGTGAAAGTGAATCAATATTCAAAATCTATTTGTTGCTGAAGCCAGAGATCATTATCTGGGTATCAAAGAGATGAATGAGCAAATTCTGTCCAATAAAAATGAAAGCTCATGCCAAGGTAGCCCCAGGTCCTCAACTGTCAGGTACCTGTGCTTCAGAACAATGACCCTGTAGCCAGTGGGTAATGAAACCTCAATTAAGACTAAGGAATAAAGGGACTCTGGTGAAGTGCCTTAATTTAAGTCTCTGGAGGGTTAAGGTGATTAAATACTTGCTTTATAATCAGTTGACTGCCCCAGGTTGATGGCAGAGCACAACTCAACACCATTGAGTTGAAATGTAATTAAATGTCATAGGGTCACAATTAAACCCAATTCCAAGGTGGCTGCTGAATAGCTGCATGTCCCCACTAATAATGGTGTGCTCTGACAGATGAGTGTTTAGCTGAGTGTGGGGTTCATAGAATTGTGTGAGCCCTGTGAGCAGCTCCCTGCCTTCACTACTGCAGCAATGCTGATGGTACCCAGCCGTGCAGCTGGAGCAAAGCATGCCACCAGCTGTGCAGACAGCAGGTAGAGAACCCTGCATGGAGTAGATCAGTAGCACAGGATGTGTTTGGGATTAGTGCACCTAGGGCTGGGATGGCTGTAGGATTCCTGGCTGCTGGGAATGGTGATATGTGGAAGCAAAGCTTCTTGTCACACCTGAAAACCACATAGCAGCTCTTGGAACTGGCATTGAGTGTTAGCACAAACTGGAAGGGACCTGGATTCAGATAATGTATTGGGAATTAAAGGAAAGCTAGTTCAAAAACTTACTTTTGCTCTTTGGGAACACTGGAGAGGCTGGTCCACACCTGGGGTGAGCTTGCACTTTTTGTGGAAACACAGGAGGCCAGTGTTTAATAGTTGTCAGCACTTGGTCTTAACTATAAATCACAAAGTAATTGATTTCAGGGTGTTAATGAAATTTAGATTTATGGAGAAGTTCAGTTATGCCTAAGATGCACAGTTAATAGCACTGGCACTGAATAAAACCCAAATTAACTTTGTTTCCATTATGAAACAGAGTACTATTAGCCCATAAATTTATATTCATATAAGTGGTTTGGCTCTTAATTATGTGAGTAGCTTTGTCAAAGTTCTGTGCTTAAAAACTGTTTTCAGACTTGGAAACCTGTTCAAAGCTCTGGATATTTTCCAACTTTCAATGCCCAGCAGTATTGCTGGTCTGTGTACAAAAACTCAAGACCAGACTCTGAATGGATTTGCTCAGACTTTTTGGAGGGAAGAGTTTGAGTAGGAAATGGATTAAACTCAGATGTAAATTCATGCTGACTAGTTCCTCACTAGGTCACAGAGGGGACAGGCAGGACAACCCGTGCTCCTTAGGCTGGATGCTGGGACAGTGGGGTTTACCAAAAGGGTTACAAATGTAAATTGTATAAATTTACAAATGTACAATTGTAAATTAGACAAATTCAGTTCTCTCATTCAATCCTGATGACAAACTGTGCGTAGTGAGTGTAACAGGTCTCAGAGCTGGTTTGGGGCTGAGCACATGCAGCTGAGAAGACCCATTTGTGTTTCACTGACTGACCTTACTCATCACATCACTCTCTGCAGTTTTGAAGTGACCCCTGAAAGAAACTGACAGCAGCAGTCTCAGGAGCATGAGTGGAAGTAATGAAGCAGTAATTAGCAATTAATAAAATGTAGTGAAACTTTTAACTGCTGCACTGGCCTAGAGGTCTGGTGCTGGAGTGGAATAGTCCCTTGGAAATCTACAGCTGGGGTGCTTAATTATAATTTCCTTTAGACACCATCTGCTCTTGGAGCCAACTTGTATATTTACTTTTTCCCTCGAAGGTAGATGGGTTTTAAGGACTCCACTTCTGTGGCTTTTCACAGCAGAGATTAAATTGAAGCTGGGATCAAGATATGGGGAATGAGATGGCCCCTGTGGCTGATGTGTCCTACAGAGACCATGAGGACATGGAACGTTGGAATGGCCATCAGGATGTCAGAAAAGTGTCACAAAAACATGGACAGAACCTTCTTTGTAGTTGGCAGAAGGATGTTATCTTTTCCAGGGAAGGCATAAATTGAAATTGTGCTGTCTCTGTGCTCTTCTCTTCCCCTTCCCACGTCAAGCTCTTCTGAACTGTGTCTGGAAGATGTCACCTTTCAGAGACTGTGATGATGAAAGGCAAGGACTGCTGAGGAGCCCTCCTGACCTGAAGTTGCCACTGGGTCACTGACAACAGGCAAACCCGAGTGAAGCATTAACACTCTCTGAGGAAGAAGGACACCTGTGGCTGTGAGATCCCCGTGGGGAAGCTCTTTGCTCCTCAGAGCTGTTGCACTGTGTTGCTTTAGCAGGTGTGTGCTGCATTATGCCTTGCTATGCACTGGCAGGTCAGCTAAGGCCAGAAGCTAAACTGCATCACCACTCCTTGCTCTCCTAAAAATGAGCCTGAAAAATGGTTAGATCATGGAAACATACAGCCAAACACCACCAGCCTTCCCCTCATTCCCCACTGTGTTAATCATTTGTGGCAGGAGCTAAGAGCAAGTCAGGAGAGTCAGGTTAGGCTGAAATATCTTTTGTTTTTCAGCTATAAGAATGCCCAGTGGATTTGAACAGAGCAAAATACTTTTCAAGCAGGAAAGGTGCAAAAATGGGACATGGGAATTTTGGAATATGTCAGTGCAATTTTAGATGTCACTCATGTGCACTCGAGGCTTGTAATAATGATTCTATTTTGTCTTGTGTAAATCAGTTTTAATTAATAGAGCAGATGTACCAACAATGCATCTGGAAATGAAATGGAGGAAAAAGAAAAGAGGCAGCTGGTGCTAGTGGATGTAAATATTTGCTTTTTGGGAAGTGAAGCTCTGCAGAAACTTCAGGCTCCATTTCAAATTCAGAAGCCTGTTTCTTAATGCCTGTGGAGATATATGGAGCAGAAAAAATTAACTAAACCATAATGCTGATTTATTTGAATCTAGTGCATGTGATGGAAGTAGCCCAAGTTTTTGGAATAGGGCCAACACATGAATTCTTGGTTCCTGCTGAAATATTAAGACTTCGTTGATGCAAGGTGCATTAATTCCAGAGGAGCTGTCTCTGTACCCAGAAGCCTTCCCAGGCCTCTGCAGTACAGGCTTGGCTTATGAGCATGGACAAATGGAAATGCTAATGTTTGACCCTTACTAGAGCAGAGCAAGGTGCCCTGATGCTGCTGAAATAGGGCCTGACTGGCAAACCAAGTGTAAGAGGTCCATATATCTGAAAGCTGCTGCTGGGGAGGTTTGAGAGGTAAGTGGATGGACTCTGAGCCTCATGTGAAGCTGAGGGTTGAAAAAAAAGCAAGGCATGAATTAGGTCTTTGCAGGTTTTGATGGGACATTCTACAGTTCTGCTGTGTTATTTTTGTGCACGCTTAACTGCAGAACGGTCTTTTAAATCTTTCTCAATTCCTTTCAGTACTGAACTTTTCATGAAATCCCAGGCTATTTGTGTTAGAATTAGGAGAGCTTTTTGTTCTCTCTTTTTTTTTTTTTTTTTTTTTTGTTAGTACCTTTAATTGCTAAGAAGAACATGAAAAAACAAGCCTGAAAGCACAAAGTACCACAGCAAAGATAGAATGTAACATGCAAAACAAACCCATTTTTAAAGCAAGTCATGACTGGTGAGTGGTGATTTCCAACCTGGACCTGGCAATGTGGGAGAAGGAAGACAGAAAGGTTTGATCCAGAGCAGGTATTTTGTGCTTGGTGAACCAGACAGTGGGAGTGGGAGGATTCCTCAAAGTAGTTTAAGTGGTAGTGCACACATTGTTAATACTTATTGCAAGCTCTCTGAGGATAAGACAGTCTTCCTTGCTCTGAGCTTACTTTTGGAACAGGACATCAGGATGCTTGCACCCAACCTTCTATATAAATATTCTGGTTTAGGATTTTGTGTTTTGATGCTGAGCATGCCCCACAGCAGAGAGAATACCTCAAAACGGCAGCACAGCTCAGAGCTGAGCTAGATCTGGATCAAAGTGAAGCTCCTCTGTCCTTAATACTTAGATAAGAAAGTTTGCAGGTGTTAGTAGTATTGCTGCTGCTGCTGCTGGGATTGGGTTTTCCCTGCCTGGAAGCAGATTATAGCTCTGTCTATACCACGTTTGCATTGTAGAAGCTTGTGTACAGTAACACCAGTAACACCTCTCTGTCTGTCCCTTCTGTTTCAGAGCTCTGCTGTCAGCTATTTAATACCCTACTCTGGTTACTGCTGTCATTGTCCTGCTATTCTTCATCCTTCACCCTTAATTGTCCTCAGTGAGCAGCAGGCATTGGGAAGGTGGTGATGGAAATGTAATGGATTGGAAGAGGCAGCAGGACCACTGGCTGTGAGAGATTTGTACTGTGTTCAGTCTTGCAGGTGAAGCAGCTGAGATCTTTCAGAAGGATGATGTGTTTAAGATGGGTCAGACAGGGTCTCCAGGACATGGTGAAGTTTAATTTTGCATTATAAAGGGATTTTCCACTCAACTTCAGACTAATAAGCAGTTAGTTCTTGGTACTTTAAAAGCAGAATCTCCTTTTCTACTTTTGTCATTACCAGGTGTTGAATTGGCAGCTGACAACCCCAGTGGTCTTGCTTGTCTATCCATCTTCCTATCCCTGTGGGCTCAGGTTGTGTGCATGTCTGGAATGCCTGCACACATCCCTCTGTCCATTGTTTCATATGGGAAAGATTGAATTGTGATCAGTCACACTTCCAGGATCATATCCTCCTCAGCTAATGGGATGCCTGAAACTGTAGTTTGACTATTTGGGGAATTATTGCAGACAAAATTTAGGGCTGAGGAATCAAATGAAGAGAGAAGAATGCAGAGCACCCAGCTACAGGACTGTACATCCTGGTTGTCTGTGTACTCAAATCTATGGCCCAATCTCCCCAGGCTGCAGAAGTTATCATGTGGAATAATTCTCTGTTGTTTGAGGATTTCTTTAAACTAGTTGTAAGAGGTGTTAGGTTCTATCTGACTTGCCTTGTTTCCTCACTACAGCCAGGGTTGCTCTGACTGTCTCCTTAGAGTGTCCCTTTCAAGTCCTGGCCTTCTGGGACTTGAAAGGCAATGAAAAATTTACCTGCAAACGCAGTGGTCTGTGTGGGGGCTCTGGCAGGTGAGACAAGGCTGTGCCCAGAGCAGGGATTTTTCTAAATGCACAGCTACCTGAGCTGTAGGCACCAGCTTCCAGGAGCAATGTAAATTGTGCAGGGCCTGAGCTGTGCCTTAGCTGACTCTAAAGTGTCAGGTAAACCTGTTGTCTGATTTAAATGCTGAGGTAACCTTGCTCTGCAGGGGAAATGGGAAACTTTGGAGACAATGCTGTGACATAAGAGTCCTGTAAAGTAAGAAGGAGTGGTTTGTCAAATGACAGTGTCACCTCTGATGTGGTGAAGGGAATCAGCACAGGGCACAGTGTCCTAGGTGGCTTGCTTGATGTTTTGTTAAGGATTTGAGCTGCCCATTTCCCACTGAGTTTTGGGATGCAGATGTCAAAGGTGGCTCTATTTAGATGGAGCACTGCTTCAGAGCTGCACTTCAAAAGCTGATGGAGAATGTACCAGCAGGGGGACTGTAATTGCCATATATTTTGCTCATAATGATATGGGGGGGAAAGAACAGGGGCAGCTGTAACGAATAAATGAGATGTTACATCCAATGACTCCCAAATCTTCTTTTTCCTGGGTGTTAGGTTTGCTGTAGAAGGCAGGAGGAGGGACAGGAATCCTGTGTCTCCTCAGCTGTGTGGATGCCCCCCTTCTTAAAATCCTGACTTAAAAATTGAATGCTTGTTAAAAAGCGGGAGTCAACAAGGGAGACCTGAGCCATGCTTTTTGCTAGCAGAGCTGTGCTGAACTCTCTGCCCTTGCACCAGAAGATAATTTGCCTCCCAGTGGTGGAAGGCTGAGCAAATGCCCCCCAGAGAAGGGAAACAACTTGTTCAGTCAGGCTTCCTCTGCTCTTTCCTTTTTACTTAAGAAAGGAGAGCCAACCCTCATGAAGATGGAATTATTGGCACAAAAAGTAAGTCACAGAGATATTTTCAAAAGTTTGCCTTTATGAAACTAGAGCAGAAAGGAGAGTTAGGGTGACTGATCTTTGGATTTTGCTTCCTCTGTGGCTCTGACAAGCCCATGAGCAATTGCCTATCCTACCATACATGACTGTGAGCAGGACAGCCCACTCTGATGCCTGTCAAAATGAACCTGTCAGATCAGCAGGGAGCTTCTCTTTCCCAGCTGGAGAAGAGATGGTGTCCAATCCTTACCCTCCTACAGAGCTGTGGCAGTCACCCTCAGGAAAAGAGTGGTCTTGGTTTGCATCTGGGCAGCAGAATGGGATATTTACCTTGTGACACAGTGGTACCTCTATGGCAAAGCAAAAGACTACTTTTGATGAATGTTAATTTTCACTCTGATTTTATGCAGTCTGAACAGTTTTGTTGAATCCTGACTGTTCTCCTCAGCTGTCCATCACTGACTCTCACGCTTTGATGGCTCTTATCACAAATGGCATGGTGAAAAGATCTTAGTTATTTTCTCTTTCCTTTTTTCTCCTTTGAGAAGTCTCATTTACTTTCTGCAGCTGTCCTGACTCCCTTCCTCCTATCATTACTGGGTAGCAATGTGGCAATTAGAGCTGGCCACCCCCAGGAGGAGGTGTGCTCCACTGGCTTTGAAAGACTTTGCAGCGCTGTCCTTTGTGCTCTTCTCCAAAGCTTTTCTCTTCTCCACGTGAAATGGATTTTAATGTTATGCCATTCCTTGTATAGTAACATCTGTAAAGATACAAAAATGTCTGGGACCTGGTTTTGTGAAGCCTTGATTCTTTTCATCTTCTTGGAAAGTATATTGTTCCCCAACTCCTTCTCTCTCTCTCTCCCTCCTTCTTTCCCTTCAAAGGATATCTTGGAGGTGATGTAAGGGCATTTATTGCTTAAATATTGACGTGCCAAGCAAGGGCAGAGAAAGCATCAGGTGTCTCTTTCTTGGAGCACCAGCCTCTATAGTTCTGGAGCCACATTCTGGGGACATTTCTGAAGGGATGTTGTGACATTCAGATCCCAGTGCTCCTCGCTTTGTCAGTCTCTTTCACACCTGCTTTTCTTCCCCAGGCTTTGCCTCATCTGCTGCTCAGGCTCTGTGCCTGTTCAGCTGCCACAGGCCAAGTGACTGCTGAGGGCATCAAGCTGGTCAGAGACAGCAGAACCTGAACTAATAAGGAAGGAATATTCTGTGATCTGTCTGATCTTGCTGAATGTACTTTCATTACCATTTCAGCAGACTAGCCTAATGCTGGGGTTCAGTCGGACCTGAAGGTTTGCTCTGGAGACCAAAGGATGGGGAAATTTAGAAGATAATGCCTAATCCTGTGGGCATCAATAACATTTTTAATACTGTTTCTTCAATAACTTGTAGGAGGCATTTAATTTTGGGTTTTGTGTAAGGTGGTGTCAAGCAATTCAGTGCAGCTGGAAGCTAGAGGGAAGGCTATTTATTTCAGGGATTTGAAGAGCTCTACTCCAGTGATAGTCGTCTTATTGCTGCAGTGGTTGGTTTTATTTTGCTTTGGAGAAAAAGAATAAAAATGTTCCTCTCGTTTCAATTTCTCTGAGGTGAGAAAATTCCTGGAAGTCTGTTGATGAAATTAAGGAACATCTAAATTTTTTTTTTTTCCTGAAGTGGCTTGAGTGCATCTCCCAGAAAGCCAGGGTTTGGAAGCCTGAAAACACTGACTGGGTGTTCTGAGAGGACTCCTGATGTGAGGACTGGGCTGCAGATGTGCCTGTGGGTACTGGAGGGAGATGCTGGGTGTCTTGGTGAAGTGACCTTTTTTTTTTTTTTTTTTTGAGGTTGCTGAACTCTCTGTACCAGTTGCTAATAAACTACTTTCTGCCCTGTTGGCAGAGCTGATGATCCATCAGTCTGTGTTCTCAGAGATGAGCCCTTTGCTAGGGCATCAGTGCAGAGAGCGTTGTCATATCTTGACAGCATTTGACATTTCCCAGGCAATGCTTAAATCTCCCAATTGATGATGTTTAACCCTTTCTCCCAAGAGCCTTCCAGTAGTGATTCCTATAAACTTTAGTTTTCACTTCAAAGAATTGTTACCAGAAGCTTCTGTATTTTTTCACTTGCTATGTGCTGCCAATGAGTCTCTTATCTTTGTTGTTTTGGGCTTTAAATGCTGCCTTTAATTAGGATATGATCTTTTCTGGCCATGAGCTGATGGACAGCTCTCTGGTGACCAGAACCAGGAGAAGAACAGAGATTACTGTATTTCTTCTTGTACTTGAAGGAACAGCCTTTAGCCCAGGTGGGTTTGGATGTCTCATTTAGGAGGGGGCATACCAGGCCCCAAAATCCAGCAGTTTATGGCAATTTATTAGTTGTTCTTTTTCTGTCCTTCTTCTTGCCCTTCATTTGCAGAGCCAGATTAAGACTGTGTGATGCACAGAGGTTCAGGGCAGGGCTGTCTTTTCCTCCAGGACAGAATCTGTTGATTCAGCTGAGTATTTCAAGCAGGAATTGCATGCAAAATGGAGCTGAATTAACCCTACTCCTAGAAAGAGCTGATAGCAAGGATGGATGAGCAGTTCATTCAGTCATTTAAACACTGAAGAAAATAAGATATGTGTGTTTAAAATTGCTTTCTCAACCAATGTGTAGCATCTTGAGGTCTCAAGGGTTAAAACACCTCTGGCAACTTGGATCAATATGTGGGGATTTAAAAGTGTTCTGGACTAAGCAGATAAATGAATTAAACTGAGTTTAGCTAATTCCCTGGGTGGGGATAATTCAGCCAGCCCTGCGCTGAAGACATCTGGAGCTTGTCTGGTGTTTGCAGTGAAGATTTCAGACTCTTTCTCAAAGACTTGGTTGGCCTGCAAGTGACTGATTTACTACCCAGAAGGTAGGAAGCACTTTGGAATCATTCCCTTTTGATGGAAATTGGAGTGAGACCTTTGATTTTCTGTTTTGTATTTGTGACAGTGACTTCCACAGTGGTCCCATGTTCAGCTTGGGTCTGCTTTTTATCATTATGATACAGATTTTTTTTTTTTTTTTTTTTGCCAAGGTTGAGTGAATTAAGAACCTATACTGCATATTTGTAGGAGTTATACACCTCTAGCAAGGTAGAGGACAGCCTTAAACATTCAGACCCCCAACTAATAGTGTGATGGGAATCTGGCATGAAGAACTTTTTGTCTAGAGAACATCCATACTGCTATTAGCTTCAGGAATCTGGTGCTTCCAGCATTGTATCCTCTTCCCTGTTTTCCCCATATCCTGGACACGTGTTTGTTTCAGGTCTTGGCTCTGCTGTTTTGTGAGCTGTACCCCTCTAGGCTCAGTTATCAAGTGTTAGGAGATATTTTGGTTTTTGCACTCTGTCATTGCAGTGGTTGTGTAAGTCACATATGGGAAAGTCCAAAGTGCAGGCATATGGAGGTGGCAAGTCCTCATTATTTTGCCCTGAGTCCAGAAAGAAATGAACACCTTTAATCATTGAAATGTGGATGGTAATGAGTGATGCAAAGCAGTTGCATAATTTTAATTTTAGAGGATCAGCAAAAGAATGATCCTTTGCTCTGCTCCTCAACTAAAATGCTCTGCAGCTGTATAAAGAGGCGAGCAGCAGCTCTGACTTTGCTTTGATTTTTGCAGTGAATGTTTGCTGTATTTAATCTTCTGGGCTGTTATAAACAATCTCCCTGCAGGCAAGAAACTTGTGAGTGGCTGAGCTGAGATTTCCAGGTTCCTAATCAGAGGAAAGGCTGTCCCAGCTAAATCGGAGTTAGGCTCCTGATTGCATCCTGATAGAAAGGATTATTCATCCAATGGAAAACAAATAGAGCTGCTGTTTGGCATATATTAGCTGAGCAAATCTTGGCACTCAGTACGTGTTACAGCTCTGCTTCTCTGAGCTGTGAGCTGGATTCACTTACAGTTGGCCTGACTCTGGAATGTTCCCTGCTCTCTGACCTTTCCTCTGTGGTATGGCTTAGGTGCTTGGGGAACCCTTTTCCTTTTTTTCCTTTTCACCAGCCCATTTACAACATGCTCTGTCAGGCTGTTTGTGACTCAGGCCTCTCTTTACTATTTCCTGGCTGATCCTTTGGTTTGTATAATCAACTGTCTGCGTGCCCATCTCTGATGTGCTGTGTTTCTATTCAGCTGATTGCCCAGGCAGGGAAGCAGATGGTGCTGATGCCATGGCCTTGCTGTTGCCTGCCTGGTGCTGTTGGACTGCAAGAGGCCATGAAGAAGAGGGACCAAAGATAAAGGTTGCTAAAAGAGGTTGCTTTTATTCCCGTGGGATTCTTGGTCTGTTACCCATCTTCTGGCACTTGTATGTACAGGGCAGATAACCTCAGTGCCTTTCTGCTGTATGCTATGAAACAGTTGGCATTTTGGTTCAGCACATGGCTGCTTCAAAACAAACAACACCCACTATAGGAGCCTTTTTCTTCTTTTCAAAGAGCCGAGGACATTGAAGCTGTATGCTGAGGTTGACTTACAGAGCAAGGACTACAGGATCATGGCACATGGTATCTTTTGGAGCCTGTTTTGTAGCTGACAAATGTGTGTCTGGTAACTTTAAAGGCAGGTGAAGGCTTCTGTGAGCCAGAGAGGTGGGGAATCTCCATCCTGGGAGATACCTGCTGGGTGCCTCCCTGAATAGTCTGTTTTAACTCGGAAATTTTATGGTTTGTGAAGAGGGGTTGGACCAAAGACATCCAAAGTCTTTTCCACCTAAATCTTTCCATGATTGTGTGCCTGATCTCACTGATCACCTGTGCAGTCTGCTTTATGTGGAGTGAAAGGGAGTGAAAAGAGCCTTATAAAACATGTAGAAATGTCTTCTGTGGGCTCTGGCAGGGAGCAGATGTCAACTGCCTTTTCTCTTCTAGATGAATTTATTTTACTGGAAGCACAACTGCTGTTGCTGTGATGGACTTAGACTTGGGGCAAGTGGGAGTGTCAAGGGGGAATTTGGGAAGGCAGAATGCCCATGTTGGCAGCAACCCCTGCCCTGCCAAGGGACCAAACGGGGCTTGGGGAGGGATGTGCTGAGAAGTTCCTTGAATTGCATCTGTCTCAAAGAGCAGCTGTTTACCAGGTTTATGAGCAAAGTGAGAGAGGGTTTCTTGTTGGGTGTACATCCCCAGGAGAGATCATGCTTGATACCTGACCTTTGTTTTCACTTCATGCCAGGTGTTTCTAGGCCTTGAAATTTTGCTGTGGGCTCAAATGAACACTTAAGTCAAAGAGGACAAACATAGGATTAGTTCCCAGGGAGACAGCACGTGTGCAAGAGTTGTGCTCTCTCACAGCTTTTGTGGGAGACAAACAAGCTTAGTGGGCCAAGAATAGCAGGACTGATGATGCACATTTCCAGGGGGTTATGTGCCTTCAGAGCTCTCTGCAAATGTCAGCCAGTTTGTCTGCTGCCCTGCAAATGCTACTTGCTGGGAAGGAGAAATCCTGCTTTCCCAAGTGAATGTTTCTCCTCAACTGCTTTTCAGCTTAGTTTGCCAGTGAGATTGAAAAACTAGGCTGCCCTTATGTGCAGGGTTTGAGGATTGCACAGAGATGCAGCCCAGAGAGTTGAAAAGCGTGGAGGGGCTGGTCTGATCTCTCCAGGGTCCCCTCTCGAGCTGAGGGCAGGCAGGGACCAGTGTGTCCAGTGAGGCAGAAAAGCTTGCTGAGCAGTGGAGAGGAGCAAAGCCAAGGGACTGAAGGTGCCATTACAGCCTCAAATGTCCTTTCTGAGGGAAGATTTGCTGTCTGATCTGCTGCCTGTGTGTGGGGAGGGAGGGCTCTCAGAGCAGCAGAGGAGGGAGCCGTGTTCTGTTAGCAGCTGGAGCCTTCCCCAGTCAGCTGGCAAAGCTCTTGCTCCTTTTGCTCCTGGAGAAGTGTTATTTAACAAACTGGCTTCCCAACCAGCCTCATTGCTGAGCTGATTCCTGGGTTTGCTCCATAAAGAGATTCATAGCTCCCTGTGCAGCCCAGCTACTCCTTGTGAAGGTTTGATGTATCTGGCCTGGTTAATCCCAGACGTTTCTATATGGAGATATCATTTGTTAAAGGAGTTCTCAGTGCTGGAAAGACCAGCCAGGAAAAAAATTAGTTTCCAAAGAGGTTTGGAAATCTCTGTCTTGTAGTCATAGGAAAATTAAAGTAAAACCATCTTTTTGTGTTCAGCCCAGCAAGTTCTTGTGAACTCATCTGAGAGAAATTAGTATCCAGTTCCTAATTAAAAAGATGAAAGCAGCAGCCAGGGAGGGTTAAAAAAATGGGATCTACCTTGAGACTGTGCTAAAGAGAGACTGTAGATATTTGTGTTCTGCTGATGGATGCCTCTAGAGGTTCCTGGTGCCTGGGCATAATTTTTTCTTGCCCTCTCCTGACTTTTTTAGTGATGGAGGATGCTGAGGGCTGAAGGCACCAGCTGGATGGTCCATGCCCTTCCAATTCTCTTCAAGGTTTTTAGGTGGGTGGCTGAGGCAGGAGACAGGTGCTGTAATTTGACTGCAGACATGCTGGACATCTAAGCCTACAGCAAACATGGAGTTTGCTCCATGACAGGACAGCTTGTGCCTTCTGTAGGACAAGACCCTGCTTGTAGGTAGTTGTTGGAGAAAAGCTGATGCATAATAAACTTTCACTTTAATCTTCCTGTGTAGTATCATTGGCATCACGGCTCTGCCACAAGGCTGAGATGATGTTTTCTCTGCCTTTCAGGACTGCTGCAGGCACTTATTTTAAAGGTAGGTTGATCTAGCCAGCAATGCTCAAGGATATGGACAAAATAAGGTTTGTCAGTAGCACATTTTGTTCCCATTAAGTTAGTCTGATGAAAGATGCTGTTTCCTACTAAGAAAGCTGATTTTATATGTTGCTGAGACCACTGGGCTACTTTCAAATTAGGCTAATTACAGAGAGAGAGGACAGATCAGTCTCCCTGTGGCATTCCCAGCAATGGGATGAATGCAAGTTTTTTGCTTCCCTTGTGACTTTCCATATTTACCAAGGAAAAGGTAAAGTTGAGCTTCTGTGCAATTGGTCCCTTTGCCTGACACCTGGCAGAGCTGTAATTAGATGAGTGCAAATTTGTGACCTTCACTGTCATCTAGGGTCCACCTCATGTGCTGCCTCTGGCATGGGGAGGGGCAATTTATTTTTTCTCTCTGGGAAAAGAGGAAAATGTTTGGGGGTGGTGAGGGAAATGGGGAAGGTTTCCTCTCTGTGGCCTGCTTGCCCTGGGAGTCCCTGTGCTGCTTTGAGGGGGAAGTTGCAGGGCTGTCTCTGTGGTGGCACCCAAGGACATGTGGTGGCTCAGGGACAGGGTGCAACAAACACCTTGAACGGAAGGGAGGTGGCTCTGTGTCCCTTCTCTTATGCTCTTGGTTTTATAGGACATCCCCTGGGTCTGCTGAGGCTTCCTGGAATCCTTCAATACCTGAAGTAGAGTCTGGGACAGAGGAAAGAGAGATTCCTACAGGCCCCACTGGGGACTCCTGGGTTTGCTGTGCCTGGGGGTAGAGGCATGCTGGAAAGGATTCAGGCATGGTGGTTGTTTCAGCCAGCACACCACTCCCTGCTGTTTGCAAGGACAGGAGGATTCCTGGACAAGGTATAGTTCTCATGTGTTGCCTTTCCTGACAAAAGGAGCTTTTATTTACCAAGATTTCATCTATTCCTACTGTTTATTTCCCACCTGAAATCCTCCTTGTCTCCTGCTGGCCTTGTCCTTGCAAGAGCTGCTGGTTGTGTTCCTGTTGCAGTGGGGAGAGAGATGGAGACAGGATGGGAGCAGTGGCTGGCAGCTGACAGTTTCTTTTTATGTTTCCATCTGTTCCCTCTCTTCCTTTTTAATGAGATCAGGTGCCAGAGTGCACTAGGAAGACTTTTCAATGTGAGAGGAAGTCACAAATGGGGTACTCAGGTCCTTGCTTTCATCCTTGGCAGAGAGATGCTGCCAAAATCAAACCTGCACCCTCTTGAGCTGTTCCTATAATGGGAAACCAAAACTCTGCAGTGAGGCTGACAGTTCCAATCAGGTGGGTAGGTCCTGCAGCTCAGCCTTGGAACTCAGAGATGCTTGTGCTGATGGTCACCAAGATCTAAACCTGTCTGTTCCTGCCTCCACTAGGGTGGCTATATTTTAACCTTGTATACTTTATTTATTTGATTTTTTTAAAAATGTGGCTACTCTCTGTCTTTTAATTCCCCAGTTGTTTTAAATGGCATCAGTGGCTGGACAGGTTTACTCTTTCAGGCCCTTGGTGTTTTCTACAAAGGCCCAGGTTTTTCAATCAACCACTCCAGTTTCATTAGTAACTCTGCTTCTGCTTTATGTTTTGAAGGGTTTTCACCTCTGCTTTTGAGGTGATATATTTATTACAAAGCTGATATTTCATGAGTGGAGATGTTTCCCTCAAGGAGAATCTCAGGACATTTTTGGGGCTGGTTTTATTGCTGTCCCTTTTTTTTGTGGTTGTTCTTGGGATGTGTGAAGGATGGGAAGAGGTTCAAAGGAAGAACTCGAGGAGCTTGTTTAACAGTTCAACTTGGACAACCTCTTTGTGGAAAATTACAATCTGTCCCTCTGCTCCCACTGCCAATATATGACACGATGGGAGCCAGCATGGAGACCTCGATCAGATAAAAGCTGTAGAGTCTGACAGTACCTCTGAGAGCAGAAGCTCTTCTAGGGGAGGTACCAGGTGCCTTGTTTAAAAATCAGAAAGCCCTGCCTCATGTTCCAGCCCAGAATGGCTTCTGCATGGCCGTTTTTTAGCAAAACTCCCAATCTTTTAAGCAGAAGACATTTGGATAAAAATGCAATCAAATATTTGGCTAAGCCAAAGGCAATACAGTAGCCCCTCCTTGAGCAATCCAGCCAAGAGCTTTGGGATTTTGCTTGAATTCAGTTGTGGTTGTTGTGTGGTTGTACTGAACCAGTGAAGGCAACTGCCCAGTGCAAGAAAAGCCATGTTAGGCTTTGATTTCTCTTCTTGGTGCCTGCTTCAGTTGGTAAGTTCCTTGCCCAGCAGTGCTGGTGCCTGCAGACTGCCCCAGCAGCTCAGCACAGCCCTGTGTGCTGCAGGGAGCTGCACCAGCTGGCTGGCAGCAGCAAGGACAGCAGTTTGCTCCTTTGGTGCTTCTCAAGTGATAAATAAACCAAGCTACTCCTTTCACAGCACTGCTTCTGAACAGCCTGGTGCTTTGTAGCTGCTCTAATCATGCCAGGTGCTCCTGTGGGTTTGGGTTGAAATGCATGTCACGGGCTGCATTTGTCCCTTCCCTGCGTCCCACTTACAACTGTTGTGTTTTCTAATCTTTCTGTCCCTTTCTTCCCATCACAGAGGCAGCTGCTGGTGTTTGGAAGAGCCCTGCAGAGTGTTTGGAAGTGCCCTGCAGAGGCACTGGACCTGCTGGGCTGGGCATGACGGACTTGCTGTGAAGCCAGGAGCCGAGGAGACCCATCCGACAGCAAACGGAGCTGCCAGGTGATGCCAGAAGCTACAAGTGCCAGCCAAGCTGTTGTGGATCTGGTTAAGCACAGATTTTCCTTAGCCTGGAGAAGCTGGAGGGAAGGCCTGTCTGTGGCATTTGGAGTGGTCCTTGGGGCTGACTGTGGGGTGATCGTGCTGGGTTCTGAGGTGTCGCCATGGTTTTGGTGGCATGGGATGTGCATTTCCAGAGAGCTGCAGGCTTGGGCTCGCAGGCTGTTCTGTGTCTTGGCTGGTGCTCCCAGCCTGGGGTGCCCCGTGGTGCTGGGTGGGATGGAGAATGCCCTGGCAGGACCCTGCTAGCAGAGAAGAGCTGGGTGTGAGGGAGGAGACACTGAGCCCTGCCCTGCCTCTGTCACTGGGAAACACCACCCAACCCTGGTCCTACAGGGTGCTGCTGCTGCTGCATGTTTCTGTCCTCAGTATCACAGGGTCTCAGGTGGCTTTTAGCTGCCAGGAAACAGGATGCCAAGGCAGTTGAGATTTAGGTAGTGGCAATCCCAGGAACAACTACTGAATCATCTTGTAGCTGCACAGATATTGTGACCCTTGACATCTGTCCCTTTTTTTGTTGCTGTTGAGGCTGGGCTCCTGTGCCAGTACCTTGCTGAGTCAGGCCTGAGCCTCCATCCAAAGCTCACCCATCTTTCCAAGGCACTGTCTCCTGGCAGGTACAGCCTTGGTTGCTGCCTTTCCTGACCTCCATGTCAGAGATTCCCCTTGAACTGTGATTAACTTCTGAAGGCTTGTAAATTTTCTTTTGCATTGACATAAAGACAGCTGGCTGGATTAAGTGATTTCATAGAACTGAAGAAAAAGAAAATGTAGGAGGCATTACACTTGTTGGGGTCAAGGATTTTGCTTTCTTTTAAGAGGCAGTGAAGATAATACAATCTATTATTTTCAAATTAGTTAACTGCACAGCTAATGTCAGGGTCTCTAAAAGGCAGGAATTTGAAATAATGTCTTGATTTAGAAAAGACTACAGAAGCATGTCAGGGTTTGAAAGTGATATGCAAATTAAGTAAAAAAATGAGGAAAAACTATTTCAGCTCCCTGCACAAACTAACAAATTGATTCCCAGCATGGGAATAAAAAGGGAGAAAATAAACCCAAGGCTGTGTGTTGAGGTCTGTGCTACCAAAAAAGTAAATCTATGTTCTCCCTTGCAGTGGGTGATTGTACTGTTCAGAGGAAGGCAGGGGAAATTTGGCTAAAAGGATCCAACATAATTTTCCTTTTTTCTCAGAAGAAAATTAAGATAAACCCTGTTTGGAACAAAGAGAGCTGTGGGCTGCTTCTTTAGAACTTCATGACTGGACCTTTTTAAGTTTGCCACTGGGTAAGTGATCTCAGTGCAGTTATTCAGTAGGGAATGTAAATATTTTGATAACTAAAGTGATTGAGCATTGCAGTCAGTCCTTTCTTGAAGTGAGCACTTCATGGGTTAAAATGGGGGTAGGGAGGGCTCCCATCTGCACCTCTTCCATCCTGTGAGCTGTGTGCCAGCACTTTCCTCTTCTCTCTGGATCCTCCTTGCAGTGCTTGCAGCATCTTTGTGTACTCTGCAAGACACCACAAGTGTCCAGTTAACTCTGTTAACTGGTTTGGTCTGGTGAGTGCAGCAGTGATGACAGGAGAGATGTTTCTGATGTGCCTCTTACTGCAATGACCTCCCCAGGGTCTCTGGTTTTGGTGCTCAGCAGCCAGGGTGTGCCTGTGCTGTGAGGTCTCATTTCAGAGCCTGCAGTTGGTTTTTTGGGGATGCTGAATCTGTGTCCTTCCAGCACTGCAGCAAAGGAGAGGTTAACAATGCAACGTGCCTGCCTGTTGCCCTTGGCTGTATGCTTATTTGCTTCTGCAGGAGGAGAAGAACTATGCAAAGAGCCCTTCCCAGGAGATGGAGGAAGGATTTCAGCTTCCTGCACAAACTAACAGTTACCTGTGCCAGCAAAGAGAGCAGAGTTTGGAGCCTGGTTTGATCATACCCTGCAAGGATGGATAAGGGTAACTTTTCTGAAGTGCTGAGGTGCCTGGCTTGCTTTTGTGCTGGGCTGTGGGCAAGTGTGTCCCCTCTCTGCTTCCTTGGGATGTGCTGCAGTTCTTGCAGGTGTGTTGGAGGCAGTTTCACCATGTGTTTGCTGTGTTCATTGTGTGCTGCCCCTGAGCTGTTGTTACTGTTGGAGACAAGGCACTGCCAGCCAGGCATCACCAGTATCCCAGCAGATGTGGGGAAGTGCAGCTGGCTTCTGTACCCTGGGGCAGGGGCACCACAGCAGCCCCAGATGGGTGCTGAGCATTCCTTTGTCCCACTGCTGTCAAGGCTGCTGTGGTCTCTGGAAATCCCCACTGCCTCCTCCCCTGTCAACATCCCTGTTGTTGCCATGGTGGTGTTGGGGCTGGCTGAGAAGCCCTGCTGCCCCTGAAGGAGAGCCACAGCCTGGCTGGCTGAGGGCATCCAATGTGTGAGTGTGGCCCTGCAGAGTGGGGAAAGTGGGGGATGCTGGTGGCCACCCCTGTGCTGGAGTGATGGTGGCCGTGTCCCTTCTCTGGAGGGACAGTGGCTTTTGGTACCCAGGTTGTCTGGCCACCAGGAGGGAGAGCTTGGGAGCAGAGCTCAGTGGAGACTCCTGTATGTAGTAAGAGAAAATAAAAAGTCTAGGCTGGTCCAGGGGGTGCAAATTACTCATAGGTTCTCCAGATGTGCCCCATACCTGAAGGCTAGAAAATAATCAGTGAAGTTAAAGCTTGTTCTGTAACACCCAGTGCTTTAGTATTAGAGCAGCAATCCAGTAAACACAGAATATTTACTTTTCTGGCAGCCAGTATTGTGTGTGTGTGCTGGAGAAGCAGGTATGAGGCTGGAGCCAGCCAAGGGCAGGCTCAGCCATTGTATTCCTGCTTCTGCTTTTGGCTGGCTCCAGTTTGGTGTCTCTGAATTGAGTTAATATCCATGGTGTTCCAGAGACTGAAACTCCTTTGTGAGAACTGGGCATGAACACATATTCACTTTGATTGAGAAGCTTTAAAAGTCTAAGATTAAACCATCTTGGTTAGGATTGAGGTTTACAGAAGCATTCAAGACCTCAGCCAATGCCCAGCCTCTCCATGTCCTGGCAGGTGAAGCAGCTGGTCAGGATGGGAGCATTGTGCTGTGCACTGAGAGTTGATGCTGCAGAAGTGAAGGGATGGTTCAGAAAGGGAGAGGATGGGTTTTGGGGATGCTGGGAATGTCCCCTGTTCCATCCTGGGGATGCAGCTGAAAGGTGCATTAACCAATCACTGCATGTCAGCAGAATGGAGGAGACTGTTCATGAGCCAGGCAGAGTTCAGAAGTTATCATTGCTGCCCTAAAGGGAAGAGGTGAAGGTGCTTTTATTTATCCAGTACAGGTCACAGTCAAAACCACTTAGCTGGGAACAGGGTGCAGGTCCTGTACAGACCCTTTTTTTCTGCCTTGCCTGGAGCAAGGAGTCTCAGTAGTAGCTGTGAATCCACAGCATGAAACAAATCTTTCCTTCACTTTAAAGATGGTTCTTGTCCTTTTTTTTTTCCCCTCCAGAGACTGCTTATGCACTGCACATTAAATAGTCATTAGCTAAAAGACTTTGTCATCCAGGGAGCAGAGCTCCCCAGCCAAGGCTTTTCCTTAGCTTTTGAGCATCCAAGGTGGCAGCCTGCAGATCAGGTTTTTCTCACTTGCATTCTCCTTGCAGCAGTCTAGGAGATGTAGAAATGACTTTGTCTGGGCTGACAAGCTGGACCAACGGATGGCTTGGGCCCCCTCCATCTGCCAGGCAGGGGAGGAAGGTTTGGGCTGGAAAAATACATGGTGAGTTCAGTAGCAGGGACACAGCTGAGTGTGAGAGCAGGATTGTTGAGTTTGAGAGTGGGCTGAGGTACCAGCAGCAGGTTTGGCACTGGATGCTGAGGTGCTTGCCAGCCTTATATGGGTTTCATATAATTTCTACCATGCAATTCCATGGATATCCTTTCCAGCCAGCAGTTTCCTTTGCTGTGCACCTGAGGCTTCTCTGACAAGTTCTCTGAGCATGAAATCTGGCTCCAGCTGTGCTCTTTGCCTGCAGCAGAATTCTCTCCTGTGCTGAGCAGGTGAGCGCCTCTAAGGTTGGTTCTAAGGTGCTGGAGCTGTGGGAAGGAGCACAAGGAGGCAGCAGCCCTGTGAGTGCATCTCAGACCAGGTATAAGAGATCTGGTGGGCCTCACCTTGACATCTGTCTCTAAGCTCTGCCTTCTGAGCCAGGAAGCATCCCCCACCATTCAGCTTCCTTTGCTTGCACTCCTGTCTTAGAGTCTTGAGTGCACAAGGGTGTCACAGGGTGAGGTTTCTTTGCCCCAATTCTCCAATTTACACTGGACATTGTCCAGGAGATGTTTTGGAGCGAGTCTCCACAGGCTGGCTAGATGCAGAGCCAGTTATTTTTCAGAGCTCGGATTCACCCTGATTTGATTGTAAATTCCTAAATAATGAATGTTGGTTTCCAAATTGAGGGTTCCTTGTTCCCTGCCAAGCAGATGTGAGGACTGGGTTTGCCTGTGGCCTACAGTCTCCTGAGAAGCTTTTGTTTGTAGCATCTGTTGTGCCAAAAATGCATGAAGTTATCTGACAGCAGAGATGCTCTTGTCAGTTTGGTGTCCTTGGCTGCTGTGTGTGTAAATGTGTGCCTAATTAATTGGAACAAGCTCATCAGAGGGTATTTACTGGGTGCAACACCAAAGGACACCCCCAAAGGCATTGTCAGAGTTGTGGCATCACAGAGATTTGCCTGCTGTCCTTTGCATTGCTATGATCAGGGTCCTCCCTGGGTGAGCAAAATACAAATTAAATTCTTGCTCTGAAATTCAATGTAGAAAGTTCTTCTTTAATCCTTAAGCAAAGGCATGACGGGCTCGTCTGCAGTGTCTAAAATTAATTTACCTGAAGCTTGTGGAGCATTACCAAATGCCACTCTCAGGTGCACTTTCTAATACTGTTGCTGTCACAGGAACCAGCTGTGCCAGGACAGCTGTGCCACCTAGAAAAGCAATGAAGAAATATTCCCAGGGCTGGAATACAATTCCTGACACATCTCAGGAAACCCAGATCTATTAGAACAGGGTGCCAAGCTGAAGATCACCAAGGACATCCCAGATTCAGCCTCCTCAATTCCCCCTTTATTCCAGCATCTACAGCTAAGCAAGAAGTCCCCACCCTCACTGCAAGCTGCACAGCAATTTTATAACCCATCCCCTAACCAGACTTACCCTTAGACCAGGAACTTAATTAAATATCACAGAGCTGTCTGAGGTGGGGAACATGGAGACCTCCCCTCATGGGACAGGGCTGATGGGCTGGAGCTGTGCTGTGGTTGGTGTTTCATTCCATCCCTGAAGGGAGATCAGGCTGATTTCTTAGTTCTGCTTCTGTTCCCCAGGTCTGGGAGGCTGATCCATGGAGGCTTTAGAGAAGTGGAATTATGGGGTAGGAAAGAGCTTCTCTCCAGGGCTAGAGGGCAGGGGAAGCTGCTAGACTGGGATGGGGGTGTGGAGAGTAGAAACTATCTGGAAATGAGCATTGTGGGCATGATGGACAGGCTTCATTTCAAGTGAAATGAAATTGCATTTAGAAAATTGGAAAAAATAATCCAGTTATTCTCAAGACCCAGTAATAAATCACTGAAATCCAGACTAATGTATTATTAGATTTCTCTCTTGAAAAATAGTTATTTCCAGGTTTAAATTCTAGTTCTTGCTGCAGCATGTCCTGGTGTCCATAAGACAGTGCTGTGTTCTCATGTTTCATGCAAGAACAAAAGGAAACAGCAGCCTTGTGGATTATGTGTATAAATCTGTAACTGTTTTGAGAATAAAGGAATGGAATTACTGCGTTGCTTATGGATGTGGATAAAACTTGAGGGAAAGGAAATGGTCATCTTTGTGTAGACAATGTCTTGTTGTATAAAGCAAGTCCACAAAAAAAAAAAGTTAACAGAAGGAAGCAGGAGAGAATATAATCAGAGATTTTACTTATAATCAAGATGCAAATAATTTTAGTTTAGGGGTGGTCTCCCAAGTCTCTGAAAATAAGAAGTGGGGAAATGCATCTGTTCCTTGGTCCAGTTTGCTAGAAAGGGAAGGGACATTATTTCTGGTCCACAGTGCTTAGTAAATGCTGTCCATGTTTGAGTCTTGTCAGTGCTTGAAACCAGCTTTCTGGGGTTTTCTTTTCTTCTTTCCCTTTTTTGTACACCCACTTTGTGTGACACAAAGAGAGATGGTTGTCAGGCTGGTGGTTGGAGAAGGAGTGACCCTGTTTACCTGTGCTTCTTGTGAGATAAGGATGCTAGAGAAGAACTGCCACTAGGATAAAGTCTGAAGTGGCCCTGCTTTCCTGTATGTTGCATTTCTCTTTGAACTAATTGCTCATGTTCCTTTAATGGTTTCATGCTTTTATTTATGCTGTTACAACTTCTAATGCCTATAGGAAGCCTTGAATTTGGAAGCCTTGGTTATTAAATGAAAATTAGGACCCTCATTCTCCATGGAGAAATGCTCTTGGGCGGTGTGGTAATTTCACGCCTGGAAGGAGTCATATTTGTTGGATAATTTTTGTAACTTAACCAAATTAGCCTTGAGAAACTATAGTTCTTAATCAGAGTCTTGAACTCTCTACTCCATTAGTTAGAAACATCAGCAGAAACATTCTTGCAGAATGGGTGGACACTTGGTTTGCAATGCAGGAAAGTGCTCTGAATTTGTCTGCACTTGGGGCAGCAGTGTCCCTGGGTTTGAGATTGTTCATAACACTCTGAATCCTTAGGAGGGCCAGACTCAAAGTCACATCAGGTCAGCTGCTCTTGAAAAATTAAGCAGTCAAGTGATGCTCGCTTTCCTACTGTACTCACAAAAAGAAAATTCTTTTGGTGGGAATTGAATTCCTGAGAATATTCTGAAGAGTTATTAAAGACAGCTTGGATATTAATAAGGATTTGGTTAATAATTACAGTAAATAGGGTTCCAATAGTCATGGGAGAGGGGGTAGAGGGGAAGGTGAGAAATGCCAGCAGGCTCTGGTGTGTCTTTGTGGTGTGCCTTTGTCCACAGGAAACAAGGTGGGGAGGCCTTGTGTTCTCCAGTTCTGAAGAATACCACAGCCTGGAGACACCAGTGGTAAAGAAACTTCTGAGGAGGTCTCCTCAGTGACCCAGCAGAGTTTGTTGTCACTCTACTACTTACCACATAGACATTGGTCAGTTCCCACACACAGGCACAGAGAAGTGCCCATGTATATCTACATGTTCAAAGGTACCTAGTGAATGCTCCCCTTGAGTTTGGTGAAATCATCACATCAAATCCGTTTGCACTTCTCAACAGGTGAGAGTCCTGTGTCCAATTCTGGGCTCCTCATTCAGGTAAGACACTGAGGTGCTGGAGCAAGTCCAGAGAAGGGCAATGAAGCCACTGAAGAGACTACAGCCAAATTAAATCAATGTACAGCTGAAGCTATGTGTGTGCTGCTTTCCATCCCCTTTGTGTGGCAGTAATTCCTTCTGTCAGGTTGGACACTCACCTGTGCTGCTCTCACCAACCTGCCCTTGGGCACCTGGCATGTGGAGGGCAGCTCAAACTCTGCCTGGAGCTTTGAGAGACACGGCTGGTCCCAGCTAGAACAGGCTTCAAACCAGCTGCTCTGTCTCATCTCCTGTGTGGAGCACAGATCCAGCCCAGCAGTGGAGTCAGGGCAATTCCTCCTCCCCAGCCACAAATGTCCCTTTGCTGACTGGAGCTCATTTGACTGGAGATGTTCTGGTGCTGGGACTCTGTCAAGGAGATCTCTGTGTTCTTCTGGGGAGGGGTCTGTGAGGCCAGACAGAGAAAACAAGTGCTAATTAAGAAGAGAGCACTGAAGCTTGGAGCCCTTCCTGTGCACTTCAGTCTTGGCACAGCGCTGCGTTCTTGCCTCCCTCGGACTCACCCAGCAGTGACATCTCCACATGGGGGGTTGTGAGTGATGTGCAAAGACGGAGTTAGGGGGGGTTCTGATAACTCCTCCCCAGTCTCTGCAAAGGTCACCAGCTCAATCCAGTGAAACTAAAGAGGAAACAAATGCCCAAAGAGCAGAAATCCCCATACATGTCACATCAAATCACAGATAAGCTAATGGGACAGAACCACGTGGCTACAGCATGTGCATTCTGCTCTATATCATTAATTTACTGATGTTAAATATTTCAGCAGGTAACTTCCAGGGCTTCCAGAACTGTCCTAGTGGCTGTGATCACAAATTATTCATCACTGGCACTTGAACAAGAAAAGCCTTTTTGAACAAGGGTATTTATGAGTCTCTTGCCTTTTTTTTTGCCTTTCAGCTGACTCCCTCTGCCTTCCAGAAGGAGACGTCTCACCATCAAGCAGAGGCCAGCCAGCACTCGGGAGATGAATCTGCCCCAGGTTGTCCAGCTTCAAGACAAGAGCAAGACCTCCATCACAAGGTAGCCTTTCCCTGCCCTTTTCCTTGCTGTTTGATGTGACATTTGAAAAGGGTGTGTGCTTGTGACAGGCTTCCCTCCAGCTCACTGTAGTACCTCAGTGTCCAGGTCCTGCTGTCATTTCAAACTGCTGGTGATGGTGGTTCCTTCTGCTGGGGGAAAGGCAAAGAATTTTTCCCCAGTGAGACATTGGAGTCCTGATTTGTGCTAAGTCAACACAAATAACCTCTGCTGAAGCTGGTGTAACTGTCATCCCTAATGAGAGAAGGCTGGGGGAGGATACAAGGGAATGAGATTCTCCATTCTTCTGCTGAAATAGCCACCTCTTGCTTTGGTGTGGTCACTGTCAAATGCTTAGGGTTCAAGGGTTCCATCCACAGTGGCAGCGTTGGCCTTTGAAGGCTTGAGGGCCTGTGGTGATTACCCCTGATTTAGCAAAACTAATTGCATTAAAGCTTCAGGAACAATGTGTAGGACCCTGATGGGGTGTTAGAGTTTGCAGGCTGCCAGATGTACAGGGAACTCACCCTGGGCAGAGGGGAGTGGATGTGCTTTATCTGGATCACTGTTTGCTGAGGGGTGTGTTTAAGGCTGCTTTTCTTAGAGGGCTGCTCAGCTTAAAGCACAGTCCTGGTGGGTAGATGGCTGAGATAGGCTGTTGAAATTGTCAGCAAGACAGCTGTAACAAACTGGTTAAGGATTGTCCTGGATAGCACAGGGGGCTGGGGATGCCTCAAACAGATGCACAAAGAGCTGGCAGTGTGCTGCAGCTCCTCACTTCAGCCACTTGTGACCCTGTGGAGATGCAGGAGACCTGCCTGTGTGTTTTGAGTGGAAACAGTGCAGCTAGAGAGGGGAGGCAAAACAGGGAGGTTTTTGTCAAAGTAATGTCTCTGCTCCCTGCCCCTGTAATGGTATTAAATATGACACCAGTAATAAATTAAAAGAAAGCAGCCATTTTGAGCTCATGGAAAAAGGAGATACCAACTCCAGTCTTACTCAAGTTGCCCAGAACTGCTGAATAAAGAGCTGAGCCTTATCCCCATCCAGCATTCTTCTCATTTGTCTTTTTCCTAAGTGCTCTGTTACTTTCTTTTTGCCCTTATCTCCTCTGGTATGGTTCTTTTCTTACTCATGTCACATACACACATAAAAACAAGTATTTGGACTTGTGTGGGATTCTGTCTCAGAGTAAAGGTCATCCCAAAATTGTTTCCCATGGAGTCTGATGTAAGTTCTGGGGTTTCACTTGCTCCAGGAGTACTCAGGGCTCTGCCAGTCAGTGCCCTGGATCTCTGCAACCCCATTAGCACATGGCTCTGCTAGAGGTAAGTGCTGCCTGGGATTTTGGAGAAGGAAACCTGGAGAAACACCTGCCAGAAGAACAGCTTGGCTTGAGCCTGCTCAGTGTGGTCCAGCAGCTTTTGATCAGCCCAGGGCAGAGGTGGAAGAGCCACTGTCCCCAGTGTGGGCTGGGCAGATGTACTCACCCAGAGTCTGTACTTCCCTGGGGATCAGTGCAGAATCTTCCTCCCAGCACCTGAACCTCTCCCTGCTCTCTCTGGCCTCTCCAGTTCCAGCAGTTGCCCTGGATCACAGCTCACCTCAGCCTTACCCTCCAGAGGTGATGTTTCACAACTACACCCCTGGTGAGGCCTGTGAAGTACCACTGGCTCTGAGGAACAGGGACAAGGTGAGTGCTGGGACGTGGAGGTTTAACGCTGTGCTGGAAGAGGGGAGTGATGTAATTCCAGTGGGGTACAGCACAGCAAGTTACCTGCTGCAGCACATCCACAATAAAATGTCTCAGCACCTTTGTTCTGCAAGATGGTGGAAATCTTCCCAGGGAATCCTCCCCTGATTTTGGCCATATATAGGTGGTATCTAACCTGAAGGACATTTTCTAGCCCCTTTTTTTCCCTTGAAAGCCCTGGATCGATGGGAATGTTGTGGGGTGTACAGTTCTTACTTGCCCCCATGCTTTACCTCAAGTGTGCACCGTGTCTTAATCTTGACTCCTGCTAATCTCTGCCTCTCTAAGCTTATTTAGATGCCTCTGTGCAACCTGCACTTAAAGCTCAGGTGTTGAGTCTTCTCTACATTTTATTCTGGAATTAGTTATAATTAGTGGCATTGGCACTGCAGGAAATGTGTTTTGAAACAGCCCTGGAATCGGGCTGATTTAGCAGAAGCAGTGGGAGGCCTTTAGGTGCCATTTCAGGCTCTTGCTAAGCTTAATTCTCCTCTGTTCAGGTTTTCCAAAGGCAAGGTAATGTTCTGCTTTCCCTTTGGAGAACCACAGTACCTTCAGAGCAATGTGTTCTTGAAGGTCTCTGTCTTCGCTTGAAAAAATTGCAATTGTTTTGCAATTTCCCAAGAAAGTTGAGAAGGGAAAAGCTGAAAAATGTCAGCAGTTGTGTTCCACTGTAAAGAGGAAAACTGAGACCTTTTGAATTTCAGTCAGGGGAACATTTTCTCAAATGACACTTGTGCCAAGAGCAAGCTGGTAGGAAGAGACAGGAGAGAGGAAAGAAGCAGAGTTCAATCTTTCTCCCACAGCACTTTCTTAGGCACAAGGATTTCTCAGAAAGTAACAGTAAAATGTAGTGGAAGTAGAGAAAGGCCAGAAAAAGAACAGTGTAATTAGAGGTGGTGTTGTGTAACGAAGAGTAAGATGTGTGCATGAGAGAAAGGCAGGATGGGAAGATGGAAGAGTGACAGCATCAGGTGAATTAAGCCCCTTCCCAAATCTACATGTTGGGAGAAACAAACAAGTGACCAAAAAAAAGCTGTTGGGGCATAAGACAGGTGGAGGAACAACAAGAGAAGTCCAAAGTGTCTCCTGGGATAACAGGTTTCAACAGGGACATGGCTGCAAAGGGGAGACCCTTTGGCAAGGAGGATGCAGTTCTGCACCTTCAGTTATTCCTGGAGAGTACTACATCATTCCTGGTCTGGCGTTGAGCTTGGGAATATTGGAAAGGTGCAGCATGGATATCCATGCCCAAGTGATTCCATTGGTGGGGTCTACACTGATTCTGGCACTTCTGCTGCAGGTTTCCTCTGCTGATTCAAGTGTGCCTCAGTTTCTCTGTTCTTACTGAGCCTTTTGGCTTCAGCTGCTCCAGGATCCATGCAGCACATGAAAATGTTTGTCTTTGCCAAGTACAAGCCAACAGACAAACAATGAATTTGTTCTACTCATGCTTCCTCAAGTGGAAAAGGACATCTGCATTAACATTTCTGCCACTCTCAGTAAAAAACAATGAACTTGTACAGCTGCATCTTGGGATTTGTATGCCCTGAAAAGGAGCATACAAATGTGTGAGCTGTTAATTTCAAAATAATTAATTTTGAAACTAGTAAAACCTCAGCCATTGGACAGCATTGGACAGCACTGGTGTAAAAGTATAATCTGAGGAAAATACTTGGTGTATTTAAGTGCATAAAGACAGAGATGATAATCCCAAAAGAAATTATTGTATTCTAATTTTGTTGGCTTTTAGTAATGTCCTGGAGAAAAGCACATTGTGTTCTGTCTCCAAGGTTTCTCACCAGATTCCTCTGAGTCACACCAGCTTAGACAGTGTGGTAACCTGAGGTGGTCTGCTCCATAAAAATCCACCTAACAGCCAAGTGTATTCCAAACAGAGGCTCTGTAGTATTTCAAATAAAAGTTTTTCACCTGTTTGCTGCCAAATTGCTTTTCTGTCTTCTAGCTGCTCCTCACGACTCTCAGAAATATCCTGGGTGATTTTTGCAAAAGGTCCTAGCTATGTGTATTTATCTTCCAGGGGTTTTGGTGACCAAAATGTTTGCCTTCAGTGTGAAATTAGCCCCTGGAACTCACTGCCCCAGGGTGTTGTTGTGCCCAGATAGAGTTTGGAGAGTTCAGGACTGCCTTGGCTATGGAATATCAGGCTTGGATGCGTGGTGCAGAGCAAACCTCAATTTTTTTCCAAGCCTTGTGTGAGTTTATTGTTTATTAGTGAAACTGCCTGTCAGTCAAAATCACTTGTTTTAGACTTTGTGAGATGTGATTTGGGACTCAGATATTGATGTCTATGTGCTAGAAAATGCCTTTTTGCTCTGTGTGTGTGTGTTCCAGAGGGCAGAACCTGGCAGCAGGGTGCCTGCTGGGCCTCCTGGGTGCACGAAGGAATGCCCAGCAGTCCAGCTTGCCTGTGCTGGCAGCTGGCTAGCCACAATCACCAGGCAGCAAGAGCCCCTGGGGAGCTGAGATTGGCTTTTAGTAATGAAACCACACAGTGAGTCAGTGCTGGTCATGTTTCTCCAGGCAGAGAATGTCTTTGAAGCCCATAATTGATAGGCACAGCCTGAGATGTCATGTGGTTTTCCATCACTTTGGCAAGTTGACTGCTCTCATCTTCTACTTCAACCTTTCCTGGTAATTCTTGTGCTTCTCCCTTGCTTCTTTACAGCCCATTTAAATTCTCTGTGCCATCTCCTTGTTTTGGGGGTTGTCTCTCTGTCTTGCTGTTTTCTTCTTTTTGCTCTTCAGGTTTTTTTACTCCCAGTAACACCACAGTATCTGGTCTCCTTCTCTTGCTCATCTGCCACATGACTGTATCCCCACAGCTGGACTACCCCACTCCAGCTTGGTGTGTTAAAAGGGAATTTCTTCCTTCCCCCAGGATAACAAGTGCTGTTTTGCCTTCAGCAGCACATTCCCCCTCTGGAACACAGCTGCATGGCCGTGTGGCAGGCAGAAGCAAGCAGGTTTTTAGGCTTGTAGAATACGTGGATGACTTGCTTCAGGTGTTCTGTCTCCATCCTGCTGCAGGTGTCTGACCTGCCTGGCACCTCCTTCCCACCAGGCACTGCCCTACTGCCTCTGGCTGAGCCTCTTTGCCCAAGCAGGTGGGATTCACTTCCCTGCCTCACCCTGCCCTGACACAAAGGTGATGTGTCTTCACACCTTCTGTTCTCCAACCATGCTGTCCCTGAGGACACCTGCTTGCCCATGGCCCAGCAGTGAGGCCGGGGCAGAGGAGGTGCTGTGCCCGTGGCAGGGAGCCAGCCTGGCACAGGCACACTGAGCTCTACGTGCCCTTAGCCAGCAGCAGGTTGGTGAGCTGCAGGTGACTTGGACACCTGCCTGAAAGAGCTCGTGTAGGCCAGGTACAACCTGTGGGCAGTGACACCGCCGTGCCTGTGTCTTCATGCGTGTCACTGGTTGCTCTGGCAGCTCTCAACTGCTCTGTGCCAAACATGCTGTGCTCTTGCTTGGGGGTTTGAACATCAGTGCTGAGGCCCTGGCAAGTCTAATCTCAGTGCTGTTATCTAGAGGCTTGTTATTACAGGAGGATTTAAGATATGGGAGGAAGAAAGCCTTGCAGGGAAACAGAGAGGCAGACTGACTCCACCAGCATCTTGCTATCTCTTAGCACCATTCTTCACCCAAATTGTTTGGAGAGGCAAAGATGAGGGGAGCTCTGAGCCAGCTGATGTTTCTGTACCCGGGCAAAGGTGCAGGATCTCTTCGGGTGTAGCTGTTTTCCCATCTTGCCTTTACTGTTTCAACTTAGTTTAACACTTTGTCCTATCCTCAGGCAGCATGGATATAGAAACCTAAAGAGGAAATGCCCTGTGTTGCCTATTTTCTTGTTCCTTAGGAGGGACTGAGAAATTATTTAACAATGGTAAAATTTAGAGTAAAAATTATACTGGTCTAGGGCAGTTCTCTGTACTATTCAAGTGGCACAAGAGCTTAATATCACGGAGGTAGACTTTGCAAAGTACACTGGTGCCTTTAAAATGTGATTTATTAGTATGAATTAGTGCTCATTTTCAGGGTGAAAGAGGTAAATTGATAGCCGTGAAGGGCAAAGTGCTGCACTTGGAGTTGAGAGGCAGCAGAGCAACATGTGAATATCACCACAGATAGAAGCAGGGTGAGATAACCCACAAGGGCACTTAATGTCCCATACACTGTCCCTTGTCTTGCCCTTGAACTGGTGAGTGCATGGCACAGGGAGCTCTGCCAGTGAAAGGTTCTCTGCACAGCTTCACTGACACCCCTGGCAGTTTTGCTGAACTGGGTTTTGGGCTCCTTGCAGGGGTTTTGTAGGGCATCAGGAGAGGTTGTGTGCTGCTCAGCAAGGAGCATGTCAGGATTTTTACCGCAGAATCAGAATTTTGTGCAAATTGAACGTTTTGTCTTGTACTTGATGGAGTGCGAGTCAGCGAAGTACCAAAGTGCTGTAGCTCAGCTAGAAGCACATCGATAGCACGGGCAGGAGGTGCAGAGCACCTTGAAAACCCCTTAGCAAAGAGGCAGGCACTGAGAAATGGCTCTGAAAAGCCACTTGCATTGGGTGTGAAGTTGCTGGCATGCAGAATATCTGTGTTTTAGTTGTGGAAGGCTTTAGGAGTGCTTCTTTGGACAGACTCTGCATCTCAGTTGCTTCATGGTCCACAGGCATTATGGATGACCCAGTGACCTGGGCTACAAACCCCTGTGTCAGGGTTGTGGATGTTCCAGTTGGTTTATAGAATTCTTTTGCTTTGAATCTCCTCTTCCCTTGTGTAAATCTGACTTCAGTGAAGTCACTCGTGATTCAAGGCAAGACTGTGCCTGAGTCCTAAATAAAACGACCACGTGAGTTGTTAGTGGCATTTCAGCCACTTTGCCATGTTGCCCTTTCTTGACAAATGAGCAGCTTCCCACTGTCTTGCAGTCATTTGGGAATGTATTGCACAATTGGACTGCCAGAAAGTAAATGAATAGCTGACATATCTCTTTGTTTATTGGCGCTTGCATTATAAATGTGAAATGCTAATATTTCTGCTGGGCAGCGTTTCCAATTAGTTCCTCTCGCTGCTTCTGATTTACACGTTCCTGTTTTATGGCTCCAGTTGCCCAGTGTGGGTCTTCTCGTGCCACCCTGTGTTCCCTGGTGTCCTTGCATTGTGGTCTGACAGTCTCTGCCTAATTGGAAACTGCTATGGAACTGACTGGCAAATACCCAACAGACAGGGATATTTACATTTGTGTGTCCTTCAGGCTTATTAATAGATTATATGAAAGGAAGAAGGAAGCAGGAAGCACATAAAATCATTGCACAGCTTATTCTGTTCTGTCCTCTTGTTCTTTTCACTGTAGGAAGACAATGTTATTCAGGCAATACAAGTTCAATCTCTAAGGTTTGCAAAATTAATTCCTGATGCTCAGTGGAGACTGAAATATTGCTCACTGATTAATAGGAAAGATGACAGGACGATGAGTTACTGCATTACTGAAATTAACTCCTTTAAAATTCAATCCAGCCCTGTTAGATGTTTTGTAGCACACAAAAGTTATTCCAAACGGAGTCTGAAGATGACTCTTGCAGGAAGGAAAGGGACAAAAGATGAAAGCAAATGAATGCACAGAATGAACCTGGAGAACTGGGATGGTTTCAAAGACTCCTGTGAATTGGTAGCTGAGGGGGCAGGAGCAGGGTACCCCTTCTCTGGTGGAGCTCTCCTCATCCTTCAGTATCTCCTCTCTTTTAATGGCCCTTTTTTCCAGCCTACATATCATGGTTTCAGCAGGGAGCTTTCCCTGCTTGACTTACTATGTTACCTCATGCTACAAGGCTCTTTCCATTGCAAGTTGTCTGCTCCAGGGAATTCAGTGAAGGATTTAGGACTGGCTACGCAGGATAACTGACATCTGAGTCTGGTGTACTGGGCAGGCATTAAGGTGATGTGTGACACCAATTAATGCTGGCCTGAGTCTGCAAAGGGCCTGAGAGCTGTGCTGGGTTAATATTGGACTTCATGATCTTCAAGGCCTTTTCCAAATGAAACAATTCTATAATTTGAGGAAATAATATCTGAGACAAGAGATTGGCTTAGTTTCAGTGGCTACTAATTTGAATGCCAAGGAGTGGCGTTTGGAAGACTGGAGAGTGTAACTTTTTTCTTATCAAAAGGGAATAAGAGCAGAGGAATCATCTGTATTTTCCTTGAAATTCAGAGAAGGGTTATTTGAAGGCAAAAGTTATATTTCCATGAAAATCTGCAGCCTGAAGCTGTGTCTAAATAATCTTTAAAGCATAGAAGTGATGCACACTCTTGCTCACTCAGCCTGTTTTTAAATATTCTGCTTAGGGTTTGCAAAGTAAAAGCAAGATTTTCAACTCATTTTCGCTGTAACCCTGGGTTTTATCCAGAGTTAGTGTCCAGGTAACACAGAGCAGTGCTGCAGTGGAGAATTTGCAATCCTCTTTTCCCAAGGGAGGGAAATTCAGCTTTCTGAAGCTGAGTGAGCCATGAGTTCACAGCAGCAGGGACAGCCAGCCTCTGCCTAGCACATTGCTCTCTGTTTGAGTTTCCCTGTTTTTGGCCTGACGCTGCATCTGCTTTGGTGCAGAGCCCCACTTTGAGGGGGCCACAGTGGGGCTGAAGGCTCAGCACACTCTGAAATGCTCTGGGTCAAGCCTTGCTCTGGCTGCAGCATCCCTGGAAAAGGGGTTCAGCACACAGCTGGGGTTCAGCATCAATGGTGAGATGCAGTGCTCTCCTCAAGGTCCTGACTGCCTCCTTGCTGTTGCCTTAGGACACCAAGTGCCCTTCCCCTGCAGCCCCAGTGCCCACCACGGGCAGCAGAGCTGGGAATGGCTGCCCGTGCTGGCTTTTGGAGGAATTTATTCCTTGGACTTTTATTTACATTGATGCTGATCCCCTCACTTCTTAGCAATGACAATGACTTGAAAATTCCCTTTTACTTCTTTCACATACTTCCAGTTGTTGAGGTTTCTTTTCTCTTTATCCCTGTACTGATCTGAACTCCTTGCATCCTCCTCAGTCTACCTGGCATCTGGAAGGGAGAGATAACAGAATAGAAGATGCCAAGGCTTAAAAAGACACACAGCTTTCAATTGGATTTACAATGCCTTTGTTACAGTAGTGTGGCCAAAATAACAACAACCAAAAAAAAAAAAAAAAAAAAAAAAAAACCCAAAAAAATGTAAATAGCATTCTCCATTTGCTAATGCAGTTTCTGAGGATCTGAGCAGTCTGGGACGTGAAGTGCCCAGATAATAGGTGCTTTAAATTCCCATGGGATGCCCGTAGCTTTTATTTTAGAGGGCTTAGGCTGCAAGATTGAGTGCAAAATTGCTAATTCAGAAAGACCTGCTGAAGATGAAACGATCTCCTGAAATGTGATCTTCAATCCTGTAGGTCATTTGCTGCTGTTCCCTTCCTGGTATTTTACCCTCAAAATAGGAGAAGCAAAAGCACTTCTGCAATTTCAAGTGTGAATATTTGAGATGTCTAGGGGGAAAAAAAAATCTTCTTTTATTATTTTACTGTCTCTTGGATGTGACTGCAGCTGTTAGGATGATTTTTAAACCACTGCTGAGTAGGTCATTGGTAGGCACTGGGCTAAAGCTTTGAGATAAAGCAATAGCTGTGAGTCTGTGCCTCTTCTGGCAGCCTTAGGTCCCTTTCCAGGTTTGGAGAGGATGGGTATGGGAGCAGGAGGTTCCAGCCATGGAAGAACTGAATCAGTTCTGGTTAAGGGAGTTTGCTGCTACGTGCAATTCCTAAATCAAATTGTCTGCTTGCTGTTTCAACAATGATAAAAATATCAAACGAGTTGAAAGCACTGAGGAGAAAAGATCAGGCCAGCAAGTGAGTGATAAGAGGCAGAGCTTTTATCAACTCATTGATACAGGAGCTGCTGGAGGCAATGGCTCCTGGCTCTACAGCAGCAGCTCTACCACTGATTTTGGCAGGAGCCAGGTGATGCTGCCAGCACAGCAATGCCATGTCACACATTTGGTGATTGGTCTGCTCATCCCTGCAGTGAAATGATTTTGGTGACTTGATTCACCTTCCTATTGCTAAATGCCAGACAGCTGGAGGAGGGGGCTGCCTGGCTTTTTCCTGAACAAGGCAGTGATTGGGAATAGCAGGATTTAGTTTGCTCTGGTAGGGATGCCTGAGAGTTTCCTATTTGCAGTTCCATCCCATCCTTGTCCATATAGGCACCAAGTCACTCCTAGTGACCTTGGAAGAGAGAGGGGATTAAGGCACCAACCATTCAGAAGAGGCAGTGAAGTTATTGCTGTGTCCCCTGCAGCTGGGGTGAGATGTAAAGGAAGACTGAGATTCTCCCATTCTCCCATGGGAAGAGCTCTCCCTAAGTTCAGGGCAGAGCTGCAGTAGGCTAAGAGGGCAGGGCTGAAATTCTTACTGATTTAAGTACTTGTCAGACATTGGCAAGAATATTTTGGCATTAGGGCTGAGTCACTTCAGTGTGGGGAGATAGATCAGATGGTTTTTTAAGGGTGAGTGTCCCCAGCCTTGACCCTGTGATGCTGTGGGAAGAGGTGGGAAATACACATTTACCCCACACTCACCTGGCATTAAAGCAGTTACCATCTCCAGCTTGGTAAGTATGTCACCAAAAGTGGGCTGTTGATTGTGCATGTGGTGAAGTCCTTTGGAAATGTACCACAGCACCCCCTGCCAAGCTCCACCAGCATTGCTGGGACTGGAGTTAGTGTGGGACAGCTGGATTCTTAGTGGTGCCTTTAATAGTCCTCAGTGGTGGTCCAAGCAGGTTCTGTTATTGCTGTAATCCACTATCTGAAATTACTCTATTTTGGTGCCTCAGAATCAAGTATCAGATAATTTTGTCAGGTTCTGCTGCAAAAGCAGCTGAATCAATAGAGTTGTTTCTTCTTTGCAAGTTAACAGTTCTATCCAAGTCATCCTACTGGAATGAAAGGTCATTGAGGTACAAAGTACTATTAATTATTGAATGCTACTCTTAGAGTCATAGAACACAGCAGTTTTTCTTCTGCTGTGGGCATGGCACTTAAATGTCCTGTGCTGAGACAGTTTCTTTTCCTGCAGGATTATTTCCACCAGCTCCTCTGCACCACTGAAAGGGAAGAGTTCATTGTGCCAGTTTGGGCCATTGGTGCCCGAGCCATCCTGGACTTCCCTGGCCTGCTGGACTTCAGTCTGTGGGGTCAAGTGCAGCACCCAGAGTACTCTGCTGGTTGGAAACCAGGGCAGCTGTTACCAGCTGAGCACCCAGAGGTGAGGCAGCTCAGCTTCTGTTGTGCAAAACACCTTTGGGTGATAACAGAGTTGGTAAAGAGCAACAAAAGGAGCCAGAGCATGGGAGCTGCTGCCCTGCAGCCCTGGCTGGAAATGGGCAGGACGTGTGGGATTTGCTCTTGCTTCTCATGTTTTCAGCAGGATGCAGCCTTTGAGCTTTCTCTGTCCCAGATTTCCTGGAGGGTGCTGGAACATGTTAGTAGCTGGCTTGCACCCTCCTGAGCACAAGCACCTTCTGAAATGGTTTCCATGGTCAGCCAAAGAGACCTGTTCTCTGGGAGGGCACAGGCACGTGGCTTTCATGGCCCTCTCATCAGATGCCCCATGTGAGCTGTGCTGTGGACAGCCTGTGCTGCTCCTGTTAGTCAAAGTTGATCTGATTTCCTTTGTCATTTGAGGGCATCAGTCATCTCTTCTGTTTGAACCTTTGAATTTAAGGTTTAAATTTCAAACAGATTATTTAAATCTTTGCATAGAAGCAGCATTTTTATTCTAATTAAGTTACCCCTACTTTCACTCAGATTTCTTTCTAAGTACTCTGAATTTCCTGTGTTTCCACTCCTTGTTTTGTTTTGTGTTAAATATTTGTCAAAATGTCATCATTAATTCTTCAGTGGGAACTTTCTTAAAGGTTGAGCTCCTCTAATGCCTATTCATCTACCATCTGCCCATTGGTATATGCACAGGTGTATAGGAAATATGTGAAATTTGGGGAACATGTGAAGAACAATTGGGCTGATTTAGAAAGTCGAATCACAGAATAACTTTTGGAAGGAACCTCTGAGCAAACACACTGCTCAAAATAAGACCAGTGTCTGGGGCTTACAAGGTACCATTGGGAGATCTGGACCTGTAAAAGTTTAGATGTCGTACAAGAAAGCAAACATGCAAAAGGATATAGTTTAAAAAGTAGAAGAAAACAAGCTATTAAAAAACCATCAAACCTTATCTTTTCTGCCTGTCGGGAGCAGTAGTGATTCATGGAAAGGGCAGATCTAATGGGACGAGAATTATCTTAAGGAACAGCTCACAATTAATGGATGAGAGGCCAAAGTTTTGCCTGCCAGCTCCATCTCTTGGCAGTGGTTTTCATTTGGCTATTACAGTGTGTCAGGGATGTCTCCTTCACAGCTCTTCTATCTGTGGGCTCAGGGAACAGATCATGATGTTGGCTGAAGTTCAGAAGAGTTAAGTTTAACCGTGGAACTTGTGTCTTTGGGTCTTGGAGAGCCAGGCCTATGGGAGGGGTAGTGAGTTCCTGCTACAGCAGTAACAGAGGTGTCTGGTGGGTACAGCCTGCAGTGAGATGTAAGAGACACAGGGGCTGATTTGCACTCAGTTTCTCAATCCTGAGAACTAAGTCCTGCACTTGGCTGCACCCTCTTCTTCTGATAATCTGAAAAATATATATTCTTTCTCAGATTATCCTCTGAAGTCACCCCCTGGAGTGTTATTTGCATCCTGTCATCTGAGAGCAGAAATATGTAGACAAGGGGCAGGAGTAGGACCGGAACGGGATGGAACACAGCTAGGCTGTGAATTCCTGGCTAGAATTCCCCTTAACTTCCCCCATAGCTTCTCTGTTCCGGAAAATATCTGTAAAAGAATAAGAAAAATAATTCCATGTCTTTCCCACACCAGGCAGTGATCCCCTCAGGCCTCAGCAGAGACCTCCAGCAATCCTGGCACCACTGCTGGGGCAGACACAGGAGTAGAGTAATGCAGCTCTGGGGCTGTGGGACTTTGTCCTTCCTCTCCTCTCTGCAAAGTCTCAGGTCCAGCACATAAACAGGGCTGGCCCAAGGCTTCTCCACTAGCCAGTAGTGATGTTTTCACTAGTGGTAATGGGAACAGGTCAGGCCTAATTGCAGCAATAGTTCCTTAATGAGTAGAAACTGCAGCATTTTCATCAGCTGCCACTACTGACATGTATAAAGTTCAGCTTGCCCACGGCTCTAGTTCTCATTATTAGTGTCTGTGTTGCTCTAATCATCACCAAACTCCACAGAATGTGTTTTTAAGGTGAAAAATTGGCCACCAGCAAAGCACTAAGACCAGGAACTTTTGTTTTCTCAGTGGGGCCATACAAGAGCCAAAAGCCCACAGCTCAAGTGAAAGTGTGTTTCACTTGAGCTCTCCCTAAGCATTAAAACACTGAATTTTGTGTCTCAGCCAATAATTGTTTACCTGGGGACAAATCCTAACTGCTCCTGCTAAATTCAAAGCGCACCAAAACATTTTCATCATTATTTCCAAAATAATGCATGGAGCATGTCTGGTGGGCCAAGCAAACAGTTACCAGTTTGGATGACATCCCAGAGTCCCAGATTGCATCACTGGGGAATACACAGAAACCTCCTGTTCAGCTCCCTTGACGTGCTCCTGGTAATGGTGCTTCATTTAGCTGGGATTGAATTCTTCGTGCTGTAAATGGGATCCTCCTTTTGGGTCTTGTTTCCATGTTACTATATTGTTCTCATCTGCATTTGCACTCATTCAGAGTTTTAATTGTGGCTCCTCTTAGAGCAGCTTTCATTGAAATGCTTGATAAAATATGCCCTTTCTCAGGCTAAAATGGAATTCAAGGTAAAAAGCCCCAAACAACCACACTGCAAATTAAACAATAATTATTCTTTGGTCTTCAAAACTTTTATTCTCCCTGTCTGATTCCTAGGCTGTAATCTCACAGGACAGGTAGTGCCCTGACATTTGTATCCCTTAAGGTGATGTTTATATGTGGCAGGAGAAAAGAGATTCCTGAGGCAGTCAGTGTCAAGTTGTGCATGCAAATAACTCTTAACTCTCTCTGTGCTCTTCACAAACCATCCTCAGATGGGATTGTTGGCAGTTGGACCCTTGGAGCCTCATTGAAGAGAACTGGGGGGAAACACTGAGTGGGGGAAAAAACCTGACATAATCTCTGATGAAAATGAGGCATGAGATCACAGGAAAAATTAAAGCATATTTTAAAATGGCTAATTAGGGAGCTGATGTGGAGCTCTTCAGTCACCTGTGGAATGGCAGTGAGTTCTATGGGATGTATTAGAGTCACTGGGGCTTGGGGAAGATGATGAGTAACTACAGGCCTGGGTGTGCTTAACTGGCAGCAGGGGAAGCTGTAGTAGAGGCTACACAGCATTGCAAATGGGCCAAGGGGAATTGTCAGCTTGTTAGTGAGTGTTCAGCTGCTGTGCAGAGCAGCATGGGGTTGCCAGCTGAATATAAGTGTGTTGTGATGCTGAATCCCTTTCTGCAGTTAAAACTGATGCTGGGTTTGGCTGAATTAGCTTCCTTAGGTATGTGAGGCCATCTGTGCAAGGGCTTGGTGGTGTGTTAATGGTCAATGTACACATGCAGGGAACTCCCAGCCCTGGCTGATTATTGCTGTTTGAGGCTGAACAAGGAACTGTAGTATGGATGTGCCAGCACCTGTAAACCTCTCAGCTACCCACCAGGGTAAAGCATCTGAGAAAACTACTGCCTTGCTCTGGTCTCATCTGTGCTTTTGTGCAGATGTTGCAGAAAACAGATATCTTTTCACAGCTCTGTTCTTTCTCCTCAAGAACCCCCTTCCTACCAGTTGTCATCTGTCTGGCAAGGCTGGCATTCAATCAGTGGTTTCCAAGAACTTGTTTGAGAAATGAAATGAAATGAAAATCCTATTGATTTAGTCTCTAGGTCTCTAGATCAAGCCTATTTTTTTTTTTTTCCTTTGTAAATCCCCCAGTGGATGTGGATAGGCAGCAGGGTTTAACTGAGGTTTAGCTCTTGTCGCCTTGCATTTTATATTCCTGAGATCACTCAAACAAGTTCCTGAGTGCTTTCCATTTATATTGACTTCAGCCAGAAAGGAGGATGTTCAATACTTGCCTAAGCAACTCACTAGCACATTAAGTATTTATCTGAGTCACCCTTGTGTTGTGGAGGACACCACCCACAAAATCCTTTTCGGGTTGAAATCAGCTTTGTGTGAGTGTTTGAGGGGGCTCTGATGCTGCTGTGAGCAGCATTAAATTACTATTGAGCCAAATTCATGGCAGCAGACCCTGAGCTGCCATTGGCCACCACTGTGTTGTCCATCTTCATGCAACTCTTCATTCATCCAGACAGACTGGGAGGAGCTTCTTCCAAGTGCTCGGAGTTGGGGAAACTTTCTGCTTCCCAAGGAGCAGCCTCTTTTGACTCCAGAGCTTCACTGTGGTGCACCAACTGATGTAATCTTTTCCATTTGTGTTTGGTGCTGGCAGCTGGTAGGAATTTATTGTATCCTGTGAGTTCTAAAAGATCTGGTTTCCTGTGTTACTTTAATGTGTAAGCCAGATTGATGCTGCAGTTATTACAAGACCAAGCTTTGCCTTGGACTATCAGGAATTTTAAAACTTTGCAGAGGGATTTTTCTTTCTGCCAGTCACAGGTGGCTGTTGCTCCTTTTGCTTTTTCTTGACTTGTGAGAATTCCCAGCAGCACGGCTGTTTCCTGTTGAACTTTTATGTCTGTGTATGTTTGCTTCAAAGTGAGTTGAGGACTCAGTTATTGTAGGCAAAAAAAAAAAAAAAAGGTGTAAATAGCAGTTTGTGCAATTATATGAATTATATGTTGATTTTGTGTCTTAATAGTTGCAGTGCTGCCACAGATGCACGATTGGTATCTAATGCTTTATCCAGCTGATTGGTTATAGGCTTTTATAGTTCAAATTAATTAGCTTGATGGGTGAGCCTAATTGGTCTCCGAAGTGCTCATTTCTGTCAAAACGGCTAATAGGTAACAACTGCTTCCTGCCTTTGTTCCCCTTGTCTAGAACTGCTTGTAGTAATGATCTTTATACTATTTTAGATAAGGTTATTCTGCTGCTTGCAGACAGAGTATGGCCTTTGCCCTCTCACCAGGACCCAGTGTTTCAAGACAGATAGTCTGTCATTCTGAGGGTACATGAAGGGGAATAAAGTTTGTGCTTCATTTGCTCGAGTTTTTTTTGCACAGCTTTATAGCTCTACAACTCCCTTCTGACAAAATCCCTGCTAAAGCAACCTGCAGAGTTGACTGCATGAGCACAGATTGGGAGTTGTATACTAAGAGGGTTATTTGGAAGTTAAAACTCTCCTTTGGGCTGTTTTGTTCATCCCCATGTATGCACAAAACCAGATTTCCTGTGAGCCCACACAGCCCAGTTTTAGCACATAAAGGATTTCTGGAAGAATGTGGTTTCCATCTCTTTGCAGGTCATCCTTGACCACAGCTTGCCTACTCCATCATCCCAGGAGATCACGAATATGTTATTAAGTGTCGTTACCTCTGGATGTGTTTCAGGGCAGAACTGCCCATTCATTAGATTCTTCTCCTTGTGAATCAATCAGCATCTGCTGAGAAGAAGTAGAGCAGCTTGAAGGGTGATTGATTTATTAAGTGGTATATTGAGTCTGTCTTTGCTTTCATTCTAATGGTCTGGCAGTGTTTTCCCCACGGACCAAAAGCAATGTTTCAGCCAGGCAGGTACCCCAAGTGTATCATTACTGTAGCAGCAATAAAGATTAAAAATGGCCCATGGCCCCCTGGCCATGCAGCAGCACTGCCTTTCATCATCCCACAGTTTTGGTGTCCTTTCCAGTATATTCTGGAAGGCTCCTTCATGCTGGGCAGAACAAAGCTCCTGTGCTGACTTCCAGATATTCCTGTGCTGGAGTCTTTCATCCAGCAACACACACAGATCTTCCCTAGCACAGTGCAGAGGAGATAATGGGGAGTACCTGGCTGCACAGTGAGGAGCCTCATTGAAAATGAGTTGACTTTTATCATGCCAGAGATCTGTCTGAAGAGCCACAACCAGTCCTGTACCCACTGCTGGCTCTGGTCATAGCTTTCCATCTCCCACTTCATCCCCATCAGTTTTCATGTGGTTCCTCATGATGCTTTTGGCTAGAGACCCTCCTCTTGGAATGTTCTGCCTGGGTTCAGCAGGTGCTTGGCTGAGGCCTGGGCCATGTTGGAAACTTCTGACTTTAACACCAGCAATGCTGATGATGAGGATGCTGTGAGGTTTGTTGTAACCTGGGAATGACTCAGCTGTGCCCATAGAAGAGTTGACAGCAAAGCCCAGTCTTCTAAAAAGCTGGGCAAATGAAATTGAACTTGCTTTCTGTAATAGCCAAATTTGACTGTCATGCACTACTAAAAAGATTTAGAATAGAAATTCAGCAAAGAGGGAATGACAGAGATAGAGGAAGAATCATCTCAGAAGATGAAACACAGCGAGGGCTGTTTTATTTCTATTCTGTCTAATCAATCTGGCTACCAGCTAAATATTTAGAGCAGTAGTTGATGAAGGAAAGTACCAGCTGTTGAATCCTAGGAAAATGTTCTTTATAAACCCTGAAATTTATTTTGAAATCTTGTTCAAGGGTTTGCTCATCCAATCACTGAGATATACTTTCAGGCTAAACAAAATGTGTCTTTCTATTTAAGAACAATTTGTGCTGCTCTGAACAGTATTCCCTTCTCCACCAGGCTGATCATGTAGTATTAGAATTATTCAGAGAGATGTTTTAGCTTTTCTCTAAATTCCCCCTCAGACTTTTTACAGGCCCCACAGAGGATGACCCAGGGCTCAGTTTCTTCACTTCCAGGCAGTGAAAGTGATCACAATGTGCTAAGATACCTGTGTCCATAATCATGCAACTGGATGATAAGATAAAACACAGCAGTGTCAGAACCTTGTTTAGGACTGCACACCCAAAAAACATCTGCTCTACTGTTGTATTAAAAAATCTGGCTTTGAATTTCAAGTCCAGGCATAGCTTTGTCCAGGTTGTAGAAAGAGCTGTGTCCTACCATCTGTAGGAAATGTATCCAAAGGATGTAAGGGTGAAAGAATTGACAGCATGTAATAAGATCGTGTTGTGTAAATAATGATAGGGCAGATCCATCTAGATTCAGTAAATGTGCTTTCATGGCAGCAGAGCATCCCAAGCTGCACACCGTGGACATTACCCTGTCAAGTGAAATGCCTCGTGCTGAATCGCTGTACAGAGACTTATTTTTTAAACATATGTATTAAACAACCAAGAGTCTTAAATGAAATGTCACATTTAATTTGGCACCCAAGACATGATGTCTGCAGCTGCCCTCAGCCAACCCCAACAGCTCCACTCTCTATGTCAGTTCCTCTGCCTGGCAGAAAGATCTGCAGCATCCTCCCAACTCCCTGGCATCTGTGCCTGCTCTCCTGTACCCAGCCATTTGTGGGGGTATAGATTCAGCATGTGCCAGCTACCTGGTACAAGGTGCTCTGGCAAAGCCTCCAGCCTTCAGCAGAGCCTCGGTGCTGGCAGCCAGGAGTGTTGCGGTGGCTGCGGCCCCGGCTCCTCTCCGGGAGCGCAGCAGTTGGGGATGTTCAGCAAAGCATGCAGAGACAGGCAGAGCATCTGCTTCCTCCCCCCTGGGCTCTGGAGTTGGCATTTTCTTGGGCTAGAGGCTTTAGTCTCATCTTTGTTTAATAGCTTCTGATGGTTTTATCTTCCAAACATCAGTCCAGTTGCTCTCTGTCAGCCTCTATGGCCTCCCCCAGCAGTGTGTTCCAAAGGATGGGATATTCCCTGGAAGAGTGCTACTATATTTTTGTCATTTCTGACTGATAACATTTTCAGGCCCTTGGGCTCCTGTTTCATGGCAAATCATGACATTTTTTTTTTTCTTATTCCCATATCTCAAGCCATTCATGCTTTTGCAAACCTCCTCTATCTTCTCTTCAATTTCTAGGTTAAAAAATCCCATTCAGTCTTCATATAGAAACTGCTCTGTACTTTTAAACTTTCTGCCCCTCTTTATTTAATTTTAAATGCTTCAGAGATCAGAACAATACCAAATATTTCAAGACTGATGTGGCCATTGGTTTAGACAGGGAGATGATGATAGTTTCCATGGTGTTCATTTTGTAGTAGTTTGTCAACTTGAATGTTGTAGAGTGTTGGGTTGTGCTTCCTCAGTTGTGTTCCTTCCGGCTGTGGGCTATCACTTCACTTGTTCTTCTGGGTCCCCCTTTTCTGCCCAAATCCTTCCTTGTCAGCAACAAGGGATCAGGAGAGACAGGAAGGTCTGCAGGAGACCCTGGGCAAGCTGGGACTCCTCAGAGTTACCTGAATGACTTTGATGCAGAATTCCCTGTCATCTGAGTGGCCCACCTGAGCACATCTGAAAAATCTCAGTGTAAATACTGTCACCTTGGGGACAAATCTCTACAAACATAGCCAGAATTAGTGCTTAAAGTGGTATCTGGGACATCCTCACACAGCTGTAGGGATGTGATAAATGTACTGATCCATGAAACTGCTCAATCAGCTAAAAGCTGTGACACTTTTCTTCTGGTCATCCACAACCAGAGTTATGGCACTGCCTGCTACCAGTGGAAGGCTTTTGGTACTCAGAAGAGGAGGACCAACTGAAACTGAGGTGAATTTGAAAGATGCATTTCAGTGAGATACTCTGCCCAAGGGTAAAACTAATGTATGGCTTCAGGGAATATCTGTCTTTTCAAATGGTTTAGGTTAAACCATCCCAGATATCAGGGTATGTGAACCTGGCCTTAAGGGTAAAGGAGCTCAGAACTCCCTACTCCAGTTCCATCTGTACTCCAGCTGAGGATGATGTTTTGGGGAAGAAGAACTGATTGCAATGGCTGGATTTCCTCAGAGAGCAAATTCTTGTTTGTGGGAGCCACAAACCACTGAGGTCCAGAGATCTCTGGGCTACAGAGGGTCCATGAGGCTGAGGAGAGTGTCAACACCCCTTACCTGGGACTGCACTGAGCAGTAGGACTTAGCCCAGTGTAGATGGGTCAGCTGTTCTGGTGCTCCCTGCAGTTCCCTCCACTCCAGCTTGACAAGATGTCAGGCTCCATTCCAGTGCTGTGCCAGGCAGGGGCTTTTGCTGGCCCAGACAGTTGAGGCCACTCTGCTGTAGGATGTTGCATTGCCCTGAACTCTCCTGATTTTCAACACAATGAGGAATTTGCATCCTTCCTTAGAGGAGGGGGAGGGTTTGGAGGTGAAGGGTTCTGCAGGGAAGGTGGGGCCACACAGGGCTTGGAAATGCATTTGGCTGGGGCACCATGGGTCTTCATGGTGGTGAGAGATGGGGCTGTTTCTTCAAAGGATATGTCTGGGGAAGCTTTGAAATTCCAATTCTAGGCAGTAGAGAAACACTTCCAGCCCAGGGGGATGGATTGAAAATGACACTGAAAAGCTTGGGTGATTCAGGGAGTCCTTGTGTGACTTTTCAGACTTGGATGGATGTGGGTTCATAAGAGTTAGTCTGAACCCAGAGCTGATCAGGAAACTGCCTCAAACTGCAGCACTTTTTAAGGGCTTCTGAGCAAATAAAGTTCAACGTAATTAGGTCAGAAATGCCTTGCAGGCCAAATCTAGTTTTCCACTGTTCTCTATTTAATTACACAGTGTCTGACTTCCATGTAAGCTCAGTGTGTTATAAGAAAATCTCACAACCTTCTCTTGATACTTCCCTGGACCATTCTTTTCCCTTTTCTTCCCACCTGCCTGTCTCAGCCCGGACTCTGAGTGATCTTCTTTCACCTGAGAAATAATCAGGTTTCCCTGCAGCTAAGTTTGACCAGATTTGTTTTTTTCTATTTAAATTTGCTTTCACAACAGTTTGTGTCCTAGACTTTGACCTGGACATTCTTCCTTACTTACAGTCTTTGGGATGGTCGTAGCTCCAAGGCCACTGTCCTGGTGTCAGAGATCTCAGAGCAGAGAGGACTTTCATGAGAGGAGGCAGTGCAGGACCTTGCACTGGGAGGGGACCCGAAAATCCCTGGATCATGAGAAGGTCTATCCAGGAGTTTGTTCTGTCTCCCTCCTGCAGGATTTTTGGGATGTTGTGGTGGAATTATTGTCTGTTGATGGAGGTTGAGTCGAAGGTCACTTATCCCAGTGGTGGGAGCCCTCCCCGTGCCTGGCACTGTAGGTCAGCATCAGATTGGAGACATCTCTGATCGTGCTCCGCAGGGAGCAGCCCCAGCGAGTATTTTTGGTGCTGGTGACAGCGTTAGCCTGAGGCTCTGTCTGTGTGCAGCTGGTAATGTCCATGACTGTATTTCCTATCTAATTGTATTTGAATTGGGCTGGGTGATGATCACTGCCCTGCTTATACTGCACGCCCTCAATTCACTCCATATGGTGCTACCACTCATCCTTCCAGTTGTCACCTGCTGGTTCTTCTTGGCCAGGGAACTGGACCATGAAGGGGGGACAGTGACCTGTCAGCTCAGAAGGAACTGCTCTGCAGCAGTGCTTCCTTCTCTTGTCTTGGTTGTGATCTTTAAACAGTAAAGTGGTTTCTGCTGCAGCTACCAAGCAAGGGAGAGCTGGTGGAAGTCAGTGCAGGCAGATAGAGTTTGCTTATCCCTGCAGGTCCAAAAAGGAAGGAACAAAAAGTGATGGTGGTAATCTGCAGCTGAAACTCAGCTGCTTCTTGCCTTCCTGGGGAAGTCCTGCAGTAGGTGCTCCTTTCTTATCTACCTCCCATGAGCAGCTCAGTGCCAGGAAAAGCCAGCTGAGGTGGCTGGTGGATTCTTCCTCAGTTGTGGCAGTGGCTTTGAGCCAGGAGGTTCTCTTGAGGGCTGCTGGCTTTCGAAACCTCTCCTGAGCTTCTAAGTGTGGAGTAGAACCTACTTGCTGTGCCAGTGAACAAGGGATCCTCTGATCCATTGGAGACCCCGTGGTGTGGGGTCAGCCCCTTGCTGAGGAGCTAGTGCTGCTCCTCCCCGAGTGCTTTGCTGTTCCTGCACTTCCATTTCTCTCTGCAAATATGTGGCTTATTAAACAACCAGCTGGGTTTGTCTCTTCTGTGGCTGCAGGCAGTATCCCAGCCTGTGTCAGCAGGAAAAGGATAAGTTGTTTGATTTTCTGAAGGAGTGCAGAGTGGCCACTACTGCCGAGAACACTCTGCTCTTCTCACCTGCACCAGTGAGAGGGCAGAGGTGCAAGGAGACCCCATGCTGTTCTACAATTACATTTTCTGCCTTGAGCCAAAAGTGAGTGATGGCTGAGAAGCTCCCTTCCTGCTCCTCTTCCTCCTCATTCCTGAATGAGGTTGCTTGACAAATCCCTGCCTCAGCTGGCTTTGTGTGCCAAGTCATTGGGATTCTGGTGAGGCCAGAGAGCTGGCTGCAGAAAGCCCTTCTGCCCTGTGGGCTCCTGGCAGGGACAGGAAAAAAAGCTGAGCTGAGCTCTGCTGCAAGGGCTCAACATCGAGGGCATTCCGTGTGTGTCCTTGCAGTGTCTAGAGGGATCAGTTATTGCAGGTAAGGGTACATCTTACATATGGTGTTTAGGGACTAACAGAGGATGTTGCAGCACTGTCAGTTCACATATTGACCTGAAGCATATACTGGTTTTCTGTGGAAAGAAGGCCAAATTCTTCCTAAGGTTAATCATGGAAATGCCAATTCCTTTCTGTAACCTGGACTGAACCATGTCTGAGTATCCTTTCCAATGTCATTTGTGAGTTTGGACACAAGGCTGGCAGGTTTAAATGGACTTTTCTATTGCACACAGGGATGGAAAATATTCTGCTTTTCTGTTTATACAAGCAAACCCTCAAGTCCTTCCATCGACCAGAGCCCAAATTCTGAGTATTTGCATAGGGTGAGATGAAGAATGCCTACTGTCTATGCAGTGCAAAATCCCTTTTCATCTTTGAGTAAACTCTAAAATATACATAACCTCTGCTTTCTTTTCGTAAAAGGTTAAACACCTTTTTTTCCCAAGGAATGGGATTGTTATAGGTAAGTCATGTGATGATTGGCTCTTGCAATTATGGAATGATTATTGTGTATATGTTAAGAGAAGTTTTATTGATGTATAGTTATGTTATTGTGGTTTGTTTAGACCTTCTCTGTTTATCCATAGTCCCCTTCACCCCTCCGCACTGTTGCCACTGGATGGTTTTAGTTGTGGGGGGCACGTGGAGAGGTGTGTAAGAGGGAAATTTTGTTACTAGGAGGCACGGCATGACAACACCTGACCTCCAATTAAGTTACAAGAAAGCAGTTTCCAAAAAATAACAGCGAAGAAGAGTTGACTGCCAGACTTTGGGAGGGGCCAGGGCTGGCTGATGTAACCCCACAGTATAAAAGGCAGAGCAGCCATTTGGTGAGCGAGCACATGGCAGCCAGTCACAAGAATTTCAGCACTGTTGTTTTTCCTTATTCAGTCTTCTGTTGTGTTTTGTGAAGGTCTAATAAACCTTTGAAATTTTTAAAAGTGAGGTTCATTTCTCACAGGGATTATATTTTCTTCTTGGTTACTCCTATAGCCCATGTAAAGCTAAGAGCCACCAGTGTCAGAACAGTGTTAGTTTCACACCACTGTAGCTGATAGCAGCATGATGTGGCCAAATGTTTGTGTCAGAGCACTAGGAATATTGCAGAAAGTGGGAGCTGGTGAGCTGAGCATTAAGAGCATCCTCTGGTGTGCTGAGCTGATTTTGTAGTGTTTCCCAGGCTCCTGCTTTTCACTAGAGTGGGGCCATATCTCCACAACTAGCTTAACCTGCCCTGTGCTCCTGAAGTGCACTAAGGTGAATTCCAAAAGTCTGGCTGCTCACAGTAGAGTCCTTGCACTCTATCTAATGATGGACAGACAAAAATCGTAGCTTAGTCCCAAATCTTGAGTGAAAACCTTTAACAAGTGGCTGTTTTAATGTTACATGGTTTGCTCTAGGACTGAAAACAAGTGTATTACTACCTTCTGTTTTGTTCAGCATTACTGATCTTTTGACTTCCTTTAGTGCCGTTATTTGTGGAACAGTTGGTTTCACATTTGGAGTTTTGGTCCTGTCTGTCTCTCCCCTGCTCTAGCATATGGGTGTCTTTACCTCAAATGATAGTATTTTCTCCTCTTCTATCAAATACAGAATCTAAAATTCCACTGCCAACAATCTTCTCTGTGGTGAAGGTTTTGTAACTTTTCCCTTGGACAGACACTTCCCTTGCGCTGCCAGTCCATCTGCTGGAGAGGCCCCCAAAGCTGGGACCTTTCTGTCTCTGACCTTCTGGCCAGCAGTGGCTGCTCTCTTCCTCCCATCCATCACCACTATGTCTGTGAGCACCCTATAGAAAATCAAAGTCTTTTGACAGGTAGCTGGAGGAAGCAATTGTTTCCAGAAATTAGAAAGCTGGTGGAGGGATAGTAGTCTTGGAAAGGCTTCCTGGGCAGGGTGACTTTGCAGGGCTTTTGCAGAAGCTTTGCTGTGCAGGCCACTGGCTGCCAGTATTTTCAGGTGTTGCTGTCTCTAGAAGCTGCAGCAGGTCACTGTAGTCTGTATAGGGTTAAGTCAGTGACGAAAATCCTAACAAAAAGAGGAGGCAGGGATTTTTGGAATCACCATGTGACCATGAACATTTTGAGCATCCATCCAAGCCTGTGGGAAACAAGCTGTTATGCAACTCTGGCTTGCCGAGCGCATCTCAAATTGTGTTTTATTTTTGCAAATACACGATGGGTCAGCAGAAGCAGCTGTGCAAGAAGCCCAGGTGGCTACCAAAGGAGAAATTCCTTGGTTTTTGCTGCATACTCCCCACCACAGCTTAGCTGTAAATCACACTGCAGACACATGGGAGCTGACTCCTTGGAAATAGAAACCAGAGGAAAGGGAGGACAAGGATTTGTTACCATTGCCCTGACCTTGACGAGTCATCACTGTCCTGTCATTGCCTGGTCATGACTCTCCAGTGTCATGTGTTAACTCTGAGCTCATGGAGGTGGTCTTCAAGGTGGCTGGGTTATGGACCTGAGGTTGGCTCAGGAGGTAACAGTATTGTTTGTTCCCCAAATCAAATCTGGTCCCCATTCCAAAGGAGAGGTTACTGCTGAGCACTTCAATGTTTGGCAGAAGACACCATGTCCAGTGGGACATCTGTCCATCCCACAGCTTGCGGTGGCTTCAGTTATTTATGGAAAGAGGCAGATGTTAGCTTTGGCACTGCCTTTCTCCTGAGTGCCCTGAACTAACAGGCTGCTCTTTGGGTGCCATTTCAGTGCTTCTGTTACCAGCTCTGAATTGTTTTTCTGTCTGCTCCAAGCAGTGATTTACTTTCTGTGAATGGCTTTCCCCCTCTGCCAAACTGAGGCAGTGATTTGGCCAAACATTGTTGGTATCCAGCTTTTCAAGATCAGCTTTTTCTTATCTGGGCTGGTGGAGATCCAGCAGATTCTCATCATCTAGGGGCTGAGTGAGGGGAAACAGGATCCACATAGATTTCTGGTTGCACAGAGATCACTTCTGTAGCTGCGAGTCACTGTGAGCTCACCCCTCCTGTACTGTATCGCTGAATGCTGTAGTAAAGCCAAGGGACAACAGCTGGAGATTTTGTGCTGTCTCATAATCCATCCACTGTATTTCAGGCTACCTGCCCATGGCAGCCTGGCAGAGGCTGACATGGTGCCAGAAGTACTGCACTGTAATGTTCTGTCCTGGTTAGCATCCACTGCAGTTTTCTGTGCTCTGGCTCAATGGCCATCCTACAGAGAACAGGTCAGCCCAGAGCACTGGCTGCTGATGTGTCCCAAGCTTACCTACACATGTAAGCTGTATTCTGTAAGGGTGGGTAAGGAGGCCTATCCTTTGGACTAGTAGTTCTTTTCTCCTGTGGGGAGGCAGGCATATGAGGAACCTCTCAAACAGCCTATTTTAAGTTCCCAACATTTTCTAGCTTTATAGTCTGACATACCACAGTAATGAAAGGAGAAATGGCAAAAATTTTCCAGAATATGTTATGTCTTCAAAGAATTTGGTTGAATAGTACAGAATAATAGACTATGTGTAACTGATGATTTCTTCTTACTCTCCAGCTTTGGAGTCAAACACCCTGGCTTTCAGTTTCCCTGACAGTACAGGGAAGCTCTCTGTGATGTATTGTCAAAAGTTTTTGTCCAAATACACTGAATCCTGCAGAATGGTGATTTGATCTCAGGAGATCAAGAGTCTTGCATTTTTAACTGGTTTTCTTGGGAGCAAGGATATGAGTGCAGGGCTCCAGTATCCACTGCTGCAGTTGGAACAATTGCTGCAAATCACTTTAAGCAGCAGTTGAATCAGGCATGCAAGTGGAGCTGTCTGGGTGCCAGGGCTTAGCAGGGGAGCAAGTAAATTTGCTGTCTTAGTCCTGTTCACCCACAGCTCAGTAGACAGTAACCAGAGCAGGACAGATTACGTGGACACAGCTCACAGCAAGACAGAGCTGTCACAAGCATCAAGCATGGGCTTGTTGTCATCTCCCACCCTTGTCCCTGCCTTCTGGCCCTACACCCCCTTCCCAGGTCCCCTGCCCAGTCAGGTCTGTCCCTTTCCTTGCTTCTGTGATATATTGCTGTTCCTGTGCTCCAAAGCAGTGGGGTAAGAACCTTGTGTCAGTTATATTTCTGTCACAGATGTGCTGCCCTTGGCATTTGACAAATTCCAAAGTCAGCTAAACTTATTCAGCTAGAACAGAGCACTGTTAGCAGATGCATATTCATCAGGCCAATACTTCTTTTTAATTTTCTTCCTCTCCTGCTTAGCTTCATTTTTGCTTATGAATTGTATTACACTTGCTTCCATTAACAGGAGATGTATCGCCTCTGTCAGCCTGAGTAATAACCAAACTGCCCCAGGCAATTGAACTGCCCACAGGGCCAATAGATCATGGCAGCACATAAAACAGACCAGTGAGTACCATCAGCTTGCAATCCACCAGGATGAACAGCCAAACAGCACTTTGTAAGGTGGTTGACTTGAAGGACTGATAGTGCTGTGTTAGGCTCCAAGAAGTTTGTTTTCTGGCCTTGGAAGAAGGAGGGTTGCTTTCTGAGTTTCCCAGTAGTGATTTGGCTCTGAGACTTCCTTCTTGTTTGTTTGAACCCGGCTTCAGAGCAGCTAAAGGATAATGTAGTGTAAAATCTGAAAAAGCAGAATCATATTTTACACCAAGATCCCCAACTCTTGCAAGAAATAACACAATGCCAGAAAACAGGATGCTCATTTTATGGTAGACACCGTCTGATAGCCAGCACAAACTCTTAAGGTGCCTGCCCCTGGTAATCTGTTGTTGCACAGCCCTCATAAGCCTTGATGGCAGGACCACAGTCAAATTCTGGCATCCGTTTGCACCCTCAGCATCACTTCTCCTGTCGTGTCACATTCAAATACCTTCTCCCCAGTTTGCTGCCTGGCATGTGAGTCTCTACAGAGCAAATTGAGGCTTTTCCTAGGAGTGATCTGGATGGCATTTCTGAAACTTGGGCTTATTTATTTCTTTCCCACTTGTTGCTGAACTCCCCTCCCTTTTACTGCAGCTGTGTATTTTGGTTTTAAGGCTCAGGATGTGCTCTCCTCCCCTGCTTTACGCCCTTCTCAAAGATGACAACCTCGAACATCATCACTGTTCTTGACATTTCATTAATGGCCTTCCCCAGCATATCAACAGGAGTTGTTTGTGTAGGTGATGGTGCTGGCAGGCCTTGGCAAGGCACCATGCAGGAACCAAACGAGGGCTGGCTGCAGCTCTCTGGCAGGGGCCACAGCAGCTGCAGGATCAAGTGGTGCCACTGGGCAGCTCAGGCCAGGCAGTACCTTTAAGAGATGTGCAGAACACTGTGGAGGTGAGGTGTGCATTCACCTCCAGCTGTTGAGCTTGAAGCAAAGGCAAGCAGCTGCCTAGTGCATCCCCCTCACCAGGGAGGCTCTGCCCAGGGTGAGAGCACTGAATTCAGGCTGTTAAACACACAGTGAGCAGCTGGGTGGTGAGCACTGGTGAGTTATTAAACTCTAATTAGCCAAGCCAGGAAAATGATCATCCAAGTGTTTCTTCTCTGTGCTTGTCTTAGCCAAGCTCCAGGTGTTGTAGCAGAGCTGATGCTGTTCAGAGCAACACAGATGCTTTTTATTCCTGTCAATCCAAGATTACTCTCTGGATGCTGGTGAGTCCATGCAGCATCCCAATGGGACCTAAGGGGTCTGATATCTCACATGCTGAGTATGGGTTGCCAGCTGATGTTCCTTAAGCAAGGGTGTTGTTGGAAAGTAAGGCTTCATTTTAATCCAGTTGCTTGATGGGTAGAAACATCTGGTCTAGCAAATGTGTTTCCTCTAGGTTTTGAGTAAAATCCAAGTGAATTAATTATTTCAGACTTTCCTTGCCTTCTTGTTTGTGGGTGTTTGAAACAGTGTTGGGATTTTTCTCTGTCCTTCTCTCTGTTCTGTTAACTTTAAGCAATCTATGCATTACAGAATTGCTTGCAGCTGCACCCCAGTGACTTACCATATCACAGCCTTTTAATTCCTCAAGGTCTGTCCTTTGAGCTCTAAGTGCCAAGTCAATGGACAATATTATAGTTATTTAAAATTTATGCTTCAGGAGAGCTGGAGGCTCCAGTCAGTTCAAGACTTTTGGACAGAGTAGTAAGGACACCCAGCAGCAAGCAGAATCAAAGCTTCACTTTGTTGATAGAAAAGATAACTGTTCTTTTTGTCTCCTTCTGTAAGCTACATTTTTCAGACCTTTTTGAGTGTTATTATAGTTACCAACTATATGTCAACAAGTGCATTAAGAAATAGTTGTAATGCTGGGATTTGAGGAAATGTAAGTTATATGTTTTTTTAAATCCAGTTACAATAAGTGAGATCCTTTAGTAAGATACTCCAAAATTTCATGACAAGGCTCCTTGGGACTGAGCATCAGTGCAAGGACCCTTTAGGAAAGAAGCAGAGAGAGAAGACCCTCAGGAAGCAGCAGACAGTTACATCCACACTGGTAGCCTGGCCCAGATTTTACTGGTGCCAGTAAAGGTAAGGTACTTAGATTTTTTGCAGCTGCTTCCTAAGTCTGTTATCAGTGTTGTTGATAAGTATTGCTCCCTTCTTGCTTGCCATTGATGCTCTAAATAAAGGCTTACAGGACTATGGTTGAAAACAAGAAATGTGATGTTTGAAGATAAATGTTTTGCTGTCTCCTGCTTTAGGAGGAAGAGATCAGGCCAAATTTTTCAGCTGAAATCCATGTGTTCTTTAAGTCCCAAGAAGCCCAGGTCTATAATCAAGCAGTTTACTGTGACATCTCAGGCACAGCTCCTTCCCCTGCCTCTCTCACCCCAGTGAAGGCAAGGTGCAAACACTCTCACAGATCACTGGGCTCCTGTTTAATTGCTGGGAAGGCTCTGTGGTCAGCAGGGCACTGCTGTCCCTGCAGCTTCCAGGGATCTCCCATACAAGCTGGAGACACCTGGCCCTGGATCACTGATCCAACAACAATCCAGGCAGTGCAGGGACAAGCTTTCATGCCATAGCTTTGCCAGCATTTCCTCAAAGGCCAGACAGCTACCGAGCAGAACAGCTTTAGTGAATGAGTAATAAAACCCTCCAAACAACTGACCTCCAGGATGGGTCCTTTTTACATGGATTCAGTAGGAGCCAAGTTAGAAACACACTCCCTGACCCTGGATTTCCTCCCACTGCCCAGATGCAGCCAGACCAGAGGTGGCTGAGCCCTGCTGAGCCCAGGGTGGATGCAGAAGGACCATCTCTGGCCAGGAGCTTCTTCTCTCCCTGCATGGGAATTGTCACCTTGTGGCTCTCAGTCCATGGTTCCTCCGAGTGGTGTTGCATGGACCTTGCTGTCCTCAACAAGATGAACACCCTCCTAAGAAAACAATCCAGGCAGTCTGCTGACAAGATTTATGCTTGTCCTGTCTTCCAGAAGTGCTGTCAAGTCCTTCTCTGGGAGCAGCTGTCATTGCCCCACCTGAGTGACCTCATCTCAGAGGTGGTGGCTTTGCTGTGCTGGCACGGGGCAGGGAATTCTCGGAGGTTCAGGTTACTTTGTCCTTCCTTGCTGTCTCTGCATGGTGCTACTTAGGTGTTTTTCAGGAGTGGGAGATGGCTGCCAGCTTTCCATTCAGCAAATATTCTGGGTTTGCCCATCTAGGAGGAAGAAGTGTGAGGCCCAACGTCCTCCAGCAGTTGGGTTCCCATTCTGGAGGGTGCTGCAATCCCTAGCCCAGCTGTTCTGTTCTTGCCTTTGTGCTCTAACTGATGGATACAAATGTCATGAAACAGCTTCTTATTTACACAGTAATTGTGGAAGATTTACTCAGTAAATGCCATCTACAATAATTACTCAGAGCTTGTGCTAACAAACTGTCTTGCTGCCTACCAGCTGCAATTGTGGGAGCTGTGGAAAGGATGGATTTAAAAAGTTGTTCCCAAGGGATTCCTTTTTCAGGGGTGTTCTCTTGGCTTGGTGATAGGGTTGTCCAGCACTTTGCTGCAGGAATCTCCTGGGATTGTGCCAAGACAGCTTTTTCATGACCAAGAAAGAGGAAAACTACTTGCATGCAAGCCTTGAGCTGGTCTGGGACTTAGAGGAACCAGAGCAAATGATGTGTGTTGAGAAAAAGGAGCCTGTTCTTGAATGACCCTGAAAGACTGTTGGGGGAGCTTAACTCTTCCATTGGCTCCTTGGAAGAGGATCTCAAGGAGTCATTTAAATGATGCATTTTCTTACAGATCAGAGCTGATCCAGTGGATTGTCAGGGTGGGAATTGTCCCAGAGTCATGGTCCCTGGATGCAAAAATAATTGAAGAAAACACCCATCTTTAACTGGCAAGTTGTTTAGTTTTGCTTCTTAATCCCTTCAAGAAATGTGACTGCCTTCCTCCAGAATTTGTCTGCTAGTCCCAAATCCCTTGTGATGAGGATTTGCAGATATGGTGTGCCCCATGCTGCAGATATCCAACAGCTTTTTCCCAGTGCAGTGAATTGTACAGCTGGATCTCCTGTCCCATTGGAAAGGGGCTTTGCTGGCCTCCACTTGTACTGAAGGAGCCTCCATAAATTACTTGGCAGATACTTCTGGATCGGGTGATTTACAGAATTGATCAGCTCTGGGCAACTGGCAAAGCCAACAGTAAATAAGTGGTTGGAAATTTCTTCATAGCAAATACTGAAGCTCAAAACTAACTTTCTTAATTGCTCAAAAATCCCAGATGATGATTACTCCTTTATGTTGTGATGTCCTGCTTCACCCGAAACTGTGGATCTCTGTTTATTGATGTGGTCAAGTGGGAATTGTGTTCAAAGCCAGTCACAAAGCATGAGGAGATTTGTAAACAAGATGCTGAAAAGCAGAGAAGCTGAGCACTGTGGCAACAAAATCCTGCACTGTTGTGTCACCTACACCCTGATTTACTTGCAAGCCAGGCAGCAATGCCAAGCTCTTTGTGAGCTTTGTGCCTTCACTGAATGGATTTCAAAGCTCCTCTAAGTGCATGGGAAGGAAATCAAAGATGATTTTAAACTCAGCATCCCTTTTTAGGAGTAAAAATGTCTGGTCAAATCAGAACCCAGCCCAAATGCTGGGTTAGAAATCAGAAGCCAGATCCAAAGCATATCTCCTGAGGGAAGAGAGTGGTCCATATCTTCTCCTGGAACATCAGCAGCTGGTCCCAGGCAGCTCAGAACCAGAAACTAGCATTAAGCCTGGAAAATGCAGAATAGCAGAAGGAATTACTATACTCAAATAGAAATCTCTCCCCTGGCCATGAGACGAGGCTACCCCTGCTCCTCATAAGAGAAGGTGTCGGGACCCAGCTTCACTTCAGCTTTGAGGAACTGTACTTTGGGGAGGTTTTTGTCAGAGAAACCCACAGATATGAAGAGAGCAGCAGGGTTGGGGTGGATCCTGGTGGCTTCAGGGACAGCAGTGAGCCTTGTGGACCTGTGGAATTCCTGGCAACTTGGGCAGCTGGGATACTAGTCAAATTTGGGAGGTTTCTTGGAATCTGGATCTTTTTGATGGGGTCGGAAAGGTGTCTGTCTGTCTGCTTTTTAACAGCCTCCCTTGGAGATCAGCTGGGAGGCTTCCTGAAAAACTCCTTGGCACATGAAAGCAATACTGGGTCAAAATGCTGTGTGTTCAGATGTTTTTGTTCCAGTCCCAGACACAAATCACCTTTGTGCTCAGGCTGTCCAGAAACAGCTGGAACAAACTGGCTGCATTTGAGTTCAAGTCCATTGCAAACAGTTTTTACTGAAGTCCCTCCTGCCTATTCCTTGGAGTCAGAGGAAAACCATCAACCCTCCTGGCTCAGCACTGGGTCAAAGTGCTTGGCAATGTTTTCCCTTGCTGACCAGTCCCTCACACTTCAGCTGTGGTGTATCTCTGGCTCTAGAACAAAAAAAGCATTTCTGGAAAGGAAGGAAAGTAATTTTCTACCTATTTGTTGCCATCCCAATGGTGTCAAGTCTGGGAAAAAAAAAAAAAGAGAGAGCAACTGAAAGAGGTAGAAAATGAAGCACTACATCATGCCAGACACTTTCAAAAGCTTGTTTGTAGCAGGGAAGGATACACTGAGTTGTTTTCTTACCAAAAGATTATGCTCTCTATGCATTTTTGATGCTGATAGCTTGTTGTTTCTCTCTATCAATTTATTATTTTCATTACATGAGAAAAGGTGAATGAGTAAATGATACTTTTAGTGCTGTGCTAAGCAGCTAAACTGCAGGTGAACCTCAACTGAGGATCCTCAAGTGAGGGCTTGTCCCAGCACATCTGAGCCATGGGCTGGTGGGTTAACATGGGACAGGCAGGAAAGCTGCTGCTGGATGCTGGGGAGCTTCAGAGCTGGCTGTGTCTGGGATGCTGCTGTGGGGAGGCACTGGATCAAGACAGTAAAGAAATGAAAGGACTCTGCAGTCAATTTTGCCAATAGGATAAGGAAAATGGACAAAAAATAGCAAGAAGGTTATTACTTTGCAAGAGAAGAGTGGTGAGTAGGTCTGACCTCAGTAAAGAAACAATTATGCTGACTTTTTGTTTGCAGAAAAGTGCTGCCTTTTTTTCTTTTTTTTTTTAAATGAAGAGGGAACATTTCACAATCAAATAATTTATTCTCCTTTGTCCCTCCCCCAAATTGGTCATGGGATATTATTGCATAAGCAGCTTTCTCCTTGAGCAAGGGCAGGTTTTGCTTGTCAAGATGTGTAGAGCAGAACCAGTGGCATTCTGGTGAATAAAACTGAAGGTACAGTTCACTGTGATCCCTGATTTTTAACTAAGGGTCAGAGTGGGCATTGATTGGCATCAGCCATGAAATAAATCTGTGAGTCTTGTGCAGCTTCAAGTGCTGATTTCAGTGGATGTTGGTGACTTTTGCAGTTTGGAGCCCATCTGCTGAATTTGAGGTGGTATGTTGGATTAAGGACACCTACATTTGGTTGTTTAAGTCATTGCTCTTGGCTGTGACAGCTGATGGGTGCACTGGTGACAAGCTGGTCCTTTCATCTGTCCTCTGAGTAGAAGTGATACTGCAGTGGATGGTTGAGGCTCCCCTGTATTCTTGTCTCAAAAACCTGCCAGTGTATGTCAAGATCTCCTGGAAAAGATCCCCCATGGAAACACCAGTTCCAGATGAGAAATACAAAGTAGGGAATCTGTGGCTGGGAAATCTGGTTACAGTGAGTCCACTTTTGTAGGAACACCTCTGTGTCCACCACATTACAGATGAGGAATCTGAGGCACATAGGTATCTCTGGGTGCGTGTTTAGGATCCTTCAGTGGATCAGCAGCAACTCTGGGGTGTATCCTGCCTGCCGGGGTGCCCTAAGCGACATCACCTGCTGACCTCTGCTTTGGCTGCCTCCTGTCCACATGGGTGCTGTGCTGAGCACAGGGTGCTGGGTTGATTTGAAACCAAGGATGGCTCTGACAGCAGCTTTCATCCACCCCAGCCCTAACAACACCCGAATCCTTTGCAAATCCCTTTAACAAACCCATTCATTGCCTCCCTGTCCTCACAGGGGCTGCGTCATGGGACCAAATTTCCATTTTGATGTGCCTGTCCTCCACTTTGGTGACGTCTCCTTTGGTGAGCATGCCCTGGGCTCGCACCAGAGTGTGAGAGCTGAAATGGAGCACTTGAACTTAAGAGCTTCTGTCACTCGTGTTCCTCCACAACAGCCTCTTCAGGGTGTTAACTCCAGGGCTGCTGGTGCCTTAGGCAGCATTTTGCCATCACGAGATCAAATAGGACCAAAATAATAAAACTCAATATTTTCTGGTGTCCTTCATAGTCTTCTCTGGTCCTTCCTGTGAAAGTCCTTGTCTGAGCATGGCCCATGGGATGAGACTTCAGGAGAGGGGAGCTTATGCCTCTACCAGTCTATAGCTACTCTGGGCACATGTTCCTGTTGCAAGGCAAGGGCATCATTTACCCACTCAATATTTACTGCAGGATGTTAATTAGTGCTGTGTGGGCACCTCATCACTGAGCAGGTCAGATGCCCTAGCAATAGGTCAGGCACCCCTGTGTCTCCTACATCAGCCCAGCCCCTTCCTCACTAAAAGCCCAGATGAACTAAGAGAGTCGGTGCCGAGCACCCAGAGCATTGCCTTTGAAATGCAGATTGCAGTTCTCCATCTCAGGCTCACAAAAGGCTTTTTACTGAGATGATCTACAGTTTAAATGTGGAATCAATTGTAGATTGATTGAAGGGCCATTATCATTCTACACCCAGGATGCCTCTGTGTTTTCATGCTGTTCATGGACTTTTTAAGAAAACTCATTACCTTTCCTGAGCTGCTTCCTCCCTTTCCTGCATCACCACTGAGCCACTTCTTGTTTCCTTTTGAATAAGTGAAGTAATAAGAAAAGCACCAGGAATATGGTTCTGTAATAGGAGATTCATCCTGCTTAATCTGATTTCATTCCTAAGGCTTCTTTGTTTCTTTTAACTGTGCTGCTACTGTTGTCTGCATTTGATGACCTGTGTGGCATTTGGGATTGTGAAATCTGTCTCTGTCCTTTTTGTGCCCCTCTTGCCTCTCCTTTGAAGTCACTGCTCGAGCTGGCAGCAGTCACTGTTTATAGGCACGGAGAAGCTCTGGGCTGTGCCTGCAGTTGGTTTTTCCTCCCCAGCTGTGTTCAAATGACTCCTGGTAAGCAGGCAGTTGTGACCTGTCTGTAAGCTGCACAGGTAAAATTTGCCATAACAGAGCCAGCTCCCAGCCCGGCCCGTTAGAGAACGGGCAAGTCCCCAGGTAAGACAGGGGTAGGTTGGATTCAAACTCTAACAAGGGACCCCAGCCAATCTCATTCACACCTGAATGCAGATGTATTGGCCAGTGGGCTGGGCGGTGGTAAGACCTCGACTAATCAGGTGTTCAAGCAGGGGAATTTGGAACCCCCTGTAAAAGGGGGCATCCATCCATAGGCATTGGCTGTTATCAATGAACTCAGTGTGTTCAGTTGTGTGTTTGCCTCCAAAATTGCAATAGGCTGTGGGAGATGTCTCCTCCACACATCGCTGGCCAGCCAAGCATGTATTCCCTGCAGAGCAGATTGTGGGCTGGTGTCCTGGCTCTGCAGGACATCCCCCTGAGGTGTTGCTGCATCCCTGGCTTTCTGTTCTAGAAACCAAGTCTCGGAGCTGACTGCTGTAAACCTTAGTGGGCAGCAATCACAACCAGTGAGCAGTGTGGGTGTGATGTCCCCATTTGCTGTGTGAGGTAGTTCCTAATTGCTGATACATCCTGGAGGAAGGGAACTCGAGGTTTTATGAAGCCAAGGGAATTTAAAGTAAGTCCCTGCAGAGGGACCATTCGCTCCCTGGGATGCCAGAATATTGAGGTATGGGAGGGGTGCAGTTGGTGGGGCGGAAGCTTCGCTGGTATGTAGGAAGGATTTGGCTCTGCCAGCTTTGAGCATCGTGTGAGTGAGAGATCTGCAGTGGTGTGAGGCCTCTGTTAGCTGGGTTACTTGGGATATTCCTGAAGGAGCACTGGTTTGTTTCCAAAATCACAAGCTGAAATCATGTACCAGATGGTCAGATGCAGAAGCCATTCTTGTGTCTTTGATAACGATTTCTTTAAAAGTGGGCAGAGGAAGGATGAAAACAGAAAGTGGCTATTAAAGGGAAAGATATCACTGTATAGAGCAGTTTGGTTTTTTTTCTTCCTGGTCCCATTTCTCCTCTCCTGGGGCACAGATGAGTTGTATTCACTGCAGGAATCTTCCATGGGTAAAGAAAATACTCTGCAGCCACAAAGTACCTCACTTTGCCCTCACCTTCCTGCTGTAAAGCTGAACTCATTCTGTTCAAGACAACAGATTTCCTCTGCATTTATATCATTGTACATAGATGAAAAATTGGTCCCTTAATTTGAATACTATAGTGAGTGGAGCATTAATCTAATAGTACTGGAGGGGGTATCTGTGAGAGGCTTGCAAATAGGCTTGGGAGGAGTTTTTTCTTCTCCATGCTGGGAGGGTTGAACTTCTGGAGCTGGTTAAAGCCAGCCCCTGACACTGTGGGCTTGTTTGTGTTTGTGGATAAAGCATCAGGTGTTGTGTGAGAGTCCAGGCTCAGCTTCCTGGGCTCAGGAGGAGTGAGGTGTATTTTCCTCTTGCTGCTTTTCCAGCTGTTTGGGGAATAAATGTAAACAGTCCTTCAGAGGCTGTTGAGAAGCACTGATGGTCCCTTGCAGAAGGAAGCTTTGGTGTTGAGGTTTTGCTCAGCTGGCTTTCCAGAGTTTTTCTTCATACTCTCAGCAGTGTCCTCCAGCTGTGTGGGTGCTGGGATGGCGTTTGAGCAATCCTGGCTTCCTCTGGCCTTGCACATTTGTGCAGACCAAGCTTCACTGTCAGGGAGCCAGCAGAGAGTAAATAGCTTCCCTTGGCAAGCAGTCCAAAGAGAGACTGGAGGGGGAATAACCTTCTCTTGAGGAGGAGCATCCCTTGGGTTGAGCAAAACTGGGCTAATGACGTGAGTCTGTTAAAGGAGGGTAAAATATAGGTTGTATATGCTCTTGGAGAGTTGCTGTTGCCAGACTATGTAGATTTAGAGTAGATTTAGAGTAATAAAGGCTTTATGATTTTTATCCTCTCTTTAGTCCTCCTGTTCCCTTGCACCTCTCAACAGAGCAAAGTCTATGGTTTTCATCCTTACTTCATGTTTGGTGTGTCTTACAGGCTGGGAAATGCTCATGCTGGAGGATTGAATCCAGTAAAGGAGTGGTCTCCACTAAGTCTGGGGTGTCTGTGACTGTCACAGTAAATGTGGCTGACACAAAGAAGTTCCAGGACAAAGTGAAGCTGTTCATTGAGAACAGCCATATGAACTTCATACCCATCTGCGCTGTGGGCACTGGCACCACAATTGCCACTGACAAACTGTTTACTCCAGAGCTCAAGTTGGGATCCTGCTTCAGACAGAAGACAGCTCCCACTTCTCCTGTGAGCTCAGCAAAGAGCAGCTTTAGTCCTTCAGAGTAGATCTTCTTCAGTGCACAGGGACCAGGCTCTGTTTGGCTGAAGCCAGAGATTCCCTCAGAAATGTGTAGTGGCCATTTGAAAGTTGTTAGATACCCTCGAAAGCCACTGAAATAGAAACTAGCTGCTCAATTGTTACTGAATTGTCTTTAGTTCTAATACATTTATTTCCTCACTTTATCAAGTAACAATTGGAGAAAAACAGCATGTCCCAGCAGTGTCTGGCTGGAAAATGTTACATTACCAGTATAACCATATTTCTTTTGCAATAACATTGCTTGCTTTTCTGTTCCCCATGGAGCATCATCTCACAACAGTAGCAGTAGTTTCTTGGCAGCTCCTTGACTAAATGAATGGTGCTGTATTATTTCCCCTCTACCTGGGAGTCTGGGAGGAGCAGCAGAATTTGTCTTTGCCCTGTATCCTCCTTGGTTTGCTCGTCCCCAGCTGCCTGGCCAGGCTGTGCTCTATCAGATCAGACCTAGTGTCTCTTTCCTATTTGCTTCTGCCTGCTGCCTCACCATCTCTTCCACAGCAGAAACCCAAAGCAAAGACAAGCCAGGATGGCTGCAGGACCAGCTCCAAAAGAGAGAGGAAAAGCTCTCTGAGTCTGGGCAGGATGCACTGAGACTGGTAGCTGAGGTGAGCTCAAAGGAGGGGCTTCACTGATCTTACTGCCTGTGTCTGAAATCAGACACACTCTTGTAACCAGGAGAAAGTGGAGCCTTTTCCAAGTGCTCTGTGCTTTGTGCTGGAGAGTTTTTGGGATGAGAATTGTCTTCTTGAGGTGCCTGTTCTTTTCCCTGACTGCAAAGAGCATCCACAGTTCTCCCAATATCTAAATTTTTGGGTAGAAAGAGTAGGTTAATCCTACTTTAGGTGTTTAGGATAGATTTTGGAGGGTTAAATACATACCAACCAGCCATCCAAATACATGGGGATGTTGCAGGGAGGTGGACCCTAGTCCAGCATGTCCTGTGCTCTGTGCAGCTACAAGCTGGCTACACAAGAGAGTGGGCAATGTCCAGCTACATGGTGTCATTGTGCACTGCCTCTTCCCATCTGTGCCCACCTGCTTGGTTTAGGACTGTTGCCAGGGCTGTCAGCTGCCCTGGCAGCTCACTGGGTGAGCTGAAATGGGACCCAGGAAACACTGGGTGTTCCCAGAGCCACAAATTCTGCAACTACCCAGAGCTTCTTCAAGCTTTCATCCATTGCTGTCTCCAGCACAAACCATTTTATACTAAGCTGGTACACATCAGTTCTTAACAGTTTTCCAGAGCAACTTTCTTCTATACCATCACTTCTGCTGCCACATTTTCTGTGCCTTTCAATAAAACAGTAACTGCTCCAGGAACAATTTGTTTCCTGGTCATGCTCAGATTTATTGAAAGTCAAATAACAGCTCCAGACTAGCCTGCAGTTAGGGTTTCTTTACATGAAGGAATCAATTTCCATTGAACATTCATTTTGTTTTCTGTCTAGCTGGAGTTATTAATCTCTTGTTGTCACTCCATTCCCTCAGTAGCCAGACTGGTCTTGCTGCTGTCTTCATAAGGAGGAAACTTCTGTTGACCCTGTGTTCCCACAGTTCATTTGTCTTCGTAAAACACAAACCCAGTTGCACTGTTCTGGCAAAGGGTGAGATGTTGGGAGTGATTATGGTTGGATGCTCTTTAAGAGCTGAGGGGATGAGGGGATGCCATGGCACCACTAGTGAGGCAAGTGGTGCTCAGATCACCAGATGAGTCTCTATACCCTGCAGCTCCTCAGTAGCATCTTCAGAGGAAGCCACATGAGGCAGCAGCTCCCAAGGGAAAGGTGGAATGGCAGGGAAGCTGTTCTTCCCTCTGCCTGCAGCCAGGTCAGTGTCTGATACAGTGAGACCGGCAGGAAGCCGGACCTTGGAAAACCCTCAGAGTGTTAAGCAGCTGGTGATGCTCTGAGATGAGGCAGCAACTGAGAAGATGCTTTTCAGGAAGACTTTCCCTGGCAAAAAGAGCAGCTGCTGGATACTGATAAACTCCAGGGTAACCAAGACCTGGCTGTGGCTTAAGCTTTGAGCTTGGGCAGCTTTTGGGTAGAAGTTTTATTGCAGAGTGTGCAGTCAGAGAACCTCACCAGAGTGCTGAAACTGAGTGACCACACAGAAATAGCAGCTTCCATGACATTTTCCATCTCTGCTTTTCTTCTATCTTCGTTCCCTTCTGTTACCAGTTCCAAGTGACAAACAAAGGACAACACATCCATCAGCTGTACTGGACCACAGAAAGTTACAGCATATTTCAGCAGCACCATTGTCCCCCTGCCCTCAGTGGCACCAAGAGTAGATAATTCCCAGAGCCCCAGACCTGGCAGCCCCATGTTTAAGCTGTGGCTGCTACAGATGGACCTGAGGTCAGGCCAAATTGTGGAGATGGTGCTGGAAGGTTGCTCCAGCTCACTGCCCAGGTGAGGTCCCTGCCAAGTGCAGATCAGGTCCCCTCCACTGGGCTTCTTCTGCAGCCCATTGACATTTGCCTGGGAGAAAGAGCAAGTGACTTCAAGAAACTGTTTTAAGGCCACAGGTTTCCATGGCAGCACCAGTTGCTTTCCTTGCTGGTCACCATTGGTTGCTAAGGCATTTTTGTGTTTCCATAGCTACCAAAACCCAGTGCTGATCCCAAAATACAGGCTGACGGAAATACTGCTCGTTTGGAGCAAATGGGGTTACCAGTGTTGTGTGCTAAGGCAGAAAGGAAGGACAGGGAAAGTAAGTTACACTTAAGACTAGAAGTCAGGCAGGAAGTCAATTAAATAAATGCCAAGTGCTTTAGTCAGGAGAAGCAAGGAGTAAAACAAAAGCCCCGTGAAGGGTGGGAGTGTCTGGGAGCAGCATTGCTTTTCCTCCACAAACAAACATGAGCAGAGGGCTGGTCTAGTCCTGAGTCCAAGAGGAGAAAAACACAGTGTGCCAGCTCTAATGATCAGTGTGGTGTCCATCCACAATGGAAGCTGTTCCAAGGGATCATTATAATTGACAACTTAACACTTGCCAATATTTCCATAACCACTCACCCCAGTCTCTCAGCCAGCCTCGGTGTTCCAAGGGCAACCAGGTTTTGCAGCATCCTTACAGAGCAGCTCAGAGGAGATAATAGCAGGGTCATGGATGTTCTCCTCTCTGTGCCTTTCTTCCCAGGGGAAATGCAACTCTACAGAGAAAATGCCAGCCAACCTTGGTGTGTATTTCTTAGCTCCAGGACCACTGGGCACACATGTGGAAGTGAATGTGAAATGTGTATGCATGAAGCTCCTGCTTGTACTGGTATTCTGAGAAAGGGTTGCTTCAGTGGTAACTTGAGGAAGACTTGCTCAATCACCTGCAGTGGGACTGTCCCTGTGCAGTTCTGAGCCCAAAGGTTTTGCTGGAGAGGGAAATAGAATGATCAGGGCACTGGTGAGGATGTCTTGTCTGGGAAGCCTAAATGGCATCTGACATCCATGTCATCTGTGGCTACCTGGCTCCTTCAGTCAGAGCCTGACACCCCTGGGTGTGAGTTTTTTGTCCTCCTTGGATCCAGAGAGATTCATAGGCATCAGGCTGGTCAGCAGCCCAGCTCCCTGCATTGCACATGCAGCACAGATGACTGTCAGTCTGTGGGCTCTGTGGAGGAGCTGGGTTGTGGTGTTGTATCAGTGAGAGGAATGAGAAAGAAAGGGATGCATTTGGAAACAAAACCATGAGAAATGAGGAAACAGTCTTGAGTATCCAACTTAAGCATGGTGTTTTTCTGTGAAATGTAAGACATCTCTGTTCCTGAGGAGGTTTATTTTAAAACCCTAGAAGGCTACAGGGCATCCTAGGAACAAGTGATCCCTTCCTTACCTGAAGACAGACTGGCTATTTGGATTGTTTGGATTTTAGCATGGATTCTCTCCCATCCACTCCCAAGAAAGGGTTTGCCAGCACTGACCCTTCTATCACCTGTTCCCCTTGATATAGGGATTTTTTTTTTTTTTTTTTTTTTTTTTTTTTTTTGTTCCTACAAATTTCTTGTAAGCATTATGCTTACAAGATCACCTCATTTTACAGAAACAAGGAAATCATGACTTGTGACTTGATGACACAGAAACTGCTTCACCCAAGCCCTTTGTCCTTGGAAAGCCTTAGTTCAGCTGTTGCACATCCCAATAATTTCCAGTTGGCTACCTAATGTTGCCCTTCAATGTTTTCATAGCCATTTAGACATGCTGAACTATCATCCTCATTTTTCTGCTCTGCTCTATCTAACAGCTACTGCCTTCCAGATCATCTCATGCCAAGCACTCTGCCTGAGGGAATTGAAAGCATTAGAGTGAACAAGAAGTCTGTCTCTTCCCAGAGGAGAAGCAGCTGTCAGAAAGGTCCCCCCAATGTTTCACAGGGTAAATTACCTTGTCTGGGCATCAACAGAGGGAAGCCTTGAAAGTGCACTGGTGGTTCTACACTTTTTGTGGAGTGAAAGTCTCTGTAACAAAGGTATGAGAGAAGCCAGGCATGCAAATCCAAGCAGGATCGACACTAAAAATGTTACTGATGCATGTGTCAGACTTGTATGTGCTTTGGGAAGGAGGTCTATGACTACTTGAGATTATTTTTCCTTACCTCCTGTTTCTGTAGCAACCCAGAGCTGTCCTGGCTCTTCAATGAGGACCAGCAGCCCCTTGCTACAGATTCCAGATGAGCATCTGTGGGCTCACTCAGTGGGGTTTGAAGAAGAGGGATGTGGTGATGCTTTTCTGTTGGGAGATTCTCAAGTTGAGAAGTTTATTCTGTAAAATAAACTGTAGTAGCAGTGGATTGGCCTGAACCAAATCAGCAGAGCTGCTGAAGGAATCAAAATCTCATCTGAATTGGGAACATCCATGTTGGCTCGAAGACATGAAGAGAAGGGAGCAGGAAAGCAGATCGAGGCAAGCCATGAAGTAACATATCACCTGGAAAGCATCCCAGCTCTCCAGCAGCCATCCCCTTGTATTGCTGCCAAGCACAGAAACGTGAGCCTGAGAATGTCAGACCAGAGCATGGTGTCTGCAGACAGATCCTCACTGTAAAGAAATGAGGGAGAACTGAGAAGCCCATGCTGGGGTCACACTTTGAACCTAGGGGTTAGGGGGTTAGGGTTAGGGTGATGGGTTAGGATTAGGGTTAAGGGTTAGGCTTAGGGCTAGGGTTAGGGTTAGGTTAGGGGTTAGGGTTAGGGTCAGGGTTAGGGTCAACGTCAGGGTTTAGGGTTAGGGTTAGGGGTCAGGGTTAGGGATAGGGTTGTTAGGGTTAGGCATTAGGGTTAGGGTTATGGTTAGGGATGTTTACTGTTTCCTGCTGTGAGACCTTGGGACTTGATCACAATGGTGATTAATGCTTTACATCTCCTTGCAGGTCATGACGCTCAATGTAGGGAAGGAACTTCATCTCTTTATCCAGTTTAACCCAGTTTATGAGAACAATCTGAACAGCTGGGTGGCAGAGAGTGTTCTCAGGATGTGCTTCATGGAGCATCTTCATGAGGAGCAAATCACTGTTTGGGGAGAAGTCTACCTCCCAAATCTCCATCTCCAGACCTAGGCCATGGACTTTGCCTGCAACATGAATGACGCTGAACAAGTGTTTATGTGGACATGACCAACTGCAGCCCAGTTCCTGCCCAGTACCACTGGTCATTCCAGACAGACAGCCAGGTGAACACTATAAGGTATGTGCACATTTGTGCTCTGCTTTAAGCTCTTCTTCCTGGTGGTCTGTACTTCCTATACTTAACAAAGACCAAGGCTGTTTGCCTGGGATTTGAAGAAGTGTTTTTGAGTTTTCCTTGTGGAAATAACACTGACCAGCTGTGATCAGGCTGGAAACTCAGGGAATAGTTGATCTCTACCAGTTCAATGCTGGTGTAGCCGCCATACTGATTCCCCTGGGAAGGAAAGCTTCTTTTCTAGACATCTGTGGCCTGAGGCAAAGGCCACCTTGGTGAAAGGATTTTGGCCTGTTTAACCACACTCACCATCACAAAGCAACTTCCTTGGTGTTTCACAGAGATCAGCAGGTTCTACAGCTTTAGGGATGGCTGCAACTGTTGGGGGGAGCACCCATCTGAACAGCCCTGGAAGCAGTGTCATCCAGGGCTGGGCTGTCCTTTCAAAACCCAGGAGCAATCCTGCACTCAGACTGGGGCACATGTATAAACACATTTCTGGCAGTTCCTCCTGGTGTGACCTCTCTGCAGTATGCAGAAGTCTGAGCTGGGCAGTTTTTATGACAGAAGCAAACAGTTTTTCTATAATGCCCCAGGAAACCAAGCCAAGTTAACCATTGGGAATAAAAGAGCTGCTGTTACAAGGAACTGAGCTTATCCATAAACAGTTTTGTTCAGAGGACAAAGCCTCTTGGGAGCTGTAAATCAGCTATGGCTCTGAGGAGGGTTTAGGAGAGAAGCCCTGGGTACTGGGGCAGCCCATTTCCAGCTTGGTCTTATCAAATCCCAACAAGTTTTTGTGTGCCCCTCCTTGATGCACAGCACCTTCATGAGCAGACCCTGGAATGCAGACAAAAGTTGCCAAAAGCAGGTGGAGGGAGTCGGAGAAGAAAGAGCAGGGCTGTTAGCTCTGCTTGGAGGTCCCTGTTATCTTCTGCCAAATTAGATTAGGCTTTAATTACAACCTAAAGGGGAAATTTAATGTTGATGCTAGAACAATGCACATATTTTTCAATAACAAAGAAATAAGCAGATTCCAGTAAAGTCTGCAAGGAATTAATTTCCTCTGGGGCCACTTGTTGGCCACTTGCCTGTTTCTCTTTACTCCCATTTATGTAGAACCAATTCAGGCTTTTGGGAATGCTGAATCAGTGTTCAGCTTCTAATCACCCCATCTCCCCCTCAATTGGCTTTGCTGGACCTGAGCCTGCAGGCACTTGCTGCTCCTGATGCTGAGTCACCTGAGCCTGCAGAGTTGGTGGCAGCTGAGGGGCCCAAGCATCTGGCATGAGAGCAGCCTCTGCTCCAGAGGGCTTGGCATGGCCCTGTTGCTGCCTCTTTCCTGCTGAGGATGCTGTGACAGCTCCCTGTTCTGCTCTGCATGTTAATTAAGCAGGAATGTATTTTCTCTGAGCCCCTCAGCAGCCACCATGTCATTGTGCATGGCAGAGCTGCAAATGAAGATGGTCTCCAAGCTATTAACACCTCAAATTGCTCATCAAGAGCCCGGCAGAAGGGCAGCATGTCAGATATTATTTCTGGTCCACATTAAGCACCGCTGGTATTCTAAGTGATCAGAATAAACTAATTCAGTCTGACACCAAGGGAATCAGGTATCAAGACTGAGGAAGGTGAGATCAGTAGAACTGAAGCATCCATACATCTAAGCTTGCTGGAGCCCATCAGCAGAGCCTCCCAGCATTCATCACACACACACCAGGGGAGAAAAATGTTTTTTTTTTCTGCCTGGAAAAGCTCACCTTGTGTGCTTAGATTTTTTTTTTTTCTTCCAGCAGTTCAAGCCATTTTTTTCTTCACTCTCTAGTCCCTGCTGCTGCTTAGAGAGCAGTAGTAGAAACAGCAGAGTCCAGCTCTTGCTGTGGCGTTGGACATGCCCAATCCATGCCCATCCATGCCCATTCTCTGACACTGTGGAGCTATGAATCTCCTGTGGTTACTCTTTGTCTACACCTACAGGGTTAGAGAAAGACTGAGAACAGGCTCTCTTTGCCCCTTGGTTCTTTGATAGCTCAAAGCTGAGTTAAGCCTTTGCACCAAGAGGTTTTCTGTAGCATTGGAATGGATCTTCATAGTCTCCCCACAGGAGATACTAAATCTGGAGTCCAATTCAAATATTTTGCCCTATTTTTTACCTTCAAGGTTTCTTCTTGAAAGACCAATTTGTCCCCTTTCTAAGGTCAGTAACCAGCTCCTCAGCCTCCTTTAGGTTTCCTCTCAAAAGAAAGACATTCAATACAAAGAATATACAATGATATTCTTAGAGACCTGTGACAGAGGCTGCAAAAGGCTCATTCCCAAATGTAGCTTTTCTCTAGAGCTTTCATCCTTTATTCAGGACCATGCCTTGTCATCTGCATTGATCATTGCTGTTCCTGCATCACCTCTTTGTCCCCTCCATGCAAGATATGTTCCCTCTCTGGGACAGAGCTAAGAGGCACTGAGCAGTCCATGTGCCAGTATGGATCAGCAGGGAGCTCTGCACATCCATGGCACATGTCAAACTACCTTCATGTGTTGATCTGACATCTCTGGTCAGTGGGAACATCTTGGCTACACATCCAGGGTAATGAATTGCCAGTAGATTCTTTGGGGAAAGGATTTCTTGAGCTAAACATGTAGAAAATGATTCTTTCTATTCAGGATTTTCTTGCCAAATTTTGTTTTGAACAGGAGCCTTTCTCCTCTCAAATGGTTCTTCCTATAGCATTAGTGATTTCTCCCATCTCTGTCATCTCTCATTGCATGTCCCCAGGCAGGTGTCACTGCAGGGATCCTTGAGCCAGATCCTAGCCTTAGTGCTGAACAGAAAAACCAATTCTGTGTTATAGTTGATGGGATTTTGCTTTGTTGTTTTTATAACAAGGAAGAAATGGAAAATGCAGACAGTGAAAAAGAGTGCAAGGCAGAAATCTGACAGCAGTGCTCTGTCAGCCACTGGCAGGGAGAGGCAGGAACACTGGGAACATCCATCAGCAATGCATTTATCCCCCATGCCCCTGGTGCTGCGGAGTCTCTGATGAGTGACAGTAGTGCCCACCCCCTTCTTGCCCCTGGTGTTCTCAGCTCCTTAGAGCTCTTTTTGGGCTTTGGTAGCCTCACAGGTGCTACTTCCCTGCTTAAATCCCCTGAGTAACATAGAAGGAGGACTGAGTTGTGAGGGAAAGACACTCCTGATGTGTCCCTCAGCTGCAGGAGGTTCTGCAGCAGCAGAGCACTGTTTTGCTCGGTGTAACAGAGAAGTTGGTTCCTATTTCTCAGAGTTGGAGGCTGTTGGAGCAAGTGCTGGGTGCTAGGCAAGAATCACCTCTGAGGTGGCCATGTAACTGCCAAGAACAGCTTGCAGAGAGTCTCTACTCATAGGCAGAGGCACTGGGGAGCTGGTCCCTGGGATCCCACCTGAGCCAGCACGCTCCAGCCTTCACCTTCATTGTGGCCACGGGCTTTTGACAGAGAGCACTGGGCAGAAATCCCATTGTGTCAAAACTTGTCCTGGCCCATTGGGATGCTTTTTCAGTCAGATTCCCCTGGTTCCCACCAGTTCTAAGCTGGTTTCTTGGTTCTAGGCACCAGCTGAGGTGGGCACTGGCCTGGGACTCCCCCTGGGGACCCTTCCTCGCACAAACCACTCGGCCAACCCCACCGGCTTCTGCCCTTGCTTTCTACACATCTTCATTAGCCAAGGCTCAAAAGGGAGCCCAAGACACAAGGGCTCTGCAAAGGGCATCCCTCTCCCTATCCAAGCCATTCTGCCAGTGCTGCCTGGATGGCTCCTGCATATATTCCCTCTGGGCAGGAGGTGCAGGAGGCTCAAGGCCTGTTTCTACAGTGCTTTATTATTTATGAAACAAAACATTGATGTTTCTTTTTGGTTTGTTAGTAGGAACAGCCCTCACTGCATGTGTCAGTAATGGGTAAGATGACATAATCTTCCAGACCAAATTTCTCTTAATTTTTCTATCTTTTCTCACCTTTCATTCTTTTCCTGTTTTCAGCAAGCTGTGCTTTAAACAACTTTCCCAAGAGAAAATCCATCTGAACCCCTGGCATAGCTCTGCCAAAAACTGCCATTTCTAGTATGGGTGTGTTCTTTTCTGGTGTCTTCAGAGAGTAGCTGAGAAATCTTTAAACTCTTAGAAGAAGCAGCTCAAGCCCCTTGTGGTAAATTTGAATCCAGGTGCCAAATCTTTACGTGTTTTCTAGTGTAAGTCTGCACTGGGGATTTTTGTGCTGATTCCTTCTAGCCCAAGGTGGTTCCTGGACAGGGAGCACAACCTAAAACTAAATCTTATGATGAGAAGCATCAGCTCCTTGAATGCTGACAGATTATTGTGTAGTGTTTTTGCCAACTCAGAACCAGTAGCAGCTGGGTTAAGGTGTGAGGACTTTGGGATGTTAGACATGTGTCACCATTCATCTGTATGCCCTGACAGCAACAAGGAGGCAGCCAGGAGCAGAGCAAAGAGGGCTTCAGCTTCCAGGGAGATTGAATGGGGTTCAGCAAAGAGCAGAGCAACCATAGAAATGCCCATCCCACAATCAGTGGTGTGAGATAGAGCAAGGATTGATTTACTCTCCACTGTGTGCTTCATGTAGCAGAGGGAGGTAGGAGTTCCAAGGGGTCGGGCACCCCAGGGGTCCTCTGGGCCCAGCTGCCATGCTATGCATTTTCAACAGTGCCTGACTCAAAGCTGCCTTTTCAGTGGCTCTGCCCTCAGGAGAGTCATCCTTCTCCTCCACAGGAAATCTTCCCAGCTGGGAGCTTGCTTTGCATGTTCCCCCTCACTGGTAACTGTCACCTCTTTCCTGCCTTGCTGGCCTCCATCACCACCCACTTGCCCCCAGCTGTCCCCAGTGTGACTTGGACCAGGTCAATCCTGTCTGGTCATCTCTTTTCCCACCTCCAGGAGCTCAGTTGGACCATTAGACTGTGAGCACATCCTGGGAGTATGCCTGCCTCACTTTAGGTAGAGCAGAGAGGAATTCTGATGTACCATGTGAGTGACTTTTAACAGTAACTCAGGAGCAATGTTAACTTGGCTTTTACATGGAGTAAAAGCCCCCCATACCCTTAATCTGATTTCTGACAGGGTGAGGATGCCTGCACCTTCTGGGCAGGAGATGGATGGCAATGCCAGCATACTCAGCAGGGTGGAGCTTCAGTGTCTGATTTATTTTGGGAAGTATATTAAACTGGAGCTTTTTTTTTTGTTGTTAGCTTTTCATTACCTGCTCATTATCGTTGCAGCTTTACCTTCGCCTTCCGTGCCCCCATGGTGACCTGCTGCAGAATCCCATTTGGAGGGTGCGCTGGGCTGGGGCTTCGCTGCCTGCCTGGGATGTGCTGCATCAGCGCGGGCCGGTGGAGACACCTTCTGGGGGCAGCAGAAGCGGTTCAGATCAGCTGGAACGTTTCCTCTTAGGCGAGGACTTCAGGACGTGCTCTGTCATTTCACCTCCCTCCTTTTCTCACGCTGCTCTTATCCCCATGGAAGGACAACAATGCTGGCAGGCAGGGAACCCGCCAGCCATGCTGTGAGCTTGTCCTCAGGGTTCAGCTTTTGAGATCCAGCTTCCCTCTCCTGCAGCCTTTGCCCTAAGAAGAGGGACAGACTGAGAATCTCTCCATGGCTGGAAGCCTTCTGCTTCCCTGTCAGATCCAACCAGGAGCAAGCAGCCTGCTGCTCTCAGGTGGTTATGCTCAACCAGTTCTTTGGCTTCCCACCACCTCCTAATATTGTTAACCCTCGCAGCCAGACTCTTTGTGTTTTCAAGCTCTCAGTACTTGCCCCCATGAAGACATCTTAAAATGGCGAGTATCCAGATCCTGGCCACAAAGACAGCTGGAACACATCTCTACTCCTTTGCTCTCCATTACAGGAGTCAATAGTCATCTGTTTGTAGAGCTGATTTTTGAAGTAGCTGCTAAGATTTTAGTTGGTGCAGATTTCTTTAAATAGTACCTCCAAATTACAGCTGTCAGGGTTTGTTTAATTTTGAACAAAGACTACAAATTGTATTTCTTAGAGCTACTGATTTCTTCAGAACGACCTTTGGCTTGAGTCTGATTGAGAAGCATTTTTCTGTCTCATAGAGAATCAGGAGCTCACCTGATGCTTATAAATCCCCTGGCTGCTGTGCAAAGCATGAGGAAAAAGAAGATTTAATGGCTTCTGTCATCTGTACAATCAGTGCAAGTCAGAATAACCACAGTAAAGTCAGTGGAGACTACTTCCAGGGTCATAACTTGTCAAGAGAGGGAAGTTTGGCTGCCTAAGGATGATCTGTACAAGGTGCTGTGCCAGCCTGCAGTGCTGATTGTGGCTGGCCCTAGTCCAGCTCACCTTGGAGCAAGTGGCTGAGGAGCTTTAGCACCTACACCCTGAAAAAATGGATGAGCTACATCCCATAGGATTAATGTGGGAGAGGCATGAGCTATGTTGGATGAAGCCTGAGGGGCCTCAGACCCTTCTCTGAATTTTCTTCTTGAGAGTAATGGTACAGTTTGTGGTCTGTGGGTTTCAGCAGGAGCTGAGGACTCTCAGTGAACTCAAAAATCAAATCTTGCAAACATCCCTGAGCTGTACATGGCTTGTTCAAAGTGCCCTTTTAATCTGCATCTGATTGCCTGGAGGAGAAAAAGTGCATCATGTAAGGCCATTTAAATACCTCCTGGGTGTGTGGTCTCTGATGCTTTGTCCTGGGATCACCTGGAAAGAGTTGGTGCTTTGTTGGGAGGCTGGTTTTCATACAAGTGCCCTGTCTGTGCCTAATGGGCGGTCCCTGGGGGCCTGGCCTGTGGTGCCATGCTCTAGGGAAGCAGTATCAGCACTGAATGTCCAGGAGTTGGCCTTGATGATCCTTGTGGGTCCTTCCCAACTCAGGATGTTCCATCAAACTCTTGCATTTAATGTGGAAGGGGGTTGGTGGCTTCTGGTGCATGTCCTCAGTGCTGGCAGGGACCTCAGGCACTATCATTACCTCTCTGTCCTAATGTTGGTGGCTCTTACACAGCCTGAGCTAGCAGGGTCGTGTCATCCCATGTGACTCTTCACATGAGGTTTGCAGAAGCAGTGTGATTTCTATCTGCTCTATTTTGGGAAGTGGGTGTGGGAAGTGGTGTAAAACTGCGTCCTGAGCAGGCTCAGAAACCACCACACAGGCTGAGACACTTTTTGGGGGGGCAATATCTCAGAGGCTGGAACCAGTAGGTGTCATAGGGTTATCCTGGCCCTTGTAGGAAAGATTCCTTTCTCCCTGGTGTCAATCCACCTGTGCTCTCATTAAATTCCCACATTAATTCCGGGATGCATTTTGTCTTGTGTGGCTGGGCTGGATGAGAGCAACACAGAGGGGCTGACAGTTTGTTGTCAGTCCCTCAGCTCCAGGCTGACCATGCACAGAGGCATTTCCACAGCCCTTTGGCCCCTCTTTTGGGATGGGTCCTCACTGCAGGCAGAGGAGATGCTCTCTGTTCCTTGCCTTCCTCCCTGCAGTCCCCGCCTTGGCATGGAGTGTTTTCCTGGGAAGTGCAAGACATCTGTTTCTTTTAAAACCAGCACTAGGAGGTCCCAGGACATCCTAGAAACAACTGGGACATCCACAACTTCCCTGGGCAAGCCTGTGACAGTGCTTCACCACCCTGACAGGGAAGAATTTTTTTCCTAATATCAAAATCTACTCCCTTTCAGTTTGAAGCCTCCCCCCTTATCCTGTCACTAGATACTCTTGTAAATAGTCTTGTCCCATCTTTTCTGTTAATTCCCTTCAGGTACGGGAAGGCTGCAATTAGGTCATCCCAAAGCCTTCTTTTTTCCAGGCTCAGCAATCCCAATTCTCTCAGCCTTTCCTCATGGAAGAGTTGCTCCATCCTTCTGATCAACTTGGTGGCCTTGGTGTGAAGAAACACCTGCTGTGTCTCAGCGTCGTCGACAATAAATACACAGATAACGCCAGTGCTGCTCACCCGCGCGCTCATTTCGCCCACTGTGCAAATGCCTTCCGCGGAAATCCCTTCCCCGGGGCGAAGGTAAGCCTCTCGCTTGCATCCTGGCGTTTCACAGCGTGGCTGCCGGCGAGAGCCCATGTGCTGCGTGCTCTCGTGCTCAGCCAAGCAAGCCGGGCCGGCTCCGTGAGGCGGCCGGAGGCGGTGCCCGTCCCGCCCGCGGGGCCCGGCCCGGCCGCTGCCCTCAGAGCCGGAGCGCTCGCGGCCCGGCCCGGGCTGAGGGCGCGCCCGTGTGGCCGAGCGCCGCCACTGCAGCCCGCCGCCCTCAGGGCCCGGCGCAGCTTCGCCCGCCCTGCCCTGATTGATCTGATCTGATCTGATCTGATCTGATCTGATCTGATCTGATCTGATCTGATCTGATCTGATCTGATCTGATCAGCCCTGCCCTTCCCTGCCCAGCCCTGCCCTGCCCTGCTCTGTCCTTCCCTTCCCTTCCCTTCCCTTCCCTTCCCTTCCCTTCCCTTCCCTTCCCTTCCCTTCCCTTCCCTTCCCTTCCCTTCCCTTTCCCTTTCCCTTTCCCTTTCCCTTTCCCTTTCCCTTTCCCCTTCCCCTTCCCCTTCCCCTTCCCCTTCCCCTGCCCCTGCCCTGCCCTGCCCTCCCCGCTGTGGAGGCATTGTTCTGCTGCTGGTCCCAGGGCACAGCGTGTGGACCAGCACGGTGTGGGACCCCGAGCGCAGCCCGGGCTTTGCACAGCCCACTCCTGTGCTGGGGCTGAGGCTGAGCCATTCTAAACTCCCTCCCTGCCCTTCCTGAGCCACTTTGCAAAGTAGGTGAGGGTGTTTTTAGAGATGAGACTGTTTTTTAATCTGTAAGCACAATGTCTGCTGCATTTGTTAGTTCATGGATTTGTTTTTAAAGGTGTTGGTATTTCCTCACCTGTTCCATCGCAGCCTCTTCTAAAGATGCTTCAGTATATTTGTATCTCACAGTGGCACCCACCACATATGCCTGGTTTCCTTTCACAAATATTAGGTCCTGCTCATGTAACTAATTGTGCCTATCTCTTATATGTGGTTCCTGGAACACAATCCAGGCTTTCTTTTTAGCTTCCTTTGTTAACATTTTGCAGATGTAGTTGTGCCTTTTAATTCTCACAGTGGGGTGTGGTTTCTTAGGACCAGGGTCTTGCTGTCTGTCCTGCAGGGACAGGAGGACGGTCACACCAGCCTCACCACTGAATGCACCCTGGAACAGCTCCATCTGTGCCTCTGAAACCAGCATCAAACATTTTCTCTTTGTCACAAGTCTCAGAGTGCCTGTGGGATGAGTGACCTGTCAGAAGCAGCTCCAAAACACAGCTCCTGGGGGCTGATCCCCAGTTCTATGTGCAGCACAGGCGGGAGACCACCGGCTTGTGGTTCTCTTTTATGTTCCAGATGAGTTTGCATTCCAAGAGGCCAATGGAGGTGGGGTCTGTCCAAATGTTCAGCTCCTGCACCAGTCTCCACCAAAAAAAAAAAAAAAAAAAAAAAATTGCAAAGAGTATTCAGTGAGCAGAAGCAGTGCCTGGGGACTTTTATTTCCCCTGCCTGCTTCTCATTTGATTTCAGCCTCATGCTGGAGGGGTCTAAAAGGAACATTTCTGCTTTGCCATCATGCTCAAATAAGAAATAGACCTCTGCCTCCAAGGGGAAGACATTGATGGTTTTCTTCTGCTGGGACAGTTCTGTGTGTTGTAACTTTCTCTAAAAAGGGAAAAGGCTGCAGAGGGGTCTTGCTTTTAGCAGACATGTAGGAAAGCACTGTGTGCTGGCAGCAGGAGGTGGCACTGGGAAACCACAGCTAAAAAACCTGTGAGGAATAAAGATCCCAGTCAGGGGCACGGGGCACAGTATGTGTGCTCATCTTTGCATTACTTTGATGTCCCTGTACTTGGTGCCTCCATATCAGAAGACTGATGATGTACAGGCCACTTCAAGAGACTTTTACACAAAATAATTCTAAAAGTGCCTGGCAAAGTAACAGTACACCAGGCACATGGGTTCTTTCCCTTCCTTTTGTGGGTTGTCTTTCCTGTGGGGAAGGCTTTTATCACCTTTAGAAAAGATGATTTTAAAATACTTTAGCTTATCTCTTTCAAAAAAGTCATGAGACTGCCTTAGATTTCATGGGTTAGCTCAAACCCTGAGGGAAGAAAATAGGGTCAGTTTCCAAGGAGAATGCCAAACATAACAAAAGACCCATCTCTCAGATGTGGAACTGAATTTGGAATGAAAGGGTTAAAGGGGCAAACCGAAATCCCAGCCTACATATCAGCCTGGCTAAGGATGCTATTCAGTTTTTAAATTATTTTGATTGAATGTTTCTGGGTTGTCAAAATACCTCTAGACCTCCAGAGCTCCCATGGAGAAAATAACTTAATTTCAAATGTCATTAAAAACAAAAAAAAAAAAAAGAGCGACATTAAAAATAGAAGTACACCAGCAGTTGCAACAACATTTTTAGGCAGACTTTATCCAGCTGTGAGGATGCAATGTAATTACAGGAAATGCAGTTCCCACTGTGATTTCTCTGCAGGTTCCCCTCCGACATAAACATAGTGGCAGGCCAAATCATAAAATCTGAGCAGTATTACAGATTAGAGAAAGGCTGATACGTACTGGGTTGCGTGGCAACGTTTTGGTGGGGGGGGGGGCTACAGGGGTGGCTTGTGTGAGAAGCTGCCAGAAGCTTCCCCAATGTCTGACAGAGCCAATACCAGGTGGCTCCAAGGAACTGCCACTGGCCAAGGCTAAGATTATGGTAGTGCCATAATGGTAATGCCACAGGAAGAGAAGCTGAGTGGCCAGGATACAACCCAAAGACTTAACTTCTACTGGAAAGAGATTTCTCTGGAAGACATTTCAGTGACAAGAGAGAAGAAAAAAGAATGGTTTGAACAGTTGGAATAAAAAAAAATAAAAAAAAAAAAATCTAAGCACACAAGAGTCTAGTCCAGATAGGAAAAACCCCAATTTTTCTCCCTGGCCAAAATTAATGTGTGTGTGTGATGAATGCTGGGAGGCTCTGCTGATGGGCTCCAGCAAGCTTAGATGTATGGATGCTTCAGTTCTACTGATCTCACCTTCCTCAGTCTTGATATACTTGATTCCCTTGGCATCAAACTGAATTAGTTTATTCTGATCACTTAGAATACCAGCAGTGCTTAATGTGGACCAGAAATAATATCTGACATGCTGCCCTTCTGCCGGGCTCTTGATGAGCAATTTGAGGTGTTAATAGCTTGGAGACCATCTTCATTTGCAGCTCTGCCATGCACAATGACATGGTGGCTGCTGAGGGGCTCAGAGAAAATACATTCCTGCTTAATTAACATGCAGAGCAGAACAGGGAGCTGTCACAGCATCCTCAGCAGGAAAGAGGCAGCAACAGGGCCATGCCAAGCCCTCTGGAGCAGAGGCTGCTCTCATGCCAGATGCTTGGGCCCCTCAGCTGCCACCAACTCTGCAGGCTCAGGTGACTCAGCATCAGGAGCAGCAAGTGCCTGCAGGCTCAGGTCCAGCAAAGCCAATTGAGGGGGAGATGGGGTGATTAGAAGCTGAACACTGATTCAGCATTCCCAAAAGCCTGAATTGGTTCTGCATAAATGGGAGTAAAGAGAAACAGGCAAGTGGCCAACAAGTGGCCCCAGAGGAAATTAATTCCTTGCAGACTTTACTGGAATCTGCTTATTTCTTTGTTATTGAAAAATATGTGCATTGTTCTAGCATCAACATTAGATTTCCCCTTTAGGTTGTAATTAAAGCCTAATCTAATTTGGCAGAAGATAACAGGGACCTCCAAGCAGAGCTAACAGCCCTGCTCTTTCTTCTCCGACTCCCTCCACCTGCTTTTTGCAACTTTTGTCTGCATTCCAGGGTCTGCTCATGAAGGTGCTGTGCATCAAGGAGGGGCACGCAAAAAACTTGTTGGGATTTGATAAGACCCAGCTGGAAATGCTCTGCAGGTGGGAAAGTGGGTCACTGTGGCTGCACAGTCCTGAATGCCCTCCCCACCCATCCTGAGTGGGATGGTTTTTTTAGACATGAGACTGTTTTTTAATCTGTAAGCAAAATATCAGAGTACTTGGCATGAGATGGTCTGTGAGGCAGTAGCTGCTGTTAGAGCAGAGCAGAAAAATGAGGATGCTAGTTTAGCCTGTCTAAATCACAATAAAGTCAAGGCAACATTAGGTAGCCAACTGGAAGTGTTTGAGATGTGCTACAGCTGAGCTGGGGCTTTCCAAGGACAATGGCTTAGATGAAACAGTTTGTGTGCCAGCAAGTCAGCGGTCATTATTTCCTTCTTGTTTCTGTAAAATGAGATGATCCTGGGTAATTCCCTGGCGTGTATTAAGCTAATTTATTCTAAGGGAGTGATTGGAGCCCTCATCCAAGAGAAGCCCAGTTGTTCTACCCTGAGACCTCTGTAGTGGAACTCTGACCTGGCCTTCCCCAACCTTTTAGTGGCTGAATTTGAACAAGGGAAGTCAGCTTTCTGCCCTAATAAGCAATTCCTTTTTAACTGTCCTTGGAAATAATCTTTACTGATGGTGGTGTTGATTTATTTTTGCCTTCTTGCTTTTGTACTGTTTTCATGCTGTGCTTCTGCTTGTTGCATATGTCTCATACCACTGCAGCCAGGGGATTTGCCATGTCTCACCTGGTGCCTCATTATTTATCTGCTGTACTGCATGATTCAATTGAGTGAAATGATTTTAAAGTGTTATTCTGGAAGGCTCTGTCTCTTTGAAGCAGATTCCTCTTGTGAATGGCCCTAAATCAACTGGGACAGAGAGGTGAGAGGGGTGAGGGGGGTTTTGTTGTGGGGTACAGGAACACCTGCCAGGGAAAACACAGTGGGTGTTTTGCTGTATTGCTTGCCCGGTGGGAAATGGGTTTGTGCTGACTGAAATTATTTCTGTGTCTCTCCTGCAGCTGAATAGTACTAAAGCCAAAAGCCTGACCTTCACTATCAGTGGAGAGGAGCATCTGCCTGGGTGAGGGTGCAGTGCCCGGGTCTTCGTAATGCAGAGAGGAGCCTGTGCTGCACTTCGAGAGGCACCTGCTGGGTGATTCAGAGAAACTCCCTCTGGTCCTTTGTAACTATGACATTGTACCTATCCGTGTGAGGACCTGCTCAGGGAATGTCCTGGTCTGGGAACCAGTGCTTGTGTCACAAAGGAAAGGTCCCCCAAAATATGGCCGACTTGGAAACAGGTCTCATAAATTCTTTTTAAGCAAATGACTGGCTTCTGTTCTCCAGGAAGGGAGTTCTTCTTGGAAATGTGATTTTCTGACCAGTCCTCTTCAGCTAAACACAACACAGGAAAGGTGGTGGGGGATTTTCTGCCCTGTCTCTTAACTTGCATTTTGTTCTCATGGGCATGTGTGATGTCCCAGTTTCATTAGACTGTATTTGATCCCTGTTTACTACATTTTAATTAAACTTGGTTGTGGCTTAATTACATTATGCTAATTACCTTCAGTAGCTTTTTATTTTTTTTTTCCTGTCTGATTTTACTTGACCTTTGTGCTAAGTGTTGTGTTTGTAGTGGGGAGACGTGCTGGGTTCCCTGTGCTGGATTCCCCATGCTGGACCAGTAGCACTGTGGTGTCAATCCATGTGCCATCCTGTACTCACACGTGTGTCATTGTGCTCTGTGTTCCCTTTTCTCAGTTTATTTTGAGGACTTTTTTGGAGAAGGTAAATTCATTAACCATGAAGTGCGACCATCCAGAGAGGGAAAACATGTGCCCTGCTCTCAACTTGGCCAAGCAACAGCCAAATATTAGACATGGTTTTCTTCCTTGGGCTTTCTGTCCCCCAAGCTTTTCTAATGGAATCTTTGCAGGGTTTTCTCCTAGCAAGTTGTAGGAAGCTTTTGTTCTTCTAGACATGGTAGGTTTAGTTGTGTGGGATTATCACCACATCAGTAGACTCTCTGAGATCTTTGCTGCATGTGGGAAGGTACTAGCCTGAACACAGGCAGCCCTTGAGCCTATAGCCTGCCAGCAGAAGCCAAAATCCCTCTTTGGCTCAGCTTTCCATATGGAGGGAGCTGGCTGGAAGCAGATAGAATGAGACTTGGGCATTGGCCCTGCAGAAAAGGCTCCCTGGTATGGAGGCGGCATCTTTTGTTCCTACCTTTTTCTGTCAAACCTCAGATAAATCCACAGTGAGGTGCAGATTCTTGGCACAGCTGCTTACCACATCTGTGCCTTTTGCTGTCAATCCTGCCCTTGCCAGTAATTCCTGTTCAGTCTGGACTCTCTGGTTCTCCCTTGGTACGATACACCCATGCCAAGATCTCCACAGGGACCTTGAAATTAGATGTCCTGTCACCTTCAAAAGGCACCCTGAAAAGCGTGAGGTGACCAGATGGGACGAGAGGGGGAATCCTTTGGACAGGAGATGTTTTGACAGGCACAGAAGTCGGTCTGTGCCGCAAGCTGAAGCGTTGTAGCCTGCACTAATACCCCCATGCCTTGAGGCTCAATCCTCGCCCGTGGAGGAGCACCGAGGCATTCGATCCAAGTATTTCACTGGCTCTTGAGGGGAATTTTTCATAGCTATAGCTGGGGACACTTAATAACATCTACCGGTGTGTCTGTGTGGGTGCATGTGTGAGTTTAATTTAAACACTTAATAGATAATTGAGTGACTGTTACGGTTATATCAAAGTCTATCGAATCACTTTGTAAACATTAAATTAATCAATGATCAAGTGCTGCTAAGTTTTTTTTAGACATAAACCTGCGACTGTGGCCCCTCGGGCTGTCCGGGAGAAGGCGTGTCTCCCTAATGACGCTCCTGTTAATGAGCCGGGGTTAATGAGCCGCGGTGCAGCGTGTCTCCGCGCCGCGCGGGGGCGCTGTGCGGCGGGCGGGGTCACGTGTGCGGCTCTGGCGGGCGGGTCACGCGGCCGCCGGTGGCGGCGGCGGGGCCATGAACGCCGAGCGGGACCTGTCGCCGCTGACGCCCGGCGTGGTGCGGGCGCTCACCGACAAACTCTACGAGAAGAGGAAGGTGGCGGCTCTGGAGATAGAGAAGTGAGCGGTGGCAGCCTCCGGGAAAGCGGGAGGGCAGCGGGAATGAAGGCGGTGCCGGTGCGGGCGGCCCCCGTGCGGGGGTCAGGGAGCCCCGGGAAGGGCGGGCAGCGGTGTTGCGGTGCCGGGGCTCCCTGCGGCCCCGGGGCGGCGGGAGCCGTCCCGTGGTGTTCGGGTGGGTCCAGCCGTGCGGCGGGCAGCGGGAGGCAGCGGCCCGGCTGCCCGGCGTGGCACTGCGGGGATGGCGCTCGCCCCGCGGCGTCCGCGCTACCGGGGCTGCCGGCCTGGCACCCTGCGGGCCCGGCAGCTCGGGACGGGGCTGAGGGGACGCGGTGACCCTGGGGACAGCGCTGCGGGCGGTGGTCGGGCCGGAGGGATCTCTCCCAGAGCTGCTCCCTGACTCCCAGCCCCATCCCACCGGGCACTGAAACGTGTCCCCGAGCGTGCCGGCTCCCGGGGGCCGGTGAGGAGCCGCTGGCTCCGGCCGCGTCCCGGGAGCCGCTGACAGAAGGCTCGTTCTGACGGTGGGTGCCCGGTGCAGTTGCACAGCCCTGTGCGAGGTGAACACATGAGTAGCATCCCTGTAGGAGTTTCTTGGAAATGTTCTGCTTGCTCTGTTGTGACACGTCAGAGTCCTGGTGCCTCTCCCCCGAGGGCTCACCCAGACTTGTCCCGTGCTGGATCCTGGCTAGAGAGGATGTTACTGTCGCCCCTGGCCATCGGGTGTTTCCCTTGCTTCTTCCTGCGCAGCTGTTGTTCCAGCAGATCTGGGGCTTTCTTTTTGGAGCATGCCAGGCAAAGCTCTGCAGGCACCTTCTGGTGTGGCCATGCCCCCCTGGTGTTGCTTGTACGTGTTCCCTGCCTGTCTTTTCATCCTCACTGTGCTGGTCTGGGTGCTGTGCTTGGCCACAACTTTCCCTGGGAAGGGCTCTGTCCTCCCTGGGCATTGCCTGAGAGCTCAGCTCCTGCAGGATATCTGAAACATCACCTCAGGGTGCAGTCCAGCGCAGGGCTGGGGTGACGGTCCAAACTGGTGGGTGAGTTTTGGGTGGGAGATGTCGCCATGGTGAGCCTGCAAGGGGAGCAGTCAGGCTCTCGGGGCAGTCTGTGACATGGGGATGGAGTTGCTGTGCTGAGAGTTCAGTGGGGGATGTAGTGTGGGAACTGCCTGCCTTGAGTGTAAAGGATGCTGTGTGAGAGGTCAGCAGAGAAATATGGCACCTGGGACAAGGGGAGTGTGTGCTCTGCTACCAACCCAACCCAGCGAGCCCTTTCTGCTGTTTGGTATGTTTCGTTTTCTCTCATTTTCTCTCTTTGTTATAGGAATAATCTATTGTGGGTGGATTGCAGTGTCATTATAACTCCAGCCTTGGGAGTACTTCAGTAACTGCTGCATTGTGAGGGGTGACACTCTGTGCCTTAGCCAAGCAGCTCTGCTCCAGCTTACTCTGCCCCAGGATTAAGGGTTTATGCTTGCCTTACACCAACCAAAGTCTGCTTTGGGGTCAGGCAGTTTGTCTGATTAAGCTGGAAGTACAACTTGGGAAGAGTGTGAGGAGGAAAAAGGCAGGGGCCAACCTTTTCTACAGATTTCACAGTTCATCTAAAAAACATCACAGAATGGCCCCATCAGCATCACTTCCATGTCTGTGGCATCAAACCAGGAGGGACCTGCTGCCTCTTTACTCAGGAACCTCCTTTTCCTTCAGCTGATAATGCAGGAACAGCTCCTGATGCTTGCAGGCTCTGATGCTGCACTTTTTGCCTCATTAATTAAATCTTGAGTCCTTTAAACTTGTAAAGGAAGTCTGTAAACTTATTCCTGTTTAAACGAAGCTGCATCAGTGAAATGTAGGCAGTAAAATGATCACCCCAGTGGTCTGTCTTGCTCAAGCTCAGAGTGTGTCTCTTCTTGGAGCAGAACTGGAAATGGAGCCATTATCTCTAAAGCAGACTGTGGATGTGCATCAGGCTGTAACTGTTGGAGGCTTTAGACTAGGGAGAGTGAGGGAGGGACTGCCTGGTATCCCCAGGGCAAAAGGGAGCAGCTGCTTTGCGCAGAGCAAGATGAGAACAGAGTTGGTGTTTGTAATTTTGGGGAGGAAAAGTTCATAAACATCTTCTGTAATGGTTTTCCCACATTATAAAGTGCAAGACTGGTCAGTGGCACCTGTTTGGGAGTGTGAGATTCATATAGCGCCAAAGAAACCCTCTGTGGAGTTAGGCAGTGAAAACTTTTGCGCCTTTTTTGACAGTTAAGTAAAGATGGTAACTTTAGGCAGTTTTTGAGATGTCTAAGTCTGCATTATGGATAGAAATGCAAGCAAAAAGGAAGAAAAGGGCACTGCATTGGCCGGGAATCGAACCCGGGCCTCCCGCGTGGCAGGCGAGAATTCTACCACTGAACCACCAATGCTCCAGCTGCCTGCACAGCTGCCTGCACAGCTGCCTGCACAGCTGCCTGCACAGCTGCCTGTGCCTCCCTGCCTGGCCAAGAGCTCTGCCAACAGGAAACTGAGGCTTAAGGGCTGGATGGGCAAGCTGGGACTTGGAAGCAGTTCTGTAGGCAGGAGCAAGGATATGGGTCTCTTCGCTCACAGCTGATGTGTTAATTATCTCTAGATGATGAGCTGCAAGTTCCTGGGGAGAAGCAGGCATTGTATATGGAAACTGTATTGGCTCTTAGTTAAATATTGGGCTGTTTAAGAATATATTGAAATATACTGTTAGTAAACTTAAATATATGGGATATTAACTGAAGCGCTGTATGGGTGGCTGGAAGGGTTCAGAACCATGGCCTGGTTGTGTGCTGGTTGTGCATGGCCTGGTGTGTAGGCCTGGTTGGCAGCAGTTCCCTGTCAGGCTGGGTGTGTGCTGAGCTCCCATCCTGTGCCATGCTGGGGGTAGATGACCCTGATAACCTGCCCTGTTGGAGAGTGTGTTTGAAGACCTGGTAACTTCTCTGCAAGCACACAGCTGCACTGGGTTGGCCCTTGAGAGCGCATCATAGGCTGAGAGTTTATGAACAGTGTAGGAGGCTGGAGCAGCAGGAGGGCAGGGAGCTGCTGGTGGATGTGAGCAGAGAGCAGGGGAGAGCTTTGGTTTCACTTTTGGGTTCCTTAAGGATTCTCCATTTCAGTACGGCTTTCTCTGGTGCTTGTTGTGGGTGAAAGTCCCTGTCTTTGTCACCAAGCCCCTCAGTGTTTGTATCAGCCATAACCTAAACCTCTCTGTGTGCCTCCCTGCCCTCTCCCCAGGCTGGTGCGAGAGTTTGTGGCTCAGAACAACACATCCCAGATCAAACACGTGATCCAGATCCTGTCCCAGGAGTTTGCACTCTCCCAGCACCCCCACAGCCGGAAAGGAGGACTCATTGGCCTCGCTGCTTGCTCCATTGCCCTGGGCAAGGTAGGTATGGTGGGTTTTTTGGCTTATGCAGGTTGTGGTGAGAGAACAGCAGCTCCTCTTGGGTCAGTGTGATAGGAAGAGTCAGGCTGGTGGCCCCGCAGCTCCCCAGCTCCCTCCCTGTATTGCAGCCTTGTGTTAGAGTTTCCCCAGCACACCCAGCCACACACCCTGTGGCTCCAGGAGCACTTTCTGACTTGGGTTACATCTTGGCAGCTGTCTAGGCGTGGTTAAAGGGCTTCTGTCCCTCTTCAGTTTTCAGCAGTAGGACTAGACTCAACAGGTTGGGTTCTAGTTTGTTAAAAGAGCTGACAAGAGTTGCAGCCCTTCCATCTCATGCTGTGCACTGCCCACGCAGAAATCCACCCATCCCTGGCTCCCTCTGCCCGACAGGCAGGAGATGAGGCAGATAACCAGAAAACCTGATCATTCTCACTGTACCTGAATAACAAAATTCAGTAATAAATACAAAATTCAGTAGTAAATCCTGCCCAGCATAGGTGCACTAAAGCCATCACAGGCCTGAGTATTTGCAGTATGTTCCAGAGCAGCGCCATCAATTCCCAGGCTCTGTGGCATGGTCCTTGGCTAACCATTCTCCTCGTGCCCCCCAGGACTCTGGGCTGTACCTGAAGGAGCTGATCGAGCCAGTGCTGACGTGTTTCAATGATGCTGACAGTCGACTGCGGTACTACGCCTGCGAGGCTCTCTACAACATTGTCAAGGTGGCCAGGGGCTCTGTCCTCCCACACTTCAACGTGCTCTTTGATGGCCTCAGCAAGGTAAGAAGCTTCCTCTTAACCCCCATGTGCTTTATGAGGACTAGTTGTCATCATCTCCGAGTCAAACCGAGTTGTCCAAGGTTTTCTTTGCAAGCAAACTGGTTTACTTTGACCCAGACAGGTCTGAAGGACAGAATCACAGACTATTCTGAGTTGGAAGGGACTCCCAAGGATCAGCAAAATGAGCAGTTTCTACACAGTAGCCACTGATACTGTGGGTATGAAGTTGACTGTAAGATACCTTGTTGTCTGTCCTCACCTCCAGGATGTATTCTCCTGCTCTTTGTTGAATGGTATTAGAAAATGAGTCTGAGAGAGCTGCTGCAGGCAAGTGGCTCTGCAACACTTTGGCTTTGTTGGGTCTGTAGTGTCAAAACATTGTCCATGTGTGTCTGCCTTTGCAGATTTTCATGGTAACCTGCATTTCTCTGTTCTTTGAGAGTGTGACTGCTGGCCCATGAAAACCTGCGTAGCTTGGGGAGGTGATGTGTGCTTGATCTCCCCCTTAGGAAGTGTCTCAGAAGAATTTTTTGGAGCCTAATATGTTGGAGATAAAAGGACTTCTGTATGTCTCTCCTTGTATTGTCAAGGAGAGTAACAGTCCTGTGAGCCTACTGGGAGCTGTGCTGCAGAGCAGGGGGCAGGCCTGGGACCCACTGTTACAACGTCTCTTTGTTTCTGTCTTTCACAGCTGGCTGCTGATCCTGACCCAAATGTCAAAAGTGGCTCTGAGCTCCTTGATCGGCTTCTCAAGGTATTTTTGTTCTCCAAGAGTCCTTGATGCAAGCTGGTGTCATGTCCTGGCTGGGAACGTGTCAGTTTCCAAGGCTACAGCTGCTAAAGCCATCCCACCTCAGTCCCATAGCTGCTGCTGCAAAAACATTTTTTTCTCTCACTGACTGCAGCCTCTTCGATCAAGGCTCTGGTGGTCTTCTCAGGCAGCTGGATGGAGGGGCTGGTGGGTTAATGCAGTGCCATGTGTGCATTCAGCTCATGGGAAGCAAGGTTTGAGTCTGAGGGTTGTAGTGCTGTGCCAGGCAGCAGGAGGACTGTTCCTTTGCTCTCCGTCCCTTGCCTAAGGAAGTCATGATGTGAGCAGAGCTTCTGCTGCTACTTCAGGTTGTGGGCTTGGTTCCCGTTCCTGTACTGCCTACTGATGGGCTTTTACTGCCACAGACCTCCCCGTTCCTTTTCTGCTGCTGTTCAGAGGTGAGCAGCTTCCTATCAGGTCCTGCCCTTGCTCCTTATTATCACACCAGTTGCTGCTGCAAACCTTCCTGTTGGGAGATCTGCTCCATTGCACCAAGGCCAGGGACAGCCATGCAGCAAAATCTGCCAAGCGTGTGGAAAGAGCTGTAAAGGGAAGTCAGGGGACTCTCCCACCCCAGTCCACGTGGCTGCATCAGAAGTGCTTGCTCATGTGTGCAAGCACAGCACTGAGACATGAATCAGAGAAGCTTCCTATCTTCCTCTTCAGCCAGGCTGGCACGCAGCAGGCAGCAGCATCCTCTCTGGATCATGCTCAGCATTAGTCTCTGCCTGAAGGGGATTGCAAGCTCATTGCCTGGACAAACTGCATGATTCCTTCTCCCCAGGTCTCCTGACCTGCAGACTCATGCTTGTCATCTTTTTCCTGTCACATGGCTTAAAAAGACTGGGTTAGGGTTGCTACATGGATGCGTGCTGGCAGTCATTCTAACACCCTCTGTTTGGGCTCTGCAGGATATCGTGACAGAGAGCAACCAGTTCGACCTGGTAAGCTTCATCCCACTGCTGCGTGAGAGGATTTACTCCAACAACCAGTACGCCCGGCAGTTCATCATATCCTGGGTAGGTACACAGGGTGCCGTGTGTGCCTGCCACTCTGAACTTCAGGACATTGCATCCCATCAGCTTCCCATGTCCAGGCAAGCTGCAGATATCCACGGTGATGTGTGAGCTCAAGCACCTGGATTTATTTGGGCAGGTTTTAAAATCAGCGGAATTTTTTACCTGCTTCTTTAAAAGGCTCGCTCCCTGTCAACTTGCTGTTGCAGTGGCAGGGACATGGCAGTGCACTTCTGCCAGCCTGTTCAGGACATTGCACACCAAGTTAGAAAGTACACTCAAAGTGTTGCTTGTATAAATGCACATACTGTGCTCTAGAGGTTTTGGTCTCCCAAGGGATAGTGCTAGGCTGCTTTCCATCATGCAAAGGTGATGGAGAGATGTTGCTCTCCAGGAGGCAAGGGATCTCCACTTGCTCTCTCCTTTCTATGCAAAGCAGAAGCTCTTGGTGCTTGGCTGAAGTCTGGGGAGATGTGTTCCCCTGTGCTCCCTCTCTCAGCCATACTGTTGCCACTCCAGGTCTGCCTGGATGTGTCTTGGCAGTCATTCCTGATTCCTGCTTTGTTTTGCAGAGCTGTGATTGGAAATGTAGCACTGCTGCAGGCTGATTACTTCCTTGCTGTGCTAGTTCAGCTGCTTCCCAACATGGGCAGCTCCACAGTGTTATCTTTTCCTTTCCCCTATCCCACACATCTCAGCTCTGAATTCCTCAGTATCCTGCCAGATTTGGGCTGGTGATGTTAGTTGGTGTCTTGAAAACTCACCTCTTCTTTTGTATTCCTCCCTGATCTAGATCCTGGTCTTAGAGTCCGTGCCTGATATCAACCTCTTGGATTACCTTCCAGAAATCCTAGATGGACTCTTCCAGATCCTGGGAGACAACAGCAAGGAGATACGGAAAATGTGAGTGTGGGGGCTGGCTGATTGCAAGGACTGTGTCATGTTTGCTGTTCACCCTTCACTTTTTCCTATTGATTTTCAACTCTTGTGTGTAACTGCAGTGAAGCTCCAGGTGTGGGGTGGGAGACAAATTAGCTTGGGCAGTGGATCAAAGTGTCCTTGGCAAGGGTCTCCCCTGTCCCATGGTCATGGTGGATGACATACTCTGTACTGGGGGACAAACTCTTTTGGCTTGGTTGAGTTGTTGCCTTCCCAGCACCTGACATCAGAGCCACAGAGGCTTGTGTGTGGTTCTGGGATGGGCATGAGCTCTCTGAAGAAGCTTGGATCATGAGAAACTTTCTTGGCAAGGCAGAGCTCCAGCCCAGCATTTCCTGGGTGGAGAAGAAAAGCAAGGATTGGGAGCTTGCTCCACATATACACTGCTGGTTTGAAGACAGAGGCGTTTTGAAGTGCAGGAACATCTGCGTGTTCTCTGGGAAGTCAAAGCATCTTGATATTCTGTGCTGGGAGAGGGTAGCTGGACTGGTTTTGTAGGGCATAAGTAAGTGGTGAGACTGGCCTGAGTCTATCCTGCTACAAAACCTTTCTGGATCCTCCCTATATCTTTTTTTTTTTCTTGCAATGTCAAGGAACAAGCACAAAAGCTTTGGGTATTACCTGCCCCACTGCTCTTCATCCCAGGCACCTCCATGTCCACAGAACCCTGGTGGCTGTGGGGCAGTTGTGGAAGCTGTGGAGGGCTCTGTGCTGCCATCACCTCTCTTCTTGCACCTGTGTGCAGTCTCTGCTGTGGGGCAGGGCAAGCTTGTCAGACTCATCTTTCCTGCCCCTGGCTCTGTGTGGCAACACTCCTGCTGTGCCACCAGCATCCCTCCACATGCACCTGGAGAAGACAATCTCCATAAGCTCTCCCTGATTGCTCTGTCAAAGGTGGTTGAGCACTGATCAGCTGCTCTGCCTCTCCACAGGTGTGAGGTGGCTCTTGGGGAATTCCTCAAGGAGATCAAGAAGAATCCCTCCAGTGTGAAGTTTGCAGAAATGGCCAATATCCTGGTGATCCACTGCCAGGCAGCAGGTGAGTGCACAGGACCAGACAGCACCAGTCTCCTGGTTTGTGGTGTTGACTGTAGATTCAGGCCAGGAGTTTTCCCGCAGGCTGTTCACCAGCTCAGCTGCTCACTTTTTTTTTTTTTTTTTTTTTTTGTCACTGTTCATGGAAATCCCACTGAAAGGAGGGAACAGGCAACTCTCCTGTAGTTGGCACAACTGCTTTTGTACTGCAGATCCCAGCCACAACACAGGTCTGGCATCCTCCAAAACGGAGTGGCCTAAAAATATTTGGCACCTGTGGATATCCAGCTCTTCTAGGAGGATCTCTTCAAGATCTTACTGTAACCTCTAGTGGCATTTGATGTGTAGGTCAGAGTGTTAAGGATGTGTGTGGGCTCTGTGCCAGTGCTGCACTATAGCTCCCGTGGGTCTGCTGTGTAGGCAGAGGGTTACAGCTGCAGCTGGATGTGTTTCCTGAGAAGGATCTTGTTCCCAAGTTCTGCCCATTGCATTCTTTAAATGTTGCTGAATGGGAGTGGGTTTCCTGGGAGATAGAAAAGTATAGATAGTTTAATCAAGAGCAACCAATTTCAAGTCTAACTCCCAATGAATTTACACTGTTTAAGCTTAAAATCTGGCCTTGCACCAATAGAGTGCCGTGGCAGTGGTGCCTTTTCCGGAATTTAGTGAGGTTGTTAAAACCCCACCTCTAGGAATGATGCTAGACCCAGACACACAGCTTCAATGGGTGTGAGTGAAGAAATATCTTTATGCATTAAGAAACTTGACAATACTTGTAAATGAAAAAACCTGCATTATGGGTTGAACTGGGTTAACTGAAACCTAATGGTTGTGTTTAATTTCAAGCTCACTGGAGGTTCAGGTCTCACTGATCTCTGGGACTAAACTGCCTCAGATGAGCTTCTCTTGGGATAGAGCAGAAGTAGCTCCTTGCTTGCAGGTGGTCCTTGGCCTGTGGAGCCAGTGCTGCCTTTTCCCTCACCTTTGCTTGTCTCATGTCTTCCAGATGACCTGATCCAGCTGACAGCCATGTGCTGGATGCGGGAGTTCATCCAGCTGGCTGGCCGGGTGATGCTGCCTTACTCCTCAGGGATCCTGACCGCTGTCCTGCCGTGCCTCTCCTACGATGATCGCAAGAAGAGTATCCTTGTAACTGAGAGCTGCTCCCATTCCATTCCAGCTACAGCAACTCACAGGGAAGCACCTGTTCCAGTGCCTGTTTCCTGCCCTTGGGGTGCAGGTCCAAGAAAAGTTCTCCCATCATGTGCTAACACCCACACTGGCCCTTTGCATGTGAGGGGGCTTGCAGTAGCTGGGCTGGGGCAGCTCTGGTGGGGCTGCAGTGGCTTCTCCGTGGCCGGCACCTGCCCATGTATGGGACTGCGTGTTCCTTACACTGCCTTCACTCAGACATCAAGGAGGTGGCAAACGTGTGCAACCAGAGCCTGATGAAGCTGGTCATCCCAGAGGATGATGAAATGGATGAGACCAAGCCATCAATGACTATACCAGCAGAGCCCACCTCAGAGGAGTCCCTCTCCAAGCCAGAGGCAGTGACCACCGGTGAGTCCCAGTTGGTCTGGGTCAGTAGAGGTGTAAAAAAGGTCAAGGGAATGTTCTCAATAGAAGTTCTTCAGTTGGTTTGGTGTCCTGAAGCAGCTCAGAGTACATGGGACCTGCATACTTTATTTGGAACGTGTTACACAGATGATCCTCTGCTGAGACAGGCGTGCTTGTTGCAGGCTGGATGAGAGGGTCATTGCTCTGATCTGGAGCCCAAGTGGTGCTGCATTGCAGTAAGCATCCCCATCTTCTCACCATGCTCCCCTTCAACTTAGTTATCAAGCTGACCTGAAAAAGATAATTTCTAGTTTGGGAGCAAGGATCATCACCCAAAGAAGAGCTCAGAGAGCTGCGTTAGTCCTGGGAGAGCATCAACACATTCATGAAGGATGTGTGTGGTGAAGAAGGGTAGAGAACAGAAAGGAGAAGAATTCTGGATCCTTTCCAGATTCATGGTGCTCTCCAGACCATCTTGCATTGTATTGTCCCAGTCCTAAAATTTCCAGGACATAAAAGGTGAAAGTTTGCAAGTGGGATGGGAGACCTGAAGGAGGGTTCAAGTGAAAAGAAACTAAGTAGTGCCCATGAATCAATGCTTGGGAGCAGCAGTGGTGTTAGCCCTCCAACATCCCTTGGATGCTGTTGTCCTGGCGTGACTAAACATTTCTTCAGGCACAACACATCTTTATTGTCCAGCTGCATGAAATATGTGTTAATGTTTAAATTACAAGGGCTCGTCTGAGTTCTAAAGCTGCGCGTTCAGCCCAGCACTCCTGTAACACACCCACTGGTGGCTTTTGGAAAATCCTGCCGTGAGAGGGAGCAGGAGCATGGGATTAAGTCTGAAGGATGTCCTTGTCTGACAGCAGGGTGGAAGGTGGGGAAGCTGGGAGCTGCCGGGGGAGCTGCCGGGGCCGGCGCGGTGCCGGGGCCGTGGGCAGCAGTGGGGGTGCAGGAGCAGGCCGCAGGGGCCGGGGCAGCGCGCAGGGCAGCATTGGTGGTTCAGTGGTAGAATTCTCGCCTGCCACGCGGGAGGCCCGGGTTCGATTCCCGGCCAATGCAACACGCTTTTTCCTGCTCTTTTTTGGTTTTTATCTGTAACATGGACCCAGGCACCTCAAAATATCAGTCTAAATAAGCATCTTAGTCTTCAACAAAGGTTCAAAAGCTTTCATTACCTAACTCCGTACAGTTTTTTTTACTAGGAGAGATAAAGAAGAAAAATTTATTGTTATAGCACAGCAGTATTGTATATCTTGTATTAAAATCCATCACAGAAGACCTTTAAAATATCAACAGAAAGCTTAATTGCCTTATTCTTAGCCCCTCTGGTGTCAAATTGCACCTTGAAGCAGTCAGGATGAGATAAAATTATGATGCCTTTCTGTGAGAAACTCAACTCTGTTCTTTGGGTGTGCTGATGTGGTGATGTTGCTTGTGTGAGTAGAGACTGTTGGCACAAGGGGGCACAAAGAGTCAAGTTCATCTTGCAATGCTTTGTCACCGTGCTTGTAAAACCCAGTTTTAGCATGGAGCAGAAGTTGGAATGCTGTTTGAGTCACTTGGCTTTAACATGGAGTCAGGCTGTGGCCAAGTAGAGATGTCTTGAGTTGGACTCTACCTTCACTGTGCATGTGGTATATTTAGGAATTGAAATCAAGATAATCAAGGGCAGCTCTGCAGTTCTGAGCTACTTCTTTGAGAATGGTTGAAACCATCAGCAAGATATGTCTGGGTCTCTCTTACAGAGGAGAGAACCCAGTTTGGTGCAGAGGTCTGAAGCTGTGGCCGTCTGCATTTTACTGGGTAAGTGTGGTTCTGTATCAGCTTGTCTGGCAGCAGAGAAGAACTTGACAAGGAGAGTGAAATCCTCATTGCAGGCAGAAGGGATCCCTTGAGTTCCTGGACCCTAAGACAATGACTGGTGATGTCTTTGCAGAAGGTTATGCAGCTCTCCAGCCTCCCAGTCCTGCTGTCTACCTTCCCATCACCCCACTAGCTGTGTCTCCTATTTTTCTGTCCCCAGGTTCTCTGGATGCATCTGGTGACTCCAGCAACAGTGGTGTCTTCACAGTAACCAGGTAGAATATGTTTGTTGCTTCTGAGGGGCTTGAGAAGAAGGGAAGGCTTCTTGGGGTACAGATGATGACTGACAGGGACTGGGCTGGGCTTGGGAGGCAGTTGGGGTCTCTTGGGTCCCCATTAGGGTGGATGTCTGTGGATGCTCTAGGAGCTGACTGCTTCTCTCTGATGTATTTGCACCAAAGTGTCTTGACTTTATAATGAATGAGGTGTTTTTTCCTTGAGGAGACTGTTCCATGCTGCTGTCTTGGCAGCCTACCACAGCCCAGGTCGATGGGGCTGGACCTAGGGCTGCACAGCTCTTGGCCTCCTGCCAGCCTTTTGTGGTGTTTGTCAGCCCTGCACCAGTTCTGTGCTCAGCACGATCTCTCCTGCAAATACCTTTCTTCCCATCTAGCTATCTCAACTGGGGGACAAATCCATCTGTTCTAATAGCTTTCCTTTCCTCCTGCTGCCTGCAGTTCCTTTACTCAGAGGTAGTGATTTCCAACACTTTAATTGTGCTGATGCTTATTTTTATTTGTTGTTGTGATCCCAAAATAGGATTGCTTTGCTTTAGCTGCATCCTACCAGCGTGATGCCCATCACAGTACATCCCAGAGCAGTGCAAGCATCAGCTTTTCAAGTTGATGGTCTGTATTCTCTGTTCCTTTTTTGCATTTCTGCACAGCCCAGCTACTCCTTGGTCTTAATGATGCCCTTAATTTTTTTCCCTCTTGGAAGTACAGGTCATTTCATTGGCACCTAAATGTTGGATTATGGTGGTTAAATGATTTTCCCTGGCTTTTTTTTGGTTGGTGTGTCCTGACCCTGTTCAATCCTTCAAGTGCAGAAGTAGATGTGCATAGGCTGAAATGGGAAGCTGGGTGGGGAAAAAGAAGAGGCATTGAGTCAGGAGGACAAGTAATAGCCATGGCTCTGTGCTAAAGATCTTGTACATGAGAGAGAGAGGGAGTGAAAATTGAAGAGCGTCAGAAGCAGGGAGAGCTGGGATGACTTGTCCCAGTGTCACTGAGAGATGGAAGGAGAACAGCTGCTCAAGCTGAAATGTTCTGTCAGCAACTCAAGCACTGGGGAAAACCATCTGGGACAGAAAGCAAGACCCTCCATATCTCTAATATTCACAGTTTTGCAGAAGGATTTTTTGGTGAGCCCTCCTTTGCCCTTTTCAACAGGAGACTCCAGGCCTTACCATGGGGTTTACCTGCCCTGTGTGACCTCTCTGCTGGTCCGCTGTTGGGACCTGAAGCATTTTCACCAATGCATCTGTTGTGGGGGACTGACACAGGTTGGGGAGAGGGCTGTATGTGGTTGTCCAGGGAGCCCTGGACATCTGCCTGGTGCTTCATGCATTGCTCAGGCTCTCTGGCTTGGCACTGGAGCCGGAGGAAGGCGGGAGCTGGCACCCGTGGCCATTAGCAGCCATAATTCACACCGCAGAGCGGCAGCTGCCGGCACGCCGAATGCCCACTGGGTGTCAAGGCAGGACCGCAGGAAGCCGCTGCGTTGCTGGGAAAAGCTGGAAAGCCTGCAAACAGAGGAAGTTGCAGCTGCCTTTTAAGATGAAGTCACTCTGCTTCTGTTTTTGTTCGTCCCCCCCTCCCCCAGCCTCCCCCAGCGATCAAGTGAGGGAGCATGGCCGAATGCCAAGCATGCAGCTCTCACGCCCCCTTCCCCTGCCCTCCCCAGCTGGCTGCAGAGGGACAGCCCTGCTGCAGTAGGGAAGGGAGGACCTTGGTCAGTGGGGGCAGAGGGCCGTGTTCTGGGAAGATGCCATCCAAGAAGATGACATGGCCTGACTGCTCAATACATGGATGCTGGGCACATTCCTGTGGCCACAAACTGACATACACAACCCTCTTGCTCCTAAAACACGCTCCAAAATGCTTCCCAAGTATTTGCCAGCTTTACTTGGAGGGAGTTTCCTAGTGGCATCCACTAGGAGATGGAGACTGTGTCTGTTCCAAGACAGAATCTGGCTGCTGGGAGAGCCTGGCTATGCAGGGCTGGAGGGGTTTTGGGGTTCCCCATCCAGATGGGGAGCCCCACTTCTAGATTCTGCAAAAACTGTCACTGGAAGTGGACCAGAACCATTTCAAAGGCACTGGATCCTTCTCATGGCCTGGCTGAGGATGCTGCTGCTGTGTTAGCCGGTGTGAGCCTGGATCAGGAAGGGGAGGTGGAAGCGTGGCTGCTGGAGCAGAGCCCGGGCTTCCTTCCGCTGGTCTGAGCTGCCACAGGAGAAGATCCAGATGTCTGTCCTGTGTCAGTGGACCAAAACAGCTGGAAAGTGCCTTTTAGGCTTTTGTAACTGCATTGGTGTTTCGAAACAAAACCTGGACAGTTTGAGACAACTTCCTGATGGTCCTACTGGGCAGAAGGTCGGGCACAGCTGGAAGCAGTGTTAGGCTGCCTGCATGATGGGACAAGGTTGATGGGATCACAGTCCCTCACCAAACTAGATAAGGAACACGAAATCTCCAAGAAGAGCCTTTGTGATACTTCCTGAGACAAGGAGATCTTCATGCTTTAGGTGGTGGTCAGCAACACATGAACATGTGAAGCTGTGTGTTGCTCTGCAGAAAGGGCAAGTGGCTGCCACGTGGCTGAACTGCCCAAGCTTGTAATTAAACCAGGCTTTTAAATGTGGTAGTTAGTGCTTCCTACAAAGCTAAAATAGCTGCTGCTTGTCTCATGCTAGAAGTTGCTGTACCCCCATGCCCAGAGCCTGATGCACCTTGAAGGTGCAGCTGGGGAGATCATGGAGGCAGGAATACTTTGGTGGAGGATAGGAATGGTGTTGGGTGCTCTGCAGCACCCAGGGGATTGTTGGCTGAAAACATCATGATGGCTTGCTTTAATCTAAGGCACCAAGCCGGCCTTGGAATTCCGTTCTCCAGCAGCTTGTTTTGCACAGCTTTTAGGTCCAGGATAGCTCTTCCTGGCCCTTCTCTCCAGCCTGGAGTGAGGAGATGGCTTCCCTTTGCTGCTTCCACTTCATGCTTGGGTGGGTGAGCTAGAGGGGAACCTCAGGCACACTGCCCCAGCCCTTGTCACAGTGATCTCCAGCTTGTTGGACTGGATGCCTCTACCTAGACTTTGGCCTTATCGCTTCCCTGGGAGATCTTGGAAACTGCAGTAAGCAGAAGGAAGCCAAGAGCACTGAAATGAGAGCGATGAAGGACAAGAAAGTGACAGCGTGTGGGACCAATAGCAGAGAGGAGCTATTTACCTCCTGGCCACTGGCTCGAGCCCGTTCAGCAGCACAGCTGCCAGCCTGTATGGGAGCTGCCCTTGTGACTTGGACCACAATGAAAGAACCTGGATATTTCCACCCTTGGCAAGGCCATTTTGCTGGGCTTGCCTAAAGGCTAAAGCCTGGCCTGGACCTTAACCTTGTCTGAAAATGGGGTCAGGAAAGCAGCTGGGCCAGGCAGGAGGCCAGGAGAAAGATGACAGCTCAGGCATTGGCAGAGAAAAGGCAACTGCTGAGGAGAGAGAAGGCAGAAGCCCTTGAAGAAAGGGGAGAAGTGAGAAAATGGGTTGATAAAGGACATGGAGTGAAAAACATTGCTGTGGGTTCAATGTGGTGGGAAAGTAAGCTCAGTTCCCATGCTGAAGGGTGCTTTCTGAAATGGGGGGATGTGCTGTGGAATGGGTCTTCTGCCCCCCCACACTGAGCTTGAGCAAAGACTCCCAATATTCAGAGGTGAGAGCCTGGCACAGCCCCCATCATTGCTCAATTTGCCCTAAAAGCATGCTCTCACTGTCACAGGCGAACAGCGGGGGCGGTGCCAGGGCCACGCTCATCCTCCAGAGGAGAATCTGGGGTAGTGGGTTAGGTGGAAGTGATTGCATCTGACATCTGCCCTGCCGCAGATGCTGGCGCTGGGAGCCGGCGTGGCAGGCCCAGAGGATCACATTAACGCAATGCCATTGCTGCTGCTCCTGCTCCCCCCTGCCTGGGGATTAGGGAGAGCCAGGCTGAGCTGTGAGCCTGGCTCTGGAGCTGCTGCAGCACTCAGCTGCTGCCATAACCCCTGGAAAGGGGGTAGCCCATGGAAGTCTGGTGCCACTCTATCCCAGAGGATTGGTGAGAGGTTTTTAGCCCAATTCTGCGTGTTCTTCAGACCTCTCTCCTTTCATGTGGTGCCTGGTTTTTGTGCTGAGTAAAGGAGTTGCTTCTCCACCAGCAACTCCCTTAAAAAGTTTGTCTCAGCAGCTGTGGACAGAGAGTAGCCAGTGAGGAGCTTTTCCCAGCTGCAATCCCTCCTCATGGGAGCTGAGCCCAGCAGAGCCACAGGGCAGTGGTACACAGTGTGGCTGAGGGCTGCCTGGCTCCAGGTCAGCCTGGTGCTCCCAGCCACCTCCTGGGGTCTGCTCAGGTGGGTAAGCTTGAGCTGCTTAGGCTCTACCCAGGTACTGCATCAAGAGCAGTGATGGAAAAGGGGTTTTCATGAGTGATTTTTGGCACAAGCCAGATGGAAAATTGCTTGGTAGAAGCAAGTTTCTACTGTGTTGTTAGAAGTCCAGCATCAGCAGACAGCAGTGCTGTGGCAACCCTGCATCCTGCCCAGTTATCTCGCAGCAGCATGGAGCTGGTGGGATGTGACAGCATCAAAGCCACCTCCAAACTGCCCAGCTTCAGGCACCAACTGTCTGTGCTGTCCTTTTGGCCTCTTGATTCTGAAAACATGCATTAGCCTGAGGTTTCTTTTTCCCCATCCTATGCAGGCAATGTGTATATTTGGTGTGGTGGTGTTACCAGGTCAAGGTTTCCTTCTCCTCTTCTATCTGAAGCCCTGTACTGGGAGCATGGCAGGCTATGCAGCTGCCACGGGAGATGGTTTTGTAGGAAACCAAATACAGTGTTCATTCCAGATGGCTTAAATGAACTGGGATGCTGCTCCCTTGGAAATCTCTCCCAAACTCCTCATGCTCTAGGTCCCTCCTTCCCCTCAGTTTGGTGTGTCTGGGATTTTGCCCTCGGCTGTTGTTTTCAACATCAAAGTGAAATGCAATTTGCAGCCCCCAGCATCTGTTACGTGAGGCAGATCAAGCAGTCAGATCCCCGCAGGGCTCTGAGGGGCTGCAGCCTCCTCGTCTCGCCCTTACAACGTGTGTCCTGGGGAAGATCAAATCCTATTAAGCCACAGCTCTACTTGCAAATTATACCGTGAGAAATCTGCCCCTTAGGATTTCATATCAAACAAGATGCACAGCAGCTCTGTGCACACTGGAAAAATCGGCAAGAGCCTGGTCCAGCCTTGAATAATTCAGTAGTTTGGTTACTAGAGGCATGACATGGCTCTTGAGTGCGGCCTTCCCTTGGTGGTCTTCTTCAACCATCTTGGTTCTAACCATTATCTCTCCTTAAATGAGTCTACTGTGACTTCCCATATTCTCACTGTCAAGGAGGTGGGAAACCATCAGGTAGATTTCAGGATCACAATCAGGACATAAAAATGCTCTATCATGACAATTTCTATGTTGGGGTCACCTGTCCCAGTGCAGGTCCCAGCTATTAGGGAGAAAAACTGGGGGACCAAGAGCTAAGAGTCTGCAGCAGCTGTCAATTTCTGAGACAATGTCCTGGTGAACTCAGTGAGTTACTTTCTCTCATCTCTTATTTATGAGGAAGGGTTATCTTGATCTTCTGGGATGTTTTTTGGGAAGCAAGATTAATGTCTCGAGGCAGGGTTGTAGTAGAGAGCTGCATCCCAAACTCGCTGCCAGACAGGGCATCATCTGCAGTTCTCAACACAAATTCAGTGGGAGCAGCAGAACCTGGATGCCTTTATCAGACTGGAGTTTGAGTACACATGGGTCAATGTTCTCTGAAGGTGTTTGAGCTGGTCAGCCTTGAGGTGGATTCTAAGTGCATTTTATGGATCTCTAATCTTTGAACCCCTAATCTGGCAACTGCACTATGGACCAGTTTCTCACACAGCCATGCTACTGTTTTCATTTAGAGTGGTGCCTTCCCATGCTGCTTTGGGAAAAGTGGTGACACTCAAAGCACTGAAGATTTCTGTTGCTTCCAAAGCATTATAAGAAAGAAGAGTGATTATTTACATAGGTGGTGATAGGACAAAGGGGAACGGTTTTGAACTAGGAGAGATTTAGGTTGAATGTTAGGAACAAACTCTTTACTCACAGGATGGTGAGGTACTGGCATAGGTTTCACAGAGAAGTTGTGGATGACCCATTCCTAGAAATGTTCAAGGCCTGTCTGGACTAGCAACCTGATCTAGTGAGGGTTTGAGCTAAGGTGTTTGATGCATCCTCTGGAGTTTTGTAGACTTCCCCACCCCAGGAGTAATGAGTTGGATGTTACACTGAACCAGCCTGTCTTCTTTCCATGCAGCTGTGAGAGGATACAGGTGACCCTGAACCTGGATGGAATAGTTCAGGTGCTGGACTACCACCTTAGTGATACATCCATTGGAATGATGACCAGAATTGCAGTCCTGAAATGGCTTTACCACTTGTACATCAAAACTCCTCGTAAGGTAAGTTGGGGACTCAGCATTCAACTGAGCTTGTCAGCTCCCAGCCTGTTCCATTGCCTTGATAGCAGTGCAAATTGTAATTGTCTTGGTAGTTTTGCAAATGTCTGTCTACCTGCCTTTTCCGAGAAGGCTTTGGCTGCCGGATACCCTGTAGCTTAAGGAGGCAGAGCTCTCCAGCTCAGGTGGAAAATGCTGGTGAAGCTTTTGGCAGCCTCCCTCAGGGCAAGTGTCCTGTGGCTGGGCACAACCAGGCTTGTAGGACTGATGCCACCCATCCTTCTGCTTCCAGATGTTCCGACACACTGACAGTCTCTTCCCCATCTTGCTGCGGACCCTCTCAGATGAGTCGGATGAGGTAGGTGCTGCAAAAATCCTGGAAGCTGACTGTGTCCACATCTAGCTGGGCGTTGGGTTTTTTGGTGGGACTGAGGTATTTTGTGAGGCTTGGGCTATGTTGGCACTGAGCAGTTTTACCCTGTTGGCCAAACTGAAGAATAGTTTGCAGAGGTGAAAATCCTGCTGTCTTGGGGGTTCTCTGATGTATAAACATTATTCTCCATCTCTGAGAGTTGATCCTTCAAAGCCAGCTCCTAAGGATCCTTTTTGCCTGCCTGGAAAGGCAGATGGAGTATCACACATGGGACTGGGGTCATGGTAAGATCCTTGCTGAGTGGGAATTCAGGTGCCTTGCAACAACCTCTGTTGTTGCAAGGGGAATTGTGTCCAAGCTGACACTTCCAAATCCATATTCATCAGGTGTTTAAGCAGCACCCACTGCTTGGAGGGCAATAGCAGCATTGCTTAGCAGGGCTGCAGTAGATATCCAGTGGCATCAGGTTGGCTGGGAGCAGCTCAGCTTGTAAGTGAGCAAAGAAAATCAGACAGCAAACTGAGCCAGCTTGCTGTGCTGTTGAGTTCTTCATCTCCCACCTCCCAACGTGCTGCACCATTTTCCTGTTTCTTTGTCTTGCTTCTTCACCCTTCTTCTCTGGTTCCAGTCATCTCAATTTTGGTCATTGCTATCTTATCCCCCCTCTAAGTTGTTCCCTGGAGCATTTTAGTGCTTGGGTGGGAGGCCAGCAGCATGGCACACAGCTGGCCCAGTCACTCATAGAGCTTCCACCATCAGCTGGATCCTCTTGCCCAGAACTACAAATGATCCTGGCTGGTTTCTCATCCCAGACCTTCCTCATGGAATAAAAATCACACGCTATGCTGTGCCTTACATGCTCAGAGCACCAAACCCCAATCCTGCCATAAATCCCATGTGTGAGGGGGTTGTTAAGAGAGGAGGGAAGGGAATGAGCAAGCAAGGGAATGACTTGCAAAGGCAAGCAACTGCCTGGCCATTTTCCATTCCCTGCTGCTTATAATGCAGACCTTTCCAAAAGAGTCCCCAAGCACACATCTGCCTTTGCAACGCTCTAGAAAGCCTGCATCTTGCAGATAGTCTCTCCAGCTTGGCAGGAGATCTCAGTGAGTCATGTTGCAATTACACTGCTTATTAATATTTGAAAAAAACAGTGAAGAAAGGACCCTGGTGGTGCATTTCCTCCATGTGACATAACTGGGAATGGCTCAAAAGTAATTTTAAGCTGATTTATTTAATCCTGACTTCTATTTATTTAAATGTTTGGAGGTGGCTTTTTTTTTTTTTTAGTAAGGAAATCCATAGACGAGTCAATCCATTAAACACCACCGCTCAGCTGGCTGTCAACCAGATTTGCTGCTTTCTGCAGAGGAAATAGAAATTACTGAAATAGTAGGGAGGTTTTGAGCTGGACATTTTTGGGAATTATGAGGACACTCTGAGCTTACTAACCTGCTATGTCAGTGCCTGTTAGGAAAGGGGATGTGGGGTACTTGCTCAGGCAGTGCAGTGTTTCTGTGCAGTCATATTATCCCATGTCACCTGCAGACTCTGACCCCTCCTCTCCGAAGCTCCTGGATAACAGCCTGGTCAGCATGGGGGTCTGTGTGAGCTAAACATCAGCTGTGATGAGGAAGCATCTCCCTCATCTTTCCAGATAGGCTTGTGCACATTGTGTGGTGTGGCACGAGGTGTACATACATCTTCAGAGGGCTTGCTTTGTCCTGTGATGCTGCCCTCCCCATGGGAACCTGCTCAGCAGCAGTGTCAGTATCATCTTTATTCACAACAAGGTTGAACATGTTTCTGTAGTGCCTAGAGTTCCCTTGGCCCCTGTACACAGTTTGGAGGCTACCTGTCATTCTGCTGATGTTCCCTGGAGCATTTGTTTGTCACCAGCTCATCACCAAAGGACAATCTGGCTTTAGAGGGTCAGTGTTAGTCTGTGCATCAGACTGAAAGACTACTCAGGCACCTTATTTTTAAGGTCTTGTCTTGCTGAGCTGCTCTCAGTCTCTCTCTGCACTTGCCATAAATAATCAAGCTCAAAACAAAGAAAGATTCATGCTGGATAAAGCCAGATCCATGCCCCTTAAGTTCTCACCCCTGTTTTTGTCATTGAAGTAGCACAGGGTGTTGCTACCACCTCCACTGTGCTGAACAGGGGCCAGTATCTCATGATGCATCTGCAGTGTCCTGAGTCATCTCTGCCATCTCTCCTGTTCCCTTCCCTACCCAATTCTCCTGTGCCAGTAAAGGAATGGTCAAGAGACCTAGTTAAGATTCACAAAGGCAGCACAGAGAAGCTGGAGCAAAGCTGAAGCAGGCAGTTCCCTTTGATATGTAGACAAGTTGGGATCCAGGATTCCTGGCTGTCAGATGCTGTGCTGCTGCACTGCGTCACGTCATGCTGCTTCCTGTGCTTTCCTGACAGGGGGATGTTCTGTCCTGCGTTTGAGACCTGGTTTTGAAGGCAATTTATAAAAGCCCTGCTTAAAATTTGATGTGCTTGAAAACTTCCTTACAAGACATAACCAGATCCTGCTGGGAGTGGGTTTTTCTGCGCTGTCTGCTTGGTTCGTCTGTAGCTGACCTGGTTGAAAAACTGATGTTAGGAAAGATGAAAAGTTAGGAAATGCTGTTTGGGAGCAGTGAGTGGGACCTTTTCACCTGCAGGCTAAAGGCACCACTGCTGAAAAGAAGATATGTTCTTCAAATTGCCTCCTTCTGCAAGTTCATGGTGCAAAGGCAGCTTTGGATGTAGTCTCTCAGTTCTCTGGATTCTGAATGGATCCAGTCACTGAGCTGAAGTGAACAGAACAGGAACTGAGGCATCTCTGAGAAAACTGTGAAGCAGTGACATCACTTGGTTTCTTTCTTTGCTTTGTTTTCCTTTTTCTGGCTCCAAAATGGAGTGGTTTCTTTATGGCTGAACATGTTCCTGTTTGCTTATCTGCTCTCCTCAATCTTTTTGGGCTTGAAAGTTGTGCTGGACTTTTGTCTGAGTCATGCAGGAAAGACGCATGAGGTGGAGCTGGTGTCTGATGTGAAGCAGGATAGACTCTGGCTTTCTCAACTCTGCAATGTGAAAACCTGCCCAGTGGCTGGGCATGACTTTGAGTACAGAAGCACTTCCTTCAGAAGTCTCCTAAAAAGTTGGTGACCTTCTCTAGAGAGAGTGAACTAAGCCTTGGCTGCCACTGACTTTGGAGGGCAGGTTTAGATGAGTTACTAAGAAGAAATTCTTCCATGTGAGGATAGTGAGACACTGGCACAGGTTGCTGAGGGAAGGTTGCTGAGAGGATCTGTGTTGGCCCCATCCATGAAAGTGTTCAGATTGGATGGGGCTCTGAGCAACCTTATCTAGCAGAAGTTGTCTCTGCCCATGGCAGGGGGGTTGGAACCAGATGATCTTTAAAGGTCCCTTCCAACCCAAACCATTATGTGATTCTGTGTGTACTTGAACCTATACATGACCCTCAAGACAACTTCCCACAAGAAGCTGAAACGTTCTGCCCTCACTTTGGCTTCCAGTATTAAACTAGAAGAGAAGCAAACCTTGGGCTGGTGGTATACTGATAGTCATCTCTTCCCTTTGCATGTCCTGCTGCAGTGTCTTACTGCAGGGTTTCAAAGCCAGGTCTCTGCCCTGCTCTGAGCTCTGCTGTCACGCTGAATCCTGGCAAACTTCTCCTATCTCGCCCAATCCCAGTACAATGAAGCTCAACAAAGGCTTGTGCCAAAGCAAATAGCTGTCTTAGTGTGGCTTGGTTTGGAGCTTTGCTCTGTTGGGTTTAGAGCCATTGTCCTCCAGCTCCTGGCCTTTCATCTGCCACAGCCAAAATATTGTGATCTGATGCAAAGCAGAGGGTGGAAGCTAAAGACTGCAAAGAGGAGAACTGTAATATATGTATGCCTGGCTTCATTTGAACTTTTTTTGGTGGCAAAGCTTCTCTGGAGGGAGACTCAAAGCTATGAGGTACTGAAGCAAGGAGGCAAATGGTTTTCAAGAGGGACTCTGAGGGTGAGCTTGGGACTGAAATGCAATATAAAGAAATGTGTATAATTCCAGTCGGATAGTGGAAAATGCAGTTAGCCTGGTTTGCCATATGGGGAAGCAGCCTGTAAGCATAAGTGGGGTGATGCTTTCTCAATGTACTCAAGACCACCTGGTTTAACAATAATCTATGTGCTGCATCCTGCAGAAATAGGAAGTTTCTTTGTGGGGAGTATGATCCATAGGGAACTTCTTGGCTTAGCCCCAGTTTCAGACCACAGTTTCCTAATTTACATATACATATGTATATGCAGTTTATGCACACAGTGAAAAACTGGGTTAAACTGGCAATCTGGGCTTGAGGTGGTGCTTGTAGCATTCCTGGGATGAAGCAGACTAAAACCACAGAAAACCTGACTGCCATGGAGGACAGGCAGTCTCTGTCCTGGGAAGCTGAGGGTCTAGGGTGGGATGGAGATGTAAGATGCAAGATTTGGTGAGCTGGGCTTTGGGTGCAGAGGGAGGTGTGGTTCCCTATGTGCAGAGGGAGGTGGTGGGTGGGAGACAGGAAATAAAATTAAACCCTTTGCCTGTCATGAGCTCTGGGACTGCGGGTGTTGAGTTTCAAGGGTTTGCAGGCATCCAGTCTCCCACAGCATGGCCTGAAGGGATACTCCAGGGCTGTTCCAGCCCCATTCCACCAGCTGGACCTGTGTTGCATCCATCCCTGCCTTCAATGCATGAGGAAATAGCACTTGTGGCACTTGGACGTGGCTTGGTTGTGAGCATGGTGCTTAGACTCAGTGATCTTAGATTTTTTTTTCAACCTTAAGGATTCCATGATCCTTGTGGGTCTCTTCCAACTCAGCATATTCTGGGATTCTATGATTCTATGAAATACCTCCTTGGCATCCTGCCCTGACTGGCACCAGGTGGCATGTTAAGCTCCCTGTGCACTAATTAAACACATTTAAAGGGGTGCTCTGAGCTGTGACAGTGTTGGGCGCTGCAGGCCTGGCCTTCTCACCCCCAGCAGCAGGGACAGAGGGATTTACAAAAGCAGGAGGGTGGGCAGGGAATTTTCAGGTTCCAGCTTGCTTTGGGATGGCTGTAGCTCTATTACCAAGTACCTTCCCCCACTGTATTTGCTGGTGCTGTGAGCATGCGTCAGTGTGACCTGGCACGATTTGCCCTGGGGAAGAGGAGAAGCCCCCACCCAGGCCTTCTGCCTTCCCTCTGCTCCCCATCCTCTCCTGGGAAGGCAAAAAAAATAGATCTTGGCAAGATCAGAGGATAAAAGTTACTGTGTCAGGGACCTGAAAAGATGTTTGGTTAAATTGGTGTGGGAAGATTAATGGTGGGTTTTCTTTTCTTTTTCTGTCTTTAAAGCTAGCGAAGGCAGGGGGGGAACGCAAGTTTGCTTTTCACACTGTGTGTGTCTGGGGCTCGGCCAGCCTCACTCCTGGCCACTCCTGGCTCCAGGACTGCCTGCTCATACTCACCTCCTTCCCTAGTTACAGTTAAAAGCATTGGAAAGAGGAAAAATATAAAACATGTGGGGCTGTGTTTATGTTGTGGAGAAGGAGGAGGCACCCAGCAGCATCCTTGGCTTTTCCTTGTTCCCACTGGGTCTCTCCACCACCTGTGTTGCCCATCCTGGAAATGCCATGGGGTTTTCCACAACCTCCCAGATTCTTGGGCCCCTTTGAAGTGCTTTGCAGCCCTTAATGTTCTTGTTTTCTGTCTTGGTAGTATCTTGCTTCAGCTGAATTCTCATCTTCTCCTTGGCAAGAATAACCTGATCTTGAGTGCCCGGGGAATATTAGATGTCCACTAGGACATCCAAGGCCACCCAGGAGCATCTCCCAGCTGCACACAGGCATTTTAATTTATTCCTTTTTTTCTCAGCTTATCTGTAAATACCAGCAAGGACAGCACCTTGAGGAGTCAGTCTCTACCCTTGCCACTTCACGTGTCCCAGGAACTGCTGCTGCAGCCTGCTCTGGTGTTCTAGTAGTCATCATGTACTGTAGGATGCTGAGCCTCATTCCCAGGGGTCTGCAGCACATTTGGGGTCACCTCCCCTTCCTTTGCCTTGGGCTGAGGCCAACCCAGTGTTCTGAAAAGAGGCAAATGCCCCCCTCTTCCAGGAGCACCGAGGCACCGCTTTGCACGCACGGGGAGGTGCATCCCATCCAGCACACACCATCCAGGGGCTGCTTTTCCCCCGTGCACCACCAGCAGAGCTGGGCTCGGCTCCATTCAACCAGAACAAGCAGCAAATTAACCTGACCTAGATCTGGAGAAGCTGACAGTTGTGTGTGCCCTCAAAATCCGTGCTCTGGAGGCAGTGCAGGGAGAAATCTTGCCTATTCTCAGAGAGGAGAAATAGCTGCTTATTTATAACTGTCTGGAAACCTGCTTCTTGTTCCCTGGCCACCCAGAGCTTGTCCTCTTCCATGCTGCTCTTCATCGCTGTGCTGGGAATGGCTTGAGACATTGGCCAGGTTTCCCCATCCATCATGATGCTGCTTCTCCTGCTCCTTTCTATTTACACTAACCAGGCACACATTTGCCCACAGCAGGGCACGCTGTCCTATGTCTTATCACCACTGGGAAACCTTCTGAGAAATCCCCTGGGGATCAGGCCAGTGCCCTTGAGGTTGATCCTGCAGGCTGGCTGTCAGGATCACACCTTTGCCTGGCAGCTGGGGAGGGCTCTGGCCCTGGTGCTCCAGCGCTGTCGGGTCCGAGGGCCGCTAGGCTCCTGATGGATGGGCCCAGCTCGCTCCTGGCGCAGCCGCTCGTTGCCATGGCAATGGCAGGATATTGCTTTCTTACAGCCTCCTGGCTCGCACAAAGCCAGCCGCCAGCTCCAGCTTTGCTCAGCACAGGGATGTGCAGTGCATACCAAGCACTCCTGCCTTTCCTCTGTCCCCAGCTGGGAGCCCTCTCCAGAGCATGCAGGGAAGAATCAGCAGGAGCTGGAGCTTCCTGCCTCTTTCCCACGGCTGGAAAACCCCAGGTCTTTGCAGCTGCCTGCTCTTCCTCCCAATGCTCATGTACTGATCCCTCCTGCTTGTTATTTCCTCCATATTTTTCAGATGCAAAATTCAGCCTATGCTGCTTTTTCCACCTCCTGCCTGTAACCTACCACAGGGGGGATACTCCTTAACCTCTCTGAAGTTGCAAGGTCCATGCATACCCTCCAGTGGTGCTGGTCACTACTGCCCTGGCTACCCTGGCCAGAGCATCCTGAGCCCAAGCAGGATCTCAGAGATGAGGCTCATGAGAGGCTGATTAAGGATCTGACCTCAAGTCATGCCTCTAAAAGCTTTGGGATGTAGCAGGGTTGTTTCTTGCCTAGACTGAGGGCTTGGTCATGTTTCGTCAAGCTGTCGGAGCTGCTGGTGGAAACTAAGCTGGATGATGGGGCTGGGTGGGAGCACCAGGGCAGCAGTGAGTGCAGCAGGAAGGCAGTCATGAGTGGCCAGGTCATGCTGTACATCAACTACACAGGGCCTCAGCTCCTGGTTGTGTTAGGTTTGGCAAAATGCACCACATGAATGAAAGCCCTGGCCCTTGCCTGACTGCCAGCGCTTGTAGCCAAGCCCTGAGTCCCTTTGCCAGTTTCAGCCAACATGACTTGGAAACCTCTCTGGGTGTTATTTCCCCATTGTGAGAGCCTGAGAACCAAGTTGGTGCCTGTTCAAAGGCTGCAAGTTCAGCTTGAGTCACATGATTAGCCACTAGAAAACCTACATAGGGCTTCAGGAGACCAGGCATCCTGAGCTCTGCTCGGGGACATCCTCCACTTGAAACAAAATACAGCCAGCATCACTCTGTCTGAGCTACAGATGCTTGAAATCCAGGAAGGGGAGGGAGGACCAAGGTCTTCCCTCTGCCAAGGACCACAGACTCCTCTCCCTGGAAGAGGATGAAGGCTGGTGATGGCAGGGTCCTCCCACGCTGGCAGTGAGCTCCCATCCTTGACAGCATCACAGAGGTGCTGTATTCTTCAGGGACAGCAGTACAAGTTGTTGTCTCTTTTTTTTTCCTGCCTTTGGGAGCTGTGGATTGAGACTTAATCATGTTTATAGGCATAGGAGCTTCCCAAGTGTGTTGGAGCCTTGTGGTGCCTGTGGCAGGCTGTTTCCTCACCACTGCCTCTACACCATACACAGCCTAGTACTACACTGCCTGCTCTGAGGCTGCTGGATGCTTGAAAATCAGCCTTAATTACAAAAAAAAAAAAATAAATGCACTCAGCTTAAGATACGTGTGCAAAAGAAAATGCAGGAGCTCCTCTTTCTGATTTTCAGGGGTTTTGTTTTCCATGACTAAAAAAAAAAGGCATAATTGGCTTTTTGTTTTTCCAGAGGGAGGGGTTTTCTGTGTTAACTCAGAAACTAAAACTCCTATATAACTGCAGCTCTTCAGAAAGATGCATTGTGAGAACACAGGAAAAGCCTGGGATACTGTGCTGGTGGGCAGAGGGTGTTTGGGATGTGCTCTGCCAGATGCTGAGGAGTAAAAATGTGGCAGTTGACCCTTTTTGGCAGCCTTTTTGCTCTGCACAGCCCTGCTGCACTTAGAGCATCAGAGACGGCTGATGAAACATCTCGACCCAAGGACATTTGAATGGAGGGGGACCCAAAATAGCCTGAGACTCGAGAAGGGTTGAGGATGGAAAAAAAAAAAAAAAAACCACCCAGTAATAACTTCTCCAGAAGTGCTATATATAGACCAATTTGTTGACTTCTGGAAAGAAAGAGCTATGAAATCCAAATGGCAGCTCTGCCTTGACATCCTGAGCTGAGCTTCCCTGGGATGCTGCCTTGCAGGGGAGATCTGGCTGGTATGTGCCCCCAGAATATCCCTGTGCTCTTGCTGGGATTGTCCCAAATCTGAGGATACGAAGGGAACGCAAATCCCAGACTTCCACAAAGTGGGACAAGGGGAAAGCAAGCCCTATTCCTGATTGTGTAAATTTGGTTTAATTTCATATGCTTCCTCGAGACTCTGAGAGCAGAAACTGGGGTTTTTTTCTCTCTTTTGTCTTTCCTTCCCCATCTTCTCTGTAAACATTTGAAATTTCCACTTGAAATTTTGTAGGTAGCCCTCTTTTACTGTACCTTTCTCAGTGTGCTGGGATTTGGTGTTTGCTTCCCACCTCACCCTCTCTGTATGTGGATTTGGAAGGAAAGCTCACCCTGCACCATCCCTCTCTCCACAGGTTATCCTGAAGGACCTGGAATTGCTGGCTGAGATCGCTTCTTCCCCAGCAGGACAGACAGAGGAGGGTTATGGTCCCTCTGATGGCTCCGATGTGCGACCTGGCCCAGTGGAGCTTCATGTCCCAGCCAGGGCTGGCCAGCTGAGCTCCTACAGTGAGTGCCCCTGTGCCACAGCTCTGTGCCTCCCTGCTCCCGGGCTCTCTCTGTGTTCCATGGCACCATTCAGGTTTGCTCAGGCAAAAGGAGAAGCTTATTTTACAGTAATAAATCAATGTCTTCATCCCCACCCAGAATAGTGTGGGGATCAAGTCTGCCATGGCACAGACCAGGGCGCTGCATTTATTTTTCCTGCTCTTTCCCTTAGTTCATATTTTGGGGATTTAGGGCTCAGTTTAGCAGCAGGATGCTCCAGAGGCCAGTGTGAAGAGATGTCGTTGTTGTCCTATTTTTTATGGGACCTTGGGCTCCAGCCTCTGTTCTCCTTGTAAAAGCCCTCAGAGCCCTAGAATCAGTGCAGGATGAGATGCTGGCTACAGTCCCAGATCTCCAAAACATCCATGGATCTGCAGAGGGATCCCTGTGCCAGGCTGCCCACATTGGCTATGAACTGTTATGTTGCTCTGAGTGTCTGGCAGAATCTCAGGAGAGAGACGAAGAGGGACGATCGTATTTTCTGGGGACTTGAGAGATTAAGAAAAAAGAAACAACCTTTCATTAATTATCCCAGCACATGAGGAAATTTTTTTCACCTTCACTTGTCTGCGGTTCATGCTTTACAGTTGCTTGGCTTCTCCTTCTCCTCCTCCGCTGCTATTTAAGGGCCTCCCTGTTGTACTCCCCAGGCCAGGTCGTCCCAGCCAAAAGCACGTTTCATGTGAGCTTTGGATTGCAACCCGAGCACTGAGCCAAGGCTGCCTCTCCCTGCGCAGGATGCAGTCACAGGGCCTTGCAAAATCACCACCAGAGTGAGAGGCTTTGCTTTCCCATCCCCAGGCTTTGTTTTCTCTGAACATCCTGGATCACTCGCCCCTCCCTGGTCTTATAAACATCTGCACCAGCAACCAGCTCAGGTCTTTGACTGTTCAGGGTGGGATTTTTTTTTTTTTTTTGCGGATCTACCTGTTTCCTGCTGGCATCTTTATCTCTGCAATGGAGAGGTGAGGGCTGCAGAGGTGATGACCTCCCCAAGCTCTCTGCAAGTCTCATCCATCCTCCCACTGTCAGAAGTGAGACTGCCTGGGTGGAGTGGCTCCTGCAGTGCTGGCCAAGCAGCTGAGGAGCTGCAGTTCAGCTTGCACTGATGGTTGTCTGAGGTTTCCTTCCTTCTGGATGATCTAAAAATAGCAGGCTGGATGGCGTGGATCCTAACGACTGCCGTGGCCCCTGTTAGCTATCTGGAAGAGCAACTTGGCTTCACTTACTCAAGTGTAACCTTTAAAAAGAGTCTGGCTCTCCCCTCCTGGAGTACATCTGCTGGAGCCAGAGCTCCTGTTGCCCCAGGGTCTCCCCACAACTTGCCCCCACACAGGTCCTAGTGGGCTCTGGCTTCCTCACCTATTTTCCGCTTCCCTATAACGCACCAGAAATTGTTCCTTTGGAATTTATTTGGGGTTGAGTTTTGCCAGGTCATTGGCTTTTAACCAAAGGCAGATGTTTTTGGGGAGGGGAAGAAGGAGCTGGTTCGTTGGCTTTGGGCGTTTATCATGGCCCCAGTCCTGTCTGGCTTTGACCACCCAAGGCTGAGACCGGATGGGCTGCTGGGGAGTTCCCCCAGGGAAATTGAGGGTCAGAGCTGGGCCAGGACCTTCCTGGATTATGCCTTGAAAATCAGATGCTCCTGAAAAATACTCCTTTTTAACAGAGGATTGCTTGAAGGGAGGACTTTTTGGAGCAGTACAGTGGCCCATGGACATCCCCGTGTCTGAGCATGGTCACAGGTGGTGAGAGCAAGTGAGCCAAAACTCTGCCCTTCCCAGGCAAAAATCATGAGGTGCTGGCAACAGAAAGAGGGTGTACCCCTTTCTGGAGTCACTGGTTTTGTACTGGGGTATATGGGATGGTTCCCTAGGGTGCTGTGGTTTGGACAGTGCTGTATTGGCAGTAGGATAGATGCTGTTGCCCTATCAGAGTAGGGGCTGCAGGGTGCCAGCACTTCTCCCCAGTGTTAAATCTCTTCATTCCCTTCATCCACTTGAGTTGCCATTGAAGCCAGCAGTGGGAGGAGAGCTGCTGATCTATCCCAGCCCAAATCCTCTCCTATCCCAGAGGCCTTTCCAAATGTGCAGTTGGTGGCTTTGCAGGTAAACAAGCAAGGTCACCCTTTGAAATCCTTGAGCTTGTGGCAGATTTCCTGCTGTGCTCTCTGTCTTGGCGTTGCAGGCTTTGCTAGCCAAGCAGTAAGAGCAAGAATGGAGGTGGAAGGGGCCAGTGCCCCCATGGTCTTCGCTGTGTTTCCTCTCTCTCCCTTTCTTCCCTGGGGATGTGTTTATGCAGTTGTTTCCCTGCCATTGAGTTTGGTTTCCTTCAGATGCTGGTTGATTAGTCAGGAAAGCCGTGTCCCACTTCCGCAGCCCGTTCCCAGCTCCAGTTTTTATTTAGCCACTTTGTTCTCTGGTTACGTAAGGTCAGCTGCCCTCGTCGCCTTCTCCAAGCACAATGAACTGGGGCCAGCCCAGCTCAGCACTGCCAGGGAGACCCACCACCTCCTCCTGACCTGCTCCAAGTGCCCTGGGAGAGGGTGGCTGGTTTTGGCCTCCACGAGTGTCTCCTTGGTACCTTCTACCCACTTTTCCAGGGCCAAGGGCTTCAGGGCTGTGCTCAAGAGCTTCCCAGTCTTTGTGCAAATGTCAGTCTGATCAGTCCAGTGGGAATCTAGTGCCTGCTTTGCTTTGGGAGTGTCTTTTCCAACCCTTAGAAGTTGAGACAAGTAGCAGATGACCCGAGAGTGGTTGTCACCGAGGTCAGCAGGTCAAGGGAGACGATTCTGTGCCTTTACTCCACTCTGGTGAGACCCCATCTGGAAGACTGCATCCAGATTTGGAGTCCTCAGCACAGGAAGGACACAGACTTTTTGTAACAAGCCCATAGGAGGTCACAGAGATGATCAGAGGCTCGAGCACCTCCACTAAAGAGAGAGACTGGGAGTTGAGGTTGTTCAGCCTGGAGAAGGTTCCTGGGAAACCTTAGAGCCTCTTCCAGTACCTGAAGGGGCTCCAGAAAAACTGGACAGAGACTTTGGACAAGGCATGGAGTGACAAGACAAGGGAGAATGGCTTCAAGCTGACAAAGGGTAATTTTAGATTAAGTGTTAGGAAGAAATTCTTCATTGTGAGGATGGCAAGGCACTGGAAGAGGCTGCCTAGAGATATGAAGTGCCATCCCTGGAAGTGTTCAAGGCCAGGTTGGATGGGGATCTGAGCAACCTGGTCTAGTGGGAGGTGTCCTTGCCCATGGCAAGGGGGTTGGACTAAGTGGCCTTTAAATGTCCCCTTCAATACAAACCATTCCATGATACCATAGGTGGAAGCCCTCCCTCCAGCCTCGTCTACAGCTCTGCTCTACATGAGAGACAAAAGCTCATTCCAAAAAGATGCCAGACCAGCTGCTGCCTTGCATAGGGTAACTCTTGCATGCATCTTTTCCTTCCTTTCTGCACAGCTCTGTAAGGTGAAGCAGTTACAGCCCTTTGTTTCCTCTCCAGCTTGGTCTGGTCACTCCTGCCTGGCTTCCTGCCGGAGGTGGTAGGGACAGTGCTGCACCCTCTGAGCACCTCACGCTATAGGATGTTTACTGGGAGTCTGACGCTGTGGATTCACTAAAGTGCCTGAGGTCATTTGTTTCCACCAGACCATGGATATCCCATATGATCAGTGGATTACTCTGGAGGAGACTGCTAGAAGTCCCTGAGAAATGTATGTAGTCTGTTGAGTTCAGTCTTGCTGTATCCCCCCTGGAGAACATGCAGCATTCCAGAGTTCCAGAGTGGAGATATTCTGTGTTAGGGGTTTGCTTTCAACATATCTTGGGGTGAGATTTTATTGTCAGTGAGCCAAACCACTCCCTTTCAATTGTCTGTTGCTTCAGTTGTGTCATTGTAGATCTGCAGAGGTGGCAGCATATGACAAGGTCCCACCTCCAGACAGTCTGTAAAATGTTAGGGCAGCCTCTGCAAACATCAGGTGAGAGTCTGTAGTGTGCAAGAGGTCCATGAAATGTAGAAAAGAGAAGGTGGCTTCTTGTCACATGGCTCAGATTTGCTAAACTGCTATTTCCAGTGTTAGAGAAGAATAAAAGTGAAACCCTTCTTTACTCATCCTCCTCACAAAAAGCAACGAGGCAGATGACATCACACCACTAAATGCTTGCTCTTGAAGGAACCAGTTTCCAACAGATTTTGTAGAATCAGGAGTGTGACAGCAGGGAGCAGAGGAGCCAAACAGGCAAGAGAAAAGAGGGCTGTCCTGAGTGCTCTGAGCTCAGCAGTCTGGTTCCTGATGGTTGGTGTCTGTGGCATCTCTTTTCCTAGTGGTGTGAAGCTATTCAGAAGAGTTAACTGTAAGAAATGTTCTTCTGCCTCTTGGGGAGGAGAGGAATTTGCAATAAAGGGTGATCTGTTTGTTTTCCTGGATGCAGTGTAATAGTGGAGCTGGGATGCCGTGGAAAGCCCCAGGAGAGACCATCCAGATGTAGTGTTAACTCTCCTGGCATGCCTCCAGGTATCCATCCCTCCTGAGATGGTCACAGCATACAGCCAGCCAGAAAGCCTGGGGATTCCCAAATAACAGCTGGGATTACTGAGTCGTAGTGGTGGACAAAGGAGAAGTTGATGGTGTAGATAAATCACTCATAGCCAAGCCCTCCTTTGGAGTTACTTTGCTGGGCTGCCTCAGTTTCCCAAAGATGTGAGGAATTTTTAGGGTGAGGTGAGGAATGAGGTGAAAAACAAACTAGCAGAATGAGTATTGGTGTGAAAATGGCCCAGCAAACCCCATTGCTGCTCATTCCTTCAGGTTGTCTTCCATACATTTCACTTTTCCATGCAGGAGCCTCAACCCACTCCAAGCTCACCATGAAGCTTATCCATTCCTGGTTTGCATTTCTGCTGGGTAATTTGTGCTCCTGAACAATGGCAGAGCTATACCCCTGCTGCATTTTTGCTTATTGATTTACCTTAGTGAAGAAAAATGAGGTAGTAGTGGACTGCTAACTTTCCTAGGAAAACCATCAGGATTATCATTGCCTGCTACCTTCCTCCAAGGCACCCATGAGCACAGACCGTGCATAAGGTGGGGAAAACAAAGAGCAGCAAAAGCCTCATTTGGCATCAAAATATGTACCCCAACCTATCTGAGAGCCCCTTTCTGTCAAGATGTTGAATTCTCAGGAATTACAAACCCATGGCTCTTTAGCCAGGTAGGAAGGGGAGAAATATCCATCTGTGTCCAAGCAAAACCAGGCTGAGCACAGCCCCTGGCCGTGCAATCCAGAATTTTGATGTGTTTATTTCGTCAGCAGCATCCTGTGCTCTGGAAAGGGGAGAGTGGAGGTTTTCCAGAGCCCAGCTGAGCTGCCGACATTTTCACATCTGTTTCCAGCTACGCCCTGCGCCGGCTTTCTGGGAGGAGGAGGGGAGGATTTGCCTTTTTTACGGCTCTATTTTTATCTTGCTCCACGAGGCTTCACCACTCCGTGTTTGCAAAAGCTAAAATTCAAAACATCCTGGGGAAGGCTGCCGGGGGGAGATGCTGCACAGATTCCCACGTCGCTGCCCGGGGTTTCACCGAGCACCATCTGGCAGTGCCGACTCCCACGCCGCTGGCGCTCGGGCAGGTCGGAGGCTCACGGACCAGCTCTGGCTGCCACCGAGTTTATCCCTGTTCTTCCCAGAAGAGCCGAGGGAGATCATTCTCTGGGCTGAGCTGGAAACATGATGCCTTGGGGAAAGCACTCGGGTGGGAAGGATGCTTGGCCTCGCCAACTCTTAGCTTACCCTCCCTATATCCGAGCTGAAATTGCTTCAATTAGAGATTGCGGTAAATCATTTTAGCTAAACCACCGCAAATACCCTTGTGGATACTCTTTAACCAGCTTACCCAGCTTTAGCTCGCTTCGGAAAGGAATCAATTCTGCTCCAATCTTCTTTCAATTTGGTTTCAATGGAGTTAAGCAAGTCCACACCGGTTTTAATTAAGACTAGTTTGAAACCAATTATAGTGAATTAATAGAAGTTATGTTTTATGCCAGGGTGAAGTTCAGAACTTTGTGGCTGAGATAGGAAAATCCAAGTTTGTGTCAGTCTGCCAGGCTCACCCAGAGCAATGTGGGGACACTTTGGATACTGTAGGTCTCAACACAGCTCAGCCCATCAAGCAGCCAGACAGCCTGAATGTTCCAGGGTGATGTACAATATATATTTATAAGGGCCTTAATATAGATCCCTAATTGCCTGTCTGGGTTGATTTATAGTGTGGCCACGCAGGCGATGGGAACAGCGTGAGCCGCTGGTGAGCGCTCAGGGATGCACTGGGGGTGTGCTCCGCTCAAGCTGGCGCTCATGGCTGGGGGAACAGATGTTGGTATTGACTTAGATGATCCAAGAAGCCTGCTTGTGTCCCTGGTTCTACCCCAGTCTGTGAAGGGAATCCAGGGAAAGGATTTGTTAGCTTGGCATCCTGGGCTGCAGGAGGTTGGTGTAGTCATTGGTAGGACAAGGGATAATGGTATAAAACTGACAGAATATGTGAGCTTGGGTATTATAAAGAAATTCTTTATTGTGAGGGTGATGAGTTACTGGCACATGTTGCCAAGAGAAGGTGTGGCTGCCCCATCCCTGTAAGTGTTCAAGGCCAGATTGGATAGAGCTCTGAGCAACTTGATCTAGTGGAAGGTGTCCCTGCCCATTGCAGAGGGGTTGGAACTAGAGGAGCTTTTAAGGTCCCTTCTGTGATTAAATTACAAGGACCCAGGCTGATGTGGATTCACTGCGGCCATAGAGCTGCAATTCCCACATGCCTTTTGTCCTGTTTCACTGCTCTGATGTTCCTCTGAGCCCAAAATTCCCATTTGTTCCTAGTCTAGTGGATGTCTGGACTAAGTTTCATCATTGTTCTGAGCATGGTGTTCTGAGCATGGATCCTTCTTCTCCCAGCTTCCTCCTCCACACCAGATTAAAAAAAAAAAAGAAAAGCAGCAGAGCTGTGACGTGCCACCAGCCCCAGCTACGTTAACAGCAGATCTGGCAGGTTACGGATCTGCAAAGTCTTGCTTCAGGGAAAGGGGGAGAGGTGCAAGCTTCAATTAATTATGCCACAGTTTTCTTAACACTTCTTCCTGCTTGTCTCTCGTGCTTCAGAGAAACACTTGACAAGCTGCTCCTACAGTTCTGTCGGGCTGGGAATGCCACCGTGCTGAGCTGTAACCCACAGGGCAGCGAGCTGAGCTCTGGGCTACGCCAGGAAGGGTTACACCATGGCACACAAGGTGCCAGCCACTTCCTAGACATCCTGTAAACAGAGCAAATGGGAAGTTTGGAGGATTGGGAGGCTTTGGAAGAGAACTGCTTTGCCTGCTTGGAAGAAGTATAGCCTGTTTAAGCTCCATCTGAGGTTTGGTTGAGCCTTTTACAGCCTGGCAGACTCCACCCTGGTTTCTCACTCCCAGCATTACCCCTAGAGAGCACTGGCAAGGCTGCTCTGGCATGGTGTGCCACAGTGGAAACCTTCTTTAGGAACATGCTGGCATAGCTGCTGTGCACCAGGTGGGCAAAGGATGGAGAAATGATCCCTCTGGAGTTCAGTCTTAATGCTTCTAGAGGCAAAGGATGGTGAAAAGACTCCCTGGAGTGGACAGACTCAAATGCTTTCTTCTAGGAAAAACAGGGCACAGACTTGTTTTCACCATCTCTGTATCCCAGTCCTTCCTTGCTTCCAGGCTGGGCAGAAGGGTCCAAGGTTCAGGAACAGTCAATGGAAGACAACAACAGTACTGAAGGTCCTGTAGACTAGCTGGGATCTGATCTCCAAGGCAGTTATGACTTTTGGATACTCAGCTGATCCAGCAGGTGATTCCCAGTCTCCAGCTGAAGATGCAGGAGATGCTGCACCACTTCAGAGCACGTTTCTAAAGGTGCTTGTGGCTGGTCTGTCTTGCAGCCATACATCTCCATACAGCTTTGTCCTGTGCACAGCAGAAGTGCTGATCCTGTCAGGGAGGAAAAAAATTGCTGCCTCCTCCTGTTTTTCTTTTGGGATGTGTTTTAGGATACGTAATGTTTGGCTGGAAGGCATGCAAGATGACAATGAGGCAGAAAGCTGGTTTTGCTTGTGGAGGGAGCACTGTGCCATTGATGCTGCTCTGGGGCTAAGAGAGACTGTTTTTGGGGTCTTTAGAAGAGAGAAGCTCCAAAATCAGACCTTCCCCCAGATAAGCTACAGCACTGGAGCGTTGTTAGCTGCTGGGAATGAAGGTGGCATGTCCTACCTGCTGCTAGGCTTGTGTTGCAGCGCAGCCAGGCTTGGATGCCTTTGAGTTGCTGAGAAAATGGGCAAGAATATCACTTTCCAGCTTTGAAAGACAGTTTCTGCTTGATCTTCACCTGCCTTCCCAGGCTCTGCTGGGAGGTTTGAGGCTGAGCTGCAGGCAGGCACAGTGGGAAGGCAGATCTGCCCCATGTCACCTCCAGACCATGTCTCTGCTCCCTTTTGAGCAGTGCTGAGCAGCTGTAGTGACGACAGTGGGGCATGGCTGCATTTTCACACTGGGTGCTCCCTGCCTTCGAACAAACACACCTTTGTTTTGGAGCACGTTGGCTCGGCTGGATCCCTTTTTTTTTTTTTCCTTTGCCCAGATCATCTTCCCTGCAGCTGAGGGGAAACATGATGCGATGGTGAACACTTGTGCTTGGGGAGCTGCCTGCTTCAAAGCCTGGTTTGGGGTTACAGATATACCAAGGGGTGGGTGAACACACAGCTCCAGCAGGAAGAGGACACTGGGTTCTGGTTAGGATGACCTTGTATTTAATTTTCTTTTTTCTTTGTCTCTGTTCTCTTAGATGTTAAATCCAAACCTGGGGAAGTTGCCCTGCGTGTATCTCTTGTGTATCGCTGGGAGAGGCAGGATAGAAAACAGACCAGCAGCTTTTCCATCAGCTTTCCTGGGCTTTGGCAGTTTAATTACCTCTTTAATTGGCTGCTCCGTGCTCCGCTGAATGTCCGTAGAAGCAGACAACATCCATAAATCAAACTGCTCAGGTTTCCTTTGGTTATCTGATGGAAATAGTGTGTGGAGAGTAGCCTTGGGATTCTCGTGTGTGCTGGCTTCCCTCCTTACCACCTTAGACATGGCCTTTCTGAAGGAGAAATTAAGGAACTCCCCTTTTTGCAAAGTCGCCTTTGAAATGCTCTCTCCAAACATTTGCTTTGAGCGCCATCCTGCTAAATAAACCACCTCCCCTGGGGTTTCACTGTGGGAAAAGCAATCTTTACCTGCCAACTCCCTGCTCTTGTGTTTGGAGGGGATATTTCCCTGAGCTGGGGGCTGCTCCTTTCCCTGCCCTCCCTGCCAAGAGTCTCAGACCAGGACAATCCCTAAGCTTGGAGCTCTGCTGTGGTTTGACCAGCACTTTATGATAGCCCTGGGGCACATTGTATATGACACTTGTACCAAGTGGCTCCTGCTCAGGGAAAATCATATCACCGAGTGTAAACCAGTGTCTGTGCTGTGGCCCAGGGCTGAATGTGTGTCTGCCACTACGTGCACACTGGGCTTGAGGCATCTGTGGTTTATGGGGTTGGATTACAGGCTCTTCAACTCATCAGCAATCTGGTGGTTTTGGGGTGAGTGTACATGCCATATCTAAGATAGGATTGGCTCAATTTAGAGCCTCAGGCACTCCTTCTAGCAGCTACTGAAGCTGAATAGCTCTGACATGAACTCCCAAAAATCCCATTTTAACCCCAGGTGCTGCTTCCAGGGCTGTGACCACCATAAGATGCTTTCCCTTGGGCTGGAGAAAGCTAGGACAGGGCTGGCTCTGCTTTAACCAACCAGATGAGGCTTGAAAATCTTTCCATGCCCTGCCCTTATCGTCTAAGTGCTGTGACCATGTTTTGGGTGTCTGCTCTCTCATCAAGGCTTTGGCAGCAGGGCCTCGCAGCTCAAATTCACTCTCCCCTTGCCTCCCCAGGTACAAAAGTCCTGGAGTGCTCACCCTCCACCCCCACCATGAACTCCTACTTCTACAAGTTCATGATCAACCTGCTCAAGCGCTTCAGCAGTGAACGGAAACTCCTGGAAACCAGAGGAGCCTTCATCATCAGGTCAGAACACCCTAGCAGCCTCACTGAAGCCCCTGAGCACCCCTGGGATGGGTGGGACGGGGATGGCAGGGTCAAGCAGCCCAAGTACTACATTCATTCAGAGCCAAAACCATTTCCTTGAGGAGAGGAGGCTTGAGCTTCCCTCGCTCTCCACCAAATGGTTTTGGAGCAAACAGGATTTGCCTTTCACATGTCAAGGCACCATATTTCTCTCTCCTATCCCCGGAGGCAAAGTGGCTCCTTATTAAACAATGTTGTCAGAGCCTGTTTCGTTAAGAAACAGCTAGACCAGCCGGAGCAGGAAGACAGGCTTGTACTCAGAGTGCCAAGCTGAGTGAGCCTCTCCAGCCGCCTTGGCAAGATGCTCGCCCATCCAAAGCCATGTGTTTCAATGCATGGAGTTGGGACATTTTGCTTCAGCTTTTTAAGGAGCTGTGGCAGAGACTGGAGAGCCAAATGTTGTGAAGGCTGGAATGCCAAGTGTCGTCGCAGCTGGCAGGCAGTCATCTTTATTGCAATAAAATCTGGGGCAGGGGATAGCCATTCCTCAGCTTGCTGGGAAATATCAGGGTTAATGGTCGAGGCGAGGTGGAGAAATCAGTGAGGCGTTTGGTGGAATCAGCTGGCAGGACCCTGGGTTTTCCTCCCTTGCTTTCAGGGATGTGGCATCAAAATGAACAGGAGAGAGCATGAGATACAAGCCATGCTTCTGTGGGAGAAGAGAGCCACCTCTCCAAAGGCACAGGGGTGTGCCAGGTATTGATGAAGGGGTCCCATGACTGCAGTGAGAAAATACAGCATGCAGAGTTCCCAACATTTGCTAAGCTGGGCTGGGTGTGGAGTTGTATCTGCTTGGGCAACAATCTTTGCCCAAGTCTGGATTCATCCTAGAGACAATATCCCAGAGACATTCCCAGTGTCTACTCTCCTCTCACCAGTCAGCACAGCTCCTAGGATAAGCCACCCTTGGCTGTGAAATGGCCTCATGCTGTGTTAGGGAAGCAGGGTGCCCAGAGTGACCACTGCTGAGCCACCTCCAGCTGGAGGAGCCACCTCCAGCTTTTTCCCTCCAGCTCTGGCAGGAGGAGCCTTGGCTGGCAGGCCTAGCTTTCCCAGCAGCCAGCCAAAGGTGCGGTGGGACTGGCTCACAGCAGCTCAGCAAGCCGGGGCTTTTTACAGTGACTCATGCCCCAAAAAATCTGGTAAAGCAAAAAAAAAAAATTAAAAAATAGATGACTCTGTCCTTTGTCAAGTCACGTTGTTGCTCATGTGGGGTAGATGCAGGACTGGAGCCAAAGTGGTGGTTCTGGGAGGGTGAGCCATGCCCTCAGGTACCAGTGATTAACTGAAACCTATTGATGGTGGGTAAAAGACCAGTGTAAACTAACATCTCTGCTGCTTCCAGAAAAAGCAAGATGAAAATAGTGGAGAAAAACTTTTACAGGACTCTCTGGCAAAGGTTGATCTCTTGCTGGAGAGACTCAGTGAATGTGGGAGCCTCATGGAGCTATTTTTAGCCACTTTTCAAATTGAAGCCGTATGCGCGTTCCCACGTTACATCCCTCCCCTGTCCACAAGCCAGCTCAGCTGTTTTGCACAGCAGGGTGAGAAGCCAGCCTCATGTTTGACTTAGGAGATGCTGGTGATGTTTCATCCTGAGCTGGAGAGCTCAGGGGGGAATGCTTGAGAGACTGGGATGGCATCTGCTGAAGTGTGGTCCAGGACCACTGCTGCCTCTTTCCCAGGCTGGCCTGGGAACACTGAAACAGGGAAGGAAAATAGACCTGTTCCGTTTAGGCAATGATTTCCAGCTGAAGGATTAGTGTTCACAGGAAAGGGAAATGGGGGACAGGGGTTTTATTCAAGCACAGCACAGCAGTTTTCCCCGTCACGTTGCTGGTGGGCAAATTCAAAGGTCTGTGAGGTCACGTAGGGGATCTGCAATTAAAGGTAGTTTATTTCTAATCCAACACAAGTTTGTTCATGCTTGATTTCTGACTCTGAAAGGACTTTAGACACTCTCCTGATATGTCCTCACAGTCACAGAGACAGAGGTTATAGTACATTGCGTGCTTGAGGATGGGAGTGGGGTTTGACCAGTGATCTCTGCAGGAGGTGGGACCGTCTCTTGCTCTGTAAGGAGCTGTGGTCCCCAAGACATGTAGAACTGCTCCAGAGCCTGCCTGATGCTGGCAGATGGGTGGGAGAAGTACATGCAGCCCTCACTGGCAGAATTCACCCTTGAAGCCTGGGTCAGGCAGAGACAGGGGCTGTGATGTTACCTCCCACCTTGATAAGCATATCTGAGGCCTTCCACCCTTCTCACTAATTGCCCTGGCTGGCACGTGGCCATCCTGGATTCACCAGAGCCCTTAAGCAAGAAGCAAATATTCCCATTCAGCTGCTGACCTCTTGGAGCAGCAGAAAAATGCGGAGGAGCTTCCAAAGCATCACATGGCTCCTTGGAGCAGCACGGCTGTCCTCCAGGCAGGAGTCCTGTGGAGGGAAAGCTGCTTGGCCAGTCAGAGGCAGGCAGCAGAGCGGCACCGAGCTTTTCAGCTCCCACTGAGATTTGCAGGTTGGATTTAATGCCTGTTGGTTGGTACCAGCGCTGCGGGATGAGGGGATTAAAGGAGAGGTTAAGCCCTACTGCGTGGACATCAGTGTTGCTGCTTGGAGCAGCGTGAGGATAGGGCTGGCTGTCCTTGCAAGGAGCTGGCTTCTCCTCTCTTGTACCTCCCCAGGGCTGGTTGTGCAGTTCCTGTGCTGTCCCCAGGGTCAGTCTGAGCTCCAGAAGCTGGTTCAACTGGCTAAGTCAAGCCTAGCACCAAAGCAGCCAGCTTTTTGCTGCTCTCTGAGATGGAACAGCTCAGACATTCATGGCTGATACACCTTGCCACAGCAAATGATCCCTCTGGGGTATGGGATGTACCTGAGTGGCTGGAGACATCCCTATGCATGTCATGTGTGGATGCTTTGAAGTGCAGGGGTTAATTTTGAAGCCCAGCAAGGCCATTTTCTTGCAGAGCAGTGGCACCCTGGGGCAGAGAGGAGGCCTGAGTCAGCACTTTTCTCCCCAGGCACAGCCTGCACCGCAGGGGTTGTCTCAGCTTGTTTTATAGAGCTGTTAAACAAACCTCCCCCCTGCCTGGCACTTTCTCACAGGGTGTTTTCTGAGGTTAAGCTGCTTGGAAGAGGCCCTGGCATGACTTTTCAACCACCTGGCATGTGATGCACCTGGTGAGACTTGTCCATTTGACTAGGGATGGTCCTTTGGCCTTTGGGGGATATGCTTGAACCCTGTGGGGACTGGTCAGGAGGGCTGGCTGGCTCTGCATCCACTCTGGAAGACATAGGCTGGAGCATATAAGGTTGTTCAGCCAATTTATGGCATTAGCTGCAGAGCTGGAAAATCCCAAGTCTCGTGATGGGGCCACAGATTTATAGTTCCAGCAGACGGGAAAAGTTCACCTGGCTGGAAATTCTGACTGTTCTTGGGATCTCAAAGCCCTGCTGGGATGAAGCCAGTGGAGAGCTGGGTAAGAAGGGCAGAGCTGAGAACAAAGACTGGCAAGTCACACTGGATGCATGAAGGGCTGTACATGATGCCCTCAGGGCTGGGGTGGCCAGTCCCTCTTTTTGGGCATAACAGGGCTCTTCTGTCTCTGAGATACTGAGGATGACTGTACAACACCAGCTTCTCCACAAAAAGTAGTGAAAAAGACACAAAGTGAGTTTGAACCTGCTAACCAGGATGAGGAATCAGAGAGGAGGGGAGCAGAGGGCTGGAGGAGCGTGGAGCACAGACATCCATCCCATGCTCTTGGCAGACCCACAGTGAGGTGCGTGTTAAATCACTTTTGACTGGCCTGCCTGGCATTCCCAGGGCTGTTCTCTCTGTCTGGGAGAGTGGGAAGGGAAGGGCTGCCTGCCAGCATCCCAGTGAGCAGGGCTGTTAGGGGGGAGTGGGATGGGGGTTTAGCTGCAGGCTTGGATAGCAAGGGATGCACTGGGGATCCTGTACAGAGCCAGTGGGTGTTTGTTTTGGTAATAAGGGGGTGCCACAACCACAGGATGCCTCTATACTGCAGTGAGCCAGTGTCCCCCCAGCCCCATCCTAGCTCCCACCTCATCCCTAACCTTGTCCTTTCCTCCTGCTGTGCTGTCCTCACTTCCCAGCCCCCCACTGGAAGAGGCTCAGGAGCTGGGGCTAACCAAAACCCTCCTCTTCTTCCAGGCCTGGATGCTCTTGAGCTCCTCTGGACACACATTTTCCTTGACCAAACACCCCAGTACCTCCTGATGATCTGGAGGCACCCAGTGCTGGGATGCAGGACTCACTCCTGCTCCTTCCTCTGGATGTACTGATGCCACTGTGCCCCCTCCAGCTTCCATTGCCAAACCCATGCCCTGAAGATCCCTCTACAAGTGAATCAGGGCTGGAAGGGGGACACGTGTCACTTCTTCCTCTCTCCCACCCTCCATGCCACTGCAGTGCAGAACAAAACCTGCATTTGTTTTTGTGGGAACCATTTGGCTTGTATTCAGCAAAGTGCAAAAAAAAAAAAAGGAGGGGAAAAAAAATGGAGCCTCTTTGATAAACTGTGATATGAACTCGGGTAAAATCCAAACAGCTGTGAGTGCTACAAGGGAAGCTTCTGTGTCAGGAGGCAGCGAGCCTGCGAAAATCCACTGCTCTGCCTGCCAGGATGCTCGCTGGCCGCCTGCCCTCCGGCTTTAATGAACTGTGCACTCGCCATCCCCCTCCTCAAGCCTCACCAACAGGAGGAACAGGAGAAAGCTTTTTAGTTTGTGTTATTTTGTCCATTTGCAAAGCAGAAAGAGGGACTCCCCTCTCACCCAAGGTCCCAGCCAGTCACAGGGTGTTGGAGCAGGGTGGTGAACATGCCCAATTCTGCAGAGGTCAGAGGGCTTCTCCTCGTTCATCTCCAGCCCATTCCTCTGTGTCTCCTTTTCATTCTCCCTACTCCCCAAAACCTCCTCTTCTCAGTTTGCCATGTAAAACCCCATGCCTGGAGATCCAGAACAGTGCTACAGTGATGTGGTAGCTTTCCTGCATTCTCATTCTGCTCCAGACTTGCACTGTGAATGCCCTCCAGGGTCTCCTCAGGTTCCTATGGGATTTGGAAGGAAGCCAGCAACCCTACTGTACCTCCAAAAGCCCCCAGCTCTCAAGTTGCCTCTTTTATATTGTACAATGAGTTCCACAAGCCCGCAGGAGCATGTGCTTATTGAGGTTTTAATTCACTTAGGCTCTGGGACATCATTCTGGACTCTGATACCCTTCCAGCCCCATGAAGCAGGAGCCAGAGGGGAAAAACCCAGCTTCCCCCAGAGTAGAGGTTGGCTCTGGAGTCACAAAGCCCCAGCAGTCACCAAGAACATGACCTTCACAAGGGAGGAGCCTGGTTACCCTGTCAAAGGATTATCCCTTCTGGGAGAGCAGGAGCTGGGCCAGCCCTGGCCAGCTCACTCCTGGGGCTGTACCCCCCAGGGAAGGACAGGAGATACCTCCCCTGAGCTGCAGGGGCTGCATGAGCTGGGATGCTGGAAATGAGTTTGCTGTGCTAACCCACCAAAGCTGCTCCAGGACCAGCCGTACTTGGAGCTGCTTGGAAGCATTTGATGGGTTTTCCTGTAGAAAAATGGGAACCACATGTGAACAGCAGTGCCGGCGTGGGCTGGGACTAATTTGGGTCAGTGAGAGGGTGGAGGGGAGGAAGGGGAAATGTGTGTAGGAGAGGAAAACCCTCACAAAATGGCCAAGTTCCTTCAAAGGGCAGGTCCCCAGGCAGGGATATCTGCTTCCTCCCAGTACTTTCCCTAGGATCACAGCAGGAATGCTGTGGAAGGAGGGAGCTGGGAGAAGGCAAACTGGACAGTGGGGAAAGGAGCCCACAGCTTCCCTGCTTGCTGACTGTCATGTTCTGCAGAGCAGGGATTCAGCACAAGCAGCTTCCAAAGTGTCTCCCAAATTTTCTTTGCCTGGTTGAAGGGGTGGTGACCCTCATCATGGGGAAGCAGCTTAACCTGTCTGATCCTGTTGGTTGGGCTCGGGTCTTCTGATGGTGCTTCTTTTTCTGGCTCTGCACCTGTGACGACTCAGTTTATTCATCTTTGTGGAGGGAAGAGCCAGGACAGGAAATCAGGCTGATTAACAGTGTTTTTCCCCCCCACCTGTCTTCCAGGGGATCTTGCTCAGTTGTCACCCAGCCGCAGGGCACACTCAGTTAAAAACTGAGAAGAGCTCAGCTCAGCCAGTGGCTCCAGCTGGGCACTCTGCTCACAGAATGGGATGTCCTCAGATAAGATATCTCTGGATAGGACATCTTTACCTCCCCACTGAAAGCATAGAGCTGTGCAAAAGCCACCTTGATTGGAGTTCCTGCCATTCAGTGCTCCTTCCCTTCATGCATGAGCTGCTCCTTGTGTTCAGCTGCAGCTGGAGCTGGTCCTCTCAGAGCACTGGGTGCTCTCTTAGGGTCCTGGCAGGGCAGGGAGCATCCATCTGCTCTCCTCTCATGCATCTATGGGCCTTGGAGGGTTTTAGGGTGGAAGGCTTCTCAGGCTGAATCCCTCCTTGGGATCCCTCCAGGAATCCTGGCTCAGAAGGCAGGGCAGGCACTGTAATCCAATGCAATGCTGAGAGGCAGCGGGCATGGAGGCAAGCCTGGCACTAAAGCTGAAAGAGCATCTGGGGTGTCTAAACCATTGCATAAATGGGGTATTTTTTCAGCTGACATTTGAGTAGGAAGTGCAGCAGGGCTTGCCGAGTTATGGGCACCTCCTTCCCTGAGCTCCAGGATGTGCTTGAGTTGTTGGCAGAAGAGACAAGGCAGCTTCACGTCCCACCCCAGGGTACACTTATCCCTGAGCCATGGGATGCTGCCACCTCTTCCCAGTCCCTCTTTTCCTTCCTTCTGGAAAGCTTCACTCCCAAACACAGAGTATTCCTGCCATAGCCTATCCCTCTGCTTTCAGAAGTCTAGAGATAGCCAGCAGGACCATTTTCCCTCCAATTTGCCTTTCCTACATAGGCTTCCAAAGGCACATCCACCTCTAGGACAGCAACCTGCTCCTTAGCCATGCTTTTAGGAAGAAAAGCACTTTTATTTCTTCACCTTAAAGCAAAGTGATGGGGAAGGGTGAGCAGGGACCACAGCTCCCATCTGTGTACAAACTGTGCATGCCCTGAACAGGATCAGTCTCTCCCAGCTCCTGTTGCCACAGCTTTGCACCCGCTCCTTTAACCTATTTTATTTGCAGTGATGAGAAATTATAGGGGGAGAAATAAGGCGCTTGTCAGTTTTCTTGAAAATTAGGCCACAGCTGTCAGCCTGAAAGGGAAGCGGACGTCTCGAAGGAAGGATCTTCTGCTGCTGCTGCTCTACAGTTCTCCCCCACTCCTAAGCCAGCCCCTACCCTTCCTCCCCTTCCAAACAGAGCTTGCCTGAACGCATCAGTGGCTGGTGTAAATGCCCCTCTGGGAGTAGGTTCTGGAGGACTCACTTGAACACGAGTTGTTCCTCACAGCTGGGGTGGTGGCTGGAGCCAGGCACGTGCTCTAAAGCTGCTGCTGGTGCCTCCTGCAAGTCTTGCCCAGGGCAAGACTTGCTTTTGCCATCCATTTTGCCATCAAGTCACTGGCAAGTTTAAATGTTGGAAAATAAGTGCTTTGGGCAGGCAATTTTTTGCTTTCCTGGAGGGTTTGAAGGAGAGGTTTGCCTGTTTTTCAAGTGAGCCTTTTGCAGATGCTCAGATGTTCCTATAGGATTTTGTAAGCTTTGCAGGTTGTCAGTGATTCATCAGTGCAGGGGCTCAAGGCCAGGTTGGATGGGGCTTGGAGCAATCTGGTCTAGTGAAAAGTGTCCCTGGCCATGGCAGGGGGGTTGAAATGAGATAGTTTTTAAGGTCCCTTCCAAGCCAAACCATTCCAGAATTCTATGGGCAGGAACAGCTTTATCCATAAGTCACTATAAAGTTTCCTCAAGGAAAGTCCTGGCACACACCAGCTTGAGCAGCTGGAGACTGGTGCTGGTTGTCTGTCTAGTGGGCTTCACCTCAGAGGAGCTGTCACATTCATCTGTGTTATTCTAAAAGTTGGGCCATACCTTGGGCTGAGTAGACTGTCAAGTTTCCAGATTTAGTTGTCTTAGGTTCTGGCTCATTCCAAAGGATATTACTCCTCCTTGCAGCAGCCCTGTTTCCCTCTCTGTTTGGTACACAGCTGCAGGTATCTCACTGATCATAAAAATGTCCAGAGGTGGTGGATATCTGCTTGGAGATCTCAAGGTGATCTTATTGAAGGGCATTTTTCTCCAGTCATGTCCAAGGTGGGAGCAAGGCTGGGTTCATCACGAGTCAAGGTGGATGTGCCCAGCTTCAGGCTGGACTATCAGCTTTAGTGAGCAGTGAAGCAGCCATCCTGCCAGCCAGGACAGGGACCTCCCAGTGACCTGATGTCCAGGGGGAGCATCGGGAGGAGCAGAAACCACGGGCTGAGACTCTGCAGGATCAAAATGCTGTTTCACCAGTTGAAGCTGGCTGAAATACTGACGTACATTTGTGCTGTGTTCCTCTCAGGCATCCGTCCTGGTTGCTCTGGGGATCCCCAGGGATGCCTGGGGAGCGCCGAGGCGGCCGCGGCCGAGCGCTGAGCTGGCACCGCGGCTCCCCCGGCGCTTGTCACGCTGGCGGCTGCTGCCGAGCAGACGCTCCGTGGGAGGCTTCTCTTGTTTGCACTGAAACACTTTGCACCTTTCCCTTTTCAAGCGAAGGCAGGGCTTGTCTCCTCTGGATTTCCGAGAGCCACACATCCCCTCCCAGAATCCACACATCTCCTTCCCAGATCCACACATCTCTTCCCAGGATATGCACATCTCTGGTCTGCAGCTTTCACTGAGTTTCCCTGGGGAGCTTGGTAACCATTCCAAGAAACCAAAGCTGATGAGGGTCCTTCTCCTCCCCAGACCTGCCTCCTGCAGAAGGAGCTCCCCTGCTCCTAAACCTCACAAACCCTTCAAAATCCCTTACATAAAATGCTATGAATTTTGTAAAGCAGGAACTGCTGGGGTTGCTATGGTTTCCCTTGCCTGGAGGAGCAGCTCTGGAGCCTGGATTCAGCAAAGGGGGGATTAAAATGGAGGATGGGGATTTTCTCTGCTGATATGGAGGGAAAGGATGGGACAATGACATCTCCTGCCTTCCCCACTTGCTCTCTTCTCCTCCTCTTCACATCCTAATTTTATCTATGCTTTCTCTGCAAATTCCTAAAGGATCCCAGCTGCTGGGCCAGGCTGGAGATGTTGCTTTTGCTGGCAGGAGAATTTCAGAGGGATAGGGAGGGGCAGTGGGTATCACAGAGGCTGTGGATTTCCTGGTTGGGTGGGTTAAGCCAGGGCATCTGTTGGGGAGCCTGGGGTGTGGAGGAAGGGTGGGAGATAGTCTTTGGGAGGAGAGAGGAAGGGAGCAGAGGAAGAGGAGGGTTGGGAGGAAGTATGGAGGGGCTCTGCCCTCCTCACAGCTGTGGAAGTTGCTTTGAGACCCATAAGCAGAAAAGTGGAGCAGAACCCCTCAGAGCATCACTCCCAAGCCTCAGCCAGCTCCTTCCACAGCTCAGGCTCTGTCCCAGTTGCTGGAAGTGGGACAAGACATGATCCTCTCCCTGCTGGGGCCCCGTGTCTATTAGCCCAGAGCTAATAAAGCAAATCACTTGTGCTTAATGAAGAAGCACCTGCTTAATTGAACACAGTGGGATGGTGCTCAGCCTGGCCAGGCAACAGGATGGGACCAGTGTTTCAGCCCAGGCACCCCACAGATCCCAGAGGAGGAGACGGTTCCTCAGTGAGACTGGATCTCATCTTACTTTTTTTAGATTTTAGGTGAAAAACAAATGTTCACCGTCTTCAAGCAAGCATTGGTCTGGCCTGAGCCTCTGCCACCCTGTTCTGTATGGTGGCTTGGGGCAGGGGACGGGGCTGAAGTGGTTAAAGGGACGAGCGGGCAGGATGGGAGCTCTGACAACTCCCTGAAATGATGATGTTTAGATTAGCCGGTTTCCAGGCATCGAGTTGTCAAAGAAAGAGGGCTGGGAGGGACGCCGGGGCTTGTCCTTAATTGGAGATGTGTCTCTAAAGCCACCCCATCTTGCCAACATCCTCTGCTCCAGCACGCTGCCCTGCAGCAGCTCCCTGCCCCAGTATGATCCCTGTTCCACTTGTGCCCATACCTCATCCCACCCCACTGACCATTTGTGTGATGAGAATTCATTGTGATTGACATTGCTGTGCTGGCAGTTTGATGGCTGCTACATCAGAGAGACAGGAGGACCCTAGGGTGACATGGCCACGCAAAGCTTGTGGTGACCTCTGTGGCTCTTCCCTTGGCCAGGCTCGTGTTGTCGAGGAGTCCTTTAGGTAAGGGGAATGGCAGGGTCCTCTGACTGCAGCAGGGGCTGGAGGTGACCTGCTGGGTCCCTTGGGAGCCCCACAGTGGCTCGAGGTGTCCCCGAGGCATGGTCATGCTGCAGGTGAATGCTGACTCCCATCTGCCTGCAGTTACATTCCTTGGCTCCATAAGAAAGGCTTGAATAACCCTTTTAATTTAAGGAGTTAAATTTTAATGGCCTGAATACCACATTTCATTATCACCATGTGCCTGCACTGCCAGCTGTGTAACGTAACCAATGTGTGCCATGATGCTCTGCAGCTCCTGCCTCCCTGGGGACAGTTCTTGCCCTCTTCCATGCCAGGAGATCTTTGGGGACTCTCTGGGTCCCAGTGAGCAAGGGGATGCACATCACCCATAGGGATGCAGGGAAAGCTTCAGGGAGAGACATCTTGCTGGAATGATGCTTCAGGGGGATTAGCCAGTTCCTTTTGTCATCACATCATGTATGTATGGGGAGATATATATTTAAGGGGTGTGTGTATATAATATATACACATATTTGTGGGATGTATATATCCAGGATATATTTATGGTGTGTACATATAAGGCGCATGGCTCCTACTTTCCATCCTCTCTGCCCTGTTCCCTTCCACAGCCACTCCACTGGCATCTCAACTGAGCCACCTGTCCTCTGTTCAGCCCCTTTCCCTGCCTCCTCCCAGCCAGCCTGGCGTTCCCCTCATGCCATCAAAGCCTCCCAGGGAATGGGCTCCTGGGGACTCTCCCACCCCACCAACAGCCGCCCGCTGCTGGCAGTTAGGCTCAGCTGCTGGCTGCTGTCACAGAGGCCAGCAGCTGCAGGACCAGCCAGTTGTCCCCTCCTCTGGGGACTGCTTTTGGGATATGCCGACCACAGGGCTTCATGGAGGGGAGTTTGATGTCTCTGCCAGTGCCATAGGAGGATGCTGTGCACTGGCAAACTCGTTCTGCTGGTGGATCCCAGAGAGTCTGGGGGCAGCGGGAGGGGCCGGTGCCCAAGCGGGACAGCATCCCCATGAGGTGACATGGCTCTGAAGTCTCCACACAGCTACTTCTCTAACACCCCAACAGTTTCCAGTTCCCCAGTGCTACTGAAAGGAGAGGGGAGAATCCCAGACCTTCCCCACTAATCAAAACCAGGCCTGAAATTAGAAAGCAGCTCACATTCAGCCCCTGCTCACTGTGAGCACAGCGTTCACCAGCCAAATGGCAGAGCTCCTATTTATGGAAAGCGAGAGCCTTCGTTTTCCATGGAGGACTGGTAGAGGGGGAGCCTGAAAGGCATCCTTTTTGTTATGGGGGAGCTTTGGAGGTTACTGAATTGCCCTCAGTGCTCCCTGGCACTGTTTTTCTTGTTTAATCTCTTGCTATAGTCTTCTTGCCTGGAAGGTGTAAAACACCATCTCCCTGCTAGCCATGAATGAGTATTGCAGCCTGTCCCAGCTATACTGGTGCACCAGCCACTTCACTGTTGAGACTAAAATGATCCCAGTGTTTGTCCCTGGAGAACTCATCCCTTCTTTGAGACACATTAAACCATCCCATTTCATGGTTCAATTGCCCAGCACGGCTGCTGGAGGAAGCTTGGCAAGGATGGGGCATCCAGTTAACCCCCCTTGCTGGAGAAGGGTAGCGTGGAGCCACCTTACTCCTGGGCTGGGCTTGGTCCTGCCCACGCTGTGCTTGCTTTGCTGCAGCTGGCAATGACTGGATCCTGCCTGCAACGCTGAGCTATTGATTTGCTTTTGGCTCCATCAGGCTGGACTCAAAGCCTCTGCCTTCCCCTTTCCTCCCTCCATGCCTCACTTTCCCACCGCTCTCCCTCCTCCAGCCAGCCTGTGTCCAAGCGGCGAGAAATCAGGGAAGCGTTTTCATCCCCATGAATGCAGCCAGTTACGTAAGAATAATTGGGATAAATGAGCTTATTTATCACAGCCCGTTCCATTTTAGCGGGGTCCAGGGCGATCACTGGGTTGGGTTACATAAAACCCCGCACAGAGCATCTCATTGTCCAGCGGCAGCCACGCGGGATGCGGGAGCTGCCGATGGAGAGCGGCCAGGGCTGGGTGAGGAGCGAAGGGATTATTTGGCAGGACGAAGAGGTGGGAGGAAGATGGGGGGTTTCTTCCTCCACATGATGAGGAGGGAAGATCTGTTTCTTCATTCTCCTCCTGCGTCCCTAAATCACTAGGCTTTTAGGGTATGGCCTTTGGAGTCCAACTATAGCCAAATAGTCTTCCTCTGGTCTGTCCTCACAGGCACAAGGGCTGGAAACTCACATCCTTCCTCCTCCTCACCCCAGGAGGTGAAAACATGACTTCCAGGCAGGGGACGTTCAGGTGTACCTCCTAACTCCCAACCAAACCAGGTAGCTAGTGAACACCTCCCACCCAGCAGCCCAAGCAATTGTTCCTTGTTTTGCCTCTTAATCCTCTCAGAGATGCCTCCAGGGGAAAATCTGGATCCAGCTAAAATTATCTGGTGGGGAACTGTGTTTGGTAGGAGCTGGGGGAAAGCAGAGTTGCTCTGGGGGATGCCTTGCTGCCAAGGTTCCCTGTCAGCCCATGGGGAAATGTGGTGAGCCAGGGATCATTCCAGATTCAGGAGAAGCTGGGATGCTGGGGAGCCAGGTGGGCTTCCCTGTATCACTCCAATCCCCACACTGGAGATGTGAGCTGGTGCTGGGCAGCATTTCAGGTGTCCTCAGACAAACTACCCAGGAAGGCAAGAGCCTGGAGAAAAACAGGAAATCCCAAAATCCAAACAAATGTGGGAGAAAAAAAAAAATCTGATGGTTTTATTTTTTTGTTTGTGGACTAAAAAAATGTTGAAAATCTTGGGAATGCCTCAAGGTTTGTTAAGTAGGACATTCCTGCTGTGACCCAGCCAGGCGGATCAGCGTGGGCCACAGTGCTGGTTACACTGTTCTGGGGAAAGCACTGCTGGCAGGATATCCAGTGGAACAGAGACATCTTCCAGCTTCACCAGCTGGATCTCCAGAGCCACTCAGCACCAGATCTCATGGCAGCTGAGCATGGAGGAGTTCAAAGAGCAGCCTCTGGCTCCAAGACTGCCGGGTTGCACAATGCCAGGAGGAATTGTTTCACCCCACTGACCGCACTCACTGGGATGTTCCCCAGTGTGACTGGGTTACTGGTCTGACTAGACCATCACATGCCATCTTCAAAGGTGCTGCTGCACACTCACTACACTGGTCAGGCTGGAAAGTGATACTGAAACCTCCTGAGAGAGGTCATGGGAAGGCTTGAGGTGGCACGAGCCATAGTAGCGGGTGCCTCTGGTCCCATGACCAGGGGCATGTCTTACCCCAGCTATAGATTTTTGTTCTTGTCCTGGTGTGAATAACTGCATCCTCCACATGCAGAGCCTGGTATTGCCCCACAGCATCTCCCTTCTGGTGCCATCATTCTCACCCAACCTCTGGTGCACCCAGATCTCCTCCCTGGTCCTCTCTGGAGAAGTTGGTTCACATCAGAGTTTTGATTGTTCTCACTAACCATCCTTCCCCCCTGGTTTCTCTCCTCTGTGATACACAGGCAGCTTTGTCTACTTCTGAATGCAGAGAACATCTTTCACTCCATGGCAGACATACTGCTTAGGGAGGAGGACCTCAAATTCGCCTCTACCATGGTCCACACCCTCAATACCATCCTGCTGACGTCCTCTGAGCTCTTCCAGCTGAGAAACCAACTGAAGGACCTGAAGACCCCGGTATGGGCAGCAGGAACAGGCTGAGCAGCTGGAGGGACATAATGAGGGTAGTGGGGACCTGGCAGCCACCTGGGAATGTGTCTTGCTGCTCAGTCCCTGCCTGTTAGGTCCCAGGGTTGGAGCTCAGACAGCCTATTTATTCATCCACCCTTCAGGAGCTGAGGATGGGCTTGGAGGATGTGCCCAACTCTGTCCACCTCTTGCTTTTCTCCCTGGAATGGGAATGGCTTACTGAGCCCTCAGGCAGCTGCTGCCTCCCTCCGTCTGCCCCCATGGGCTGTGGGACAGGTGACAGCAGGAGGAGAGTCCTGCAGTCCCTCAACTGTCCCTCCCAGGATTTGCTGAGCAGCTGCCACCAGCACCAGTGACATCCAAGGAAGGAGAGAAGGAAGATTTATCCTCCTCCTTCTCCTGCTGAAAACCAGTGATGTAGGGGTGTCCCCTTGGGTGGGAAAACATTGTCCTCCAGCCCCTCATCCTGTGGTGGACTCAGCAGCCCTGAGGGCCCCCTCATCATGCTGTCTCCCCAAAGCCCACCTGGTTTCCATCTCCTGAGGCTGAGGCTCATGCTAGTGCCAGGTGGACTTGGTGGGTCCAGAAACGTCCCTTTGTGGTTTGGTGTTTTGCCAGCCTGGTGGGTTGGTGTTGGGTATCTGGGGCTCTCCATGCTTCCAGTGGTGACCAAACCCCAATGGTTCTCTTTCCCCAGGAAAGCCGTAACCTCTTCTGCTGCTTGTACCGGTCCTGGTGTCACAACCCTGTGACAACCGTGTCCCTCTGCTTCCTTACCCAGAACTATAAGCATGCCTATGACCTCATCCAGAAATTGTATCCTTTGGGGATTTTCTGCCAGGGTGGGGCTTGAGCTGGCCTTTAGTCCCTCTGTGGCAACCAAGGTCACCCTGCAGGCCAGCCCAGCCTCCTGCCTGCAGCCCATCATTACTGGGGCAGGGCAGCCTGTGCTGGGTATGTGCCAGCTCTTTTCCCCTGGTGTCATCCCTTTTTTTGTGGTGAAAAGAGAGGAAGGCGTGCACTGACTGAGCCTTGACCTTCCCCTGCCCAGGAGGGGAGGCTCCTCAACATCCCCTTCCTCCCAGGAAGATGAAGGCTTTGGCCTCCTGGCCTGGTGAGGAGCAGGCAGTGCCCAGCACGGCACAATCCCCTGTGAGCTCACCATCTGTCTGCAGCAGAATGATTATTTTCATGTGCCAGCAAACCCCAGGCCTCTCTGAGTAGTTTTCCAAACCGAGAAGCTCAATAAGATGCTCAAGTTCCCTTCCCAGTGCACACCGGCATTCCTTCTGGGAAATGCGCCATTCCCGTGGGCCAGGAGGGTAAAAGCAAGCATCCTCCCCTGAACACTCATCCTGCCTGTTCTCAGCTTTTTGGCCAGCTTGCCTCTTCCCCTATACCTGCCTGGTTGTCTGTCTCCCTCTGTCATCCCTTGGCCACCCTACAGCCCTGCCTGTTCCCTGCCCGCTCACATCCCACAGGAGCTGTGGATTCAGGGAGGCTCTGGCAAAGCCATGGTCTGCACCGGGCATTGCCCTCGTGAGCCATCTGCTGCTGCCCGGCCACCTTTTTCCGAGGCAACATCCTTAACAGCCACCTCCAGCGGGGATCTGGAGGTCACCGTGGATTTCCTCACTGAGGTGGACAAGCTGGTGCAGCTCATCGAGTGCCCCATATTCACATGTAAGGAGGAAAGCCCAGGTGGGGAAGGGGCAGCGCGCGGTGCTCCCCCTCCCCGCGCCTCCATCGCAGGCGGCAGCCGCCGCATGAATAAATAGAGCAGAAGTTATGAGACTTCTTGCCGGGAGGTTTGCCCAGTGCTGGAGCTGCCCGCTGGGAAAAGGGCACACTGGCAGCACGGGGGGGCAGCCTTGCCCCCCAGATATAGGTTAAGGGAGCGAGCGGCACTGGCATCCAACAAAAGAGATGGGGGAAGGGATGGAGAGAGAAGGCCTGGATCACACTGAGCATCTCCAGGGATGCACGAGGAGGCCATCAGATGGAGGAACCTTTGCCACCTTCAGATGCACAGGATGGTATTGTGGGTGCTGCTGGGGCCCTTAGCAAGAAAAAAGGGGTTTTTTTCTAGAAATGAAGAGTTAAGCTCTAAAAATCTAGCTGATGTTTTCTTCAGCATCCAGCAATGTAGGTCCCCCACTGGGTAATGCAGCAGTGCCTGACCAGGGGCTCAGGGGTGTGACACTGGGAGCCAGGATGGTGGCAGGGGAGGTGGCAGGATGACCTGTTGCTTGGGAAAATTTCTCATTATGTCAATTTGCTGCCACTGGGCTTTTCATTGAAGGTGTAACAGGGCACTGAGGTTGTTGGGAAATGTCCTGGAAAAGACTTTGTGGGGCACCTGTATTGGTCCAGAGTGATACTGGGCAATATTTAAGGGAAGAGGTTTAGAGCAGCTGGACAGTAGAGACCCTCAGTCATGCTCCCTCCTGTAGACCCTGTCCCATATCCCCAGGATGACTGTCCCAATTTGTGAGGCACCCATGTGTCTGTGGTGGTTTTGCATGCCCCAAAATTATTCATTGAGGATTCCTTAGCCCACTCACCTTAGTCCACCCATCTCAGGGTAGGGGATAGAAATGTCCCCCATAAAGTGGCATCCATGGTGATGGCTCCCTTCACGGGGAGAAGTACAAGTGACAACCAGGAGTTGAGATGCTGAGACATGGACCTTGCCCTGTCTTGTGGGCTGCACCTTCAGTTGTATTTATGGCTCCAGAAGACTCTTCTGCCATGACCACAGTGAGGGATGGAGCCAGAGGATGGTTTTGCCTCTACTGAGCAGAATTGAGGCCCAGCACATGTAACCTTCAGAGCCAAGCAGAGGGGATTCCTTCTGCTCCAGAGAGTCCCCAGGAAGGTGTCACCCAGCCCTCTGGATGTGATGCTCCAGGGTGGGTGTTTCTGCTAAATCTGGGGAGGCTGAGGAGCAATCCCGTGTTGCATGTGTGTTCTGAGGCAGACAGCATGGACAGGGGTGAGTGGTATCAGGAGTGGCAGACTGGGGAGCCAGTTGCCCCAAGGGGGCTGTGTCAAGGCGAGGGATTTCTGGGCACCATGGGACACCAAGATGGATGGGTTAATGAAAGGGGAGAGGAGTGCCATCAAGTGCCCCTTGGGCTGGCTGGCAGAGGCTTAGGCTGTCAGAGGGGGTGGTAGGAACCTGCTATTGCAGCTGAGAATAAATGCATTTTCCCTGCCTTCCCATCCTCTTCTGTCCTCTTCGAGATCTCCGCCTGCAGCTGCTGGATGTGAAGAACAACCCCTACCTGATCAAGGCTCTCTATGGCCTGCTGATGCTGCTGCCCCAGAGCAGCGCCTTCCAGCTGCTCTCCCATCGCCTCCAGTGCGTGCCCAACCCAGAGCTCATGCAGACCACGTAAGTGCTGGGGGGACAGACCAGCATCAGCATCGGGGCTGGATCAGCTGTTCCCCCACAGCTGAGCATCCCTGCCGTTCCAGGCTCAGCCCCAGTCCCAAGCTCAGCCCCATGCTCTGGCTTTCACACCCCCAGCTCCACTGCGGCCGTGGCTGCTCCTTGTCCCCATGGCCAGGAGTGGTGGCCAGGGGGGTTTTTTTGTGTCTATATTTGGTAACCCTGGGAGGGCTGTGCCTCATCCACAGGCATTTGGCATCCGGGATGGAAAATTTCACTTGTGGGGTCGCTATGGAAACGAGCAGAGCTGGGAAGGAGGTTTATGGAGAAAGACTCCAGCAGCTGGGGGGGGCTCCCAAAGCATCCCCCCTGCAGCCTGGACAGCCTTCACAGCACCCAAAAGGAGCCTGGCACCCTGCTAATGCCTTCGGATGACTGCTCCATTCCCACTCCTGGCCTTTGGGGATCCGTGACATGTGCAATGGCAGCATCTCCCTGGGGACCAGCTGAGATCCGCGTGCTCCCTGCCCAGGGGTGCTGCCAGTGGGATTTGCTTTCCAACCCTTGGCTAATGAGTAGTGGGGGGGGTTGATGATAAAGCTGACTCTGCCTTGGTGCAGCTCTGGGAACAAAAAGAGCTCCCAAGATGGGCAGGTTTCTGAATTAACCCCCTGCTGCTGTTGTCGCTCCTTGGCTTTTAACTGCTTCCCTGGGATGGCTTTTATCCCTCATGGCCTCCGGCACTGAGCTCCTACCCACAACCCAGCACTGATATTTAATTGGGGGGGCGGAGAGGGGGCTGCATGTGCTTCTCCCTCCTTTTTTCTCCCCACTAACCCTGGCAGTGGGGGTTTTTCGAGCTGTCAGACAGCCTGAGCATCTGATTAACTCTGACCTACATTCCTTCAAACGCCGAAGCCGGCTTTCATAACCGGCCAGTCCCAGCTGCCCCCTCCCCAGGGACATACCAGGGCCACCAGAGCTGCCTGCCATCTTCCCATGGGCATCCTATGGCTGGTGTCTGCTCCTTCCTTGCATGGGGGACAGCGCAGGGCGAGTTCCATGGCTAGGGAGCCTGCATTTGGAGGCTCCCACCATGGGTGCTCATCCCTGAGGCATGTCCCTGCTGCCACTGGATGTTTTTTGCTCGCTCAAAGAAGCAGACATGGAAACTGAGGCATATGGCCCTGTCATCCTTATCTTACTGCTTTTGACTGCACTGGGTTGGGATAGAGAGGAGTATGTGTCAGAGGAATTAAACCTCCCAAAGGGCCAAGATGCAGATGTCCCTTGTCTCCTCCTTGTCCCAGGACCTCTTGGGCTCTATCTCACAGCTTTAGAGAAAGAAAATATGTCTTTGGGGGTATTTTATGAAGCACCAGCATGACTAGGATTTGCTGAGCTCAGCTTCTTCAGGATGTGGTTCTGGTGCTGCCAGTGCTGGATGTTCACAACACCAAACATCCCCATCCCCTTCCCACCCTCACTCTCTCTTCCCACTGTGCAGGGACAACACCAAGCCCAGCACCAGCTTCAAGAGAACAGCAGCCTCTAACATCGACTACACAGAGCTGCTGCAGCACTTTGAGAAGGTCCAAAACAAGCACCTGGAAGCAAGGCACCAGCGAGCCGGGCGGGCAGAGCAGCTGGACCGGCGGGTGGTCCTCTGAGCGCCCCTGCAGCCCCGCGGGTGTGCACAGTTGCTGGGGCAGGGACCAGGGACACAGACCAGGGAACAGGGCACACCGGTTGCTGGCCACCGGAGGATCTGGTGGGTTTAATGGAGATGGGCTAGCGCTCAACACAGGGCTGGTTTTCCCCCCCACTGTGTGTATGGATGAGGAGGGACCCTCAGGCTGTGCCCAGCTTTTCCTGTGGGTGTTGGGGGGACATGGGGAAGGGTTGCCCGAGGAGAGGGCCAGGGTAAAGCACCTCGTCTTCTCTTGCAATGGGGCGAGGGAACTCCCCTTTGCTTTGCTAATGCCTTCCCTGTGACTGTCAGCTGAGCGCCCAGCCTGCTGCCAGCAGCACCGGAGGAGGAGGGGAAGGGAAGACGGGAGCAACCCCTGGCCTTCCGCCCTGGAAAGCAAGCACGTGGGGCTGCCAGCCACCTCTCACCACCCTGACTTCCACCCTCTGCTTCCGAGGCCCTGCTGGAGGTGGCATGTCACTCGGGGAGACGCTCCTGTGCCTGACACTTGGCCCCCTCCCTGCATTCACACATCCTCTCTGAGTCCCCGGCTCTTGGCAGGGACAACTGCACAGCTTCCACTCCCAGCCGGCACCAGGGGACACGGGGAGCAGTGGACCTAACCCCAGACTCCATTCCTTGTTCCTTCATTAAGCTCCCCATGATAAAATAAACAAGCAATGCAGAACAGCCCATTCCTTGTTGCTGGGCTTCCCATCATAGTTTTGTTCCCAAGTGGAGCCAAAAACACAGCAAGGGCAGGGGATGGCATGGAGCATCTTGCTTGACCGCGTGCCCTGGGCTGGCCTAGCCCTGCCACGTTGGCTCGCCAGCAAGAAGAACTTCTCCGCCTGCTCTTCTTCCCAGCAGGAAAAAAACGCCACTGAAATTCTTCCAGGCCACGGTCATGAAACCACTGCACAGTGACAGGCATTTTCCTGGCCCTGAGCAGCTGCTGGTGCTGCCTTCATCCTGTCCTGTGGCACCGAGGGACTCCGGCACGTGCCAGGCTGCTGCAGTTTCGGGGGACACCATTGCATCCCCTGCATGTTTCAGGCACTCGCTTGATTCCAGGAAAAGGGTGGTTGGAGGAATTTGTGGAGTTTTTATGGCCTCTGGCCTGTTTACAGGGAAGACTGTCTCTGGCAGTGGGTTCCCCAAACAGCCCCATACCGGCGCTTTGGCCAGGATAAAGACATTCCTGTCATTCCCGGGAAAGGGCTTTCCAGACCCAGTCACGGCGGGTTAATTTTAACAGCCAGCCCTTGAGGATGTGTGAACAGCAACTTCTCAAGCCGGCTGGTGTCTCAGGGTGCTGGGGGGTACCTGTTGCTGGACCCCTGTGTCATTGTCAGTGTGGACCAGGGTGGGCTCTGCCTCACTCCTGCTGAGCTCACTGCTCCTCAACAGCCTCTTTCCACACTGAGGGACTGGGTTTATGGAGAGAAATTCCAGCCAGCTGCTGGAGTGCTGAGCCGTAATTGTTTCCTTATGGGTGGCTCTTGACCAACACCGTCCAGAGCAGCGTGGGCATCATCAGCATGGGATCAAGACTACTTTTCTGGCAGGAGGGGGAATAGGTGGCTCAGGCTGAAACTCTTGGCCCAACTAAGTGTCATTGCACTAGGAGGGGTAGGGAGGTTTGTCGGGGCTCAGCCTGGCACCCTCAGATCCCAGGAGGCTGGGGCTGGGGCCTCGGGATGGGTGTGGGAAGGGTTTGTTTGCTGGCAGGCCATGCATTTCCCAAGGCTCCCTGATAATCGAGTGCACGGACACATTTCAGAGCTGTCACGTAACTACTGTAGAGGGACAGCACATCTCGGAGGGTCAGGAAGGCAATGGGGGTCAAACACCCTTTGGGGAGAGGCAATTCCCCCCCCGGTGCTTCCAGAGATCTGGGAATGCCCCGGGGCATCCCATGTCATCTCCAAGTGCAGTGTCTTCACATGCTCCCTGGGGCTTTCCTGCTCCTCACCCAGCACCCAAGATAATCCCTGGGGGTTCCTATGCCGCCACGGGAGCAAACCCCGATGCTCCCCTCCACCAGTGCCACATCTCCAGGCATCCCTCGGGTCTCCCTCCGCTGTAGTCCCGGGGCACGCGGTGCTGCTCCCCGACCCTACCCCCAAGAGCATCCACGGGGCTGCCCCCCGATCCGTCATCCCTGCGCGTCCTCCGGGTAGCCCGCAGCGGCTCCCGGAGCATCCCTGGGGCTGACCCCGATCATCCCCCCCGCCGCCCGCAGCCCCCGGCCCCGCGGCGGGCGGCGCATGTGCCGCGCAGCGCCCGCCCCGCCCCGCCCCGCCACCGCCCCGGGCCGGGCTCCCCGCGCCCCGCTCCGCGCCGTGCCCCGCTCCGTGCTCCGCTCCGCTCCGGGCTCCGCTCCGCGCCCCGCTCCGCGCCGCTGCCAGGGGCGGCGGGTCCGCGCAGCACCCGCGGGGGGCGAGGGAGGGAGGGAAGGCAGGGGGCGATGCCCCGCCCGGCTCCGCCGCCGCTCCGCCGCTGTGCCCCCCCCGCCGCCGCCGCCGCCGCCCGGGCGCCGCCCGCCCCCCGCCGCCGCTGAGCCTGGCCCGCCGCCGCGGCCTCCCCCGGCGGCGCCGCCCGCCCCGGGCTGCCGCAGCGCCGCGATGGAGACGGCGGAGAAGGAGTGCGGAGCCCTTGGCGGCCTCTTCCAAGCCATCATCAACGACATGAAGGTAGGGGATCCCCCCCGCGCCGCGCCCCGGTTTTGCTGTCGTGACAGCGCTCCCCCCGCACCATCCCCCCATCACCCGGCTTCCCCAGGCAGCCCCCGCGCTGCCGCCGGTGCCCGTCCCGCGGTGGGTACCCGGACTGCTGCCCAGCCGCGAGATGGGGATTGGAACCCCGCATCGGCTATCGGAGCACGAACATCAGCCCCACAGCGGGTGTCGGGGTCCCACAAAGGCTGTCAGAGCCCGGCACGGGTTGCCAGAGCCCCACATCAGCCCCTTACTGGGCATCGGAACTCTGCTGGGCATCGGAGCCCTGGAGATCGCTGCCCCCCATCATCTCTATATCCAGCGCTGGGTATTGGAGCTCCATACTGGGGATTGCAGCCCCACAGCATCCCCAGATCCCTCACTGGCTATCGGAGCCCCATTTGGGGTGTTGCAGCCCTATATCTGCCCTGTTATCCTTCACTGGGTATCAGAGCACCGTGTCGGGCATCAAGCTCTCACACCGGGTGTAAGAGCATGGCACTGGGTGCCAGAGCCCTGCATCAACCCCATAATATGCAGCAGGGCCCTGCATTGGGCATTGGAGCCCGTAGCAGGGATCCTGGCTCCATATCGCCCTGTGTCCGTCCCCAGGTGCCCGAGCCCCTTGTCGGGTGACACAGACCAGGCATCACTGCCCCTCACCAGGTACCACTGGGCATTGCCCCCCATTTCAGGCATCATGTTATCCCTGCCCCATGCCCAGCCTGGATTTCTGCCAGACCCAGTGGGGCTGACACCAGTGGAACAAAAAGGTCCCTTAGCTCCTTGATCCCATTTCCTAACCCGGGAAGAGGATATTGCCTCCACCCTCCCCGGGAGCAGGATGGGGCCATGTTTAAAAAAACCTTTTTGTTTGTTTTCATTTCAAAAAAATAAATTTAAAATGCTGGGGGGCATTTCTGACTAGGGACTGAGTAGGGAGGATGGGACCAGCCATGTTTCATCTTGGGGGACCGAAATTCCCACAGCCAGCTCGAGCGCTGGGGTTTAGCCCTAGTCATTTTTGGGAGGCAAACGCTCTCTTCCTCCTCCTTCTCCTCCTCTTCCTCTCTTCATGCTGCAGACCCGTCCAGACAATGCTGTCATTGCCAAAGCAGGGGAGGGGGGATAAAAAAAAAATAAAAGCCTTGCTGGGAAGGAGATTAACCCCTTCAAGGGGCAGTGGTGGCTCTACAGCCAGACTCTGGCTCAGGGCTGGGAGAAAAGCTCCAGGGAGAAAATCCCAACTCTCCCCAGGGCAGTGGAATTCAGGGCTGGTGCGAAACGGGTGCTGGAGTGATCAGCTCCCTCCTCCAAACACCTTCACCCCAGCCACCCTCTCCAGGCAGTCTGGCTGAGTCCTACACTCCCGGGGGGGAGGTGGGAGCAGCCCCTGCCTCAGTTTCCACATTCTCCTGCTGAGGCTTCAGAGGGGATAAGCCAGCCCAAAGCTGTCACCTCCCAGTGACATGCCCAGCACCATCCGGATGTGGTTGGACTGGGAACCCCTCACCAGAGGAGACCGAGCTGGAGTCAGTTTCATGCCATTTGAAGGTAGGAAAGATTAAAGAAAAATTATGAAAAAGAAGGAAAACCCCACCACACTACAGCTGGGCCTCAGCTCATGTCCTGCACAGCCCCGGCCGAGTGCCAACGGCACATGAGGGTGTGCTGTCCCCATCTCCCAGCCATGTGGGTGTCCTGGCACAGGCACCGGGGGACAAGTAACTCTGCTTGAAGAACTGCTGGCATTGAAGGGCAGTGATGTGCTCATGGTCCTATGGCTGGGACTCCTGTGCTGGTCACAGGGCAAAGGGACCTTATTTTGGTGGTGGGTGGCTATTTCGTCACCCCTTGTCCTGTGGTGGGGAGAATTTTTTTGTTGGTGACAGTCCCTAAGCTGGCTTCATTCCTGTTGCCTCTGCTCGTGTGCTCAGTGTCCCTGAGTGACCTTGGCATGTCCTTGTGCCCATTGTCCTCCTTCCCATCCTCCTCATGCCTGGCATCATAGGGATTTGGGGGCATCACAACCTGCTCCCTTCTACACAGGAGCCTGACTTGCCCTGCCCAGGGTGGCCGAGGAAGGTGGCCCGGAGCCAATGGCCCAGGAATGGTGACCCAGCCCTCTGGCAATGACAGCCCCTGGGGACCCACAAGCAGGGGGTCACTGCCACAAGTGGTGTGTCAAGTGGCACCTTCAAACCCTTTCTTTGCTGACTTATGAGGAAATAGGGGCTTTCATGGTCCCAGAAAATGCTGGGCTGGTCTCATGTCCTCTCTGTGCAAACCTTGGCCCCAAAGCTGCCACCAAGCCAGAGTGCCCATGGGGATGTGTGGCAATGTACATGTCCCAGCCCGGTGGCTGCCCTAGGGGAGTTTACAGATGCCTGTCACTGCCATTGGATGGCAACACCAGGATAGCACCAGGATTTTGTCGCTGGAACAACAGGACCAGGATTGATCTTGCTAGGATAGCAGCACCAGCATGGCTTTACCAGGATGATGACACCAGGACTGGCCCTGCTGGAATGGCTTTGCTGGGATAGTAGCACTGGGAGCAGCTTCACTGGAACAGCAATTGGAATGGCTTTGCCAGGATGCTGGCACCTGGATGGCTTCACTGGAATGATTGCACCGATACTGGCCATACAAGGGTGGCACTGGGATGGCCTTGTCAACACAGCACCAGGATTAATCTCACCAGGATAATCTCACCATGGACTGGCCTTGCTGGGATGGTGACACTGGGATAGCCTGGCTGTGTCATGGATCAGGATCAGCCTTGTTGTGATGGCGCCGGGATGGCCTTGCTGGCCTGGCTGCAGCTGGCATTACTGGGACAGTCCTCACTGGAATGGCAGCAGCATGGTCTACTGGGACTGGCTTCACTGGGCCAGCACTGAGACAGCCTTGTTGGAACAGTGGCACTGGGATGGCCTTGCTGGGATGGTGGCAGCAGCACAGCCCTGGGATGGCCTCAGTGGGCTGGTGGCACTGGGACTGCCCTGGGATGACTTCACTGGACAGCCCTGGAATAGCCTCGCCACAAGGGCGGTGGGAATGGTCTTGCACAGATGGCACCAGGGTGGCCTCATTGTGACAGCACTGGGGTGGCCTCCCAAGCACCTGTGCTCTGTCCTTGTCCCCACACAATTGCCCCATTCAGGGCTTTGGGGACCCCAACCTCCCTTCCTGCCTGGTCAGTCCTTGGGCTCAGGGGAGGTGAGGACTGGGGCTCCCATCTGCAGGACTGGAGCTCTCCGTGATGGTGGATTTGGCCATTGGTGCTTTGGGGGAAGCTGTGGGTGCTGGGGGTGTCTCCTCTACTGCTGGCCAGAGTCTTAAAAGATTTTTCATTTCATGCGCTCAATGAGCAAGAGATCACTCAAAATCCTGAGGTCTCCATGGTCTATAAGTTTGTGTGGCCAGACTGGAAAGGGAAAAAATCAGGAGGGAAAAGAGTTGTGCTCAACCTCTATTAGCCATCAGAGAAGCTATTGAGCTGCCCTGTCTCTCTGCACCAGTGAGAGGGGGACGTGCCCTGGTGGGGGGAGCAGTGCAGGGGGTGAGGGTCCCTGTCTCTCACCATCACCCTTCCTCCTTGCAGAGCTCCTACCCCATATGGGAGGATTTCAACTCGAAGGCCACCAAGCTGCACTCCCAGCTCAGGTGAGTGGCCAAAGAGGGGGTGGGACATGGGGGACCCCCCTCCTCGCTGGCACATCGCAGATGTCCCACACCCACTGAGCTCCCCCCTCGCTCTCTCTGCCTCAGGACCACGGTGCTGGCCGCAGTTGCCTTCCTGGATGCCTTCCAGAAAGTGGCTGACATGGCCACCAACACCCGAGGTAGGGTCCTCTCTCCTATGGGTGGGCATCCCCAGGCTTGTCTGGGCAGGGGAGCAGGTGGTGAGTGTCCCCTGTGGGGTGTCCCCTGCCCACATTTCTGGGGTGGAATTCAAGAAGCAGCGTCACCACCCACAGAGAGATGTCCAGCCTGTTTCCGCACCAAAGTGGAGCATTCCTTGGGAAGCAGCATTGGAAGGATGGAGTGGGGAGGGGGTGCTTCTCACCACCCACGGGTGCTTAGCCACATTTTCTCGTGGGGCTGGGACATTCATGGTCTCCTGCACCCATCTCTGCCCCCCAGGATGTAGAATCCACCTTCCTTGTCCCTGGCACCCATCTGGGAAGTTCCCTGGGAGGTCCTGGCTGCTCCGAGGGTCTCCAGGGAAGAGGAATTAGCTAGAGGGAGGTTCAGGAGTCCAAGCTTCACTGTTTTGGGGACAAGCCCTAGCTCACCAGGGAGGTGACCGAAGAGCCCAGGCTGCATGTGGGGTGCCCCATACTGTTGGGGATGAGGAGGAGGGATCCCTGGACCCTCACCGGGTGCCCTCTGGCAATGAGGAGCCACTTCCCACCGTTTGGCTTCTGCCAAGCAGATGGTCCCGGGCTGGTTCGCAGACTGGCGGCATCCAGGCCATCTGGAGCCACACGAGGAGGAGGAGGAGGAGGCAGCTTGAGCCAGGATCAGCTTTGCCTCCAAACCCACTAGCCCACTGCACCAGGGGGATTAGGGCTCCCCCAGCTCCCTGCCAGCCCAGGCAGTCAAAGCAAGGAGGAGGCACAGGAGCAATGCTGGGGACAGCTGGGGACCAGCACCACAAGAGTCAGTGTCACCCTGTAGTGCTGCTATACCTGCAGGGCTTTTTGAGAGGGTGAGCAGCAGAACAGCAGCATGGGGAAACTGAGGCACTGGGTGGGGGCTGGCTGCTGGCCTTGCACACAGTGCATGAGAATCGGATTAGAAGCAGCAGGAGAGCTGGGATAAGAGCATTAGGAGCTGGATTAGGAGACTACTCCAGTGTAGGAGAAGTCCGTGGCTCATGGGTTCTCCTATTTCCATAGCACTGGGGGACTCAGGGACATCCAAAACTCCTGCAAAGGGGTGGGAGGTGGTTTTGGAGGCTTTTAGGGGAGAGAAAGGCTGAGTGTCACTCCTTAGTTCGCACCGAAGGATTTTTGACTGCCGTTTTCCGTGGGAATTGCCGGCAGCACTGCCACCACGTGGCCATCCTTAGGCTCCAGCGCTGACAGCGGTTTCACCTAAAAATGATGCTCCTGCTATCCCCCCCGAGGAGTTTGAGCTCCCTTTTTATCCACTCGGGATTGTGCCTAGAGGTGTGGGACAGAGCTGACTGCCTGGAACTAAGCCAGGGTACCTCATTGCTTCCCTTCCTTGGCCCCCCCAGACAACCTGGGAGAAACTGGAAAAAATGGGAGCGGGTTCTAATTTCAAAGCCTCCAGAAGAAATGTTTAGTGTTTCATGTATTAGTTAGTGGATGATGATTCATTTATTTTGTGGATTTATCGTGAGAAAAAACAAGCCATCCCCTGCCTAAAGTGTCCCCAGTGTCCAGTGCATCCCAATGCTCCTCGTCCCTGTCACAAGCCACCTGCTCCCACTGGACAAACGGGGCTGGGACTGGTGTGGGGGTGTCCCTGCCCCTTGTCAGCAGCACTTTGCTCCCCACAGGTGCCACGAGGGACATCGGCTCGGCGCTGACCCGGATGTGCATGCGGCACCGCAGCATCGAGGCCAAGCTCCGGCAGTTCACCAAGTAAGCAGCACCAGCACCAGCTTTGCCTCCAAACCCACGGGTGTCGGTGACACGGCCTGGCCAGGCTCATTCCCTCTCTGGAGAAGGGGATGCTGGGTGTTGGCTGGGCACGGGATGGGGAAATGGCTCCCCCCTGACTCTGGCGCTCTCCCACACTCTCTGCTTCTCTCTCCCTGCTCCAGTGCCCTCATGGAGAGCCTGATAAACCCTTTGCAGGACAGGATTGAGGACTGGAAGAAAACTGCCAATCAGCTGGACAAGGACCATGCGAAAGGTACGAGGGGGACAGGATGGATCCGTGCAGCGTGGCTGCGCTGCTGGGCAGGGGGCCCCTCTGACAGCACTTCTGCACCCCCAGAGTACAAGCGAGCACGGCATGAGATCAAGAAAAAGTCCTCTGACACCCTCAAGCTCCAGAAAAAGGCTCGCAAAGGTGAGAGGGGGTCTCCTGGGGGGTGCCTCCACCAGCCCCTCCGCAGCACCCCCAGCCAGGGCCGGTATCCGGCTGTGGCACTGCCAAAGGGGGTGGGCACTAGGGGGGTCCTGCTGCCCCCCTGTAGAAAGGGAGGTGCCGGCACGGCCCCGGGGGTGGCGGGGAGGCGGGGCATGCGCCCCAGCCTTCGGCCTCTTTTCACACGTTTTCTCTGTCTCCTTCTCTCTTCCCTCCCCTCCACATCCTTCCTGTAGAGCTACTTGGTAAGTGAACCGCTGCCCCCCACCTCCGGCCCCCTCTCTGCTTCCTTATCTACTCCCCCCCGTTTCCCCAGCCTCTGTCTGTCTGTCCGTCCGTCCATCCGCTCCCTGTTCCCACCCTCACCCTGCTTTTAGCTTAGCTTAGCCTGCACCCCGTATCCTGAGGCAATGCCAGGATCACTGTTTGGCAGCCCAAGGGGTCCTCTGGTCCCAAGTGCCAGGGATGGGGATGGGGTTGCAGAGAAGCCCCCTGCCCAGGGCTGCTGTGGGGTGAGGGTGCTCCTGGACCTTCCAGTGAGATGGGCACAGTGGGAGACGTATGGTATCTGCTGGAATGTGAGGATGGGGTGATGTCCCCAAGCTGGAGGAATGGCCTTGGCTTGGCAGTGGCACCACCAGCAGACTGGGGAAGGTGTCAGGGCAGCCCAGGACTGACAGTGCCCCATCTCGCAGGGAAGGGGGACCTGCAGCCCCAGCTGGACAACGCGCTGCAGGACGTCAATGACATGTACCTGCTGCTGGAGGAGACGGAGAAGCAGGCGGTCCGCAAAGCCCTCATCGAGGAGCGGGGCCGCTTCTGCACCTTCATCACCTTCCTGCAGCCCGTGGTGGTGAGCGTTGGGGGCTGGGAGGGTCAAGGATGGTTCCTTCTGCCCAGTGGTTGCTGATGCTCTCTCTTCTCTGTCCTCAGAACGGGGAGCTCACCATGCTGGGAGAGATCACCCACCTGCAGGGCATCATCGAGGACCTGGTGGTGCTCACTGCTGAGCCCCACAAGTTGCCCCCCGCCAGTGAGCAGGTCAGTAGGGGTGAGCCAGGGGAGCAGGGGAACATCTCTGAGGGGACTTAGACCCCATCTTTCCTGCAGGTGATCAAGGACCTGAAGGGCTCTGACTACAGCTGGTCCTACCAGACACCGCCATCCTCGCCCAGCAGCTCCAGCTCCCGCAAGTCCAGCATGTGCAGGTATGGTAAGGTGGGCTCCACACCCAACCACAGCCAGGAAATCCAGCCCTCTTCATTAACCTCAATGGGTTAATGATGCTTACGGCCTCTGGGGATGCTCACAAGGTGCATGTCCACCTTCTCATGTCCATATGGGCAGGTGGCTCCCATTAATATAAAGGAATTGGTCTTGGCACACTGGGCAGGGCTGGTGGACCTATGGGGCAGGATGGGGGCCGGACACATACCCTGTCCTCCAGGATCTGGGGACGATGTGTGCTGTGCATGGGTGTCTGGGGGCAAACATACCACCTCTGTCATGTCCCCCAGCCTGTTCCCCGCCACAGGGCCACCCCAGGAGGCAAAGGGACACCTCCAGGAGGACTACATGCCTCAGTTTCCCCAGGTTGGGATGTGTGGCAGGGCACTGATCCTCCTGCCACCTCCAAACCTCTGGCTTAAATTCTCTTTTCCTTCCTTTGTCCTCCCCGCCGGCGTGTCCCCGTCCCCCCGGCGCCCCCCCAGCAGCGTTAGCAGTGCCAAGGGTGGCGTGGCGTGGCCCGGCGGGGCTCAGACCTGCTCACCCAGTTCCACCTATCGCTACCGCAGCCTGGCGCAGCCCCCCGCCGCCGCCACCCGCCTCTCCAGCGTCTCCTCCCACGACTCCGGCTTCATCTCCCAGGACGCCGCTTATTCCAAACCACCTTCCCCCATGCCCTCGGACATCACCAGCCAGGTACAGGGAGGCTGGTCAGTGCTGCCAGCCTCCATGCCTCAGTTTCCTCTTCCACAGAATGGGTGGGTAGTGCTGGGTCCAGTGCAGAGGTGATGAGACCCACCCTCAGAAGTATTTCCATCTGTGTTGGCATCACGGGAAATAAATACTGGGAATATTGAGGGTGCCTGCCATAGCTGTGGGCATCCTGGGCCACATGGCAGAGAAACCCTATCCATGAATTCCCCCAGGGATGGGGTACAGATATCCCTCTCCCTATGCCAGGAGAACAGGGTGTTTCTCAATCACCGCAGCCCCATAATACCCAGTTTGTGCCAGTCACCCACCAGGCATCATGGAGCAAAGCTTCCCCTTCATGCTGTACCATCCCCGGTGCTAAGGATGCTCCAGGATCCCCAGGGAGTTGCCATTCCCGCCTGTCCATGCTAACCTGGCATCACCAACCCAGCAAGATCCCTGCTCCCCAAAATACCTGTTGGCTCTGCATGGCTTGGGGTGAGAAGGGGGAAGGGTTGGGGCAGTGCGTCATCCCAGTTCTTGACCCGACTCCAAGGTCGCATCCTGCCTGCCATCCTGCAGCCACCGCCGGAGGGGAGGAGGGCTGGGGCCTTGCTCAGCCAGGGAGCTGTGGGTGCTGCTCTAACCGGGGTCATGGCTCTGGCTTTGCTTGCTAACAGCCTCTTCTCTCACCTTCCGGCTCTCGGCTCGTCACGGCACAGCAGAAGTCCTCCAGCTCGGCGTCCTCAGAGGCATCCGAAACCTGCCAGTCAGTTAGCGAGTGCAGCTCCCCCACCTCGGTTAGTCCTTGCCATCCCACCAGGGTTGCATTTCACACGTGGCTCCCCCCTCACTCCATGGGGTTCAGCCCCCAGCCCCTCCCCTCCCTTCCTGCATGGGGCAGAGCATCCTGAGCAGCACCCGTGGCTTAACACGGGGGACATCAGCTTGAGACCTCTCCTGCTACTCTCCTGGTCCCCGTGTCACCAGCATGAACCGCATGCCTTGCCCGTTGCAGGACTGGTCCAAGGCCAGCCCCTATGACCAGCCGGTGGTCCCTACCCTGCAGCGGCGCAAGGACCGCGTGGAGCACCTGCGGGAAGCCGAGCTGGGCTCTCCTGCTGCTGGGTACCCGGGCATCGGCGGCGAGGATGCTCCCAGGCCCCGGATGTCCCCCGCTACAATTGCTGCCAAGGTACCAGCTGCAGCAGGGAGGGCACAGAGGTGGGGGGCTCCTGGGGCCTCCCAAAGGAGGAACCAGGGTGCTGATAGTGCCCCTTGCCCCAGCAGCATGGGGAGGAGGTGTCCCCTGCCGCCAGCGACCTGGCCATGGTCTTGACCCGTGGGCTGAGCTTGGAGCACCAGAAGAGCAGCCGGGACTCGCTGCAGTACTCCAGTGGCTACAGCACGCAGACCACCACCCCCTCCTGCTCTGAGGACACCATCCCTTCCCAAGGTACTGCCACCAGGGGTTACCTGGGGCCACCTGAAATGACATTTAGAGTGGGGAAGGGCACAACAGAGGTTTTGGTGATCCTGGGGTACATTTGTGTGCCCTGGGTGTCATAGCATCAGGCTATGGTCATACTGTGTAGGGGCTGGTGCCACAACTAACCACAGCTTTTCCTGGTTTTTTGGGTGTTAGCTGGGGCTCACTGGGTGCAGTTGTGCCAGGAAGCGCCGTAACAAGTGATGCGGTGATGTGTCCACACAGAGGTTGAGTACAGGTAGAGATGGTGGCACTGTTAGGTGATGGCAACAGTCGGTAGCTGGAGATCAAATAACCACGTCTGTCATGATGTTGGCATGATGATGGCTGAGCCAGTTATGAGCATGTGGTGGTGACAGTGGAGATTGGCTGTGATCGTGTGGTGATGGCTGTGATTGGGGTGGTTGTGATGGTGAGAGTTGGGTTTGGTGGGATTTCAGTGTGATGGCTGGGGTGACTCTGCTTTCCCTCCAGTGGCGATGTTTGTGTTTGATGGTGAGCATGTTGTGCCAGCAATGACAGCAGTGGTTGCGTGACGATCATGGCAGTTGAATTTGGTTGTTGTGCTGTGATGGAGGTGGCTGAGGCTGGCTTTAATGACATGGTTGAGCTTGGCTACCCACTGCTCCCCCAGCCACACTGATGGTGCTGCTGCCTCCCCAGGCTCCGACTACGACTGCTACTCGGTGAACGGTGACGTGGAGTGTGAGCCCCAGAGTGATTTTGACAAGTCCTCCACCATCCCACGCAACAGCAACATCGCCCAGAACTACCGGCGGATGATCCAGACCAAGCGTCCCGCCTCCACCGCCGGGCTGCCCACCGGCACCAACCTACCGGCCGGCACCACCCCGGGGGTGGCCACCATCCGCCGCACGCCCTCCACCAAGCCCTCGGTGCGCCGCACACTCTCCAATGCTGGCCCCATCCCCATCCGACCCCCCATTGTCCCCGTGAAGACCCCCACGGTGCCCGACTCCCCTGGCTATGCCGGCCCTACGCGGGTGGGCAGTGAAGAGTGCGTCTTCTACGCTGACGATGCCTCTCCGAACCCCCTGGATTTTGCCAAAGCTTCGCCCAAGCGGCTGAGCCTTCCCAACACCGCCTGGGGTGGCGGTGCCATGGAGATCTCCGTCTACCCCGGGGCCGGCCAGCACCTCTCCGCTGAGGAAGAGGAGGACCAACAGTTGGCTGCCAACCGGCACAGTTTGGTGGAGAAGATTGGGGAGCTGGTGGCCGGCGCCCACGCCTTGGGGGAAGGCCAGTTCCCCTTCCCCACCGCCCTCGTGGGGTCCGGCCCCAGCGAGGAGACCCCCGCGCCGCCCCCCGCGGCCTCCATGGACCCCCCGGCCGAAGACATGCTGGTGGCCATCCGGCGCGGGGTGCGCCTGCGCAGGACCGTCACCAATGACAGGTCGGCCCCGCGGATATCGTGATGGTGCCCGGCCAGCAGGGACGTGCCCGCCGTGGCCCACGGACCCCCGGGGGCAGCTGCTGCGCCTCCCGGGAGCCCCCACCCGCCGGCACCTGCTGCCCCATCCCTCTCTGGTGCCCCTGCTTCCTGCCCCTCTGTCTCCTGCCTTGCGCTCTCCCTACATCCCTCCTTCACGTGCTCTCTCTTTGGCCCTCTTTCTCCTTTTCTTCTCTTCTTTTTCCTATTTTTTCTGGTTTTTTTTTTCTTTTGGCATTTTTCTTTTGTTCTTCTATGTCACTTTTCCTTCTCTTTTCTTATTTTCTTCATTTTCCCGTTTTTCTCCTTTTCCTCTTCTTGTCCTCTTTTTCTTTTCCTTTCTTTTTAACTCTTTTTGTCCTCCCTTCTCTTTTCCTCTTTTTTTTTCCTTTCCTTTTTTCACCTCTTTCCCTTTGTTTCCCTTTTCTTGTTGCTCTCTGGCTTTCCCTCTCCTCTCTGTTTCCTTTCCCTCGGGCGCAGGCGGGTGGCCCCAGCCGCAGCAGGAGAGGATGGTGCCAGCAGGTCTGTGGCAGCCGTGGAGCACCAGGAGCACCAGGAGTGGGGGCCCTGGCCCCATTCCCCCCAGCTGCCTGCTTGGGGCCGCCACCGCTCACCCTCATTCCAGGCGGCAGAAGCAATGGGCAGGGGGTGCAGGGGGGGAAGAAGAAGTGGGGGACACGTGAGAGGGTGGGGGGGCTGGGGGTAGAGGCTCTGCGATCCCCTCTGTCTTGGGGGGACACCAGGGTGCAGGGACTGAGGATGCTGAGCCTCCACTTTGCCCCCCCTCCACAAGGATCACTTGGACTCCCTGCAAACGCCCTCGCTCCGCACCCACGGACGCTGTGCAGGTCTGCTCAGAGGTGGGTGCAGGCACAGGAGGTTTGACTCAGAACCCCCAGGCAAAGCAGCTTTCTGCCGGCGGCTGGAGGAAAGCACAACCCCCCGGCCCCCGCTGTACATAGCCCCGCCGCCCCGCTGTCTGTCGCATCGCAGCCCCTCAGCCCTCCCACTTAGGAATAACAATTTAGTTCTCCCCCTTTCCCCTTCTCCTGCCCAGAACCGCTGAGGCCAAGTGACAAATGTTTGGGTTTGAGGGAGGGGGGGGATCTCTTATTTTGTACAGAATACAAAAATTCTTTGGAGAAGGAAAAAAAACCTGACCTGTCTTTCAACTGAAGTAACTTTTCTGGTGCTGTTGTTAACTTGGTCCTTATTCTTTTCTTTTTTTTTTTAATTTATTTTTCCCCATCGTGTTCCTGCCTCTGCTACCACTTCCCCTCTCCCTGTCCCTCTGCCACGTTTCTTTCTCTTTCTTTCATTCCGTCTTTTCTTTTAATTTTTTTTTTCTGGTGGTAATTCCCCTCTTTCTGCCCCTCCCCCGTTTTCCATAGTCACTGCTACAAGTAACGAATGCACTGTGAAGATTCCAGTATTAATAAAGGTTGTACTGTAATTAATAGCCTTGCCTGTGCTGCTATGGATTTTCTCTGGGGTCACCCCAGTAATGGGGAACAGGTGAGAAGGTACCATCACCCCTTTGGGCTTCCCATGGCTTGAGGGGGTTTTGGGCTATGGAGGAGTGCAACGACCCCGTGGCCAAGGGGATGGGTGACCCTGGGCTGCAGAAGAGCATCCTGCTGCCCCATCCCCCGCACAAGTGGGGGTGCAGGCGGTGCCCCCCGCTCCACCCATCCCAGCAGCACCCGCAGCCCTGGCACCTCCCGGATTATCGAGGCCGATTGCCAAATCTCGCCGGGGCAGCACAACCGGCTGCGGAGAGCGGCGGGGATGGAGGGGCTCAGCGTGGGCAGCGTCCTGCTGACCGGCTGCGACGGGGGGCTGGGCCTGGGGCTGCTGAAGGGTTTGCTGGAGCAGCCCAGCCCACCTCGGCACATCTTCGCTGCTTGCCTGGACCCCCAGGGCAAGGTAGGGAGGGCACCGGCGTGGGGAGGGCAGAGTCAGCTCTGGGATGGGCGCCTGGGGATGCCACTATCCCACCTGAAACTGGGAGGCTGAGCATCAGCGTCCTGCACGATGAATGGTATGGAAAAATACATGTGTGTGTGTGTATATATATATATAAAAACCAAAAATACATATATTAAATATTATCTATGTATGTATCAAATATGCACGTATTTATTTTGCATCTCTCGGCGCAGGTGTGTGCATGATGGGGAGTGCAGGGGGGTTACTGTTGCTGCAGGGAGCTTTGAGCTCAGCCAGGCGCAGAGGAGCAGCGACTCGCCCCAAATCGCTCCCCCTGGATCTTGTTGTAACCTGTGACATGAGGGCCACCCTCTTCCCACCCCGGCACGGTGCAGCCCCCCCTCCACTTCCATGAGCTTCTCCATGTGACCCCTGCCTCCCTTTTCTCCACCTAGGCTGTTAACGAGGTGGCTTTGGGCTTTCCCAACGTCATGATCCTGCTTCTAGGTAAGTGCTGGGGCGGGAAAGGGATGAAGCTTCTCAGGATTTAATTGCAGCCGTGGGTGGTTCCAGGAAATGCCACCAAGCAGGTGGGTCCCTTGGTTTGGCTTAGCTCAACCAGGTCACTGATGGGACCAGGAGGATGCTCGGTGGCTGGGAGTTGCCTCCTGCCATGTCCTACAGCATCTTGCCAGGGTCATGGCCACCAGCCTGTCCCCAAAACCTCCTGTCCCCTTGCAGATGTGACAGACCCCAACAGCATCAAGGCAGCAGTCAGGAAGGTGCAGGCAGAGGTGGGAAGTGCTGGCCTCAACCTCCTGATTAACAACACCGGCACCACGCGCCGCAGCACCTTGGCCACCGAGACAGCAGAGAACATGAGCCTCGTCTACACCACCAACACCATCGGGCCCCTGCAGACCAGCCAGGTGAGGACACAGGCAACCCCTGCCCCAAACACTGGGAACAGGGAGGAGGAGGATGGTGATGCCTGAGATCCCATCCCCTGCAGGCCTTCCTGCCCCTGCTGAAGAAGGCGGCTGAGGCCGAAGGGCAGCGTGAGATGAGCTGCAGCAGAGCTGCCATCATCAACATCTCCAGCATCCTGGGCTCCATCGAGGTTGCGGAGGCTTGGGAGGAGAGGCAGGACATCTGCTACCGCTGCAGCAAGGTACCACCTTTGGGAGGATGGGGAGGAATTTGGGGGTCATCTCCTCTGGGATTCCCCTCTGCACCGGCCCTGGCATTGCCAGATCATGATGGTAAGGAGGGGAATTTGTCCTCCCAGGCTGCTCTGAACATGCTCACCAAGTGCCTGGCCCTGGAGTACGGGAGCAGCGGGATCCTCTGCGTGTCTGTGGATCCTGGACATGTGACACCTCCCTTGGAACAGGGGATGGTGAGTGATGGGAGGTGCATGGACTCCTAGCTCAGCAAGGTCCCATGGGCATCCATTCCTGGAGGCATCCTTTCCCAGGAGCATCCCTTCCCAAGGCCACCCCTTCCCATGAACATCCATTCTCAGGGTCGTCCTTTCCAGAAGCATTTCTTCCCACAGACATCCCTTCCCATGAGCACATTCCTTCTTCATAAGGCATTTCTTCCCATGGACATCCTTTTCCCATGAACATCCCTTCCCTGGGCACCCTTGACCATGGACATCCCTTCCCTGGGCACCCACATCTGTGCAGTCCCTTGGTCCCACAGTGGCTGTGCCACCACTGCAAAGGGACAATTCCAGGCACTCCCCCCAAATCATCCAATTTCTTCCCTATTTTTTATTTCCTTTCCCATCCTGACAGTGTGTCAGCAGAGGGCACCCCGGTCCTGCACTCGGCTGTCCCTTACCCTGCTCTGGCTGACAAACGAGACACTTTTTAATTAGGAATGAAGAAATTAACCCCCATCCTTACAGCACTCAAATTTGTGCAAAGTCACATCCCTTGGCTGCTGGAGCATCTCCAGTTGCTCCCAAACCAGCCCAGCTGGAGCTGGCATTCCACCACACCATGGGTGGGATTGGGGGTGTTGGGATGGAGAATCCTGGCTCACTTTTTCCCTTGCCCCTGGGTGTGACAGGGCCCGGTGACGCTGGAGGAGAGTGTGAGGGGCGTCCTGCAGCTGCTGGCCCAGCTCTCAGCCACCAACAATGGCACCTTCTGGGACTGGAGAGGACAGAGGCTGCCCTGGTGAGAGCAGCATCTGCTCAGTGAGCTTAAATAATTAATTAAAGTTAATTAATTGTCATTTCCAGGCTCACTCTGATTCAGGGAGGGGGCAGGGCAGGATGGGCAGGGCAATAGAAACAGGGATGCACAGGTTGGGGGATGGGAGTTGGATTCACTGCCCCCCTGGTCTGGGATGCTGATTTGGGCCAGGGCAGCATAAGGAGGGATGCTCCAAGGGTGGTCCTGAATCCAAGGCATCCCCCGGGGCCAGGAGAACCCCCTGGCTATCCTCACTCCAGGGCCATAAACCATACTGCCTATGGGGGCATCCCAGGCAGCCCCCAAACTCAGCTCTTCTCCTGCTGAGCCTTTCCATGCCCACCCCAGGATGCTGCCAGGTGTTTTTCTTGTTGGTTCTAGGCCAACAACAAGTTCTTCCTATTCCAGCAGCTGGGGGGGTTTCACAGTGGGGGATCTCCCAAGTCTCAGCACATGCCTAAAGATGTCTTTTGAGACCTGAGCAGGGCATCCTGGCCTGACCTTCCCTGAATCCATCCCTCATGGTGCACCAGGGGATGTTCTAAATAGGCTTCCATTCCTGATCCTGTGAGTGCTTTCCTGTAGAGGCTCTCAGCTGGCATTTTTGAAGCCCTCTCTCAAAAGAGGGATCAGAAGAAAATGCACAGTATCTCAAGTGGGCTGGACACGCAGCCCATTGCTGTGGGGATGCTCTGGGAAGCTTGGAAGGGGTCATTTTGCAGGGACAGCTTCAGTTTTCCCACAGTGGAGGAGAATGAAGGATCATTCCCACATTTGACATGAGGGAATGGGAGGTTGGGGCTCAGCCCCAAGGGCTGAGGCAGCCCCAGGTGGGTCCCTGCACCACACAGGGACTCAGTTAAAGCCAGCAGGGATGGGGGAGAGGGTCCTTCTAGTTAAAGCCCTTACCAAGCAGTGGATCTACTGGTGGCTTTATATGAGCTCTGTGTGGGCTTTATATAAACAGGAATCATCACTAGGCATGAAGGGAGGAGGAAAAGAAGGAGGAGGAGAAGGAAGAGTTCCTCCACTCATGCTGCAGTGCCCATTGACTCATGAGCCTAAGCCATGAATAGACCAATTAAGGTCTCTAATAGCTGATGAAAGCAATTAACTAAGCTGTAAAGGGGGGAGGCAGCCAGGCAGCCCCAGTGCCTCCAGTGTGCTGCCTGCCCCACACCACCAAGCACAACAAACAAATCCAGATGTTTCCTTGCTGGGGAAGCAGCCAGGGCTGAGGGAAGTAGCTTGGCAGGGGTCCCTTTATCAGAGTGAGTCTCTCCCCAACAGCAGTGAGGGAGGTGGCTGATACCCCAAAAGAGGAGGCAGTGCAGGCAGTGGGATTCTCTTTGCTGGTCCTTTATTTCGGGTAAGGCTGGAGGTTCCCAGGACCCAGTCGGAAGCTGAGCTGCAATGCTAAAGAATTAACTGGTGTTTAATCAAAGCTGAGGAAAAAATACAAATGGAGAGAAACAGGGTGATGCTCTCACCTGCACTGTGGGCAGGGAGAGCTGCGTGTCCCCCCAACAGCTGCCTGCCACAGGGGGCTGTGTCTGACCCCCCACCCATGCAAAGGGTGGCAGACATTTTGGATGGACAAGATCCCAGCCATAAACAGTCCCACAGTTCTGGAAAGGGTTGTGTTTGGTCCTGGAAGGAGTGGCATTTGTTCCACCTTTGCAGCTTCCTTGGGAACCCACCATGGGGCTCTGGGAGGAGCAGAGCAGAGGCAGCACCCAAGGCTCCAGGGCAAGGAGGTGTCCAGTGAGGGGTTGAGTGAAGGATCTCCCACAGTGTTAGGTGGACTCCCACCGACCTGAACAGAGGGAACAGTACCATGGTGTGGGAAAGGGTGACCTTCCCTGAATCCATCCCTGGCACCCACATTCCCCAAGATCAGCTCCCCACCGTGATCCCCAACTCACAGGGCCCCCCGAAGAGCATCCGCATGACCTTGAGGCAGTTGTCCAGCAGTGCCTTGGGGCGAACAGCCTTGCTCCGGCTCTCAGCGCCCGCGCTGTAGATCAACTTCACCAGATCGGCCACCACGGTTTCCACGTCTGTCTGCAGTGACAAATCACCAGGATGGCACCAAGGTCCCCCAAGGGACAGAGGGGTGCAAAAGAACGTCACTGCTGCATTGGCCGGGAATCGAACCCGGGCCTCCCGTGTGGCAGGCGAGAATTCTACCACTGAACCACCAATGCCAGATGGGCAACCATCCCAGCCCTCTCCCCACACTCCCAAACCCAGCGAGCAGCAGCGACAGGCCCTGTCAGCTCTGAACACCCTCACAAATCACCCCAACACAGCTCTGATCACGCCGCTCCAGCCCATGGCAACACCTCTTCCCTCTGCCTCACATCACCTACAGCAAGGAGGCCTTGTCAGCAGCCCTCAGACTTAACCTCTCATGAGACAACACACCAAAACTCCTCTCTCCACCCAGGGGCTGCAGAACCTGCCCGTGGCACAGGACAACGCAGCCACACTTTGGGTTCACATTGGTGACCCAGCCATGACAGCTACCCTCATCCAGTGCCCAAACACAGCCCCCGTGGATGTGGCAGCACACCCACACCCATGCAGACCCGACTGCCCTGGGCCTCACTGCCACCGAGTCTGAGACCCTTGTCACTGCCACGAAACCAGAAAGCCCTGACTGTCAGTGAGCCATGGACTGTCACTGACCGTAAGGCAGGGTCCCTCCCTGCCACCAAGTCCCCCGGGGATCACCAATGTGCCCTGGCTTTGTTCCACCGACAGTGACACTCCCATCCACACAGGGGGAATGATGTGCCACAGAAATGTCTAATCAATCCCTCTAGGTACCCAGGGGAATCCCCATGGTCCCCCCAGAGACTCTGGGTGCCAAAAAAGGTATCACTGTTGCATTGGCCGGGAATCGAACCCGGGCCTCCCGCGTGGCAGGCGAGAATTCTACCACTGAACCACCAATGCCAGATGTGCAAAGTTTCTGAACCCTCCCCACACGGCCCCAGCATCCCAAATCCAGAGTGCAACGTGGGCAGGCACTGCCAGCCGTGAGCACACCACACACAAACACACACGAGGGGCACCCCAACACACAGCTCTGATAACGCTGCTCCAGCCCATGGAAGCGCCTCTGCTGCTGCCCCACCAGTAAGGAGACCTTGTCAGCAGCCTTTGGATGTAACCCTCTGATGACAACCCAGCAAAGCTCCCTCACTCCTCAGAGGGGCTGCAGAACCTGCCCGTGGCACAGGACAACCCAGCCACACTTCGGGTTCATATTGGCGACCCAGCTGTGACAGGCCACTCATATTCAGCACCCAAACACCTCTGCCTCAGGGTGCAGCGCCTCCCAGCCACAAGCAACCCATGGCTGCATGGACCCGAGTCAGGTGGAGGGGCTGGGGGCTGCAGAGTTGAACATCAGGACACTGGGCTGCCCTGATGAGGAACCAAACCCTGGGTTTCGAGGGGGAGCAAAATAATTGTCCCACTGAACCACATTTGCCAGATATGTAGGTGCCCACAGCTACCATCTGCCTCCATGGCCTGGGCACCCTTGACATGAGCCAGTACCTCCCACTGCTCCTAAAGCAGGGACCTTCACTGCACCCCTTGCTGTCACTGAGCCACTGTCCATCCCGGCCACCCAGCCTGGTCATTCAGCAAACCATCTCCTCTCACTGCTCCCCAGTGCCACCGAGACAAGAACACTCAGTGCTGGCAGAGCTGCTGCCGCTGCCACGCTGGGGCCTGAGCACCCACACAAACTACAGTCGACCCCGAGGGGAGATGCAGAGGGAGCACCTCTACAGAGATGTCCAAGGCAGCCCTCGGGAGCTCCTCCGCTATTCCATGGACACCCTGGCAGCCACGAAAGGACAGCAGAGTGCAAAAGTCACTGCTGCATTGGCCGGGAATCGAACCCGGGCCTCCCGCGTGGCAGGCGAGAATTCTACCACTGAACCACCAATGCCAGATGTGCAACCAGCCCAGCCCTCCCCCCACACTCCCAAACCCAGCGAGCAGCAGCGACAGGCCCTGTCAGCTCTGAACACCCTCACAAATCACCCCAACACAGCTCTGATCACGCCGCTCCAGCCCATGGCAACACCTCTTCCCTCTGCCTCACATCACCTACAGCAAGGAGGCCTTGTCAGCAGCCCTCAGACTTAACCTCTCATGAGACAACCCACCAAAACTCCTCTCTCCACCCAGGGGCTGCAGAACCTGCCCGTGGCACAGGACAACGCAGCCACACTTTGGGTTCACACTGGTGACCCCAGCCATGACAGGCCACCCTCATCCAGTGCCCAAACACAACTGTCTCGGGGTGCAGAAGCTTAGGCAGAGAGGCAGAACTGTCACCGGGAAAACAGGGATGAACTCATGGGCACCTTCTGCCTGATCCCCCGCAACTGCCGGCCCTGGCAGTGCCACCCCGTGACGGAGGCCGGTGTGTGTGACAGTCCCGTTCTCCCCTCCCCAGCTCAGCAGGTCCCCCAAGAGGGACGGGTCGTCGGGCAAGAAAAAAATGAACGTGTTGCATTGGCCGGGAATCGAACCCGGGCCTCCCGCGTGGCAGGCGAGAATTCTACCACTGAACCACCAATGCCAGATGTGCAATGCTGCTTAGGCGCTGCCCCACGGCCCCGCTCCCCGTTCCTGATTTCTGTCTTTGCACCCTGCCCCAGCCCTTCCACAGAACCCACCCCGAAGGAAAACGTCCATGCCCTTGTTGACCCCTCCCAGTGCTCGCGGCGCAATTTGTGTCCTCCCAGCACAGGAGTGCGAGACGTGCAGCTGGGCTGGGGTGCCAGGGGGGAGCCTCACCTGCCGGTACTTGCCGTACTCCTCGCCCAGGGCGTCAAAGAGCTGGCAGAGTTCCTGGGTGTACTTCCAGGATGGGTGCTTCTCTGGCAGCACCTCACGGATCCGCAGCACTGCCTGGGAGCTGACATGGAACCAGAGGTACCGCAGTGCTGCCTCCGACACTGTCCCGTTGCGCTAAAGGGCAAGAGGGTGAGAGCCGGGCAGCCCCCGTGGGTCCCTGGAGTGCTCCCATCACGGGACTCTCCCCTGCCACCGTCTTACCAGGCGGGTGATGTTGGATGGTCTCAGCACCTCTTCGTACTGGACTTGAACTGTGTAGTCGATGGGAAAGTAGTGTTTCTGGAAAGGCAAGGAAGAGCATGGGGGCTGGCAAGGGGCAAAGTAATGGGCACATCTTTGCCAGCCTCAGCACGATGCCAGGGAGCCGGTGCGAAAGCCCTTTGACGTGGGCAGCCCCCAGCAGAAGTAGTCCTGGGCACAATTTGGTATAAAATGTCCCTGGTAAAAAACACAGCACCCAGCAGCCGTAGAGCAGCAGGTGTTGCCTCCCACCCATGTCCCCCCGGAGCAAATTGGGGCCCTGCAATGCCACGTGTCCCCCCCACCTCCCAAAGCTGGGGTTACCATGTACTGCAGGCGCATCTCATACTGCAGCTTGTCCTGGAGCAGGCGGGTGAGCTCGCATTCGCCCGGCGCCGCGGCCTCCAGCCCCAGCACAGCCAGGACACCTGAGCAGCCAAAGCCGGTGGCATCAGCCCCCTCAGGGACACCCACTGAGGTGACTCCTGAGGCCATCCCCCCTGTGCCCCAGCTGTACTCACATAGGACGGCAGCGTAGCCCTGCTGCATGTTGATGGCGGCCGTCAGTGGAGCCCCAGGCTGTGCCTACATGGCTGGGGCTCACAGGGAGCCTCCAGGGCAGTGGCGTGGATGGTGTGGGGACAAGGGACAGGTGTAGGCTCCGGGCACTGGCTGCTCTCCGGTAGCCCCGGGCAGTTGTCCCCTGCCATGGATGGGGGGTTAGTCCCCCTTCCCGGCAGTCCCCGCTGGCTTCTCCTCTCCAGCTGTGGCAGGGAAGCAGCAGGTCCCGGGGCCGTCACAGGGTGTTGCCAGGGATGTGTTTGCAGGGGTGCAGGAGCACCCCCGGACTGCGAGAGGGAATCTGGGGGAAGAGAGCCCCGGCTGCAGCCCCAGGGCAGGCAGGCGCCCAGTCGCAGCCCCCAGGCAGGACATCCGCCCCGAGCCCCGGGGCCGCGGGGAAGGGACGGCCCCGCGTGAGCCTCGGGTGGCCAAAAGACTGTGGGTGGCCGTGGAGCCGCGTATGCCTATGTCCTGCTTGGGGCAGGGCTACCAGGGCTTCCCTGATGACACCCTCAGGGGATTTCCAGGGAGGGAGGGGGGTCAACCCGGCCCCGTTATCCCAGCGGTGATTAAGTCCGGCCTCAGTTAAAGAAGGCTGGGGGACGGGGCTGGTAAAATGGCCAAGCCACCGCGTGCTGGGTCCCCACACAGAGGTGTCGTGTCCCTACACCCCTGTGAAGGGGGCCCTGCCATGCCCCCGCGCTGTGGAAGGAGACCACAGCATGTCCCGGTGCCGCATGTCCCACAGCGCGTCCCCTTGCGAAGGAAGGGTGTGTTGTGTCCATGCCATATCCCAGCACAGCAGGAGCCCCATCTGCATCCCCACCCCACATCCCGGTGCCAGGAGGGCCACGCTGTGTCCCCACGCGATGCCATGTCCCAGGGGGAAGCAGCCGTGCCGTGGTACCGTGCCGTGCGCCCACGCAAAGGCGTCGTGCGGTGTGCCACCCACAACCCCCGGTGAAGGGACCTCTGTGCCGTGTCCCCGCAACACGTCCCCAGGCGAGCACGGCCGGGTGGCGGGGTGCGTGTGTCCCGTGCCGCGTCCCCGAGCGGGGCCGTGGCTGCCCGGCCGCCCCCCGCGCCCCCCGCGCGAGGCTCCGCGGACCCACCTGGCGCGGCGCGCGGGGCCGCGGGCGCGGGACGCGTCCAGCCGCGGGCGGCGGCGGCGGCGGGGCCGTGCCCGCGCTCCCGGGAGGCGGGCGGGGGGCGGCGGCGCGGGGAGCGGGCGGGGCGGCGGCCGGGGGCCGGGCGGGGAGTGGGGACCGAGCGACCGCCCCGCACGGCCCGGGGAGAGTTCGGCCCCGCTCCGCCGCCGGTGCTCGGCCGCCCCCGCCGGGGGGGTGTCCCCAGGGTAGGGAGGGAGAGCGGGAGGTGTCCCCGCAGGTAGCCCAGGCTGGCGTGTCCCCGGGGTGCTTGGCTAAGCCTCGTGGGTACCTCCCTGCTCCTCGGGGTGCTTTGCTGTCCCCGCTGGGTGTCCCCAGGGTGCTTGGCTGACCCTCGCGAGTATCTCCCTGTTCCACGCTGGTGGCCCCGGGGCTGAGTGTCCCAGGATGCTCAGCTGCTCAGTTCACCTAGCCAAGGTACCCCCAACGTGCTCAGCTCATCCAGCTGAGTATCCCCGGGGTGTTTGGCTCATCCTGCTGGGTCCCCTCCCTGCTCCTCGAGGTACTTTGCTGCACCAGCCCCTGGGTGCTGGTCTAACTATGGTAAATGGCTCCTCCACTCCTCAGGGTGCTGAGCCGTCCCTGCAGGGTGTCCACCCAAGCCAGTCAGTGCCCACATAGCCCCTAGGGTGCCCAGCTGACTACTCTGCACAGCCCTAGGCTCCCCAGGGGGCTCTGCTCTGCTAGCACTGGCACCTCTAGGGTGCTGGGCTTTCCTGGTCAGGTGTCCCAGGGCACTCCTGGGCTGAGCACCCATGGGCAAGTTTGGGATGATCAAAGAAGGAATCAGCCAGTGCCTTCCCAGGATCCCTTCCCGGGGAAGGGCTGCACTGCAGCACTAATCTCAGAGGGGCTGAAATATTCTTAGCTGGCTCCAGGCCAGCAGGACTCTGCTCCTTATGGCCCAAGCCTATGTCACCCTCTCAGGATGCTTCAGGGCTGCGCTCCGGCCAGGAGCAGGGGCCAGGGGAGGACGTGGGACATTGTTCTCCCCCACATCATCCTGAAGAGCCCCGTGGAAGAGCCACTGTGTCTGTGCTCACGGCTGCTGAGCATCCACAGGGTCAGCAAGAAACATCGGCTATCAAAGAGTGGGTCAGTGCTCCCAGGGAAACGCGTGGGAAGGAATGCACTTCTGCCTGTGAGAGCGCACTGGGATTCCCCTGGCATGGAGTCAGGGCCACTGCCGTGCTCCTGCCAAGCTTCCCCTGGTCCTGGCCAGTCTCGGGCACGGCCCTTGCCTTGCACCCAGCTCTCGTCAGGGGCAAGATGCTCAGCTCTAAGCAGGGAAGGAGCCGCTCCAGCTCCTCACTCAGGTGTCCGCAGGGATTTTGCCCGCAGCTGCTGCAGTCGCTGGAGGAAGCCATTTAATAGCATTCCCTGCCCACGTATTCATCAGCCTGGCAGCCGGGATGGGGCGAGGAAGAGAAAGTGCGGAGCTGCGCAGCGCTGTGCTGGGGGCGGTTTGCTCTCCCTGGCTGCTCCGGGGCTGGAAATCAGTGCTGGGATGAGCCCAAGGCAAACAGCTTCCCGTGCACAGTGCACAGCCCCGGGAGCTCTGCTCCCACACGGCAGCAGGACCCCAGGCCCCTGCGGCTGCAGGGGAAAGCTCTCTCTGAGAGAAACCTTCCTCGTCCCAGTGAAGGGGAGCTGGGGGCCCAGCCAGCTCCCCACAAGCACCCAGCTCCTTATGGCCAGGAATGGGTCCCCTCCAGGCTTTGCCTTTTACTGGAAGCAGGTTATTCACCAGGCACAGCCAAGCAAGTAAAACCTTGTGCTTGGAACCAGTTTGGGAACATCTCAAGACATGCCCCCCCTCCCCTGCTTTCACTTTCAGGATACCAGCATGACAAATACCAAAGGCCACTGGAGCTCTGCTTGAAGTGCCCTCTGATCCAAAGCATCACTCCCTCAGGGAGGACAGGGAGCACAGGGTGAGCACTTTATGGCAAGCCAGAAGCTGGACCCCACAAAGTTCAGCTCCCCTTGTCCTTCCTTGACACAGCTGCCCGCACTCAAACCAGGGGAGCACAAAGCCCTTTGCTCTGCCAGCAGAGGATGGGTGGGGCTGTCAGAGCCAAAGGGTGCAGTCCAGCGTTGTAAGCCCCTGCCAACGCAGGCCTCCAAGGTTGAGACAAGGCAGGAGGGGAGAGGAGGGTGCAAAGGACAGGGCAGGAGGGTGTTTGCCCTCACCCCACCCAGTACGTGCACTGGAGAACATGAAAGCTCTTCAAAGGGAGCGCAGGCATCAAGGACCACCTGTTTCTCCAAGCCCCAGGTGGGGAGCAGCATCCTTACCCAGATGTCACAGGCTATCAGACAGCCCCCTCCAGCAGGAGTAAGCAGGGAGCAACTCATCAGAACCACTTGCTGTGTGGGTACACTCTGACTGGGAGCCTCTGCAGCCAGCTACCAAGCCACTGGGACAAGGACCTTTCCCCAGCCCTCGTGGCAGCCAACTGCTCCTCCCAGAGCTGCTGCTGCTACACTTTGTAACACCCCAACGTGCAGCCATGCTCTGGAACGGCTGCAAAAAAGGCTCTTCCCTCTCTCCACAACCTGCTCTGTGTATCCCAGGGCAGACCAAGCAGCAGGGGACCAGCTCCAGGCAGGGCAGGGGGGCAGCAAGGGGCCTGCAGGAGCACAGGGGCTCAGGGTGTGCACATTTCTTCTATTCCTCCTCCTCCCCTCCTGCTCCTGCCAGGTCAGCAGCAGCTGCCACGAAGAAGAAGAGCCCCAGCGCCAGGGTAGTGAAAAAACAGGCTTTTATTCTTCATGTGCTGCTCACAGTCACAGCTTGGAGACACTCTCCTGCCAAAGTTATTATGAAACAAATCAAGTCCCAGACTCAGGCCTCGCTCTTCCCCACCCCCAAGAGAGTCAACATTGTACAAAACTCTATTTACAGGGAAAACAGTCAGAAATGGCGAGTCCAAAAAATCCCCTTGCAATTCAGACGAAAATGCAAGACAAGTGTGACAGTTACACCCTCCACACAGCCAGCTTCCCATTGGCTGCTCCCTGGACTAGTATAAGCCCACAGCAGCTCACCACTGGCTACTAAAAGAGGATTCTGGTAATCCTGAATCATGCCACAGCTCTTTGCTTTAGTTTCCTAAAACGCTGGGAAATCACAACCCCACTTGACCCAACAAAGACTCAGCTGGATCTGCCCTACAGAACTTTCAGCAAGACACCCTGGGACTCCCCCATTCGAAAGAGAGGACAAGGAGATGGGGCTGAAGGGTCAGCTGGCAGCCCTGCTTGGGCACTTCCCAAGAGAAAACTGCTCTGGCCAGAAGCCGGAATGTCGGGAGCCTTCACATAGGCAGCGGGATGTGTTGGGAAACCTAATAGCTGATACTGTATTTACTGGAGTCACGTTACTTTGAAACACAAACCAAGAAGACCAAACCAATATTTGAAAAGAGGGGGAAAAAAAGCACACATTCCTCCTCCCGGTGGTGCCTGGAAGAGCACCCAGAGGAGCTGTGAGCATTTCTGCCCCTGCCAGCTGCCACTCAGAAAGCGTAACGCGTGCGGATGTCTTCCAGCTTCTTGGACACCTCGGGTGGGGTCCGGTCCAGCTCCTCAGCCACATTCTTCTGTTTGTTAGGCTCCATGGAGTTGAACTGCTCACACAGGTCCCCATCAATCACGTTCTGGAGGGGCAAGGAGGAGAGAACTGAATCGAAACCACACAGAGGCACTGAACCCTGCCTAAATAGGGGAAAATGGCCACAAACAGTTTGTTCCCAGGACTTTCTTAATCCTGTCCTGGAAACAAGACCATGCTCGGTGACCTCATCTGCTGAATAGCAGCAGTTAGCATCACATTAATTACTGGCCAGCCTGATTAACGAAACAGAAACCCAAAAGGCCTGGGTGCAGCTGAAGAATCACATAAGGGAAAGGAAGAGATATCTGCCTGGGTCCAAGCCCTGCACGGGGGAGGCTCTGAGTGATGACAAAGGCAGCTTCAATCAAATGGGAGCAATCTTTGAGGCTGTGTATGTGGCAAATCGCCTCAAGCTCATTGAGACCACCACCACCCTCCACTTCTAGAGAGCTTCATCTGCTGGGACAGTGTTCTGACTGACTCCAGACTCATTACTCTGGTAGTAGCTACCACTGAGATCTGTCTGGTCAGAGCATTTAGCAGTTCACAGTTTCTAAAAGTTCCTCAAAAGCAGAAATAGGCAGTAACAGCTGTTTCTGAACTTGCATTTCCCTTTCCAATGGCGGTGGAAAAAACAACCCAGGGCAGCACTCAATTTGATCCAGCCACACCAACAGCTACGTAATGCTGCTTCTCCTGGTGGAAAATGGAGATGCTGTAAGAAGTAGAGAAGTGCAGCTACGGCACCTCTGGCCTTGGGTCTTAGGACCAATCCTCAGGAGAATCATTACAAGCGTTAAGAAACCAAAACAGACATATATTGAGTGCTAAGCACTGCTCTCCTAACAGACTGCGGCTCAAGAGCCAGCCACCACAGGCACTACACAAGCCATTACTGACAGTACCCCAGTTCTCCCTACTAAACAGCAATCTTGCCCTGTTCAAGACAATACCCTTGCCTTGCTTCTGCCAGCCTCAGGCAGCTCTGTGCCCCAAAGCAGCTCTCTGCAGCCCATGACCAGGTGATCCCACATGCTCAGGGCTTACCTTCACTGGGAAGTAGTAGGAGCGGAAACTGAGATGGTCTCGTCCACAGAGAGGAGGGTGCTCAGACCGTAAGTGCATTTCCACATGCTGGAAGAAGTCATGATCCTGGGGAGATAAAGGATTGATAAGAGAACAGTTTGGTACACATTAGTGCTGCTAGCAAGGCAAGACAACACCCATTAGAAGGTACTCCTGCACTGGCTGAAACATGGCCATTACATTGGCCATTTGGGATTGGATGAGATGATCTTTAAATGTCCCTTCCAATCCAAAGCATTCTGTGGTTAACAGACTCTGCCAGAGCAGCCCTGCACATGGCAGCCAAAGTCACATCCCTTTCCACCTGGAAAGCACCCACAGCACAGCTAAGCAGCCACCCTGGTCAGGATCAGCCTCCAAGGAAATGAGGCACAGAGCAGCTGTGCAGCATGGAGCTGCAGCTCCAACAGGGAATGTCCTGCCACCCATTGCTCCAAGAGGCCACAGAAAATAGAGAACAGAGAACCATCCTCAGGACTTGAAACATCACTGCCTGATCAACACTTCAGAGGCTACACAAAGCATGCCAAAGGACTCCTCCCTCCTCAGACACTGAATCACCCAAAGCTCCTTGAAAGCACAAACAGATACAGAACAACAGTGCAACAAGGAATGCTCTTAACTCTTTACAGAACCAATTCAGAGCTCAACGAACTCCTTGTCTTCACTTCTGCACTGGAGATACAAGCTCTCCTGTAGCTCAGGTTTTCAGCCACTGTGGAGCCCTCCAGGGAATGCAGCACATTTAATAGACTGGCTTTAGGTGGGTGCACAAAAAGCAGCAAGACTGCAGCCTGATGCTTGTGCTTGCTTACCTCATGGGAAGTAAAAGGGACCAAGATTCCTATCCCCCCTGATAAGGTGGTATAAACAAGAGATTCAGAGCCTCCTGGAATCAGTGTGGTCTTCTGCAAGGAAAGCACCGTTTCTCCCACGTGATAATTCATAATCACTTCAGCCTGAAAGGAAGCACAGAAGCATGTTTTTTCTTTAGCTTATATAAAAGCATCAAAGGGCTTGAGAGAGGAAAGCAGAATAAATTCAGCCAACTGCTAGTTCTGAAATGCCTTTTTAGAGAGGAAGTGCCTTCCACCTGTGACCAGATGGCAAAACTCAGCTGGACAAACAGATGCAAGTAATGAGAGAAAGCAGCAGAAGAAAATGAGCTGCTTCCATCAAACACACCAAACTGGCTTCAGTTGTGATTTCAGCATTTTGGCTTGCAGCAACAGTGAAAACAGATCACTCACAGCAGAGCAGACTGTGTAAAGCAGAACTGCCAATACATCTCCTGGACAACACTGCAAACGTCTTCAGAGAAAAGCAGTGCATTCTTTTCCTAAAATAACCATGTGCTTCCCACAAAGTATTACCTTCTGTGATGCTCCATTGAGCAGGCCCCTGTCCCAGAGAGCTTTGTTTCCTGTGGGATCCTCATCTACTTCATCATTGGTGTTGGGAGGCAATCTCACCTGTGTTGAAAGAGGAAAGAAGAATCAGCAAGCTGCAGAGAAGCAGCACAATCTCTGGAGAACTCTTGTGCTGTCTGAAAGGCTGCTTTTGTGGACCCTGCAAGAACCACTTTATACTTACAGCAGAATCATCCAGGTGCCTCTCCAAAATAGCCTCTACAGTTATATGACAACTGTGCTAACAAGACAAATAACCCATCACTCAGAAACACAGGCAGGGCCCCACAGCCAGCCTCTGCCTGGCCTGGCACTTGCAGATCACCCTGGGAGGTATGGTCAAACCGATCTGAAGGTGGTTTCCACTAAGGAAACAGTTTGATGGATGTGGGGCAGGAAATCTGAAGAGGACTGATTTGTGTGTTTTGGCCAAATCCTGCAGGCGCAGCATCTGACACTTGCTGAACTCTGCACTCCAAAGCACCCGAGCACGCTTCAGAAAGAGATCAAAGCTCTGCCAGAAAGACCATCTATTCTTTCCTCCTCCCTTGCTGAAATCCAGCCAAGTGGGGAAGTGTTGGCTGACAAAGCCAACTGTGAAGAGGAAGTGACAGAGAAAACTCGATGCCAGCAATGAGGTTTAGTCAGAAAAAGTAAGAGTGATAACCCTGACTCAAATTCTCATGGGTCCTTTCACAGCAACAAGCTTCTTTTCAAGGCTTACTGACAGTAAGTTTTGAGACAATATAAACACAAATTACTGGACACCTCAGAAATATGTTTATGACTTGCTGATGCTTTAACTTACTCGCTTCATTTAACAAACAGATAAACTATCTTTTCAGCCCACTATGACAACAAAGACACCCCAGGAAAACAAGTCAATAGTACAGGGTGTTGTCTCCAGCTAATGACATTCTCATTCTTTTAAGATAAATCATGGATGCTTTAAGGGAAAATATGTCCAAAAAGGCCTGACTTCAGCAAAGCATACTCACCACACAGATGTTACCAAACTTGTCTGCTCCAGCCACAGTGTCATAATCCAGGAGTGTTGCTGTAGTGACCCACCGGGGGTAAGTGTCATCAGCAAAGATAATGAGCTGGTTCTCGTTCCTTTTGTAACGCACCCAGATGAAACTTTCCTGAACATCTGAAACAATCACTCTGTGCCCAATGGTTTGGATGCCACAGATGTAGTTGGCAATGTGCTTTTGAGAGAGAAAGGACAAAACCTTAAGTGCTTCAAAGAGGGAAGTATAACACTACTCCAGCTGAAACACTCTTTTTTCCCCTGTGAACTACAGCTCACTCCCCACTTCCCATAATTTCCTCCAAAAATACCCTAATTTCTGCCATACTACAGTCCCAATCTAAATACACCAATACAAGGCAACCTAACATGCATCACATGGCATTCACAGCCTTCCCTGTATGAACACTGTCCAGAGAACAAGTGCTGCTGGTGAGACAGTGACTGGAGATGTCAGGACATCCCTACAAGCAGGTATTGCTTCCATGTCTCCTCACTACATGGTCATGGAAGGCCCAAGAAGGAAAGCTTCAATTTTTCATGTGAGTCATGTTTTAGGAAAAAAAAAAACAAACTAACAAAACCACACACCAAAAAAAAAAAGCTCCAAGTTCCCAGTCTGTCTGTTAGCTTGCCGGAGTTCTTTTGTGCAGTAATGAGCTACTGGCACAGGTTCTGCAGCTTGCACGAGAGAGGGAGGAGTAGCAATTAAGTTAGAAAATCTCTAGTCCAGCATTCCTCTGGATAGATGCACCCAGCAAGGCAAACACACAGCTCTGATAACCAAATGAACAGTTGGGCTGGAGTAGCAGCTAAACCCTGTGTTTCCCTCTGGCTGCAAAGTATTACTCGCTCCAAGCTAACTGCTCTGGTCAGGAACAGAGGGCAGTACCTTATTCTCACATTTCCGAAGCAGTTTCTTCTTGCCCAGGTCATACACACGCAGGAGCTTTCCAACTCCAATTAAGACTCGGCCTTGGAATGGAGCAATGGCTGCAGGGACCTCCTCCACAGGGGTCTAGAGAGGGAAGAGGAAGATTGTGAAATCCTCATCATTAAGAGAGCTAACATTAAATAAACCTTCAGACCAGATTCAGATAATGGTATGGCTGAAGTTCACTGGCCTGTACCAAGGCTTTCAATGTAAAAGGCTATTAACAATCTTTTCCTACAGGAGAGGCAACAGGTCAGTCCCTCACAGGCAGATATCACACACAGAGCTAAGAGAGCCATGAACACTCACACATAACCCACTGCTGTCAGTGCACCCTAACTGAAGCACAGGACTGGTGTAAGAGCCCCATACTGGGCAGGCAGCAAAAGAAGAATGAGGGTCTGGTTGCCTCAGTTCTTAGTACTGGCTTACATCCTACTGAAAGACTTTAGACTGCCTAAATCTACCCAGACTGTTTTTAAAGCAAGGCATGAATATAATTCACCCATCTGACATTGCCACCAAAGAAATTGTTAAATATGAACAACTGCAGTGTGTCCACAATTTCAGTAATTCAAACATGGTTACTGTCTGAAAAATCTCCCACCACTAATCAATCCAAAATGATCAGCTACAGCAGAGAAGGAGAATATGTAGAGCTTCCAGTTACAGCATTCCTAGCTTGACTGCACTGGTTAAGAAAATTTTATTTCACAACTTCAGCTCTGTCAACTTCCCAGTGGGTGTTCAGTGGCAGCAGAAAAGGCCATGGTCCAGGACAGAACCCACTCACTGCATCAGGACTCTAGGAAATGAGTAAGCCACAACATTCCTTTCCATGTGTTCATCTGCTCAAATCTCAGCCATGCTGAAAGCATGTGGGAAGAACAGTAATTTTTCTGCTACAACTTTTGCTGAAGCCCCCGAGACCTATCAAACAAGTTGGTCACTAATAATTTCTACACACAATCAAACAGCAACCAAGGAAGATGACAGCTCACAACAGCTGCACATGGTCAGCCAAGGACTGATAGTCTTAGCTCTAGGGTTCAAGTAACCCAAGTATGAATTTGCTCTGTAAACAAGTGCTTTAGCAGCTCTCTGAGCTCATATTCCAGAAAGCAAACAGAGCCATTTTCCCTCCACTCCCTAACAGGGGTATGAAAAACACTGCTCCTTTCCAATTTACCCAATTAGATGGGTAAAACTGGGATTCTTGCGAGATCTGTGTTCAATTCTCAGCTCTGCAAAAGATGTACCAAATGATTTTGTAGGAGGCAGCAAATTTTCTCCAAGGATGCTTCCAGTGTGTAACACCAGCACGATAATCTTGCCCAGGATGCACCAAGTACTGCAATGTAACTGCAGCACTCAGGCAAGCAAGAACTACTCCAACATTCAGCCTGGAAATGATCCCATTATTCCCCATACCTTGTGCAGAAACTCCAGCTTCTCACCACTATTCACCAGCTTGTATGTGTAGACAAACCCCCCAGCAACTGAGCGTGGGTTCAGAATCAGGTCCTTGGCGACTCCCACCAGCACGTACCACTCATCACCAGTGTTGGAGAAGCGGCACACAGCCACGCTGGAAATGACAGACACACCAGGACATCAGTGTCATCACCACACTAATGCTGCACACCTGCATTCCCTGACAGCACAACCTGCACCCACCCAGCAGAGATTTGAGAGTCCAAACCTTCAACACTGACATTCCCTTTTAAGAAGGCATTTTTCCTCCTTGTAGAAATGTTTAACGCAGATTTGTTCATTCTTCCACACTACACTCTCTGTATGTGTTCTAGCTGTCACATATGCCCAAAGCATTTTATGTTTTCACAATGCCCAGTGTTACTTTACACTTTCACAGGTTGGACACTGCCTAGTGATGTGCAAAACTCTACTAGAAGCTATTTTCCAAAGGCTGTTCCCACCAGGACATAGATAAATAACTTTCCTCATCTTCCAGTGTTATTTCCTGCTCAGTAAATAGCTCAGGCAGGTTGGAAATGGCAGGTCAGCCTTTTGGACTAACATGACCTAACTCTACTTCACCTGCTGAGGCACTTGCTATTCTTCATGGTTATTGTGTTGGTTTTCCCCTCCAGTCCTCTAACACTTCCCTTTCCATTTAATCTATCCTCAGTTTATCTGGATGAGAAGGAAAAGTAAGAGATAATAGCACATTCTCTTTTTCCTAGATCTCTTATCTGTCATTTACATCCCTGTGTTGTTCTTTAGGCACTGGGGTACAGCAACCACATTTGGAGCATGACAAGCTCTTAATGCCACATGAGGACAAGATTAGAGTTGGAAGGGAAGGAAGGGCAAGACATATCACCTCTGGAATTTCAAGCCAGTCTCTTGATAATATGTTCCATCTGGATTTCAGCTCAGTAACAGGATAAGCAAAAGGACAAAAACACCTAAGACTCATCAGAAGCAGGCACTCTTGCTGCATCTGGCAATGCTTCTTACCTGAAAGCAGCTTCATTCTGCTCCAGCTGGACCAGATCTAATGTATTTCCCTGGATGGGGTTCATCACTCTGATGACAGAGGCCCACTGACCATTCCCTGCCTTGGGAGCACCAAAGATGGACTCGGGAAGATTCTCATTCAGAAAGGCTGCAGCCATCTCTGCAGCCAGCTCCCTCTCATCCTCACCCGCAGCCTCCACCATCTCCTACAGCATTGAAGGACAGGAGAAAAGAACAGCTCAGTGACTTCCTTTCCCAGTATGCTGATGCTCTGCATAGAACACAACCTCCCTGTTTTGCCTAAGCCCAAGTATTCTGGGGTATTCTTCTGCCTATGAAGACATAAAACCCATTAAGTCCCAAAGCTTCTACCCAGCCTAAGCTTATTCCCCAGGGAGCCTCAACAGCTCGGAGCACGGCTGTGTCAGCTCTGCCCTGCCCCAGTGACAGTTGTCTGGGGATTTGTTTCTCCAATGAACCCTGGAAACAATCCTGAGAAGAAAATAAACAACCCACTGAAATGCAAGCATCCTCAATCAACCACAGAAACCCCACAGAACATGTTACACAAGCAGGACTGTCCTCCACTAGGGTGATTTTAAAATATGCCCTAACAACACACAAAGGAAGGAACACTGGGAAGTGGTGCATTCTGCTGAGATTTGTGTTTTCATCTCCACTCCTCTTCCAGTACCTGCATTCACATGGGGCAGAAAGCCTAGCAGGTAATGGCAGCTGGGAACTAATGAGCAGGGAGCACTTCCAGATGCCAAAGTCCCCTCTGGGGAACAGATGGGAGTACCTGTCCCCCAACTCAAGTACCTCAGCCATTTGCTGCTTCCTCTGTGCCTTGGTGGCCTCAGTGTAAGCGTTGTGGTCTGTCTCAATGATGATCAGGTTGTTGCTCTCTGGATGAATGACAAATTTTCGGGGTGTGTACTGCAACGGGAAGGCAACCTGGTTGAAGACTGCTCCCAGCTTCTCCAGTGCCAAAATCCTGGAGAACAAAGATGTAACATGTGTTGACCATGGCCTAAAAACAGCTGTCCAAGAGAATGAAACTGGAATGGAACTTTTTCTTTGTGAAACTGGCTAGTGCTAGAGAGGAGCAGCACCTTTCTCAGGCCAGACAGCAACTAGTAAACAGCTCCAGAGAGCAGAGCAAAACTAACATCCTGAAATGGGAGCCCATGGTGTGACACAGGTGTATGCTGCAGCACAAGGTCTTTAAGGGCTCTTGCTGTCCCAGGATGAGTTCTGACTGGTGCTGAAGTGAGTCTATCCCAAGAAGAACAAAGAGCACATGGAAGAAGGAAAGTGCACGTTTGGGGAACACATCATCTGAATCCAAATGTGACACTGACTTTGACATATAATCAAATACTCCTCAGAGGCACTTCAGTTAAAATGAGTAAGAGCTGGCATTGCGTTTTTCATTCTTCCTGTGACTTGCCAGCTGAAATGCCAGTTCTTCTGGCACTTGGTGTCTAAAAACCACAAGTCTTTCCAGAAAGAATGGCTCCTTTAAAAGCAATGAATGCTGTAATATTTCAGTGAGGACTGATATGAAAAAAGTGCCTGTTCAAGTGCATACAGCACAGCATCTGACTTTGTCGTCCATTATTTTCATTTATCTTTTTAGTATCTCAGCTGAACTTTAAAAAAGGCAACAAACACATCCCTGTCATGCCTCTGGTTTCTGAAATCACGTGGTTTATTTCCTGCAAAGCAACCAATTCAGATCACAAACCACAAGACCCTAATACATAACAGGTCCACATTTATTAAAAGCTTCCCTCTCTCAGGATTACATTCACTTTAAAAAGCTAGAAAATACAAATCTGAGAAGCACGCCCCCTTTATTTTTGACAGCATAACTTTCCTTAAACTGTCTGTTTTCTGAAATCCATCCAAGTGTTTCTATCAAATCATTATCCATAATAAAAAAATCTTTTTGAAGTCAAGTCACTTGAATGTCAGGTGGAATTCACCACCACTTCACCTGCCTGGCATCCCAGCCCACAAGCATTGGTGTCTCCCCTCTGATGCTTACCTCAATGTGTTTGTGGAGATGGCCACAATGCCCTCAGGGCACTGCTCAGAAGCAAAACCAGATGCAAACTCCAGTGTCTCATAAGACAAGGGAGTCAGGTGGAAGCGTGATTGATAGGAATAACTAAGCCAGGAACGGCTTGACATGGCCAGCACCTGAGAAAGACAGGCAGCTAATTTATTAGGTTTGGAAATGGAGGCAAGCTCACTTTATGCAATAGGAATGTACTGTACAGTGCCCAACTCTTCCCCACTGGAACAACTGAATTCTTGCGGGTAGACCCCACCCAGCTCAGAAGACACCTGAAGAGACACTCCTTACTTTCAGCTTTCTCTGGAAATTGCATATGGCATGAAAAAGAACTTTAAAGCAATATAAATACAACAAATACTCCAACTGAGATGCACTGAAACTATTACCTGTAAAAGCCAAGATCAACAATACCATCACTTCACCTTCTTCTAATAGCTTGTTCTAATGGGAACAGGTCTTTTAAAATATTTACTGCTTTGTCACAATCCAAGTGCTGTAGCACTCTTAGTGAAATTTACTAAAAATCATCACCAGCCTAAATCAAATTATGACAAATAAAGGAAGCACACTGACTTCCAAACTTTTCAGCTTTATACATATGGCTAAATGAGTTTCAGTGCAACCTTGGTTTCTGCCTGGGTGACAACAGTTGATCTCAAAGCAGAGAGAGATTATTCTCAGTTATTCTACAGGTATTCTCTGCTAGAGCTGCAAAGCTCCTCATCTCCAAGTTACTCCAAGCTGGCAAGAGCAAGATGAAGAGATTCACCCAGTGTACCTTAACACTACAGCAGAGCTCAAATTCCCAGATCCAGCTCCCTACGCCGATCAGCAGTATTTCTCAACTCTGAAGGTGTCATCCAAAAATGAGTCAGGCAGGGGGTGGCTGATTTCCCCAGTGCCACATCAGAAGGGCTGGAAATGGCACTTCTGATGAAACATATTCTTCCTTCTATGCCAAATCTTGCAGATATTTTCCTTGAACCATGTATGGCCACTGTCCAGCCCTTGGCTGAGCTATTCTCAACATGCAAGGACACAACCATTCACTGCATCAAGCATTCAAGGTTAAGTTCTCTGCACAGAGCTCTCTCCATCTCTGTGCACTACAGCAGGCAAGATCTGCCTCTCAGCCCAAGAACCTGCTCAGACCTCTCCAAGCACACTGTAAACACAGCCTATCAGTCAGATGAATCCTAGTTCAGAGAAGGCAGGGCAGCAGTACACAGCAGTAAGGGAAGTAAGAACTAGGCTGTTTGTGAAAGAACAAGCTGTGAGCCAGGCAGCTCCATAATGAAATCATTCTACTTCCCACCCTTACCCAGAGGGTCCTGCTGTGCTGCAGGGATGCTTCCCCACCCTGCCCACCCATAAAAAAATCTGGGATGTGGTGCCTGGGGAGTGGATCTGCACCCCTGCAAGAGCTCTCCTCCCTTACCGCCTCCTGGCCTTGCATTCGGACACGGAAGAGTTTGACAGGCCGGGAGCCGAGGTATCTGGTCCTGGTGTCGGAGAGATCGCCAGTGACAGGGTCCAGGACGGTCCGCAGCAGCACACCGTTCTTGACAGCAGCAAAACAAGAAGATGCAGGTTGAAGGTAAGAAGTAACTTACTATGTGCATAATTCAAAACAACTGAGAGGCAGTTTCTGAAGAATTTAGCAGTTTGTTTTCCTAGCTGTCGGCACAACTCTCCCCTACAACCACAATTTTAATAGCAAAGAAAGCACAGCTCCTGCACAGTTCTACAGGGCAGAAAGAACTGCCCCCAAAATAAAACAAAGACTGAGAACTTTAGTATATCACATAAGCCATTAAAACCTGAAGATGGATTCCAGATCCCAGTCCCTCTTGATATTAAGGATTTACCCAAAAACTCATGCTCCTTAAAAAGAGATTGCATTCTGACATCAAACTTGAGGCATGTGGAAGAACCTGAACTATGATGATTGTTTTTACCACATGTTGAATTGTCAAAGATCACAGAATCTGTAATGGATGTAACAAAAATCTGTGCAACAGCTAAGTTGTTAGAGCAGAGCCTCTGCTTGTGGGCAGTTACTTGTTTGATACTCTTCCCTACAGGCAGTTTTTAAAGAGCTGCTCAACGTTTCACCCAGAAATATTTCTTAAAATATGCCTTCCTTCTTGAATGGGAAAAGCACAGTCTGTCCTACAAAAAATCTGGTGTAATACATTGTTTTTTGACTAGTCTTTAATCTAAAAATGTATGGGGAAACTCACAGCTCTACAAAGTCACACAGTGAATTCCCCAGTCAGGGTTGTCAAACACATTGTAACAAAGAGGGAAGTCAGGCTTTGTTGCACTGCATGATGACAGGGCTATTTTAACAATCCACCTTTCAAGCAAAAGCTCAAGACACACCTGTCAGAACCAGGCAGGAACCATTTCCTCACCTGCAGTCCAATGTTCAGGTACAGAAAGCCAATGGAGCCCCTCTCTCCCAGCTCATCCTGCTTCTCTGTGCCACCCATCTCCACGATGCACAACGACTCGGGCTGTGCAGGCAGTGCCTGCATACTCAGGGGCTGTAAACAATCCTGGGGGAAACAGGACAGAAGGACAACGCCAGTCAGCCAGGCTTGGCATGGCAAGACAGGATTCAACCTCCATCTAAGCAGCTTAAAGATGCCCTTTCAGATCTTCCAGAAAGAAGTATTCACACAAAAAAAAAAGAAAAAAAAAGGCACAACAGATGCTGGCTCTATGCATTTTGGCAAGCAGGAGTGGTAGCTGCCTGCCCTTTAGAGAAGAAAAACTGGATCTTTCCAAATTCTTCTAGCACCATTTGCTGCTATTTAGCATGGAGTGACCTGAGCAAACTTTAGGTTACTACAACCAGCTTTGAACACCTCATCTGCTGCAGAGAGACGAATGATTAAGTCTGGTTTGCTGCCAACTTGCTTGCAGAATGAGTCTGCTTTTAATACAGGTACAAACAGGGAGGTGAGAGGGGGAAACCCCACAAAAAACCCACCGGAAAAAAAAAAAAAAAACAGAAGAAAATTACTGTCTGACTCATCAGCTGAACCTCCAGAGGCATGAGTGATTCTCAATAAAAGCAGAATATCTATTAGAGGGAATGATCAAGGGCCACGCTTCCTACCAACGAGCAGAGAATAATCATGTTTGGATGGTTACAGTCCAAATCTGGAGGATCTTTCTGAATATTTCAAACCAATGAAAGGGTAAAACCGGAGCAGCTACTCACTGAAGGGTCAAGTGAAATAATTCTGACAGTGTTGTCCACCAGTCCAACAGCAAGGAACCGGGAACGCTGTTCCCCAGGGGGAACATTGGCCAGGCTCATGCAAACAACATCAGCCGACATCTCCTTTCTCTCCGTGTACTCATTCAGCTGTCCTGACTGAGAAAGAAAAACATAAAACTTACTAATTAGATACTTTGTTTTTAAACAATGCTTTGAATTTGTTATATAAACAATATCACAATTTAAAAAACATTTATTAATCCACGCTTCACTCTTCCAAACTCATTCACAACATTAACATACATACCGGGTCCATCTCAAAGTAAACCAGTTCTCCTCCAGTCAGTGCTATCACTACTTGTCTTTGGTTCACAGCACATTTTACAATGGTTTTCTTCCCTGGTGTCTTCCATTCATTTACTCTTTTATCTGCTCGGATGTGCCGGATCCCATCTGGATAAACCTGAAGGCAAACAAAAAATGTCACATCAATTCTGTTTGTACCATCTCCTTGCTCCCCTTTCACTGGTGGCTCTGACTCAGCAGAAGCCAACGGCAAGAACTGCTCCTGGCAGCCAGGGATCCATCAACTATGCACCAGGCTGAACCAGCAGGACGATACTTGCCAGCTGGGAGAATTGCATCCTTCAGCCACAGCAAAGAATTACTAAAGGAGAATAGAACCATTTTGAACTGGTCCAGCTTCACTTCGTAAGATGTAAAAAGGGTAAGGCTGAATCAGCATCATTCTCTGCCAATCAGCATCCTTAGATATGTGTTCCACTACTGCAGAAATCACATCCCTGCAGCAGGCTGAGAGTGACAGACAGTAGACATATAAGAAGCAGCTTTCCATTACCTGTACTAAAGCATCATCACCAAGAAGAGAGCAGGACAAGGTCGGTGTAGTACCCAGGAATCCAGAGTCAGTCACTTCTTCTACAGTCTCTCCGATAGACAGCACCAGTGTGGCATTTACGAAGGACACGATAATGTAGGCATCAAATTCATCTGATCAAGGGAGACGGGAAAAAAAGAGAGTGCTGATTTAATAAACGCAAGGCTTCCCAACACGATCAACAGTCTGACAAATGTCTAGCAGTTACTTTTCAGCAGAATTCCAGTGATAATTACAGCTGCTGACAGTATTGCACAAGTTCGCTCTAGGACGTGCTGTCCAAAAGCCAGCCACTGCCGGACTCCAAACAATGCAAGACCGAGCCAGAGATCAAACCATGATCAAACCAGATCCGCAATCAATTCACAATACTCTGGATTCTGGCAAGCAAGATTCTTGTACATTCTTTTTCAAAGAATGCTCCAGTTCTCAAAGCCTTTAGGACAGTTGTTTCCCCTCACCCAAGGAGCTGAATCCAGATTTAACATCCAACAAACTACATATTCTACTCCAAAAATTTGAACATAGGGAATCTATCCACAGAAACCACACCACAGACATTGCACTCAGGAGGTTTCAGGACCACAATTTCTATCTAGCAGCCACGCAATAAAAGGCTGCAGAGAACAATTAGTGTGCATTGCAGCAGAGTTCAGGGTTAAACCTGCTCCATCCTCCTCCAGAAGCTCAACTGGATTCCATTCACACTGTGAGAGTCTTCTGGGATAAGAAACAATTGGATTTTTAAGATAGTTGCAATACTGTCATTTTATCCCAAAAGAAGTAAAGGTCAGTGTTTCCTCTATTATCTCCAGTACTGGCTTCTCCCCAAAGAGGACAGCGTGGGAGACTCCTGTAGCTTAGACATGGAGGAGCTATGCTAATCAAAATAATCTTAAGAGCCCATTTGGAAATAGGGAAACTTTGTGGGAAATGAGGGTAGTAGGACTGAGTAAAGCAAAAATCCCAGTTTATTGCTCTCTGCTTTCACTCTGTAGAAAGCTATAGGTCTTAAGAGGGGAAGAAGACAATCTCATTAAAATAGAATAAAAAAATCAACAGAAACAATGAAGTTTATTGGGAAATGGAGCCAGGAGCCTTGGAAGAGAAATAAGATTGCCTCAGAGAAGCAACTCCACTTCTACTGCTGTTATCATGCAGCTGCTATTTCTTAAAAAGAAAATTCCTCATTTTAACCCAACTCAACCCAAAACTCAGACTTGGGCACCACAGCGTACCTAGTGGAGGTGAAGGCATAAGAACTGTCAGTTTTCTGCCCTTGAAAGGAGATTCTCCATAATTTTCAAACATGGGAGACATAGAGAAGTGGCTAATAATTTTAACAGAAAAAGAAAATAAAGGAGTCTCACTGGGATGGAAACAGGATGCCACAAAATACGATGCACCAGCTTAAAGAACCCAGGCTGGGTTAACCAAAACAAAAGCTGCAAGAACTAATAATCCTTTCCTACCCACCCTGTTTAGATGGAAGCACTGCCAAACCTGCTGTGTCACGTTTATAACAAAAAGTTCTTACATACAGTTGAAAATATGCAAGTGAAAAATTAAAAAAACCCATCATTCTTCTCCATAACATCTGGTACACAGACCACAGCTCTGATCAAACTGAAGAGTTCTGTGTAACTAAAGCAATTTCAACAGAAGTCTGTGGCATGAACTCTGTTACTACTCTATTAACTGCTCACAGCCTGTAACCTCCAACAGCTCCAAAACAAACAGGAATTGGTCTATATGAGGAAATGAGAAAGCAAGAACTGAATCTGCAGAGAGAACTCCATCAGTAACACCAACAACCTGAATGCTTGGCTAAACACTTAATGTTGGAGAATTTCTCCAACATTAACAGCAGATGATGAGTTCAGCAAGACACACACTGCTTATTTTCTAATAGCAGCTTCTCCTACCAACTTGCACAAATTTTCAACAGCAGAAGCCTAAAAGAATTCCTCGATCATGGAGTTTCTAGCAGTTCACAGGCTAAGCATTTGATTCATAAATATCCCATAGACAGGATGTTCTAAGAATTCCATTTCAAAGACCACTGTTGCTTTCCAAATTACTTCAGAGCTGCTGCCTTCCTCCCTGGGGGCTGTCAATTCTCATGATAAACCACTGTGTCCCAGCAGGAGGTTTAAGCATGTGATTTGGAATAGGACAAAGAACTCCCATCTGAAAACAAAACAGATTCCCTTAGTCCTGCTCTAAACAAAAACTCATTCCTACCTCGTAATACTTTTTTAGCTCTTTCTTTCCATTGGCTTACATTTATATTAGAGCATGCCTTTAAGTCTGTGTCAGTATAGTGACAAGTGCATTTTTGCTTGAAGTCTGTTTTGCTTAATGACTCTCTGCTGGAGCTTTTGAAATAAAAGGTCTGATTTACCAGAATTAAGTCAGTGAATAAGACACATTCATCTAGGTTCAAACAATACAATTTTGGTTTAGAAAATATAGCAGTCTAGTTGAAATTAGGAGGACTAAATCCCTAGGGCACACTGAGAAGTGTTCTCAGTTAGAAAAAGATGATCTACGGATTTTAATATGAAAAGATGTCTACTTAGCTCTGCACAATCTCATGCAAAACATCAGGCTCCTGAGAGTTTTGAACAGATAGGCATCATTTTGTGTGCAGACACAAGACTTCAGAGATGCTTATTGCTGTTCTAATTGCACCAGTTAGCAGAGACATTTTAATGACTCTGAAGAGCCACAGCTGGACTCATTCTCCTACACATGCATTACAAGTTTTCTGCAGCTTCACGCAAACATCACAACCCGTTATGAAAACATGACATTTCAGTCCATGAACTCTACACTACTGTGCTTTTTATTATTTATCATGGATTCAGTTTGAGTTAGTCCATGAGAATTCTATTCTCATATGCCAGTCCAGTCCTGACAGTTTTCTCACACTCTGCAGCATCTCAATTTGCACTGATACAGATGTAGTCACCACGAGCTTCAGAGGAGTTCAGTGAGCAAACTGGTGAGCAGAGTCAGAGCTCAGGATCACTCTCAGTTAACAGACTCCGAGGGGATGACAGCATTTTCCTGGGCTTCTGTTTACTACTGCGTGGCAACTCCGCAGCACTGACTCACTGCACACTGCTCCTCCAGCAAGAGAGCCAGGTAGGGAGTGCTGACTCCCAGCTCCCATCTGTCAAACCAGCAGAGCACGCACCTACACCCACAGGTAATTCAACTGGAATAGTTTGGTGCAAATCCTACCCACTTATGGTCACAGGCAGATGAATCCCATAACCACAGGGCATTCCCATGCCAGCAATACCTAGAAATGCTCCAAGCACACTCGATCTTTTTCTCTTGGAGGTCTGTACAAAGCAGCTGGAAGCCTTATCTTGGTCTACAAGAGAGCTGAAAATACCCCTAAAACATACACATCCAATTTTAGCAAGAACTGACTGTCCCACAGAGACACGGCTGATTGTTTTGCTTCCCAAGGACTGCAAGATGGACTGAGATCTGCTTTCTACCCCTCAGCTACTCAACTTCAAAGGCAACAATCTTCAACTACACACAGTTTCTAGAATTAGTTTACTGAAGTGCTTAGCATAAATGTAGCCCCATGCTGTTGGGATTCTCTGTGGTTAACCTGTGGTACTGTACAGTAGCCCCTAGCAGTAGGTACACACCTGTGATCAGCACCTCCACCACCAGCCACCTGTGGAAGAAAAAAAAAGGCTTGGTATTGGTAGTGAGTATCACCACGTACCAGCCAAGGTTAGTATTTGCTTTGAAGACTGCAGACCTGGGTGTTTCTTACAGAGGCCTTGCAGCACACACAAACTGCAACATCGAGGCAGAGCTGGGCAACCCCACACTGCCAACTGAGCCCTCAAGGGCACTTTAAAGATTACATACATGTTTGAAAATGTTCTGCACTCTTTCTGATTAAAACCCAATAAAATAATTTCTGAATTCCAAGAGTTAGAACTTGGGAATCAGTTTCACAGAACTATAAACTGTATTCAGCGAGTAGCACAGCTTAACAAGTACAGATTCCAGCCTTTCTGAATCATGGAGATGATCATGCTGAAACCTGGAAAATTTGGAAGATGAAAAGAAGAGCAGGCAATGAGACTGGTCCGCTTCCTGCAGATCAATGGTCCTTCACCTCCTGAAAAGTCTAAGTCTTCCTCTGGAACCCCAAGAGAAAAGATTTTAAAACTGTAAGGTGATGTCAGAAGCCTCCAGTCCTCAGAGGGAGAAAATCTTACCAACTTCTTTTCCAGAATACTGGAGAAAAGGTTTCTAACAAACTGGAATGTCTCTTCTCAGAAAACCAGTTTTTTTTTAAATATGAACTGTGGAAACATATTCCTTTTGACCCTTTTATTTCTCAGGAACATGAAGGCACTTTATTGTCTAAGTTCCTCCCTTGTTGGTTAAGCAGTACATGAATCTCAGTATATCAGCACAGGAATTCATGGCAGGTCTCACACGGCAAGGTAAAACCCAGTGCAGGATTTGAAATTCCCACAGGATTACTGGTTCCCTGGAAGACACTACTCTGCTTAAATACAAGGTCTCACATCACCATAGCAGGCTAAGACCTCTATTGCAACAATCTGGCCTTTCTAGATCCCATGTATAAACCTAGGGAAATCTCTGTGAGAGTTAAACAAAGCACAGCCTGGGAAATAATCCCTGAGACTGCCAGCACCCAGAACAGATTCCCTACAAGCTTTTTAGGTGCAATTCTGCTCTCACCATAAAGAGAAAGGCAGAAGGTACTACTTTTCATCTTGTACATTAGTAATAATAAGGTTATTAATTTCAGATCACAAAATGCAAAAAAAAAACCCCAACAACCAACCAAACCCCTAATCCAGTATATTCTGCCAACCTGAAATCTTAATCTTCCTGGAATCACAAACCTTCTACACACTGCTGGCTTTTGAATAGAGAATACGTCCTAGTCCATCGTGGTGTTTTCACAGATATGCACAGAAAGAAGTAATAAAATACAGACACTGTTGCTGATCTACCATTTTTGTTCCATAATTTTTATCCCACTCTCTCACAAAGAGCTGATTACTGCAGTTGTCAACACACACATGAAGAGTAGTGAGTACCCTCCAACAAGAATAGCTGTTGCCTGCTGATGTTTGAGCAAGAACTTATGGGCAAAAACTTATGGGAAGTGGCTATGCATTAGAAGCTCAGCAGCTTCAGGCTGCAAATGTACAGCTGACACAGCATACTGGGTGATGGATGCAGCTGCAGCCAGCTGCTTCTTTGTCAAAAGGAAGTGTGACAATACGAGGGGACCAGAGGGTGGGTGGCTTCTAAAGACAAGCAGGTGGCTGCTGACTCAAGCCACAATTTCTGAGGATGGCACACAAACATCATGCAGCACCATTCCTATCTCCTTGGACAGAAAACCAGAAAACAACAACAAACAAAACAAACACAAAACCATTATGACCTCCCAGTGCTTCAGGAAAATAGTGCATACCTTCAACATGTCTCCTTACAGTCCATACAGCATTTGGGTTACCAGGCAGCTCTGAGACAGCCATTTCAGATACCTAAGAGTAAACAGGAAGAAGGTTCTTTTGCAAACAGATGTTTAGACTTACTAGAGTAAGCAATCAAACCACGAGCAGTATTTAAGCTTTCCCACAACTGGGCAGGGAAGCTAACAATTCCCAATTCTGACGCTCTGAGCTCATGCCAGATGTGCTACAGGGCAAAATATGGTCAGGAATGATATGGCAATATTATTGCTCTGGATGATCAGCTTTAAAACAAGGTCATCCACCCCCAGCAGAGATCAGCAGCAGCTGGCAGACACCAGGAATGTTCCAGCTCAATACACTCAAGTATTAGAAGAGACAAAATGCAGGTTCTGTTGAAGTCAAGTAAACAAAAAGCTTTTGAGACTGTAAGAATAAACAATACAACCCTTCTATTCCTCAAGAAGCAAGAGAAAATAGCTCTCAGACTACAGCAAAAGAAGAATCCCCGCATTTCAGCTACTTATTTCAAGGATTTCCTCACACTGCTCTCATGTCTCAGGTTTTCTTCTAAAGTGGTGGATGTCTCACCTCAAGTCCATGTCTTAAAACCCTCAGGGATGACCTGGGACCCCGACCACAAGCCACATACAACTGGGGTGTGTCTTCATTGGCCAAATCTGCTATCTGTGTGGAGAAAATGTCAAAACAACATCCATGGAATGAGAAAATAAAATTATACATATATATATATATATATATATATATCACATTACTACTTTAAGAATGTTTTTTCTAACACCAAAAGCTGTGGAGATGCCATGGGGTGCTCCAGCTGCTGCCCTGAATGTTAAGTTTTACCAAAATTCTTTGCAAACAGCTGGTCTGGCGGTCAACAGTGAAGCATCACAGAATCAATGGCTGACAACCTGTGTTCAGATTTCTATTTGTTGCCACAGGAATCAAATCTACCAGGCCAAGTACCAATCTCAGCCAGCTGTCTGACAACTCTGCAGATTTGCCTTTCTATCAGTCTTTACCTGGAAAATATTTCTGGAAACCTGGAATAGCACAACTGGTGATTCCACTTACACATGTGGTAAACAGGAACTTGCTAATGACAACACACCTGACAACACAGAATAGGAGACAAACTGTCCAACTCATCCACCAACACCAGGTTCTTCAGAGGTCGAGGCTGAAAAAAGAATGTGTCTCCTTCCTCAAGAGGCATGGCAGAGGAAAACTCAGGCTCCTCATCATCGTCCCCCAGGTGAGCTATCTGGTACAGGTAACTTGAGACAGAAAAAAAGAGTGTCAGCATGTTCAGAGCTCATGTAGCCTTCTTTAAGTAAGGCTTAACCAGATATTCAGGTAGTGGGGAAGTAAGAAATGCAACCCTACATTACTCAGTTACTAATATTTGGCTTCAAGGATTGTCTTCTGGGTGACAAAATATTTGAAAATAATCGGAGGTCTCCAAAGGAAAAAAAAAAAACCAAAACCCATGAACAAGAAACCCCCCCACAACCTCCCAGCTTCAGCCCTTTCACATTTGCAGCTATCACTGGCAAGGTATCCCAGAGTTTCAGTATTTTGTTTACCCTTGAGCCTTTTAGATATTCTTGTGTTTAAGCCAATGCAGTAACTGACAGCTGAGGCCAAAAGCAAGGCCAATGGCTAGGACTTCAACTCCACAATTGTCTATTTTACTGTAATATTCTCACCTTTTTAATCATAATGTTTTAAACCACATTCCCTATTCCAATTTATGAGCCTGAACAATACAACAATCAAATAAAATTTCAGAAAAGAAAAAACCAAAAACCTGAAAAAAACCCCACAGAAAGATAGACTGAGTTACTTCCTGGATTTAATAAAGCCTGAACATGGCTTCCTCAATTCAGATTCGGGCCAGCAAACTGGCTGGGGCTCCCTCAGGTGGCTAACTGCAGATACAGTCAGGAAAATCTCCATTCTTGCGAATCCCTCCTTCAGACACAGTTAAGCTACTCTTCTAAGATGTGCATGATCCTTTACAGTATTTACAAGTCCAAACATGAATGAAGAGAAAGCCCTCAAGTACACATTCAGTAAGGAAAGGAACACAGTTACTAATAAGAAATCCTATTTACTTCTGAGTGGGACATACACACAAAAATGCAAAACTATCAAACTAATTGAAAAGATAATTCATCCAGATACGTGACGAACCCTACACAAACAGCAACTGCTCAGTTCTTCCAAAATCTGCTGCAACAGCAAGTAACCTTTTGTTCTCTGCACTTCACCATCTAATCTGAGCTCAAACAAGAAAATTCCCCCATTCACAGCCTAATCCAACTGCTCTTCTCAAGCCCTCTGAACAAAAATCAGAGGTGTTGTCTTTCTATGCACAGTAAGTTCAAGGGTCAGCCTGCAGGCCTCAACAGAACCACTCTGTTTCAGGGGAAAAACTCTGACGTAAACTTATTTACTCACTGGTTTCCAAATTCAGATGCCACAAAGAGAAACCCTGTTTTCAGCACACACATGGCAGCAGCAACAGGAACAGTGTCAAAGTACTTCAGTCGAATCTCTGTTACCTGAAAGCAGATGAAGATGTGACTGTTATGGTAAAGTACCGGAACTCCATGTGTGTGATTTAATAACAAACATCTGCCTAGCTATCTTCTCCAAAGAAATGAACAAGAGCAGGCCAAGCTCAACACAACTGTAGTTTGGGGCACCAGGTTATAAATCAAAAAACCCAACAAACTATTTGAACACACGAGCCAGGCTGCCTGTTTTAGTCCAAGACTTTCTGCCTTTTGTAACACTGAGTCCGTTTGGAAAACAAAAGCTGTAAAAATAGCAAGCAAGCTGCCTAAGAGAAAAGAAATTTGCCTCACTGAGCACCACCAATTCTCCAGCATTAGAAAAACAACTGTCCTGAGCAAATTTCTAAATTTGATATGGTCACAACAGCTGTTGGTGAAACATCCAAGAACAATCTTCAGGCACTTCACAGAATCACAGAGTACTCCAAGTTGGAAGGGACTGACAAGGATTATCAAGTCCAACTCCCAGCTCTGCATAGAGCAGCCCCAAAAATCACACCATGTGTCAGTCATTGTCCAAACACTCCTTGAACTCTGGCAGGCTCAGTGCCTGCTACACAATCATCCCCTGTAGCAAGCATGATATGTTTAGACGGAGAAATTAACACTCAACATTTACTCAAAAAACCCAACTTATCACACTGCAGCAGAGAACTTTTCAGAACAGAATACTAAAACAAGCAACAGCAAGCCACTGGCAAGCCTGTTATTTCAACTCACAGACCAGCTGTGCCAAGTTAGCTACCTCAGCTTGCAAAAATATTGATTGCAGCATGTAAACACTCAATTAAGAGACTAGAGGGTACTTGCTGAAATCCAGGGAAGCTAAGTTCCACAGAGTAAGTTACTGAAATATTCTCCAGGAGGTTCATGGACCACGGCTTACTTCTCTTAAAAAAAGACCACCTCTAGTATATTTTAAGTATGCTCAAGTGACTGCAGTTTAATCCTCACAGGATTTTGCAAACCTTGCACCATGCCTATGAGTAATACCCAGTGGTGACCAGTGTTAACTGTATTACAAATCACATAAAGCACATTCCCTTACACAATTAAACTCACAACAGTAAATACGTATCACCTTAGAGAAAGCAGCTGACTAAGAACTCTCCTCAGTTAATGCTTCTGCATTCATGGGATGCTTACCATGTCTTCATCAGTCTCCAGAGTAATTTTGAAGATGTCTCCCTGCTCTGTCTGGGCCAGGAAGAAGAACATAGACTTGGTCTTATGTGTAGCAGAGCAGACAAAGATCATACCCCTCTCTGGGTCATCCAAGTCATTCTGTCAGGAAAGACAGTGGAGGTCATTGGTGGAATTACCTGACAAGCACAGAGGTGGTTTCACTGACGGAAGTATTTCCATTTCACAGGTGCCTTAAGAGCTCACAGTACGCAAGAAGGTTTTTAACACAAAGCACATCCCTTCATTGCACCCGAATTCACCCTTGGTACATCTCTGCCCCAGAATGTGGGACACTGTGCCATAGCTGTCCAGGCAATTCTCACATATCAAAGCCAAAACTACAGGAAAGGGCTGTAACCCACACACACCTCGTTTTGAGCACCTTGGCAGGTGTTCAAAGCACTGCATTCCTAATACCAAAGGGAGAGGAAGCAGCCTTAGATGCAACAGAGAAGCCGTTAAATTCACCTGCATCTGCAATTGCCACCATTCAGCACCTCAAGTAATCTTATCTTATACTGACACTGCTGCCTGATCAGAGTCTTTGGAGTATCTCCAGTATAAATCTCAGAGAAGAGACATGAACCACACTCATCACTTCAGGCTATGCCCACCTCCATTGTCCTCTCAGATAACACACAGCCAGTGAGGCAGATAAGCCAACATGTCTGTAACTCCTTTTTTCTTACTTGACAACCTTCTTGATGCCCTTAACCTTGAAAGGCAAATTCCAAGCATTCATAATCTTAAAAAATTCTCACCCGTCTCCTGGGAATTGGGCATCTGATATCAGGCTGGTCACCAAAGTTTTTGTAAGTAATATAGTTTTCAGAACAGATCAGCACCCCACTGGGGCCATCAGAACCACCAGGAACTGAAAGAAAATTATTAGGAGAAAAGCCTTTAGCACAGATCTGACTGGTTGCCTGCAGAATGTTTGGTTTTCTTTAAAGCAACATAGTTTTTAACATTCTCCATCACCCTGCATATATGAATCTGCTCTCATAGAAAAGACCAAAGACTGAGTACAGCTGCCTGTGCCACCATGAGAAAAGGGCAGATGGAACCAGGGGATCTGGAAGGATGCAGTTTCTGACAAATTGCTTAGGTTTTATCCTTCCTGGCATATTCTTGTCTACAAAGCAATGACACACCCAAAATCTACACTAGCAACTTGTCAGATAAACACAACTCTTGGGTATCTGGCATGTTTGCTTGTAGAAAAATCTATCAGATGGATTAACATCTTTAGTCAATAGAAGCATTCTAAAACCATACTTTGTAACTCAGTGCAACATATCATCAAACAGATCCAGCACAATACCTGGTGTCTGACAGCTGCCTACAGGAGGTGCAACAGGGCAAGCATACAAAGATGCTCTCCTAGTTCAGCATCTTTTGTGCTTGGAGAGGAACCTGCAGCAGTTTCCCTGGTTGAAGGTGTTGTATTGGCCTTGTATCCAACCCCTCCAAGTGGGCTTTTAGTCCATGGATTCATCTACTGCCTTTAGCTGATGGAATCCCATTAAAGAGAGTAAAACAGCACTTATGCATTAACTAAGTCCTTTTGCATTGCTACCAGATAATTTCAGGAGCCCTCTCAAACTGCAGCTGCTTCTATGAATACTTGTGTATTTCCACATGTAAACCACCCCTCATTACCTGACTGCAAGGTCAATTAATTTATACTAATGGCTCAAACTACAACTGAAGCAACTCCTAAGATATAAAGAGTATTGAATGTGTTTTCCTGGGGAATTGGAACCAAATAGACCCATGCAAAAACAACTCTGTGGCTGGTACCTGTTATGAGGAAGTTGCCATGCTCTTCCAGGGGCTCACTGTATTTCCTGACAACATGGTTCAAACCCAAGTCCAATTCATAAAATGTCAATGTCTGCTGTGTGTTGGCTGCAGCTTCACCTGTTGGATCATTGTCTGCTTCCTAAAACAGAACATATTGAGGTGTCTTTGAAAAAAAGGATTAAAAGGAGGACCAAAGCTGACATGTTGGGAACAGTTTTGAGTAACGGCAGAATGGAGGCCAAAAGAGTCACTGGAAGCTGCACAAGAGAAACCAAGAAAACAGACATAATTTCAGTTGAAAAAGCAAAAAGAAACAATCACCAAGACAGAAGAGGCTGAAGGCAAGAGAAAAAGCCAGTAAGCCTGTAAAAAATTAAAACTGACCCAAAAAGCAGAAGCAGCCAATGTTCCTCAGTGACAGATGAAGAACAGAATAGGAATAACAAAGCTCAAGAGACAGCAAAGGAAGATGATGCTCTTCTCACCTCATAATCCATTTCCAGACAAGCAAACATTGGGTTTTCAAACCCCACATCAACTCCCACCACATGGTAGACCAAGGTATTGGCCTTGTGGGCTTCCAGTGGGGAGGAAATGGTGAGTCGAGCAGCAGCATCTCTGTTCAGGATATACACCAGCTTCTGCTTTTCAATGGCACCTGCAAGAAAGGACAATAACATGTGAAGCCCATTATTTGATAACCAAATCTGACCGTACCTGCAGCCCAAAATCGAGTTGTAACTTGGAAAGAGATTATCAGCACTACTTCAGCTGAAGTTCATCACTGGTGTTTATTTCTGTGTCACCAATTAACCTCGAATGTCTCATTTTAAATCTTTCAGACTGCAAGCACCAAATGACAATTTCAGCCCTTTAAAGCCAAAGCCTGACCCTTTGGACTGCATTCACCTGGCCCAATATTCTACTCCCTCTTTTTACCACACAAGAGATGACAGACTGCAAGGAAGCAAAGACAAACGGAAAGAAGCATCCAGATATTCTGCTATTTAAAGCCAGATGACAACTTTTCCATAGAAATATTTTAACTAAGAGGAAGTATCCTTGCCTGACACAGAGCATCCACAACATAAAAAACACCACTCAAATATCAACATGAATGGCACAACTGGGACTGTGCTATTTTCTCACTCAGGAAAACCAGACACATTAGAAAAGAAAGTTATTAATTGCTATTCCCAGTATACTGGTAAAATACCATCAGCACTGCACAGAGCTGCCTTCAGCAAAATGAGAAAACTCCATACACCTTATGCTAAATCTTACAAAAAAAAAAATCTCCTAAGTGTCCTTCTACCAGTGAAGCCTGATCAGAAATGCATCTATCTCCACGAGACATCTCAGAGAAGAGAACATGAACTCAGAATGTCATTTCAGGCCATGGGCTGGCTACAGTGTAGCACTGACACCTGTAATCCCATCCTCTCTCCAAAACATCCCACACCAGGGCTCTGTGCACTAAGCAAACTGATCTCCTTCCAACTTGTTTTGGTTCAGCATTACAATTTATTTGTTCAATTCCACCAGCATCAAGGAACAATTCTGAATGCCTGCGTTCTCCTTGACATAGCTCACAGCCTAAAACAATTATATTATAATGCTAATTATACCTGGCAGAAACCTGCTCCAAAATAAATATCCACAAGAAGATAATAATAGTAAGAACACAAGCTGACAGAGAGACTTACTGATCATGACGGCACGGCCCTTTGGGTCCACAGCCAAGTACTGGCCCGGAACGATTCTGCGACATCCACTCTTGCCAAAGGTTTCCTGGTGGATCTTCTCAAAGACATTCTTGGAGGGCTGGTACTCCAGAATGACAATGCGCCCCGAATCGCTGCCCACCACGATGTAGTCCTTGGTCCCCCCTGTCAGCCTGAAGGCCATGAGGGACCGGATGACTCCGAACACTTCCACGGTCAGCAGAGTGTGAACCTTCCCCGTGTTGGGATCAGGGCGGAGTAACTCCAGGATCTTGCCCCGGGAAACAACAATTTCTTGTTGTTTGGTTCCTGAAGAACCCAAAACATGAGCACAAGTCAGCAACAGAACATATGACACACAACTTCAGCAAGCGCTGCAAGGGAAGAAGGGGAAACTTCCAAATGCCAATTGGCAATCTGGAGAAACTCAAAGAAACTATTCACCACATTATGGATAACCATTGTTTGAACATCTAACACACCAGAAAATTGGCCAGAATACTAAACTAAATCTATAGATAAACTAGATTGATAAATAAGCAAGCCAATCTTCTCTCAATCTATTTATCCACAAGCTACCACAGCTCAAGTAACACTCAACAGCAAATGATAACGTGCCAGCAAAAAAACCCCAGAGGTACGAAAGCAAACTGATACCCAAAAACAACCCGAAGCCAAGACATGCGGAGGGAGGAGAAAATTACCTGAGAAATTGCCATGGATAGCAAAGCTAATGCCTGTGGCACGCTGCAACGTTAGGTTGTACAGAAACATGTTGGCAACGGATTCGCTTCAGCTTATCGTAGCTCTGGTAATTCTGCAACAAGTAACACAAAATAATAAACTTCTCAAAAGCAAAGCCTTTCATCCAGCAGAGAGAAGCGCTGCCCTCCCATGCGTGCACGGATCCCGCTACAGCAGAGCCCGCCTGCCACCCCGCTATTCGGTATTTATTAGCGCGACGAGCAAAAGGCCCTGCCAAGGTGTCCGGGTGCCGAGCGCCAGCTGAACTCCTTACTGCCGGGCGGCTGAGCAGGCCTTCCAGTAATTACTACTAATTAGTCACGGCTTTAGCTTTTCAGGAAGCAAACACAACCAGGGACGCCCTCCGGGATCCCCGCGCCGTTACACATCTCTGGCGCCGCCGTTTCATTGAACACGAGTGCAGCCGCCCGCAGCGCTCAGGGCCGACTCCTCTCCCTGAGGCTGAAGGAAACCTCAGCAGGAGCCCGCCGCCCCGGGCCGGGGAAACCGGCCCTCAGCCCTGCCGAGGCCGCGGCGGGGCACGGAGCCAGCACCTCCCCGCGCTCTGCGGAACGCTCGCCCCGGGAACCGGCCCCAGGGCACTGCCCGGCCCGGCCCCCCTCACCCAGCCCCGGCCCCGGGGGGTGCGCGGCGCTCCCCCTCCGCAATCCCGGGCGCCGTCCGTGGCGCGGAGCCGCCACCGGGCGGGCGGAGCTGCGCTCACCGTGCGGATGACGGCGGATGCTGCTCCGGCCTAGGCGGGCGCGCCGCCGGCCTCCTCCGCCATCAGCGCCGCGCCTGCGCGCTGCCCTCCCGCGCCTTCTCCGCGGGGCTTTCCGCCTGTCCGGCGCGCGCGCGCGCCGTGTGGCGAGAGAGGTTGCCGAATGAGGTGCCTGAATAATCGCGGCGCTATGGCGGCTGCTCTCTGCGCCAGGAGCCCACCCAAGAAAACCCTCAGCCTCCTTAGAGCATGGAGATTGGGAGGAGCGTTGGCTTCCCTCGCTGCCAGGCGGAGCCGAGCAGCGCCGAGGCTCAGGCAGCGCCTGTGACGGTCCCGCCGGGCCTCACGGCGGAATGGACGCGTCAGCTGCGGGCCAAGATGGCGGCGCTGGGGCCGAGGGCGCCGCCGGGGGAGAGCGGCGGCCCCGCCGCCTCCGCCCTCTCCATGGAGCGCATCCAGTCGCTGACTGACCTGGCGGACCTGGAGGCCGCCTACAGCCGGCTGTGTGAGGAGGAGGTGTGTGGGCCGGGCGTAGCAGGCAGTGGGGCCGTGAAGCGGCTAGCTCGCTGTCGCTGTGCCCCTCGTTGTTGCAGACTCTCCAGAGGTGTTTGATACGGACTTGCCGCCCCTAGGGCCTGGCCGGGGGTCGGTGGCGCCTCCGCGGATCCCTGAACCGCGGGCAGCGTGGAGATTCTGGGATCTCGCGCACTGGCAGCACGGCCAGGGGAGGAGGTTGTGGGTTATCTGACTTAACAGCGGTGTGATGAGAATTCCAAAACCGCTGCTTTCAAATAGAAAAAACATAAAGATTTAGAGGATTAAAGAGAGCTTAGAAAGGATTTATTTGTCCTATGAGCTCTTGGAAGCACTAATGCCTTGTGTCGTTCTCTTGGATGTAGGGTCTGTGACAAATTTCTGGTCTGGAAGAGAGCTGAAGTCACACAACACCTCCTTCATCCTTTTTTCTATTTTTTCAGAAAGTCGTGCAGGAAGAGCTGGATTCCCTCCTGGAGCAGCAAAGCACTATAGAGAATAAGATGGTTGCCCTTCATCGCATGGGGTTAGTGTTCCAACCCTTCTCCCTTCTCCTTGCTGCATGACCCAGATACTCCTTTCAGTGCTGCAGGGGAAGCACATCCATTCTCAGAAAATGTCAGACTTTGTATCAGTTTGTGGTAGAGAACACGAATTGGATCCTCATCCGCAGGTGCCCAGATCTTCTCAGCAGCACTGACAGCTGTGCCCTCACCCAGACTGACCCACATTTTAGTGTAGGCTCAGAAGGTTTTTGACAGTGTCATCTCAGAGGTTGCCAGGTTACAGCATCAATTGTTGGATCAGGTGTCTCATGCCAGGCTGTCTACAGGAATGAATAAATATTACTGCCTCTTGAGGGTGAACTTGTGCAGGCAGGCTGGAAAATCATCCTAAATGGCCTTGTGTCTAGGAGAAGTTCCAAGAAAAGGTTTACAGTTTTCACCTCCACTTCAGAAATGGAGAATGTCATAAGGGCCCAGTGGCTTGTTAATGCCCTGTGTGGTAGCAAGGCACACTTGTTCTGTGCAGCCTCTTCCAAAGCAGCCAGTCCGTTCCTTTCTCCTGCTTTGCTCCCAGAGGAAGGGACTGAAATGATGCGAGTGTTGTGACAGGACCAGCTGTATCTGGAGGAGGAGCCATCCTCTTTGCACAGCATCCCGGTGGTCAGAGTGTGCACCTCACGCTCATTCCCGTGTGTTCCCAGCCCTAACCTGCAGCTGATCGAGGGGGATGCCCAGCAGCTGGCAGGGATGATCACCTTCACCTGCAACCTGGCCGAGAACGTCAGCAGCAAAGTCCGCCAGCTCGACCTTGCCAAGGTAGCTGGGTTGAGGGGGGCTGGAACCTGTCACCACCATCTGTGTTCTGTGCTCACAGCACAGCAGATGTGCCCTGCCTTTGGTGGGAAGGTGGGCTGGAACTGCTGTGTTTTTTTATTTTAGCTGTGTATTTCTGGGCTCCTGGGTATTGCATGGTATAAGACTGGTAGGATGATAGAATGGTTTGGGCTGGAAGGGACCTTAAAGCTCCTCTTGCTCCCAGCTTTCCTGCAGTTGATATGGATACCTTTCACTAGACCAGGCTGCTCAGAGCTTCATCCAGCCTGGCCTTGAACACTTCCAGGGATGCTCGTCCATGTAGCAGCTGGTTCTCCAGCATCCCCTTCTGCCCACACAGCTCCTGGTAGAATACCTGGATAGGGTGACTAGCAGCCCTGGCAGCTGCACAGTGCTGAGTACAGTGGAGATGGCCATTGTCACCCAAGCCAGGTCAGGAATCTGGGCTGTTCTGTTCCTTGTCTGGGGACAGGCTGAGGGGTGTCAATGCCAGTACTTGCACAGGTGCTCAGATCAAACAGATAAATATGTGGTGTCATTTCTGGTCTCTGCCTGTTTGTTACAGAGAACTGTGGCCTCCAAGTTCAGCCTCAATTTTGACATACGCTGTTCATCCTGCAGAGCCACTGGTCTTAGCACTTTTTAAGTAGTGCAGGAATTTTGCTTACATAGTAGTTTTGCTGTATAGAAGTATTGCTGCAGTCTGTTTTTCCCTCACACTGTCTTCTGACAGGTCTCTCTCCCTGGTCTATCCCACAGCTGGAAGCATTACTGGTTGCTTTTCTTTCAGAACCGACTCTATCAGGCCATTCAGAGAGCTGATGACATCCTTGACCTGAAGTTCTGCATGGATGGAGTTCAGACAGCCCTGAGAAATGAAGACTATGAGCAAGCAGCAGCTCATATCCACCGCTACCTGTCTCTGGACAAGTCAGTGATTGAGCTCAGTCGTCAGGGCAAGGAAGGTAAGCACTGTTTGTGAGGAGTTGCTGATGAGTCACCTTTCCAATGGATATCTAGATGCTGCTCATTTCCCATGGGTTGCCTCAGCCCAACAGACAAAGCAGAAAATCTAATGCAGGCCAGAGATCTTAATATTTTGTAGACTGACTTGGGGTGAAGGTTTTTGAAGCGTTATTACACCAGAATTATTATTAATTGAAAAGGATGTTCCCGGCACACAGCTGTAATAGTATTTCAGGTGCTAACTAAGCAAAGGACAAAATGCTCAGGTCTGAAGTGAGGGAGAAGGCTCTGTTACGAATTGCTCTTGTGTCACGGTGTGCTACCAAGCAGGGCAACTGGAAATGAGGAAGTAAATTGCTAGATTCCTAAGAGGAAAATGCCAGTGGATGTGTTGTCATCCTTCATGCAAAAACACAACATTACACAACCTGTCTATGCCTGTAGAGGAATTCCAGTGTGTCTTCTACCTTCTCAGCTTGGGGCTACACAGTGCTGGTCTCATTCCTGGGAAAAAAAAAAAAAGTAGCCCTTGATACAGTATTAACATTGTGCTGTTGCTTTTCCCTTTCTTTCCTGTCCTTTTGACCAGGGGGAATAATTGATGCTAACCTGAAACTCCTGCAGGAAGCAGAGCAGCGTCTGACAACAATTGTTACGGAGAAATTTGATGCAGCTATGAAGCAGGGAGACCTGCCCCAGGTGGAACGGTTCTTCAAGATCTTTCCTCTGCTAGGCTTACATGAAGAGGGGCTGAGCAAGTTCTCTGAGTACCTCTGCAAGCAGGTAACAGGCTCTGTGACATCCAGGGGAAAGGAAAACCCAGTCTCTGTCAACAGATGTTGTGGAAGGAGGTTTTGGCAGTGGCTTGTTAACCTTAAAAAATAGCACTGGCCTTAGTTCATATCTCTCCCTGCATTTGCATGCTGGGAGGGGCTTTCTGGTGTCTGTATCTTGCTCTGTGCACTTGCTTAAAAATTATCCAATGAGCCTGGAAAGAGAAGAGCAAATTTTTGCCTTTCCTTGAGCCTTGAGTTTTCCACAAGAGAGGAAAGGATCCCTGTTCAAAGGAGGAGCAGCAGCAATAGCTCTTGCATTGGGAAGGCCAATGAAGCTCTCTAGGGCAAGGACAGAGGACCTGTGGGTTGAAAAATACCTTTGGGTGTTCAGCTGACTGATCCTGTTGCCATGCAGGTGGCCAACAAAGCAGAAGAGAACCTGCAGCTGGTGATGGGGACAGACATGAGTGACCGTCGAGCTGCTGTCATCTTTGCAGACACCCTGACACTCCTCTTTGAAGGTAATCTTCCTTTCCTCTTTCCTGATTGCAAATAGTCCATGATGAGACTGTCCATCAATTTAAATGCTTTTAATTTTAGCTCACAAAATGCCTCATTCCCCTTTGAGCTACAGGTGTCTCACTCGAGGGACAGGGACACAACTAGTAGGAATTATTCCAACCAGGAGAGGGCATCACAGTAAGCAAGTTTTCCTTTGCATCTTGTACAGGCACAAGGTGTATTTGCAAAGGATTTGTTGGCTTCCTCCAGGAATCAGACTCTTCCCGTTCTCTGCATCCTCAAAACAAATGGGCATTCCCTGGAGGTTTCTTCAGACTTGCAGCTCTCCAGACAAACAAATCAGATCCCTTAGGGATAAGCAGTTCTTGGTGCCTCCAGGCCTGGCTCTTCAAGAAGCATCATGGGAACTTGAAAGCAGAGAAGGGAATATGATTGCTCTGTGGGAATGCCACAGACAGTACTTGAGATCCCATGGTGATTAACCACCTTCTCTATGAAATCTGCTCTAGTTCCAGGCTGCACCCTTGTCAAGTTACTCTCTCAGCCTGGCACCAGTAGAGCTTTCTTGGCAGTAGTGTTAAAAGCAGGGGGAACATTGCTAACTTTTGGAGTAGAGTGTTTGTGAGAAGGCAGTATTGTAGAGATGATGAGTATTTCCTCCAAGGAGTTCTTGCCTTTGCTAATGCTTGCTCTCTGCAGCAAGTGTGTGCCCAAGAGCCATCCCTGGGCTGATTTTTCCCTGTAACCTTGGAGGTGCTAAAAGCTGGGACTGTGTTTGGGTGGCAGTTGTACCCCCTGCCAGATTAAGCTCGTGCAGCTTTGTCTTGGGGAAGCTTCATTCCTTGTATCTCGCTGGGCTGAAGGGCAGCTGGCACACAGGGCATGGCAGAAGTTCTCTTTAGGGACAGAGAGATGGCTTCTGCTGCAGGAGATTTATACTCTATCTAAGGAAGGAATGATCCTTTTTTAGGTCTGGTCTGTGGACCTGTGTAGCTCTGCTGTGCTCTGGGAATTGCTGGTTGAGTCTCTCTCCTCTCCCCGCAGGGATTGCTCGCATTGTGGAGACCCACCAGCCCATCGTGGAGACCTACTACGGGCCAGGGAGGCTCTACGCCCTCATCAAGCACCTGCAGGTGGAGTGCGACCGGCAGGTGGAGAAGGTGGTGGACAAGTTCATCAAGGAGAGGGACTATCACAGGCAGGTAAGAGCAGTGTGAGGCTGCCTCATGCAGCCAGCTGTGCCCTCCATCCAGTTCTGTGGGGCTCCCTCTGCCATAGAGGCAGCAGAGTTTGACCTTGTGTATTGAGAGAATCCTTGCTTTACTACTTATTGACCCAGATAGCTGAAGGGGTTCAGTCTGTAACTGTGCTTTCTGATGCAGAGAAGTATTCCTTGGGAGCATGGTAAATGCACCCTGGGCACTCTTTGCTGTGCAGCTCTGCACCTTCCCCATTGTCTTGTTCCTGCTTAGATGCAGGGCTGCTGTTACTGTCTCATGGTCACATACCTTGGTGCCTCTGGCCAAGTCCCATCCCACCACCCTTCCTGGCAGGATGAGCTCTGCCTCGGAGGAAGAGGAAGTGAACTTACATGATTCCCTTCTCTGGCAGTGCTTCCTGCAAATCATTCCAATTACCCCCAGAGAGCAAGCACTTCCTTAGGTGACAGCACAAGAAATGTCTGGTAACTCCAAGTCATCAGCAAAGTCTTCCTTTCTTTTGTGATTGCAGTTCCAGCAAGTCCAGAATAGCATGATGAGAAGTTCTTCTGCAGAGAAGATTGAACCAAGGTACAAAGAAAAACTCTTTATGCTCTCCAACCATTCACTCTGGAGTTGTTATTAACGCTACTTAGCATTTAGATAACTCTCCCGCTCTTCCAAAAGCTTTGTGGTTATTAATTTTAAAAAATCCAATTGTTAGGTGCCCTCCACTGCCCTTCTTTAAAGGAACCTTCTGTAATGGGGCTTTATTTTGCTTAGTCATTAATTCTAAGCCTTAGCTCTAAGCATTCCTGGGGGGTTGTCGGTATCACTGCACACGAAGGACTGAGATTTTACCTGCCTGTGCCCACTACCCTTTCATGGCCAGAGTACAGTCCTTGGAGCCCACAAAACAGAGCACCTCTCTTGACAGATAATTATGACAGAGACAGGAATAAATCTTTGGATCTTACTTAATCTGCAGCAGCTCCATACCATCAGTTTCTTGACAACAAACAGCAGTGCTTTCAATCTCCCTCTGTTTCTTCTTATTGTAAATATTTACATAACCCTTAAGCAAGGCCATTTGAAAGTGCACCCAGCCCTTCTGGGACTGCCTGACATGCCTTGAAAGAAAACAGGTTCCTAAAGGAAGATCTGTCTATGAGCCTGCATAATTAATATTTCTGCAGTAATATCTACTTACTGTTTGCTCTGAGTAGTTCTGCATGCATTCTAGTTTTCTGATTTTTTAATTTTTCATCTGTAAAATAAAGCTGATGTTTCCTTCTCCCACTTGTGCACCATGAGGCTTCAAGCAGGATTTGTAAAATTCTTCTGTGCACACTGATGAAAAAGCTGATGTGTCAGTCTTTCTTTTTTCAGTCATCTCTGATCTGAACACTGTGTTCTGCATTGTAACACGCTCTTTTGTCTCACGTTTCCTGAGCTGCTGAGCTTAAACAGATTCTTCATCATCTGCAGAGAAACATATGAGTCTGTGCACAAAAACACATACATACGTGGAGATGGCAGGGACCAGGCATTTCTAACACTACATAGGGCTCATGGAATTGTAGCAAAACTGAGGTAGGGAAGGACTGATAAAGATCTCTAGTCAAACTTCCCACTCAAAACAGGGCTCATTTTGAAGTTACATCAGGTTGCTTTGAGTCTTGCAGTCCTTACCACTGTGATTTCAATGTGAATGTCCTCACATCTATGAGGAAAAAGAGGGGGAGTGTTGCTAAATCTTGGAGTAGAGTTTGTGGGAAAAACCAATATTGCAGAGATACTTCCTGGGGGAGATTTTGTGGGATATTTTGACTGTTTGTGTGCATGCTTTGCACTTACCAGTTATTGTGCTGAGCTTTGCCAGTCAGTGGTACAGATGGAAAGGGGCAGTACTGATCTCATAGTAAGGGAACAGAAAACACACTACTTAACTGAATTAAATTGAGGCTCTCCTTTTGTAGTCTTGCTGTCTTGATTCTTGCTATTTCTTCCAGGGAGCTTGACCCTATTTTAACAGAAGTCACTCTGATGAATGCCCGCAGTGAGCTCTACTTGAGATTCATCAAGAGACGAATAATGGCTGATTTTGAGGTGGGAGATGCCATGGCCTCAGAGGAGGTAAAGCAAGGTAACACCTTGAGCACTGATACTCATAGGTTCTGCTTATCAAAGCCAGAAATGGCAATATACCTGAGTTAGTGGCAGAGCAGAGTGACACAGGGTCTGCAAAGACACTTTGGGAGCACTCTGTGGAAGACAGTTGTGTAGCCTAGACTTTCCAAACCTGCTTTCAGCACTGGTTGTTCCCTCTAACAGGAAAACCAACATTAAGAATGCTTGTAGAGTATAACAAAGTAAAGTCTCCAAAGAGGGGAAAAGCCATTTGGTCACTGCAAGCATAAATCCTAAAGATGGAGGCCATAAAAAAAAGGCTCAAGGTTTTGGTACTCTGTAGAGCTCTGGAAATCACTTTAGTCACCTGCAAAATCCAGCTCAGCAATTTCAGCTCCACAATGGAGGCTTGTGATTTGTTCTAAGCTGGGCTTGGCAAGTGTATATCTGTTTGTCCCATGAGACAAGCAGTAAGGGGACTTGGTGGAGCTGCCTCCTGGCCCTGGGTTCCTCCTGATGGGTCTCTCTTTTGTTCCACAGAGCATCAAAAATACCTGGACAAGCTCCTCAACAACTGTCTGCTGAGCTGTACCATGCAAGAGCTCATTGGCTACTACATCACCATGGAGGAATACTTCATGAGGGAGACTGTCAACAAGGTGGGGGAAAACCTCTTAGATATTTTTCTGTGCGTTCTCCTCAGTCCTCTGGTGAGCATCCCAAGGGAGGGATATGCTTACATGGCAAATATGCAATTGTTGGGAAAGTCTTTTGTTTCTCTTGGCCTTGAAAAGCAAGTGGTTTTTTCTGAACTTTGACTTCAGACATACCCCAGGTATCTTCCAGGTCTGTGGGCTGCTGCAGACTGGTGTGAGTGGTGCCAGCCACACAGGGTAGTTCCACTCAGGGTGAAGTGGGCAGATGGGCAGTTTGGTGTCTCAGCACTGCTGGGGCTGTGAGCTCAGGGCACTGAGACAGCTTTCTTTGCAGGCTGTTGCCATGGACAGCTACGAGAAGGGCCAGCTCACCTCCAGCATGGTGGATGATGTGTTTTATATAGTGAAGAAGTGCATTGGGCGTGCTCTGTCCAGCTCCAGCATAGACTGTCTCTGTGCTATGATCAACCACTCCACCACCGAGCTGGAGTCTGACTTCAGGTAATGAAAACACACCAGGTTCATTGTAATGTTCCTCCACCTCACGTTCTGCAAACAGTGGTTGCTGCCAGATGGTCTTCCTAGTGTTCTTTGCCTTTGAACCTCTGGCTTGTCATCTCCATGGAAGATGCTCACAGGAAGCATTGGCAGATGTGGGAAGCTGGATCTGGGCTTCTTTTCTCACCATAGTGGTGCTTCACCTGTAGGATGAACAGAGAAAAGAACCTCATGGCACAAAATCCCTACAAGATGGAGTTGCCTTGCAGCATTGGGGTACTACCCTGCTTGAGGGTACATAATCACCCCTAGTTGTTCTCTGGGTTACTTAACAACTCAAACTTAGGGTGAGACTGCAGAAATTGTCCTGCTATTTTTCATTCCATTGTGGGAGTGAGGAGGTGTGTCTGAAGACAGCAGGCAGCTGCTGGCAGGATATTTGGGAAAGCTCAGAAACTGGGTGGTTATGTTTTTCTTTCAGCACTCAGAGGCTGTCAGGAGATACTTGCCAGCCTTTTTTTCCCCCTTTTCACTACCTGGTTCAGGTCAGATCTCAGAAAAAATGCTGTCCCCAGGCACAGAGCATATTTTTTTTTTGCTTGCTCTAAACCCTGGTGTGTTCTGCTTGCCTATAGGGAAGTTCTGTACAACAAGCTGAAGCAGGGCTTCCCAGCCACGACCTTCCAGGACTTCCAGAGAGGGGTGACCAGTGCTGTGAACATCATGCACAGTAGCCTGCAGCAGGGCAAGTTCGACACCAAAGGCATTGAAAGCACGGATGAGGCCAAGCAGTCCTTTCTGGTGGGTTTGGTGGCTCTTCTGGTGTAGAGTGAGTTGGGGTGGGGAGAAAGATCATGGGGAACTCTTGAGAACAGGATTGGTGTGATTGTTGTGATCAGAGAACCTGAAAACCTGTTCAGGTGTGGTGGGTGGCCTACCTTTGGATGTCTGGTAGATGCTTCTGCCTCACCTTTTGTTTGTAGAGCTTCCACACCAGGCCTGTGCAGCTGTGATCCTGTGAGTGCCTCTTGGGCTGCCAATAATTCCTTCTGGGCTGGGGAAAAGTCTGTGCTCTTTTGAGGTGTCCACCAATCCTGTTCTTCACCGGTTCCACACAGAGGTGGTGGGAGAGCATCTCATCCACACCTTCCTCCAGATAGAAAAGTCCTGGCCCAAGCTCACCTCCTTCACTTATCAGATTGAAGAGCTTTCATTAGAGCAGAATTGTTTGTTCTCCTTGGTCTGCAAGATCCTCCTGTTGCCTTCTAACAGCAGAACTGCAGCTCTCTGCTTGCTTGAACAGGCACAGGGAGTATTCCAGACCCCACAGGGAAGTGGTCACTTTTCACTCCTGTCTTCTGCAGCATAACACGTCCTTCCCCATGCTGGGATCTGTGTAGACTTTGCATTGTGGAAAGGACCTCACTGTGAGAGCATCTCTGGCTCTGCTCTCTCCAGTGTGAGCAGACCTGTGGGCAGAGGTTGGGACCACTGGAGGGAGGCTGGCTCACCATGACTTACCTCCCTCTAAGTTGTTGTGAAGAGCCAGTGCTGAAGAGGTTCCTTGGAACTTTGACTGTACAAGGAGAGAAGGCAGCAAAGGGAGCAGGAGGGACTCAACTCCTTAATCTCATAGAGCTCAGTGTTACAGGTTTCTGCATTTCTGAAGCAAAGGGCTTCCACTGAATTTCTTCATTCACCTGTCACCTTGCCTCATGTTCCTGTTTGTGCAAACCCCAGCCTCATAGGGACATTTGGTTCAGCTTCAGCAGGTGGGGGTTCAGCATGTGTGCTCTGTTGCTGGAGTTGAGCTTCATGCAGTTCTGTGAATTTGCAATGCTTTGGTCTCACAGTAGCTACTTTGTCCTTTAACTACTTGCATTTCAGTCTGTACTGTTAGCAGGGCATGGATTAAATGTGTGGATTTGGGGATGAGGTGCTGGGAAATTCCATTTAATCCAGCTTGGGTTTGTTTTGGGTTTTTTTCAGGTGACCTTAAACAATGTGGAAGTCTGCAGTGAAAACATCATGACCCTAAAGAAGACCTTGGAGGTGCAGTCTGTATTCTTTACTGGTTTTTCCTGAATCAAATTTGTAATATCCTTCCTTGGGGGAGGCAGGGGTCAAGTAAACCATCTGGACTTTGATCTGCCCGAGTTCCTGAGGTCTCTGCCCTCCAGCCTTAGGGAAGGAATTTTAAGCTGGTAGTGCAATTTCCGGCTGATTAGTAGCAGCCAGAAATACCAGTTCTTCTAGCCTGACTAACCTGGTGCAGGAATAACTGTGCATCATGGCAAGTCTGCAGTTCTCTGGTGCCAGGCTAGACAGCCCCTTGCTGCTTTTCTTGCTGTCCTTTCTCCCCGCAGCTGGAGCCAGCAGTCTCTGCCTTTGCAAGAGCAAGAGTTGGGCTCCTGTGCTAGCCCACACACTGGTGGGCAGCCAGAGCTCAGCAACACAAAGAAATAAAAACGGCCCAGGTTATTAATTTGCAGCTTGCTCATGGATCTCTTCCCTGCAGAGTGACTGCAGCAAACTACTCAGCCAAGGATTCGGGGGTGAGCAGGCACAGGCCAAGATTGAGAGCTGCCTCTCAGACATGGCTGCTGTCTCCAATAAATTCCGTGACCTGCTGCAGGTGAGTGTCTCTCCAAATTACTCCTGCCTTCCAACACTGGCTGCTGGTGTCTTCAGGGAGAACTCTGGCAGGAATCACTTCAGCCTAAGGCCAGGCCATGTGTGGCTCCAGGAGTGCTGGGTAGTGTGCAGGAGGGAGCACATCAGTCAGCTTTCAGGCATGGAAACAGCCCCAGCCCGTTTACACAGCCACACCAGCTGGCAGCTGCATAAAAAGCACTGGAAGCAGCTGCAGAGCCAGAAGGAATGTTGCTTCATTTGTCTTCACTTTTCATGGACTTGCAGTTGGCATTTTCAGGAAAAGAAATATTAATAGCATTTCCATCTCCTCCATTCTCCCTCGTGGCACAGCACACTGTCAAGTTGTCCACAGCCTCACTAAGTAATGCTGAAGACAGGCTGTTGGTAGAGAAGAGCTGTTCTTTTCTCAGGTTTCTCCTTCTTTCCCAAATACAAATAGCCCTCAGCATGGGGCAGAGGACTCTCTGGCTAAATTCAGTCTCCTGTGGCATGCTGGGGCCTGCTGTCCTAAAATGTCACAGTGGTCTCTGGCAGGAAAAGAAGCAGGAAGACCTAGTTCCTCATGTGGAAAGAAACCAAGCAAAGGAGAATATTTTGAACCAGGTTTGCCTTTGTACTTCACTGAGGGGTCAGGTTATTTTTTGTTTGGCTTTGCAGTTCAGGGCACGCAGATGGCTTCAGTTCAGCACTACCAGCAAACCCTCTTGAGGACTGTGGTCAGTATTGAAACCAAAGAGCTTATCAGTAAGGAGTAAAACTCTCCAGTCTGACTGGTGTGGTTTTAAAAGTGGCTGCAAAGCAATCTAAAGGCTGAGGAGGAAGCTCCTGTGCTGCCTGAGTCACACACACACTGATTTTGTCTCAGAAAAGGACAATTGCCAGCAGGGCCTTCTCAGAAATGCCAGTTTTAGTTAAAATCTTCTATCAAATGCCAGTCAGAATAGGTACCGACACAGTTTCATACTGAGTGAGCTTTCATGACACCTTGCTGAGCCAAAGAAGGGTGGCTGGCAGGAGAGGGCTTTAAGAGCTCTCATCACAGGGGACAAAACAGCCTTTGCTGACAGCCTGCTGCTCAGGGGAGATGACATGTGCTGGGGTTATGATTAATTCAGGGAATTAACTGTGGTTACAGCTTTTATCTTCCTTTTAGATTCCCCTACTGAGCTAAGCTGCAGTGGAGGTGCATCATTTGAGTTCAGTCAGTGCCCTGGCTGGTGCTGAGTGAAAAAATTGAGTTTGCATTTTTTCCTACCCCAGGTGCTTCGCTCCTGCTAGGAAATCTGTAGCTGTGTGGGATGGGGTGGGGAAGCACAAGCCCTTCAGACCACACTGCAAGTCAGCACAACAGCAGCTTCTGGGCCAACATCCTTCCTCCTCTTCTTGTCATGGTGTCAGAGCCTTGTCAGAGCCTTCTGGCACCGGAAGAGTGTGGGATCTGGGCCTTGTGGGTGCAGTTTCCTGTCTGTGGGCCAGTTTCCCAAGCTGAGAATGGAAAGCAGCATCAGGACAGCCTGTTTGTAAAGATTTTGTGCCTCACTGTCCTTTCTTCTTGCTGTCTTGCCCAGGAAGGTCTCAATGAGCTCAACAGCACAGCCATCAAACCCCAGGTGAAGCCGTGGATCAACTTATTCCTCTCTGTCTCCCACAACATCGAGGAGGTGAGGCTCAGTGTTCTCCTCTTGCAGCTGTACTTGAGCACTCTGTTTTCTGCTCAGCAGCACAGTCAGAGCAACCGCTGTTTCCTTCCCCTCAGTTATCTGCTGTTTCCTTGGCACAGAGCAGCAGTAAAATACCCAGATCTTGCTCTGCAGCTGAGCCTGGAAAGGGACATTTGGCTGCAGAGGAGCAGAAGGGATGAAGTGCTGCTCCATGAAGAACCTCCCTTCCTGTCCTCTGGGCCTCTGGCTGTGGTTTACTTCAGGCCACATAAACAACCCTTTCTGCATTTCACTGTCAGGAGGAGTTCAGTGACTATGAGGCCAATGATCCCTGGGTCCAGCAGTTCATCGTCAATCTGGAACAGCAGATGACAGAGTTCAAGGTGAGAGAAGGAGGTGGCAGCCTGCCAGGCTTTGGCCAGACCTCCACGTGGCATCCTCCAGCTCCTTCCTTGCTTGGGAAGCAGAGGTGTCCTCCAGTGCCTTGCAGGGCTCTGGAGGCTCCAGTCACCCCCTTCTCCTGCAATTCTCAAAGCCTGCTTGCGGGCCTCACGTACCTGGATCACTTCTGTGGTGCTCCCTGCTTGCCAAGCCTGCAAGTCCTTATTTGTAAGCTCTCCAAGCCTTGGGCTTTAGGGATCTCTGTTCAGTTTTTCCTGACAAGAATGACACAGGTTTCTGCTTCCAGGCTGGACTGTCTCCAGTGATTTATGATACTCTCACTGGTCTTATGACCAGTCTCATAGCCATTGAACTGGAGAAAGTGCTGCTCAAATCCACCTTCAGCAGGGTAAGCAAAACACTCTAATACCATGTAGTCTGTATTGACTCCAAATCCTCAGTAAAGGATGGGGCAGGGCAGATGCAAATATTACCCTCAAATATTACCCTGTAAGAAACTCTCCAAGCACCAGTGACCAGCTCATGGATGCCTTTACATCAGCATCCACAGGGACAAAGTGGGTTTGGTGATGGGACTGAGAAGAGCTGGCACCAGTAAGGGGACTGGGTTTTAAGGTAGAGCTAAACATAAGCCACTTAAACCTGCAGTAAATGGTTTAACTAGGACCTGCCTGCTCAGAGACCTCCCACTGCTTCCCTGTGATTTTAACTGGTGTCTTGGCACAGCCCATGGTCTGCTTGGAGAGTTAACAGATCTCCCTCTGTGCCCACAGCTCGGTGGTCTGCAGTTTGACAAGGAGCTGAGGTCCCTCATAGCCTATCTCACCACAGTCACCACATGGACGATCCGTGACAAGTTTGCCCGTCTTTCCCAAATGGCCACCATCCTCAACCTGGAAAGGGTGAGCTGCACTTGGTCTGCTCCTACTGGGGGATTGTGGGAACACCTGCACTGCACGTGGCTTTACTGAGTTTATCCAGATGTCATCACACCTGCAGGGTGTGAAAAACCTGGAGAAATTGCCCCGTGTCTGATGGCACTTGAGTTCAAACTTACCTGTGAGGACAGTCTGTGCTGAGGCATCTCCTACAGCTCCCCTCTTTTTCCAGGTGACGGAGATTCTGGATTACTGGGGTCCAAACTCGGGTCCACTCACGTGGCGCCTTACTCCTGCCGAGGTCCGGCAGGTGCTGGCTCTCCGCATCGACTTCCGCAGCGAGGACATCAAGCGGCTGCGCCTGTAGTTGGTCAGTGCTTGGATCAGCACCGTGCTGGAGCTAAGGGCAGGAAGGCTGCAGTCCTGAGCCTGCCCACATCCTGGCCCAGGGCTGTTTGATGGTGTGGGGATGGGATGATGTCTGCCCTTCTGCTCACATTCACTGGGGCAAAGGGTTTTCCTGAGCCCAGCAAGAAGACTTGCCGTCCTTCTGTGGGAGCAGAAACAAGGCACAGAGGAATCTGTCATGCTATTTCCAGAACACAGGCCAGTGCCTGCTCCTGACTTCCCTGTGCTCTGCTGCCCTGCAGGAGGCCACAGGCTGGGACAGGGGGCTGGTGGGGCTCAAATATGGGTCTGCTGCTGCAGCTGTGTTCCCTCTGTACCCCCAGATTAAGGGTCAGCTACTGGAGTTACAAATGCTGAGCCCTAGCTCTCTTCTGGTGGTGATGGGAACTGTTCTGTGGATGGGAAAAGGAGTGATTTCCTTGGGAAGGTGCTTGGAAAATCACTAGAAAGTCTCTGAAGGAAGTGGGGCTGTGTCCCTTCTCTGTACAGATACTCTGTAAATAAACCTCGCTTGGTTGAGTTGCAGTCTCCAGTGGTGTGCTCAGCTGTGGGCCTGGAGGGAGCTGGAGAGATCTGGGACAAGAGCTCTGCTCTGCTCCAGTTCTTCTCTTCTACCCTGTGCTAGGGCATCCAGGGGCTCTTCCTTATCTTGCCTGGCTGCCTCCCTCAGCCAGGGCCATGGAAGGGGAAGACCAGCCCTTGCATGCAGGTTCTGCCATTCCCACCCCTGGAAAAGCTTTTTCCACGCAGTGCTGGACCTTTGCTGTCCTGTGAAGAGAGAGCAGCCCTGCTCGGACAGAGAGGCATAAACACATGCTGAAAACAAGCTTTTTTATTCAGATATTGCATGGACTAGTAACTTGCTTTCACTATGCACTATTTCCCTGTGGAAATAGTGCCTCAGGACAGAAGAGGGTCTTGATTGCACATCCAGCTGTTGCAGGAGCATTGCATGCTGAACAGTCAGCTTGGATCCCTGCTGCTGGAACAGCAGTCCGGCTAGACACAGCATCACAAATGCTGGCTTGTTCCCTTTGGAGAACTGTAAAAACTGGAGTGAAACACCAAAATCAGACTGGAGGCCCTAGCAAACTGTCCCTCCAGCAAGGCCAGGAGTAGTTTTGCCTGCCTGCACAACTTGTCAGAACTTCTCCAGGCTGTGGCTTTTGGGCAAGTAGCATCACAAAAAGGCCACATGGAGACCTAAGGCACCTGCTGGAGCTGGCTGAAGAAGCCTCTCCTAAAGTAGTGGGGATTTCCCTGCACCTGTTCTGGATATCTGCCAGGAATGGGCCAGGGCTGAAGGCCTTCACACAGCCCTGTCCCCTCCAGGGTGAGCACCATCCTTCGTATCACATCCCACGACCTCCACAGAGAAACCACCCGTGTCCACTTCAATGCTGTGGATGCTGAAGTTGCCCAGTCCCTAGAAAAAAGAGAGTCACAGGTTGGGGCAGGAGCCAGGAAAGGACCCCTTCTCACCTCCAAGGTCCCAGGGAGGGCATTGGAACAACAAGCAATGTGCGGTGGGGAAGAGATGCTCCTCATGCTCTATATAAGGCTGCTGCAAGCTGCCTGCAACAGTGGGGGGCTCACAGCTCACCTCAGTGTTTGCCAGGATCTGGTGCAAAGCCTCTTTCTGCCGAGGGGCTTTGGTCAAGATGTAAAGGAAGCCGCCGCCGCCGGCCCCAGCCAAGCACTGCCCGTAGGCGTAGGGCCGCAGAGCGTCCATCATGCGCCCGACGGCCAGCGGCTCGCAGCCCGGGGCCATGCACTTCTTCTGCTGCCAGTAGCAGTCCAGGCACTTGCCAAGGAGCAGGAGGTCACCTGCAGAGGAGGGTATATTGCAAATTACTTGTCTCTGTTTCTCACCCAAAGGGCAGAAACATGCTCAGCCCAAGATAAATTTTCCCTTCTCTTTTCCAGTTCCTCTCAGCTCTTCCGGTCAAGCAGGCAACCCCAGCCTAGTCACATTGCTATTTTTAATCCTCCACAGGAGGAGGATTTGCTTGCTTTAATGTTCCAGCTTCCTCTCCGCAGCAGCCCAATAAACCCACTGCACTGACCAGGCACGGCCGCCAGCCCTGTCACCAATGGCACATTGCTAATCAATCATATCCAGCATGTCTAACCCCCTCTCCCTCAAGATCTTCGTTCAAGCCTGAATTTTGGGGTATTGCCTGAAGCTTCTGCAGCTGCAAAAGCCTGCACACTCCAGCCTTTTTCCCCTCTGAGACTGCACAACCTGGCCCTGGGAAAGTTTGTGTTTCTTCAGCTGTTAAAAGGGTGAACCTGGCCTAGGGAAGGGGGCTCACACCTTGCCTCAAGGCCTGGGCACACTCCTCAGCATTGCTCACCAGCGCGTCAGCATTTTGTACGATGGAGGGCAGCCTGGCGTACCAGTTCCTCACCACATCCTGCAAGAAGCCAGAATGTCCCTGTCACTGTCCTCCTGGCTCTAGCAGCACCTGGGGAGGTAGTGCTGCACCCATGGCCATTGGATGCCAGCTCCCTCTGGGGTGGCAAAGCTCTGCACAAGTGAAGGGGATGCCACCAAAGGCCACAGGGGGAGCAGAGGCCAGCCCATGACACCCAGAGGCACCCAGGCATTACCTGGAGTAGGTTGCGGGCCAGGCGAGTCTTCCCCGTGTACACCAGCAGCAGGTGATCGTTCAGAGTCTGGGTAAAACCATCAGGGACCAGGATCTGCTCCACTTCCACTCTGAGTGGCAGCTGGGCTTTCGACCTCCCAATTTTGATGCCAGGAATGAGCCCACCAACCTGGTCCTGCCAACCACCCCCTGCAGGGCAGAGTCATCAGTCACTGCTGGGACCCCCACCTTGTGGGTCAGCTGCTCCCCCAGACCCTACCTGTTGTGAGCCTCTGCTCCAGGTGCAGCACAGCATGGACAAGGGACTCAGTGCTGGCAGCCTTCCCCGCTGCCCGGTACAGGGATGCCATCACTGCTCCTGCCAGGATGCTGCTGGTGCCTGGAGGGAGCAGAGGTGGGGCCAGGGCAGTGAGACACTGTTGTGACCCTGGGGGCTGGGGGGCAGATTCCCAGGCACCAGTGAGGGACTACCCAGCCCCTTCCTAGCAGACCTACCGAGGCCAGACCCATGGGGCAGCTTGGACCAGGTGTGCACCTCAAAGCCACCCCCAAAACTCTCCATCAGCTGGGCCCGCAAGGGTCTCTGTGAGGGGAACTGCACAACCTGGGTGCAGATAAAGGCAGCTTTGAGCAGGGCACCTGAAAACAAAAAAGAAGTAAAGCTGATGCCTGCTGTGCCACCTGCTCCCTCATCCCATTGGCCCCAAAAAGGGCCATCCTGGCACCAACAGGACATCGCAGGGACAGAGCCAGGCTGGTAGGTGACCCCTCACCTGGTGCATGAGGCTGGCAGTAATCCTGTAAGTGCTCCAGCTCCCGGCACACCAGCTCTGCCACCACCTCGCTCTGTGGCGTCCCGCTGAGGCTGACGAGGCGCAGCTCTGGCTGGGCAATGCGCCGCACCCGGGCGCCAATGGGCCGGCACCCATCCACCAGCACTGCCACGTCCACCACGGCCCCCCCGTGCTCGTAGGTGATGGGGGGTGTGTCGCTCCAGCCACCTGCCAACACTCACCATCAGCCTCCTTTACTCCTGTTCCCCCAGCACCACAGGGCTGAGACGAGGATCATCTGACTCAGGGAATGTGCTCACCAGAGAGGTCCAGGCGGGCTGGACACATCACCTGCACCCAGTGCCCCAAGGGTGGCAGCTCCACCTGTTCCACGGTGATGAACTGGCATGAGGACATCACTGCCTGCCGGACGAGGATCTGCTCGGCCCCCTCGTAGTGCCGAGCTGCTCTCACCAGCAGAGCCGGCCTGGGATAAGAGAGATGCTGAGCCCACTGGCACATCTCCATGACAGCACCATTGCCTGGAATGGGAATGGGCCAGCTGCCTCTTGCCAGCCCCAGCCTCACCGGCTCATCCATTTCTGTCGCTCAGCAGCCAGCTCCTGGACACCACCAGCAATGTCCCCGCTCTCCAGGCGCCCAAAAGCTGAGGCCCACTCCCTGTTGGCAGCAGGACCACTCCGCAAGCCCCCTTCCCCTTGTGCCATGCAGCCCAGGACCTCGGCAATACAGGCAAGTGCCCGTGCTGCAATACCAGCGTCACTGGCCGTGGAGGCAACTAGAAAATAAAACAAAAGGAGGCTGCAAAGCACAGCCAGGCTGCACTGTACCCCAACAAGCTTCTGTCATAAGCTATCCCCAGGGAAGCGGGACTTGAATGGCTTGCACCCACTCAGCTTTGTTGGACGCCCTGCAGGTACACCCCTGCAATAGCGGGGGGAAATTGCTGAAGGCAGTGGGGAGCACTGAACAGTCCTGATAATGAGAGACAAGCTCATGAGTCCAGCTCACCTTCATCCAGCGTGCTCAGCATGGCCTTGTGGTAGCCCTCGTGGACGGCGCTGCGGGCAAGCGGCAGGAGGCTGCTGTCCTGGCACCCCAGCAGCACCCGCCGCACCTTGCGCTGGCCCTGCAGGAAGAACAGGGCCTGGCGGGCACCCAGCTCAGCTTCTGTGTCCAGGCAGGGCAGCAGCTCCTGCCAGGACATGCGCCAGGCCGTCCTCCAGCGCACCAGCTGCTCACTGGCCACTGAGTCCAGGCCCAGCAGCCACAGCACATCCTCCAGCCCCAGCGCCTCGCGGGCGTGCAGCACCGGGAAGAGCCGGGCGCTGAGCAGGCAGCGGCTCCCCCGCGGCGTCTCAGCATCCCAAAGGTCCCCTTCCCTGCAGGAGGGAGAAACCATCAGCACTGCCCTGGGGCTCGAGGACACCTTCCATAAGGGGAGCTAGAACGTGGGATGGGTTGGAGTGGCCATGACACCTCGAGCTGGGTCCCCCGTCCCAGTCTGACATGTGATACTTACCGTAGACCTGTCCGTTGGAAAAACTCAGCCCAGGGCACGTTCAGGTAGGTGGCTTTTTCCACAGGGCTCTGCAGGGACACAGAGGGGTTGGTCACACTTTGGCTTTGCTGGGAGCCTTGTGCCATCTCACTGCCCCCGCACCTGCCAGTCGTCAAGGCGGCCGGTGAGAGTGAACACGCGGCAGGGCAGGTCACGCAGCCGGACACGGTGGCCCTGCAGGACAACATCACGCAGGGGACAGCCCCGCAGGGCTGGTGAGGAGTCCACATCGAGGCCTGAGAGCAGGCAGCCAGGGCCGATCACCAGGGGACCCTGAGGAAGAAGAAACAGTGGCATGGCTGGCCCCCCAGTCAGAGTCAAATCCTCACCTTGGAATGGGATAACTACCCTGAGAGACAAACTGGTGCCAGCACAAGCCAGGTGTCAGGATGTAGTTTTGTCACAAGGCTGCAGAAACACAGACTACAGAAATTCAGGCCGGGCAACAGCCTGCAGGGCTCACAGCCATAACAGAGCCCCCAAAGGAGAGGGTCTGCCCTGGTTCCCAGCTCAGGACAGGCCAGAAGTGACAGCCTCAACCTCTTGTTTGCAGAAGGTGACAGACACCAGGGTGCCCAGCACCAGCCAAAAAGCAGCCCCAAAGAGGAAGGGCACCCCAAATCTCACAGCTGTGTTTCCTCCATCCTAGGCAGCAACATGTCATCCTACTGCCCATTCAGTGCACTGGGAGCTGTGCATCACCCCCATCCTAGTCATGTACCTGGAGGTGACAGTGCTGGATGACACTGCCAGCTGCCAGCTGCACAGCTCCTTCCAGCAGGCAGTTGGTGACCGAAGAGCCATCCTCCAGGAGACAGGGCTGCTGCCAAGGGCACAGAGACACGTGGGACCAGGGGCTGGGCACACAGCCCAGAGCAGCCCCCGAAAAACACGTGTGAGCAAGGCTGGGGATGGAAGGACATACATCCACGTGGGAATGGGCTGTCTTGCAGAAGCGGAGGTGGCTGGCAGAGCTAGGCAGGAGAGTCAGGCTGCGGATGTGGTCGCTTGCAGAGGCAGTCATGTAGTCGTAGGATGCATTGGGAATGCAGGCTGAGGGGGACAGGAGAGCTTTCAGCACACTGACAAAAAGAAAGGGGTGTGTCTGACACTCATGTGAGCCAGGGTGAACATCCTGAGTTGAAGGGGCAGCAGTGAAGACCTGGGGACCCAGAGCTGTGGGGTGACAGAGATGGCTGTCAGACCCTGACCACCCAATCTCTAGCCATGCAGGGAAGAGGGCCCAAGAATGGGTCACATCACATGCACTCACTGCAGCACCAAAACACGGAATGGTTGGGGTTGGAAGGGACTTAAAGATCACCCAGTTACAACTGCCTGGGCAGGGACACTCCACTGGAAGCGGGAAGGAAGCACTCACCCATGCTAAGAGGGAAGCCACGGAGAGCCGTCCACAGCACGGAGCGTGCGCTCCTCACACTGGCATCACCACCACCCTTCACAAAATCTTCCTCTGTCATCCCCCCTGCCATGCACAGCACAATGTCGAAGAAGAGGGAGAGCTGGGGAGAGAAGGGACTTGTTGGGTTCAGCCATCCTGAACCCCACCCTGCTCCTGGTGCTCTCTCCCACCCAAATCTGGCAGTGTGAGGGCAAACAGACCCTACAGAGATGCCCAGCAGTGACACCTGTGTGGCAAAGGGTCCCATCCCCCACAGAGGGGCTGTCACCTGGATGGGTGGTGCCCCCGAGTCCAGCCCCATGTAGGTGCAGGCGTCCAGAGGAGGGATGACGTGGGTGGCCAGAAGCTGCTCGGCAGCATCCGAGGAGAAGAAAACAATCCCGCACACCTGCCAGGCACACCAGGGCTGAGGCTGCAGCTGTGGTGACACAAGGGATGGGGCTGGCAGGGTCACCAATGCCTGAGTCATGTCATACCAGTGGGACAGTGCCATCTGGCCCTGCACACTGCTGGATCTGGGCCTCTGTGCCTTTGTAGATGATGTCGCGCACCAGCCCCTAGGAGCAAAACCACCCCAGTGAGCTCTTCAGGGACCCCAAGACGAGCAGCCACAGCAGTGCTGAGACCTTGGCATCCAAGGATTGGGGATCCCTGCACCTCCAAGGGATGCCTCTTGAAGGGGGAGCTGCCCCAACCTGCTCATTGGTGAGGTAGACCCCATGGTTCCTGGCATATGCCGGACTCCCGGGCACTGCAACCACTCGGACACCCTGGAAGCCGTCCCAGTTGATCCCTGGGAGGAGAGACAGAGATCAGTGCCCACTGGGGCAGTACCTGTACTCACACTGGCACAACTGCCTAAAAACCTGGACCACAGCAGCGGAAGTGGCAGCAGCATCCAGCCTCAGCCACCTCCCTGCAGGCACAATGGATGATCCCAGCCATGCACAGGACAGAAATAGCTGAGCATCCACACCCTCATGGGAGCACAGCACAGGCTGAACCAGTTGTGCTGTTCACAGAACCCTGTCCCACGCCAAAGCAGGTGCTGGAAGCAAGGCTGGTATCCACTCACCTGGTGTTGAGGGCACGGTGAGGAGCATGTCGGTGCTGCAGACCCAGACACCAGGTGGGGAGCCCACACAGAGCTGCCAAGGGAAGGATGGCATGCTCAGGGACGGCAGGGAGGGAGCCCAGGAACCCAACACCATTTCCATCCTGCTGGGAGCCAAACCCATCCCCAGGCTACACAGACCCGGTGTGTCATGGTCCCCAGCAGGCTGTCCAGGTTGCAGACCAGCGCTTCGGCGGGGGCGCCGGGCTCCTCAGCGGGCAGGCAGGTGAAGGCACGGCCACAGTCATCGAAGGAGAAATCGCGGCCCTGGTGGGACGGAGAATACGGGGGATCACCCTGAGGGAGTGGATGCAATGAGAGGTCCCATGCTGGGCTGCAGGTCGGCTCTCACCATGTGCAGGATGAGGATGCGGCCATCCCTCAGGACGTCAGCGGTCACCACCTGCGAGAGGACAGCCGGGAACAGTCAGTGGAGACAGGACGGGCGCTCCCCTCACTTACAGCGTCCCCTCCCCGGACCCTCCGGAGGCGGTCCCCTCTCACCGTGCATCCGGCCCGGGCGCTGAGGTGCTCGGCCGCCACCAGCAAAGCGTTCAGGGTGGCACCGCCGCTGCCCAGGCGGGCCCAGGGGTCCTCCACGGCCAGGAGCAGCGCGGGGGGACGCGGGCCCAGCCCGCCCCGCAGCCGCCGCACCTCCAGCTCTGCCAAACGAGAGGCGGGCGGCGGTAAGAGCCGGGCACAGGGACGGAGAAGCGGCGCCCGCCCCGCCACTTGCCTCGCTGCAGGGCGCACACGCCATGGCCCCGCCGGCAGGTGAGGAGCACGGCGCTCCACTCCGCCGCCATAAGCGCCGCCTCCGCCCCGCCCGGCGCCGCGAGGCCTGCTGGGATGTTTAGTTCTAGCCCCGCAGTCCCTCCGGGGCGTTGCGTGCTGAAGGACTACAATTCCCAGCGTGCAGCGCGCGGCCGGGCAGGGACCCCTTAAAGGCACAGCGCACCCTTGTGCTGCTGCCCCCTTTCCCCCATCCCGGGGGGCTTTCAAAGCGGGAATGGGGATTTGATGCTTTCTGCCCTCAAATGGGTTTCGGCGGCGGTGCGTACCCCGAGGTGCCCTGCGTCACCCCTGTCATGAGTCCGGCTGCCCGCAGGGCTGGTTCTCTGCAGAGAGAAGGGGCGCCCGGGCGCTGGTGTCGGTTCCCGGTGGGTTGTCAGGATGGATGCCCGGTGGGTGCTGGGGTGCGATCGGGGTGGGAACTGGGGGGTGTCGATGCACTGGGGTGCGTCCCGGGGCGGGTACCAGAGACGGTGGCGGGAGTTGCCAGCGCGCCGGGCGGATACCGGGATGGATAACGGGGGATGGCTGCCGGGGTGCCGATGCTCGGAGATGCCGGGTGGGTACTGGGGTGGTACCGAGCTGGGTATCGCAGTGGGTGCCGGGGATGTTCAGGGGGCTACCGATGAGCCGAGTGGGTACCGGGGTGAATCCTGGTGGCTGAGTACCGGGGATGCCGATGCTGGGCACCGGGCTGGGTGGTGCCGGGGTGAGTCCCGGGCTGGGCACGGGGGTAGATTCCCGAAATGCCGGTGGGGGAGTGGGCGCAGGCGGTCCCGCTCGCCTCCTACAAGTCCCACAAGCCCCGTCGAGCGGCCCAGGACTACATCTCCCAGCCTGCAGGGCCCGTCCGCCCCCCTCCCCCCCGCCCGCGCGGCGCGGCACGGCACGGCACGGCTCCGCACGGCGCGGAGGGCGGTGGCGGCGGGGCCCGGGTGAGCCCGGCGGCGGGGCCATGCCGGCGCTGAGCCAGGTACCGCGGCGGAGAGCGGGCCCGAGGCGGGGGATGCGGGCACGGCCCGGCTCGGCTCGGGATGCCGGTCCCGGGGAGGCGGCGGGGAGCGGGCGGCGGCGGGGGAGCCCGGCCGGGAGCTGCCCCGCTGCTGCAGGCTGGTCCCGGTGCTGGGAGCCGGCCTCGGGGGCACCCACACGGGATGCGTGGGGTTCATCCCCGGTGTGGTGGTCCCGGTTGCTGGTCCCGGGGCTGGGTGCAGGTCTCGGGGTTGGGAGTGTCCGCCCGGGATGCAGTGGGTGCTGAACAGCCCTGGGATGTGCTGCCCCTGTCCGGGGTGCGGGTCCGGGTTCTGGGCGCTGCTCCCGGTGCTGGTTGCTGGCTGCCGGGAGCATCCACCCGGGTTGCATTGGGCTCAGACCAGGAGGTTCCGCTGGTCCGGAATGCTGGCCCGGGCCCTGCGGTGCCGTCCCCAGGATGTGCTGGCCCCAGCCGCGGTGTCAGCCCGGGGAGCAGCCCCAGGGTGCTGCCCGGCAGGATGTGCTCGCCAGGGGAAGATGCCGGGGTGTCGGGGCTGGGGCTGGGGCTGCTCCCCTCCAGCCGTGTGCCCTGGGATCTTGAGGGCAGCGCCGGAGGATCAGGGTGGGAGGGCTGGCTGCGAGTGGCCCCAGTCCCCACCAGTGCCAGTGTGCAGGGTCCCTCAGCAGCAGTGTGACACATGGCTGCGTGACACACGGCATCCATTGCATGGGTAGTGGCAGCCAGGATTTCACAAACAGCCTGAGCGTCCCTGGGGACGGGGCAGAAAACTGTGTCACCGAGCAGGGGATGTCCTTTGCCTGCTTCTTTGTGTGTGTGGGGGCACTAAGGTGGGCACTGGTGTGAGACCTTATGGGCGTGCCTGTCCCATTGTTTTAGGTTGTTTCCCTGGCTGAAGCACATCTGCCAGAGAGGGATTGATACCAGAGCCCTATTTCAGGGCCTGGCGATTCAAGGGGTCCCCATATATGCCGGGGGCTTAAGTGCTGCTAGCTCAGGGGGAAGGCAAGGTTTTGCTCAGGCTCCACCTGCGGAGTCAGAGCACTTATTCCAAAGCTCCCAAATACTTCCCTAGAGTGAGGGCTTCCCATGCCAACAGGAAAATATTGGGGGGAGGATGTCACTTGGGCAGCATGCAAGCTCAGACTGGAGGAAGGGCCACATCCCCGCCTTGCTGCCAACAATCATAAAACGTGGCTGGGGGAACCAAACCACACCAAACCCCAAAACTTGCTGAGCCTCCTCCAGGAAGACGTGTGGGCTCTGAGCTGCTGAAAGCTGGTTTACCCTGCATTGTCTCGGGCTCTCCTTTTCCTAGCCCTGAGCAGCCGCCCCGGCCACATCGTGGCCAAGGCGGTGAGCGCCAACGGGAAGTTCCTCAACGCTTTGGGCTTTGTTTTCCCTTTCTTCCCTTTTCTTCCCCTTCTGTCAGAAGCAAAAGTCGCGGCCTCAGCAGGGAGGGTTGGGCTGGGGGTGCCTTGCCCGCCGCCCGCCCCGGCGCGCGTGCCCGTCTGTCCGTCCGTCTGTCCGTCCGTCTGTCTGTCTGTCAGTCCCCATCTGGCAGCGGCAGCGGCCCCGCTGCCGGCTGTGTGCGGCAGCTGCCCGTCCAAAGCGCTTCCCTCTGCTCGGGGAGCTCATGGCGGTCCTCGGGAGCGCTCCGCTCGCCGCCCACGCCCCGCCGGCGCCGGAGGCAGGCACGGAGAGCCCCCGCTGCCGCATGCTGCGGGAACGCTTGAATTTTCCTGCCCAAACAAGCTCCAAACTGCCGCTTTTTGGGGAAAGGCTCCGATGGCACTGAGGGCTCGGTGGTTTTGCTGCGGGCTCTCGGCACGCCGGATGCCGCCCAGTTTGGCACGCCGAGGTCCCGGCAGCTCTATGGCTTTAATATCTTCCCGTTGCATTTAATTTTTTGCACGATTGCAAGCTGCTAATTGCTCTCCAGTGGCTTGGGCGGCTTCAATGCTTCTTCATGAGCCAGGATTTATCAGAGCCCACCTGACCCCGCGGGGATGGGATGTGATGGGAGAGGCTGGGAACCTCCCCTCCCTGCCCTGCTGGGCTCCGGGGTATCTCTCGGCTTTGCCACTGGCATCTTCCAAAAGCTTTTCTTGGAAAGTGCAAGGGATTTGGGTCCCAGCTCCAAGGCAAAGTTCCCAAAGATACCCCCAAAACTGCACATGGATGAGTGATGAATGCATATAAAAATTTATATATGTGTGTGTGTGTGTGTATAGATTTTTTTTCTTCCTTATGGAATGGGAAAAAGTTCAGTGTTTGAGCTCTAAAATAACACCCTCAAAGTTGCTCTTGGGAAACCAGAACAAGCTGCAGTCACTTTGCTCCGGGTACAACCATGTCCCCAGCAAAGGACTTTTGATCTGCAGCAGTAATTGGGCTAATTAGGAAGCTGCAAATGCTCCCCCTTCTCCCCAGGTGTCTGAGCAGGGCCCCAGCTAGTGGAGAGAAGTCAAGGGCTCTCGCCAGTGGAACTGCTCTAATTTTACATTTAATGGGAGTTCTTGGCTGTAACTGGGCTGTGCTGGGATTGATGCCCTCCGGCCTGGGGAGCCTTTCGTAACTTCCTTGCAATGAAATCTCATAGGTGCAATTTCCCTAACGCGTTCAACGTCCTCTCGGTGCTGCCCGCAGGCGGAGCAACCCAGGGTGGCTTCATGGGGCCACCCGCAGCGTGTGCCGAGGTTGCAGTTCTCGGTTTGGGTTGCTCCCCGGGGCAGAGAGGGCAGCTGTGGGTACAGCACCCATCAACCAGCCCTCGAAAGCCAAAGGAGAACCTTTGGTTTTCCACCGCCTCCGACCCTCGGGGCAGGTGAGATCCAGGAAGGAAGACGGGAAAGTGAGGGGGGCTCCGTGTCCCAGCTCGCCTTCCCCGGGCACAGGGCCACAGCCCACAGCGGCGCCTCCTGCTGCAGCATCCGCCTGTCCTGCACTCCTGCACATATTTTCCTGGTGAGGCATCAGGCATGAACCTAACTGGTCCAGGCTGGTAAAAACAGCAGCAGTGGTGGAGGGGAAGTGGTTCCTTCCCAGCCGGTGGGGAGGCTCAGGGTGCTGCTGGCAGCTGCGGATGCTGGTGGTGAAAGGAGAGCGGGCGCCCTGCCCTTCCTGGGGAGTGTGTCTGCTGTGACCACATCTTCACAGGCAGCTGAGGCTGCAGGGAGGCTGGTTCAGGGGTGTCTGTGGGGTGCAGCCCTGCTGTAGCAGGCAGGAAGGGGGATGGGGACTAGGCAGACCCTGCTGACCCCAGCCTGCAGCTGTGGGAGGATGAGACAGAAATGTGGCCAGCAGTGGGGAGCTGTCTCCCCATGGGACCAGATGGCTTTGCACAGGGAGCTGGGGCAAGGATGGGAGAGAGGAGTAGGCAGGGGTGGGTGGTAAACCTTGGGCTCTGCCTCCTCTGTTCTGCTGGGTTGGTTGGCCAAACCTGGCTGCTTCGTGGGACAGCTTTGGTGGCACCTGGTGTGGTGGTGCTTGCCCTGGGGTTCAGTGGTACCCAGCTGTGTGGTACTTGAGATGCTGGTACTTGAGTTGGTGCAAACTGAGGCAGATGATGAAAACTGGGGGTTCTGGGGTGGGTGCTTGAGGTGCAGAGCAGCTGGGCTGTCTCTGCCTCTCAATTCCACAGGCATTCAGGATTAGGAGGGAGAATCCCATTCCCCTCCCTGCCTGTCCTGCCTCAAGGAGGGAGCTGCTGCTCCTGGCACAGGGAGCTGAGTGTGACAAGGTCATGCTGTGAGCATGGCCTTGAGCTTATCAACACCCCTGGAGTGCAGGGTCCCTTGTTCCCCCTGGGGAGACCCAGAGTGGCTGGCAGAGGGTGGGGGAAATGGCACTGGAGAATGCTCAGGGACATCAGCCACACAGGCTGGTACATGTGGCTGGGTGGTCCCAATGGGAGCTGCAGGGACAGGCATCTGCCTTGGCTGCTTCTGCCAGTGTGAGTTTTGGGGGGAGAGTGCCCACCCAGCATTGTTCCACTGAGCAGCACAGGGTGCTCAGGCTGGTGCAGTTCCTTGAGGGTCACACTGTGGTTGAGCCAAGGGGCTTGGGATGCTATTGGACCAGTCCCTACAGGCCCATCTACCAGCAAGGCTGGGAGCATTCCATTCTGTTTCCCACTTCTGTGCCCCTAAATCCCATAGGAAATGGCCTCAGTGTGGCTGGCTCCATCTCAGCTCTGTGGTGGAGATTTGGCCTCCATGCTTTTTCCTGGCCCTATCCCAGTGCTGAGGGATGAGACCGAAATAACCCCTCTGGAGGCCAGAGACAAGGAAAGGCTGGAACTGCTGCCATTGGCAGCCAGGGGCGCGAGTAGGGTTTAAAACATGGGAAACCCAATTAACTTGGCTCCATTAGCTGATTGAGCTGGCTGATAGGAGTATGATTAATTAAAAGGATGAAGAATTAGTTACCAGGTCCTCGTTGCTGTCGGGATGTGGTGATGGCTTAATGCATGAAATTGGCTTCTTCTCTTAATACCTGGTGCTTGTCTACTGCTGGCCATCAGTTCTTCACGGCATCACCCCATGGCAGGGAGAAACATCCTTGTGCCAACACCGGGTCTGCTCCCTCTCCCATCCAGCTTCCAGGGAGGGAAAAAAATTCAAAGGGAAAAAAGCAGGAAAGAAGAACCTTCTTAATTAAGTGCACTTTTGTCGCCAAGCCTTGCTCTGGCTTTGGAAACCCAGTGATACAGAGGGACAGGCTATCGTCCCTTCCCGCGCTGCCCCCGGCAGTTCCCGCTCGCTGTTCCAAGCTAACGCGAGCTGACGGCCCCACGGGGGCAAGCAGCTCCTCGGCACTCTGCCTGGGGGCTGCAGCCTCTGGCAGTGCTTGGGCCATGGGCAAAAAGAAATTGGAATGGTTTTATGACTTTTTGTAGGAATCCTGCTCACTGAAGTTGTGCCTGAAACAAGGACAGGTCACTACTCGCTGTTTCTGTCTGGCACTGAAGGAGGTGGGAGAAAACTCGACTCAGATGTGCTCCTTCCCTGCCAAAAAACCCAACCCTAATTCTCAGGTTTTCCACCCATGACAGAGATGCCAGTCCAGTCCAAGGAGGCCCTGTGTGCTTCCTCCACCTGCAAGGGCCATGCACCACTCTACCACCCAGTCAATGGTTTGGTGGTGGCAGAAGTGATGTCTCTGCACAGGGATTATGGGATGAGGAGCACCTGGCCACGCAGGGTGGCATTTCCCAAAGGCTCCAGGGAGAATTTTTGGACCATTCATCCCTGGGAAGAGCATATGAGCATGAGCCAGTGCAGACAATGCTCCTGCTCCTGCACTGCAGCCAGTGCACACAATGCTGCCACTGCTCCTCTACTCCCCTTCTCTCCCTGCCCCAAACATGGTGACATCCCATCTCCCAGGATTGGCTCCTTCCTTTGCCCACCCTGACATTTACTGGCATGGAAATTCATGCCAACAACCCCAGGATATCTTAGAAATGATCAAACAAAGCCAACAAGACCTAAAGATGCTGAGTGGGGATGCGTCTATGGTGTTTTTTCTGGCAGGGAAGGGGTAGGCATCCTCCAGGCCCTGGGGCTGTTGGTCACATCACTCCAGCATTCATCCTGAAATGAAAGATTATATGATTAGAAAAAAACATCCACCTGTAAAAGCAGCAGAGCAATTTGCCAGGACCTTTTAATAGCCTCGCTTCGTTATCTCCTGCAATCAAAAAGAAACTTGTGTTTAATGAGTACATGGTCCTCAGGAGGCAATTTAGGATCCTGGGGATGAATTTGGGAATGGAAGAGTATTTAGTGGCATCGATGAGTTGCCAAGCTTGCTCACCACAAAATAAATCCTGAAATCCCTTATTATTTTAAGAAGGAAACATCCAAGTGCAAAAAGCTCCTGCAAGTGGGGTTTTATTTGTGGAGGTGGGTTGGATTAGGATTGGGCAGGGAGGGCATGGATGTTGCTGGGGAATGTTTGTATGTGTGGGTGCCCTGTCCCTGCTGGGGGCTGTAAGGACCAGTGCAGATGGAAAAATAGCTGCCAGCTCCTGCTAGGAAAATGATGACTCAAACCAGCCGCTGGGATTTAAGACTTCTTTTCCACACATGAGCTGGGCTGGAGGGGGGTTTTCCCCCCCCGCGCTGTGGTCGGGGGCAGCTCCAGGAGGGGCCCCAGAATGGGGGCCGTACAAAATGTGCTCCAGATGGTGTCAGGGCTGGGATTCATCACAGAGGACCAGGCTGGGCTGGGGAGCCGGAAAGGGATTTTCCCCCTTTCACCAGGAACAAAAATAACACAAGCACGTGATAGCTCATTTCCTTTAGCCTTTAAAAAGCCCCGTGGGATGGTAAGCAGCGGGAGCAGGGGAGGGGCATTAGCCCATCCTGCTTGGTGGCCGTGCCATATTATAGCTGAAGAAATCCCCAAAATTTCCTTTTACCTACGAATCTTTCCAGCGTTTTGCATCTGGAGTGCGGGGGGTGTTATAGCTTTTTACTGGCTTTATCTCAAACCCCCTAAATGCAAAAACCTTCTGTTTAACAACCACTCTGCTTTTTCCGCTGGCAGCAGACCAAGGAAGCTGATTGCAGTCACTGCTGGCCATGCATGTGTCATGTAGGCGTGTTAAAATTCCCTGCCAGAGCCCCGGAAAATACCTGAACCAGGATGTGCCTTCAGTTTTTGGCTCTTTCCTTTAAAGACTGTCCCCACCTGAACAAATATTTGACAGGGGGTTAATGGTTTGACAGGAGGTGTCCATGCCTGGCAGTGCAATGCGCTGGGGGAGCCTTTGGGGTCCATGTTCTCCTCCCATCCCAACAAGGAGGTTTTTGGGGGCTTAGCAGTCTATTCCTGGAAAGCAAGCCAGCGTCTTCCAGGAGATGTTTTTTTTTTCCTAGGGAAGAAGCATCGTGGAGCCTACCAGCTTCTAATTACTGCTGCCGGCCTCGGCACCGGCTTAACAGGGCTGAGCCGTGGAGGTGATGCCTCTGCAGGGTTTTGCCTTGGGGCAGGGTCACCTCCTCCCCAAAAAGCCCTGGAGGAGAGGTCATGTCTCCAAACCCCTGGGATTCTGGATCCTGCTCCAGCTCAGTGACTGGGTTAAAAAGGGATTTTCGGGGTTTTTTTTGGGTTTTTTTGTGGTTTTTTTTTTTTTTTGGCCAAGGAGCGCTGTCTGGCTTTGCCCACCCCCTGCTCGGGGGGCTTGGCCGCTCCTCCCGCCTCTTCCCGGCGCAGGCGCCAGCACCTCTGCCCTGGCTATTTTTACCCTCCAGGATCACGAGCGAGCGAGTGACCTTCCCAAGGGACGCTGCCACTCGGGGGGGACAGTCCCGGCGTCCGTCCCCGGGGTGCCCGTCAGGCTGCGGAGCGGCTGTTCCCCGGCTGTTTCCTCACTGTTTCCCGGTTCTTTCCCGGCTGTTCCCCGCTGTTTTCCGGCTGTTTCCTCACTGTTTCCCGGCTGTTCCCCGGCTGTCTCGGCGGCGGCGGCAGCCGGCGTGGAGACTTTGGAGGGGCTGCTTATGGCGTGATAGAGAAGGAGAATTTAGCCTACAGAAAGGAGCCGCTTGTTCGCTCCGGAGGCGAGTTCATGGCTGAGCCTTTGTCTGGCGGAGACAGGGAGGGCACAGTCCGGGAGCTGCCGCGAGTTCCCCAGGCGCGGATAGCGATGCCGGCATCCCAGCTCCCTGCGTACCGTGCGCCTTCGGGTATGGCTCGTACCCCGCCGCCCCGTGCCTGGGACGGGCTGGGAGGCATTTTGGGGCGTTCAGAGGGGAATAAAGTGCTCAGCCCCCAGCACCCTCCGCCTGCTCGGCGCAGCCCCTCTCTGCTGTCTGTATCGCCACTCCTTGACCCGCAGTCCCCTTCTCTCCAGGCCGGCGTGGTGGTGGCCGCGTTCCCGAGCCAGGCGTGCCAGCGGACCAGCTAAGCCCCGGGGACGATGAGCACCGTCGCAGCTGAGCGCCAGCCGGGGCCGGGACCCGGAGGAGCCGCCGGGGCGCGGTGCCGCGGCTGAGGCCGGGCTGTGCCGGACCCCTCCGCAGATGCTCCCTGCCCCGCACGCGGAGCCACCGGGGGCCCTCGCCGCGGCCGGACACCGCGGATGGAAAGCTGCAGCCCAGCAGGTAGGAGCCCGGTGCGGTGGGGCCTGGGAGGCTCTATTCCCCTCCCCGCCCCGCCACCGCAGGGAGTTACCGCGCTCGTTCCTGCAGGGAGCCTCGCTGGCCGGCTGACGCCCTCCCGCGCCCTATGCCCGCGCCCTGTGCCGGAGCGGGCGCCGTCCCCGGCTCAGCCACCCGACGACCATGAAGTGCTCGTTGCGCTTCTGCTTCCTCTCGACCGCCTTCCTGCTCGTCTTCGTCATGTCCCTCCTCTTCACCTACTCCCACCACAGCATCGCCTACCTGGACCCCGGCGGGCTGGGCGGCATCCACCGCGTGAAGCTGGTGCCCGGCTATGCCGGGATGCAGCGGCTCAGCAAAGGGGGGCCGTACCCCCGGGGCTGCTCCTGCCGCCGCTGCCCGGCCGAGGAGCCCGGAGCCACCGACTGGTTTGATGGGCGCTATGACGCCACCGTGTCCCCAGTGTGGACCAAGGAGAACATGGACCTACCGCCCGACGTCCAGAGGTGGTGGATGGTGAGTGCAGGGACGAAGTGCCATGATCTGCTCTGGCACTGGCGGAGGGCACAGATTCCTCCTCCACCAAGGAAGGGGCTCTGGCTGATTCCTCCCTGCTCCCCTTCCCTCCTTACAGATGCTGCAGCCCCAGTTCAAGTCCCACAACACCCACGAGGTCCTGAGCAAGCTCTTCCAGATCGTGCCGGGTGAGGATCCCTACCGCTCCCGTGACCCACGCCGCTGCCGCCGCTGTGCCGTGGTTGGCAACTCAGGCAACCTCCGCGGCTCTGGTTACGGACCGGAAATCGATGGGCACGACTTCGTGATGCGGTGAGGGTCAGAGAGCACTGCCAGGGACCTGCCCACCCGGGCAGCACAGAGACATGGGGTGATGCTGGCACCGCCGGGTGCTGGGATGAGTGGGAGTGAGTCCAGCCTTGCCCTCTCCCCTGGGTGGGAAACTGCTGCCTGGCAGCATTCAACAGCTCATGGGGATCACCCGTATCAGCTGAAAGGCACGGGGCTTTGGGACAGTGGTGTCATCTTCCCTGCTCTATCCCCAGGATGAACCAGGCCCCCACGGTGGGCTTTGAGGGTGATGTGGGTGGTCGGACCACACACCACTTCATGTATCCCGAGAGTGCCAAGAACCTGCCCGCCAACGTCAGCTTTGTGCTCGTGCCCTTCAAAACCCTGGACCTGCTCTGGATCGCCAGTGCCCTCTCCACCGGCCAGATCAGGTTGTAAGTACCCAGTGGGCAGTGGCAGCACCAGGCTGGTGGCTCACCTAACTTGAGGACAGCTCCCCTGTGAGCAGTGGGGATTCATTTGTTCCTTCCTCCAAGAGCCCCCCTTGGCAACTCAGGCTGGAGTTGGGGGCATGGGACCCCCAAGAACTTAGCTGCCTCTCCGCTCTTTTCCCAGCACATACGCACCTGTGAAGCCTTTTCTGCGTGTGGACAAAGAAAAGGTACGTGGGACTCATCCCTATCGCTGCCAGGAGCACCTGTATGGCCATGGCCCCTGTCACCTCATCATTCCTCACGGTTTCCAGGGCTCCTTTCACGAGTGCTGGTGCCAAAGGGAGCGTGGCTGGAGCTCCTGTGCTGACCCTGGTCTATCCTCCCAGGTGCAGATCTACAATCCTGCCTTCTTCAAGTACATCCACGACCGCTGGACGGAACACCACGGGCGCTACCCCTCCACTGGCATGCTGGTGCTCTTCTTTGCTCTCCATGTCTGTGATGAGGTGGGTGATGTCTCTTTCAGCTCCTGGTTGGCATGGAGTGGATTTGCTTTGGGTCAAACTGCAGCAGTCATTATGGTTCCCTGACACCACAGTGATGGGCACCCTTGAGGGATGAGAAGGCTGTGCAGAAGGATGGGCACCTTTGAAAATCACACCAGCAGTGCAGGGGTTGCTGAGATAAGTGTGTCCCAGCCTGGTGGGGGGTTCTGACTCACTCCCTCCCTTGCTACTGCAGGTGAACGTCTTTGGGTTCGGTGCTGACAGCCGAGGGAACTGGCACCACTACTGGGAGAACAACCGCTACGCCGGGGAGTTCAGGAAGACGGGGGTGCACGATGCTGACTTTGAGGCACACATCATTGACATGCTGGCCAAAACCAGCAAGATCGAGGTTTACCGGGGAAACTGAGGGCTGAGTCTCTGGCTCCCTGCTCCAGCAAGTCCTGCTGCCTGCAGGGGCAGAGGGTGAGGGTCTCCCTGGTGGCCTCAGGCAAGGAGCACGTGTGGGCAGCGCAGTTCCACAGTGCTGACAGAGCCACCGTGGTGGTATTTGGTGCCTCCAGCAGCCAATCAGGTACAGAGCTAAAGGAGACTTTTTGCTTTTTTTTAATTATTATTATTATGATGATGAAACCCAGCTGAGAAAGGATTTATAAACACAATCAGCGACTGACCAGGCGGCAGGGGTGGCCGCCTTGCATCTCTCTACAGTCAAACCAAATGCTGCTCTTTTTAAAAGAAGACAACCCCCCTGCCCCGAAGCCGTGTGACTTTGGGGAGCCCCTCGAGCATCGCGTCCGGGCCGAGAGGGCTGAGGGAGCTGTGGCGGCTGCGCAGCCTCACCAGTGGAACCAGCTGCTTCTTTTTTCATTTGGGTATTTTTCTTTTACCCTCCCGTGGGGCACCCGATGCCGTCGTTTCTCCAGAGAAGGCTCCTGGCACAGAGGCAGGTCCCAGCACATGGATCCGTGGTGGAGAGCCAGAAGCTTCAGGGAGCCGACCATTGCTGATACTCTGCTGCAGGCTGATGACTGCTGGCACAGCTGTGCAGGGAGATGAAGAGGAATCTCAATTTTGGGGTGCAGCATCCCTGCTCTTCTACCTGAAGACTGGGGAAGGGAAGGGCAGATTTCAGGAACGACCATACAGGAAGCAGCTAAGAAACCTACATGAGCAGCAGCCTGGTCACTCTGGCTGAGCTCTGTGAGCAGCTGTAGGATCCTCAAGGGGTTGTGGGATGCAGCAGGGTCAAGGAGACAGGATTTCCTCTGCTTACAGGCTGGGAAGAAACAGATCAGAGATTAGTGGGTGAGTGAACTGCTTTTGCTTTTGTGTTGCTCTAAACAGCTCTGGTGAGAAGCTGAAATCCCAAAGTCTTTGCTCCTTTTGCCAGAGTGGCGCTTGGTTTACACCAGTCTGGTATGGCCAATGCCCTCAGGACTTCCTGCGCTGGACAGGTAGCCTATGGCATGGGATGGGGAGATGCTGAAGGAAACTGCCTCCCCAGAGGTGTCATTAAAATCACTTTTTTCAGGTCAATCAGGTGGGTTTTTTCTTTTAGGAGATGCTGAAAAGCTTAAGAAAAAGGCAACCATGGAAAAAGACCCCCAGAGAGGGACCCTCTGCTTGCACAGCTGGTGCTGAGAGTGGAGCAGGGGCTGTGGGGCAGTGCCCATCTGGGGAAGCTCTGCCCATGCTGCCTTGCTGGTTGCAATAGTTAATTTGAGGAACAATCACTGTAGGGCTTTTTGGGTTTGGAGATTTTCTTTTTTTCCCCTTTTGTATCTGACTTTTCTGTAGCAGCCTCTTCCTGTTTCTCTACTTTGCTTTGGTTGTTTTTTCAGGGTTTTCTTTTTTTTTTTTTTTTTTTTTTTTTGAGGTTTTTCTTCAATTGTGAAACACGAGGGTGTGGGTTGGTCACCTGGAGCAGGCAATTTCCCGGGCTGGGGACATTCAGCTTTTCTGTCCACAGGGATTTAAACTCCTGAATTTTGTGGTGGGTTTTGATCTGTAAAAGTGGAGCTGCCCTGGTGCAGGCAGCTCTGAGCCACAGGACACAGGCTGCTGCAAGCCCTGCTCTCCACCTTCCTGTGTGTTTTTTGCTGATTTTTCTGTTTCGTGGGTTTTTTTTTACGGGGAAGAAGATTAAAAACCACAAAACCACGAGCAACAATGAGTGCCTTGACCATCTCCCATCGGTGACGCCCGGCTGTGCCCGTGCTGGCGGCAGGGACGTGGCCGATGTATCTGGCAGTTGTGCCCACTTCCTTCTTCGCACCACGCTGGATCTTAGCTGGGAACTGCTGCTGGGAGAGAGGGACACATCCAGGCCACTGCGCTGGTGGCTAGAAAGGCCAAATCCAGTGTGGCTGGCCAAATCCAGTCCAGCCAGATGAAGCTGGACCAGCTCCTGTTGCAGCTGAGCAGGGCAAGGCCTGACAATCTGAGTACCAAACCCAGGTACAAACCCTCCGGCAGCACAGTACTGGCATCCAGCATCAGGCGCGCTTGCAGCTCCTGGCTGCCCTCACAGTATTTTTTTTCTTTGCTAAATTCCTTCCCCTACTTCCCTTTTCTCTGTTGTTTTAATTATTATTATATTATTATTTTTATTTAAGCTGTCCCACTAGGACTCGCGACCACTCGTGTCTCCCCGGCAGGGCGGCCGCGGGCAGGCGCGTGCTGCACGGCCGGCGCACCACTGTACTGTACATAGAGGAGCTGTAGGCACAGGCTACGGGCAGGGCAGGCAGGGAGGAGGTGCCCGGGCTGGCCCACCTGGCAGAGGTTGTCTGCATCACACGGTACCTGATCTGAGCACCTCCTGTCCCACTGGGAGAAGGAGAGACCAGTGCTCCGAGCTAGGGCTGGGAGCAGGTGGGCAGCTTGGCCCGTAGCCTCTGTGTACATGGGTACTTCTGCACACAACTGTCTTAAACCAACTGGTTTTTTTTTAAGTCAATAAAAATCATGCATCAGATCTACTTGGTGATTTTCTTCTGATAGCCCTGTCTATTGTGCCTTTGCCTGAGCCCAAACCTGGGCATCGGTGGTGTCAGGAGAGGAGGGAAAGGTAATGAGATGGTTGCTGGGCGGGCCCAGAAGATGTTCTGCTCTCCCCTCCTCTCCTGGGCCAGCCCCCAGCTGTGGTTAAGATCCCCTCACTGGAGCAGGACCTGGCCCTGTGCCAGCCTGGGTCCCCAGCAGCAGAGCCCCAGCACAACCCCTCCGGCTTGAGCCCAACAGTTGGTGATGCCACTGCTCACCTAGACCCCATATCCATGTCCCAGCCACCCTGGACCCTAAAACAGAGGCTCTCATCCCATGCAGCCCGTGTCCCTGAGCCCCACCACAGCAGAGGGAATGACATGGACAAGTTGTTGAAGGACATAATTTTGAATGTGGATACAGGCCGAGGCAGGGAAGGGACTTCCCCAGGGTTATGTAGCAGGCCCAGAACTCACTCCAGCTCCCAGGGCTGGACCCTTCAACAAATCTAGTGTCCCTGCAGGATCCCATCCAGACAGCCAGGGGCATTTGGATTCTGACACACAAGGGTCTTGCACAACTAACAGCAAAATTCAGAAGTAGTTAAAATGCCTCTTTATTAATATACAAACCTAGCAACATTTAAGCCAACCAAAATATGAAATGAAATCAAGCATGATATAAATACAGCATACATGACAACGTGGCCTCAGTGGAGAGCAGCAAACTCACCCTGACTTGTGCGTTTGGGAACAACTGTCCACGTCCTCTGCCACAGAGTCTGGCAATCAGAGCAGCTTTGTCTCTCCTAAACCCCTCCAAACCCAAACTCAGCAGAGATGAGACCACTGTTCCCCTCGAAGGAGGAGTACCTAGCACAAGCTTTCTCTGAGCCCACACTGCAAAGGGATTAAAGAGCCTCCCTGTGCTGCTGGGGACAACCTGCTGGCAGCTGCTTGCCAAAGCCTGCAGGGCAGAGGGAAATGGCCGTAGTGGATGGGGAACCATGCTGCTGACATTGCTCCTTGCTCTGTCCCACTCCAGCTACATCCATTGCACAACATTCACAAACATAAGGCACTAGAAGAGTGTTTTCACAGGCTCAAACTTCAGTTGTTCTTAAAATTCCGGCAGCAGTGTGCATCAGAAATCTTCCCAGCCCTTTTAAAATCTGATCTCAGGAGACAAAAGCATGAAGGGGGGGTTTGGATGAGTGTCCTGCTGCAAGCCTGACCAGGAGATGCAGGAGAACCTGCCAAGGACATGAGAGATACTAATCTGCCTCTGGTTATACTGGAAGAAGTGAGATCTATCCCGCTACGGGAAAAGGAGGGAATTTTAGGATGGAAAAAATCTTAGTGGTGCCATGGTGGAAGGCAGCAGCACAGATTTTCCTCCATGCACACAAAATGGATCAGGTCCTAGCTGGGATGGCTGACAACTCCCAGCTATCTGCTCTGCTTGTAGCAGGTGTCAAGGATCTGTGTGGGAAGATCAACTGTTACCAGTATTAACAAATCAGTAAATATTAATGCGAACACTTTCCTAATTATAACGTACTGCTCCGTTTTGGTGATATCCCTTATTCCCAGCTGGTGGAATCTTTAACAGAACATCAGCCCAGTGTGCCACACCTGCAGAGTAGCTCTGGCTTGTGCTGTAATCCAGAAGCCAGCCTGACATCAGTAATCCAGCCCAGCTTTGAGACAAATGGGAGATGAGAAGTCTCAGAGCCATCTCAGCAAACATGACAGGCGGTAGCAGATCCCCTCCCCTCCTGCTTCTCCCAACTCCTGCCTGCAAATGTCAGCTGGTACGGCAGGGAAGCATTCAGGCAGAGAATTTTGTTTCCTTTAATGCAATGGGACACCCACAGAGTACTCTACACCAGCCCAGGATTCTTTAGAGAAAGAAAAAACCCATTACACACAAGGAAAAAGTGAATAAATCCATTTTGTGGGGGTGGGGAGCAAACAGGAAGGTGTCAGCCCAGCAGCTGGACAGGCACAAGGGCTCCCAGCTCCAAATTCCAGTCTCATACTGCAACAGCAGCTTCCACCATCCTCCAGTGCTTGCTCAAAATTACCATCTCTGGGCACACAGCACACAGCTTGCCAGGAAGGAAATCAAATGGCAGGCACAGCCCAAATACCTCACCTAAAGCTTTACAGCATTTATAAATATTCATTCTTTTCTCCTCTCTCAAATGCAAGGACTACTCATGCCAAGGGCTATAAGCACACTGCTACAGCCATAATACTTAAGGAAAGTTTAAAGTGCAAAGAAAATTTTCAAATGCTTTTTAGTGACAGCTTGAAGTCATCAGATGACACCAACCCCTGCCTTTCTTGAGTTTTGTTCCATGACTGAATGCCTTCTTTTAAAAATAGAAATCCAAACAATCAATTAAGGAAAAATTAGTTTAAAACAAAAGAAACATCCTGAAATAGACAGAAATTATTCTGACCCAGTACTATAATAAACTCATTTGGGAAGACAAATGTGAAGGTTGTGAACATTTTGCTCACTGTTATCAGCAGCCAAGAGCTGTGTTTTAAATAAAAATTACATCTGCCCTTGCAAGCAACTCCCCATTCCCCTGACATGGGAACTACCTCATTTTTACAGATCTCTTCCCAAAATGTCACCGTTCTGTTCAAACATGGAAGGATGAGGTTGGTGACATCAGTGCTGTACCTTTACAGCTACAATAATGTGCCAGGGAGACAAAAGTGCTCCAGGCAACCAAGTGCACACAGTCCCCACTTCTCCTGTGTGGAACGATTTCCTTCATCGCAATGAGAGGGGCAAATGTGTGCTGGGAAACAAGTGCTAATGCTGTCCCAACTCAGCCTAGAGACAGGGCTCCCACTTGTCCAGCACCAAGGCTGCAGAGGAAGATGCTCCCTGAGCTGGGAATCAAAGCTGATCATCTCTCCAAGGCTGGGCTTAAGGAGTTGAATAATGAGCAAAGGATCAAATCTTCACTGCACCTCTCCTTCCACCTCAGCTGAGCCACTCCATCATCCCTCCAACAGCTTTTATTTTGCCATGCCTCACTCTCTGATGGCAAAAAGACTAATGCACTCAGCCACCTGAGAAAGGAGACTAAAGTAGTGTTAAGGATAGTGGGAAAATCCTGGCACAGGGAAAGGGAGGGTTAAATGATGGGATTTACAGCGGCCACAAACCTGCCTGGAGTTCTGATGTTGGTATCAGCACCATCTGAAAGTTGAATAAATTAAGCTGATGCAGAGACACAGATCTAGAGCCAACCTGGCTCCAGTGACAAAGCATCAGGTAGAAGGAAAAGAAGAACCTTGTGCATGAGAAATTGTACAGCAGCAGAATTTGAAGGTGTTACAGGAAGAGCAACAGTATTGATGGCAACTCAAATGCAACAGTAAAAAGGAGGAATCCAAGCTTACACCAAGATGTGGAGATGCAGTGGAAGTTTTATAAAACCTCCCTTCTTTTCTGCAAAATAAGAAACTGTTCAACAAGGCCTATCAAATCTAGATACTGGAGAAAACAAATAGAAACTAAGTCTGGCAAAGACAGATGTGAAAATGACTGTTGTAACACATCCTCCTGAAACACAAAACATAATTCTAGAAATAGACTACTAATTTTATCCTCAGATTGTTAAATATGAACAATATACTCCTGCTTTTCTAGTACCACTTTTATTCAAGGCTTGCATTACTTACTCAACGATTAACAAAACAGGATAACTTAGGAAGGGACACAGCAAGGTTAAGACAATATCTGTGTAAAAATAATTTAATGGAAGAAAGTGCTATGTCTTCCATAAGTTCCCCTGACTCCAGACTGCACTTGGGCAAGCCAGCCCTTCTCAAGGATGCACATTTACATGGATTCACTGGCCACCTTCCCTGTAAAGATGCCTGGATGAACAGAATCCACGGGCTGTTCCCATTCTGGACAGCAAGACTCAGAGAACTGGTAACAACCCTGTGACTGATACACATGAGGTGCAGAGAGCAGACCTGCAGCTGCTGCTTCAGCACAGAATGAGGCCATTTCCCTTTCCACTGCCACAGAGAGAGATGCTATTTTTGTGTTTCCCAATCCAAGGTTCATAGTCTTACTGTGCAGAATGAGAACAAACACCTTTTTTAGCAAAAAGCATTTTAAGGCAGTTTTAATGATGAGAATCAGGATGTAGAATTTTACAGTCCCTGTTATTTACCATCTTGGATGTAAAGACTAACCTACAGCAGCTTCAAAGATCTGATTTTTAATTTTCTAATTTGAAGCTATACCAAAGGTAGTAGTAACTCTTCAACAGATTTAGTTGTTCTTTTTTTAGGCACTCTACTTTAATCATCAGATAAAGGGATTAGAGTCTTACATCACTGCTTAATATCTCAAGATGAAAACACTATGCTAGAAGGATCTTCCTCCAACTAGGTATCACTATTTTAAAACGTGATCCAATTGTCCTCTTGATGGGTGTTCAAGTTGGTAAAGGCAAACTATTTTTTACATTGTAAGTGTAAAAATAGCTACACCAGAAATTAAATTGACTAAGCCTGAACAGCAGTTAAAGACCTCTCAGGTTCTGATATAAAACAAGAAGAGAATTCATAGCAGGGAAGGTCAGAGTAGGCGTTAATGAGCTGTAAGACTGACAATTACCAAACCACCCAAGTCTTAAACAGCAAACACAGAAGTGTTGCTATATCTACCATCATGGTGGAAAACTATTTCCACTCTCTATTTTTGGTATGGAAAAGTCAATAGATCTAGACATAAAATAAACCTTTCAGACATAAAATAAACCTTAGCAGACATAACGACAAAAGTAGCTCATAAAACACAATTTTACTGTCAGAACTGCTGGAGAAGAGACATCCATGTATGAAAAGTTGCCTGAGGAACTAGCAGGCACCATTAAATTAGGGAAAAGGAAAAAATAATCACAAGGAGGAATATAATACAGCTGGAATGAGTGGTTGGTAAAGGACAGTATGCTCCTAGCTTTCCAGTTTGGTCTTAACTAATTCTAGCTCTGCAGAGAATTGAACAGCTCAAGCTGAAATCTCTCTTCAGCAGTTTCAATACAATCTTCAGCTCACCTTGGCCCTATACTCTGCGTTCTCCTGAAGGAGTATCATGCCTTATTCACCTGCAACAGATGGTCAATAAACCCTAAGCTGAAGGGCTGCTCAAAGAACCTCTAAGAACCCTAAGCAGAAGGGCTACTCCACATCCTAAATATCACATACAAAACTCTTTCTTTGGTTGAATGCCTGTGTCTGTGGATAAGGAAGGTGAAGCAGTGTCCTATAAAACCAACAGAGAAGGACCAAGGTGCTCCCTGGTACACATGTCTAGCATGGGAACAATGGAATCATGGTATCTCTAAGCAGAAAAGAGATGCAAGAAGTAATTATAGAGTTTAAACTGCTATTAGATGCTTTATGAACCTTTCATTTAAGTGATTAATTCTAACATACCAGGCAAAATTTCAGTTCAGAGAGCAATAATAGGGGAATTTGGCAGAAATGACAAGCAGGCGGAATCTCGCCTACAGCAGCTGCAGAGAGTACTCTGGGCTTTTTGAGATCTCAAAAAAGTGCCCCAATGTGGTTACTACTTTTAAAAAGCTGGAAAATTCTGCATGTCAGTTCAGAACTAAGTTTGAAATCCTGGAAGAAGCCACACATTTCAGTGGAACTCACCACAAAGGAATGCATGCTCAGAGAAGTGATATCTACATCCAACCTACTATACCATATGCTCGAATCCTAAATTCCCTTACAGTTTCCTGAACTGGCAGCCACAGACCCAACTGAAGGCACAGCTCAAAGCAACTAAAGCAGCAGTAAACAAACTTAAAACAAGAACCAGGGGAGCTTTTGAGCTCATATTTATATTACTGATGCTCACCATTCAACTGGAAAATAAAGTGTCCAAAAGTGGTTCTAGACCATAGAGAAAGTGTTCACCACAGCTAACGGGGCAGACAACAGTGCAAGGTTGTGTTTGAAGTCCAAAACAGATGCTGAAGCAGAAAGACCATGAGAAGTATGTGGTATCAGAGGCAGGGAAAACATTTAACAGATCTTTTTAAAGTAAATGAAAAGCATCTTGGTTTTTGATTGTGCTCAAAATATGAAGATGATGATGCAAATGTGCACAAGACAACTCAGCATACCCCTATTTCTTCACCATTTATCATCAGTGATTGAACTGGCACATTTTGACACCTGAAGAAGGGGTGAATTTCCAGCTGCACCATCTGGAGTATCTGTATGAGAAGCCAGATGCAAAGAGCAGTGCTGAAGAAAAGCAATTTATAATCCCACTACCATGCTCCCTTCACTCCCTTATTCAACCCCCTTCAGCTGAGGTACTACTGAGAGACAAAGAAGTGCACCAATTTGAGGAGGAAAACAGAAGACAAACTTTTGAGTCCAGCAGGAGCTGCCGAAACATTTTCTCACCACCAGCAGAAAACCCAGGGTTTCTCACACCACAGGTGAGACAAATGCTGTGCCTTTTCCTACAACTTCAAAATAACCACAGGCAACTAAAACAAGGTAATATCCCCTCCTGCTGCTCAAGTTCCCCAAACCAACACAAGTTCTCCATGAACCTTGCCAGATGAGTTTGACCAAGTCGCATAAAGTGAAAGACAATCCCCAAAGAGACTGTATATTGTGCAGCTTAAACAGAAGCAGCATTTCAACACTGCTATTTAACAATAAACACCAACATCTATCCTTGTTAGAAATCAGTATTCTTGCTAATAAAAAAACCCCAACATTCCTTTATAGAAGTGAAATGCACATGTCAATCTTTGACTATATTTATAGAAGGCCATTTACTTTCAGTGACCCCACACAAAAAAGTCCAATCCCACCAACAATGCACTTACCAATGCTACTGTCATCTCAATACTCTGATGTTAAATCTACTCCCTGCTAGGGAAAAGCCAAAGTGGTGGACAAAGGAGGGCAGTGACAGGCTGGACAACACCAAAGCCTGTCTCTAGGCTGTGCTCACATAATGCTTTGTCTCATGCCAGTGAGGTAGCTGATAGTTCCATTGCCGTGTGCACCAGCACACCAACCCCTCTAACACATGGTATGTGGAGAGCAGGGTGAGGTCAGCCACCACCTGAACCACAGGCAGCAAAGACCTGCTGTCCCATGCTTTACGCTGGAGAGGAGAGAGGAAGAGTGCAGTCTTCAGGGATTCACCCCAACCCCTCCCATCAGTAGAAGGCCAGGGCCTTTGGTGGGGTTCACTCCTACACAGGCATCTCTGCATGTTCAGCACTGTGCTTCATCCACTGGGGCACAGGGGACCCTGGCAAGGGTTGAAGGAGGGAGACAGACAGGGTTGGGAAAGCTTGAAAATTAAAGTTTTAAATATACAAAATGTAACACACTGGAAAAAGTTTAAAAGTTGCAAGACAAGAAAGGAAAAGAAAGAAATGTATGAGGTGAGAAAGGGCTGGAAGATGGTGGGAGAAGACTCCAGCCTGGGACAAGGGGCAGGTCTATCTACTCAGCACTACTCCCGCTGGTAGCCACTCAGTTCCACCTCATCCTTGCGGCGCCGCTGTGTGAAGAGGGAGCTGAAGGGATAGAGCTTGGCTTTGGCCTGGAAGCGTTGCCCGGCGATGTCGATCTCGTACTCTCCCTGGTTGATGAAGTCAGTTGTCACCACCAGCTTTTCTCCCGTCTTCTCGTCGAAGTGGTGCACGAAGCCGAGGCAGACGTGGCGCTCCAGGGTGTAGCTGTAGGCACTGCTGGTGGTCTTGCCCACGTAGCGGCCGTTGCGGAAAATGGGCTCCCCCCACCAGGGCCAGAGGTCCATATCCGTGTCATGGTCCTCGAGAATGAACATGGTAAAGCGCTTGTACACCCCGTTCTGCTTCTGTTCCAACAGCACATCCTGGCCAAGAAACTCCATTCCCTGTGGGGAAAAAGGGAGTGGCAGCTGATGTGAGGGACATGAAGTGTGGCAGCTGCTAAGCTGCAGCAGAACAAGTTGCCAACAAGGGCAATTTATGCTTGCAACTTATGCCCTATCAAAATGGGCTGCCTCTATATACAAGAAGCCCAGTTCAGATACTTTTCTATCATGGTTTTGCTTTAGATGTTAAAAAACACAGAAATGTTTGTGAAGCTGGTCTTTAGAAAAATAATTTTAATTTTCACTCTAGTGAAAACCACGTTTCCATTCCAGTTTTTGCAATTTTTCTTGTTCCAGAAGTCTACCCTTCTTTATAAACCAGAGGTAAACTGTAAGTAATATGAAATTTGTATCCTTAGTCACTACATTCTTTTCTTGAGGCAATACAAGCATTTGTTTTGGCTCATGCAAAGATGGAAAAAAGAAAACAAGACAGTGATAGCAACAGCACCTGCTACCACAAAAGCATGATATAACTCTACACTGTTCTACAAACTTCCCTGTTTCATTAAAAATACAGAACACCTGTTACCTGGCGCCTAGTCTCATGTTTAACATAATTAAATGACACCAGGTGCACAGGCTGGCTTTTGTTTCATCAGATTGGGAAAACAGCTTAGAAAAGCAAGAATTCTGAGCATCTGTAAGGTACAGAGCACCTCTGCCACATTGGGCACTACAGAAAATAAGCAATAAGCAGCACCAGGCACAGGTCACTGGGAATGCTGCCCAGGAAGGCAGAAAACAGAATTTTTGTATTTCTAGCAGCCTCCTGAAGTACAAGAATATATGTTACAGCTACTGCACTCAACTCCATAAAATCACATCCATCCGCTTGCCTGGCAACCTTTTAGTCCAGTTCTGCTCTGCCACCAAACCCTGTACAGAAGGTGGTGTACCTTATCCAGCTTGACCTGGAACTCGCGTCCACACTCCATAGGAGTAGTAAAAGCATCCAGATCCTGGCCCCAGAATGCAAAGAACTTCTCAATGCGCAGGCTGCGGAGCGCGTAATAACCGGCGTTCCGAATGCCGTACTTCTGCCCCATGTTCATCACCTCGTTGTACACGTGAAGGGCGTACTGCAACAGAAGGGTGAAACACACACTGGCACCGGGAGAGAGCAGCAGCATCTGGCACCACTAGGCATGTCACTGTCCCCCACCACTGAAGCACAAGAGCTCTGCTCCATTGGAATGCAATATTAAGCAGAAAAACTCCCCCGGTGCCTGCAGGCAGCTTTCCTGTGGTGCAAATCAGACATCTCATCACCTGGAGTCAACTTGGAAAATGTTTCCGATTTATGCATGCAAGCAACTGCTTTAATTAGCTCAGGCTGCAGTGCACTCTTACCTCTATGGGGATATAAAGCACGAAGCCAGGTTCTCCTGTGTGAGTGATACTCATCACACGGATGCCATTAGCATAGCCCACACTCATCTCCTGCAGAATCAGAGGGGGTGAAATCATCCAAACTGGAACACAGCACAGAGACCTAGAAGGAGCACACATCCACACTGCCCAGCCCTCTCTCCCCTTTGCCACCTGCACATACTTGCAACAAATTTATATTTCCAATTTCAAATAGTGATATCACATTACCCAAGCTTGTTAGTCATTTCTTGACACTTGGCAATAAGCCCTGGAACTAGGTCAGGATACAGGTTGTATTCTAGATACAAGACAGAAGCTGAATAGCAACTATCTGTTCAGCCTTTTAACAGGCTGATAGGAGACGATGTCAGAGTCCCCAATCCCAGCTGCCCTTCTGACATAATTGATTATATGAAACATGTCAAGATATCAAATGGTGACAAGTCTATGGTAAGAGGAATACTGAAAACAAATGCATATTCACCTATATATTTAGCAAACACAACCCAAAGACAAGTGGGCCTAGGGAGTTCTTTACCAACCTATTTCAGTAACTGCAGTAAACCTTCCTGTAAATCTTAATTCTCCCCCAATTATCCAAACATTTCTCCTCTCCTCCCATGCATGCTTTGAAAAACCTAGCAGAATGAGAACAGAAGCACAGTTACTCACCTTGCAAAAGAGAGAGGGGAAGTGTTCTGCAGTCATTGGGGCATAGGACAACTCTGACAAGACATCCACAGCACGGGGACCAATCAGATTGAGAGCTAAAGAGGGGAACAAAACAGCGTTAGGATGAGACTGGAGAAATCTTGCCTGGTGTATAACATGCTGTTCCAATTCTGAAGTCTTACTGAACTAATAGGTGTGTTTACATTAAAGAACAGAGGAGAGAATCATTAAACTCTCTCCTGATACTCCACAGTAAAATAATGCTGTCTCCTAGCTCATGGCTTGCCAGAAAAGAGTCTCTGAACTGCTGTTTTCATCCAAATGTTTGGAAAGGAGACTAAATCACAACTCCAGGCACTTTGAACAATTAAATAACATGCAGCAGGAGACACCATTTGTGATTTTGAGCTGTCTGAGGAGGTCTGCTTTTAGTGATTTCTTACCTGTGTACTTCCAGGTCACATCCTCTAGGACCAGGTTGCTGTCATCGGGCAGGTGGTTCTTCAGCCAGGCCCAGCAATGAACTTGTTGGTCAGTGGGGGAAATCATGAAGAAGCTGGAACAGACAAATCAAACCCAAGAAACAATGAAAAAACAACCACAAAGTGAATCAGTTCATTCTTCATTCATAACTACTCGAGCCATTCAGCAGTTTCCAAACTAACAGGAGATCAAAACAAGCTGGTTTGTGAAAACCACAGCTCAAGTCTCTGGATCAATGCCATTACATCTGTCATGAAAAGAAATCCCCCACTTCAAGCATTACCAGTGGTCTGGCAACAAGAAGTGACTAGACGTAGAACACAGGGAATTCTGCAGGAAGTTGACAGAGTATCTCAAAGGTCACAACTGATTTGCAGAAGTGACTTACAGCTCTTCACCACCAGTGATTCTTTTTACTCTGACAGTCGGAGTAGAGATGGTTCACACAGCAATTTCTTGTTTTAGCTGAAGTCTTTTCACACACAATGATGGTTATTGTTAACAGTTTCCAAAAACAGAACTCCACTTGATATGGGAAAATGAACTGCCTGTGTGTGTCTGATACAAACTGTGAGTTAAAGTACATCAACATCTGTAGAAATCACTAGGCACGAAGGGAAGATACTGGTTTCACAGAGAAGACAATACTTTCAAGCAATACATGAATGCAGACAGAAGTGGAAGAGAACTAAAAGCTGTTTCTAGTTGAAAGAGAAGCAACAAAATGCTTTCACACCATATCAGAGTTCCAACATCATACCAGTACAGTTTTCACTGTTTTCTATGTTTTCACATAGAAAATCATCCAGAAGAATAAATCCAACACTCAGCTGGATTTATATACACAGCCATGGCTATTAAGTTCTTAAAAATGAGAAAGCTTTTCATCGGATGCCAAAGAGAGCCCAAACTAGTGAGTCTAAGGCTAAAATCCTGTGATCATGTCAGCTTGCATGAAAGAGCACAAAGAATGATAAAAGACTGCAGAACTGAGAATTATACTGCAACGAAAATTGAAATAATCAAAAAGTAGTATTTTCAATGTGCAATTCCAATAAGGACATTGGTCAGGAGTTAGTTTACACTTTAAATGGTTACCTAAACTAATAAACTCCAGTGACTGCTAAAAAAAAATTGTATCTCAATTAAGAAATTAAACATCTAAAGCTCCAACATTTTGAGGAAATCTATGTTCATCTGCAATCCTGATAAAAGGCTTATTTTCCCCAATGTTTTTAAGTTCAGAAGCCCCCTTTCACTTGAGTTACTGTATTAGGAATACTACTGGAGGAGTGAGACTTTTTTAGTTCAGGGTGGTGACAAAAGTTTATGGTCTTGATGAAAAAGCCCTTAAAGGCTCAAACAACAAAAGGGTGACTGCTAAAGATGCTGTCTGCACACCCACCTGCGCTTGCTGAGCCGGGCTATGCTGCAGTCATTCTCATAGCCTCCATTCTCATTAAGCATTCCTGTATGCACAACATGCCCAACTGGCACATCCAGGTCATTCGCAAAGAGATACTGCAGACTCTCCAGGGCCTGGTCTCCGGTGGACTACATGAATCAAAAGGAAGAGAAAGTCAGACAAGCTGCCTGAGCAAAACAAATCCACTGGGGCAGCTTAAGATCGCATCAACATCCTGGCCCAAATTATTTCAATTTGTGATGATCGTGACACTGACGTCTTGAGCGTAACAGGATATAACAGTGCCACAGTGCCTGAGGTCAAATTCTATGTATAGACTAAGCTGATATTTCTATAAACTGGGCCCCTGACAGACAAAACCCAATCTGTGCTATATACTGTGGTACAACCTGAATTTAGCTATACAGTGTGACTTCCTCTATCTGTTCTCAACAGGAGACAGAGTTTTTTGCAAAAGCAGGCAATAATAAGCTAAAGGTCACCTTTGCCAGGTGGGCCCTTCCTAGGTACTTACACTTATTTCAAACTTGGTAAAAGATGACATGTCAATAACACAAACTGCTTCCTTACAGCACTTGACTTCAGAACCCACAATATCAAACCAGTCTGGTTTGTAAAAGGTTTTGCTGTGATCCAAATCCAGCAGATCTAATACAAAGAAAAATCAAAGGAAAAATTAATATACTGTATGAATTAAGACCTTACATAGACCAATTGGGAAGCACTAGGCAGAGGAAAATATGATCTCACCATTCCCAGGTGGGACAAAATACTTGACTCTCTCAAATCCATGCTTCTCCATCCACCTGGCTCCCTGCGCGTCCAGGCGGTCGTACAGAGGTGAAGTGCGCAGCTGCCTGCCAGTCTGGAAGTCCCAGCGGGGCACTTTCAGATCATACATGAGGGCTGCAGTGGTCATAAAGATCCTTTATTAGGCAAAGTGATTATCTAAACTTTTCTTCCAGATTATCAGTATTTATTAATATCTGAACCAGCAATAAAAACTCCCTCAAAACAGCTCCAACCTTCCTTTTCTTGCTTTTGAAAATCCACTAATCTATTTTGATCCATTTATAGCTCTTCAAAATAAGAGTAATAATATTTGCACAAAACACTTATATTTATAGATATTTATGGTCTCATGATAATTCTGCTAGATAACAAAAACTCTCATTTTTCATGAAGTCATGCTGACTAGTATTAATTATGCAGGATTCTTCCCTGGCACTGCACTGTATCTGATATTTTGACAAAGCTAATGCTGGGGTGGCAGCCCACAGCTACAGGGACCATCTCATTTGCCTTCTTAAATACTGGCAATTCAGCCTTTTGTAATCACTGAAGCTTTTCCAAATGGCTTCTCTATTGGTTCAGCTACTATAGAATATTTTCATTTAGAAAACAAGTTACCTGAATAAACATTAAGCATCCTTCTTAATTATCAGTGGAGAGTAATAACTTAAGGATGCTTGAATACTACTTTATAAATGTTAAGATTTTACCTCAGTCAGAAACTGCTTAGAATTGTAGATAAGCCAACTAATTCTTACTGAACACTTCCATAATTTCTGCCTCATAGCTAACAATTTAATGAATTTACTGGCAAGATCTCAAATTGGTACTCATGAAGGACAGGGTATAGGGAAGACTAGATTAGAATGGGAACATAACACTTTAAAAATGGAATACATTTCTCACTCTGTAAAAACTAGAGGGATTCTGCAGCTATCAGAACTGAGGTTTGTACTGGAAAGCAACTGCAGACTAATGCCCAGAGTATAAAGTGTTTTTTTCTTGGAAGAAGGTCAAAGCGGCATAAGGTTTTTATTCCCCAGATATAGCAGGGCTAAGACGTTTACCCAGCTTCTCTGCTTTCACCCAAACATATGTTTTTAGTTTAAACTTGGTATTCAAGTAATTGTTCCTGTTATGCAACTTGTGGAGCACTTCGTACTTCTATTTCAAATTTGAAAATAAGTCATCCACATTATTCAGACAATATGACAGATATTCAAACAACAGGAGGAAACAAAGCATGGCTTTAGACAAGAAAAATGGCATCTCTAATCTATTCTGCAAGGTATTTATCGCAAACTTTGACAGGAGAAAGCAGTATGTCTATGAAGACTTCCTGAATTATGCAAGATAACTGGGTCATCCAGCCGTAAGTTGGAAGTGAAGGTACCTCCGTGCCCTAATGATGTGCAAAGAATAACAATCTTTGGAGACAGTGTAACATTCCCGGTTAAGACTTGGCACTGCTTTTTTAGGCTGGAGCCCCTACAGAGATACATAAAAATTTCCTTACATCAGAGGCAAAGCACAAAAATAGCAGAGAGCAAGGTACCAACAGTATTGTTTTAGAAAAGTTAATAAGAATGCTGGCAAACAAAAAACCCCTCATCCTTTCCTTTCTCCTGGAAAAGGGCTATATTGCCATGAAGGAGGTCAGAAAGAAGGAAAATGCTTGTCAGAGTGATAGTAGAGAAGAGACAGTGCAGCAAAGGGCAAAATCTTGGACAGCCTGGCCAGAGCTAAACGCAGAGACCTCACTTACGCATGACTTCCATCACACGGTGACGGAGGAAAGTGCGACTGCTCTGAAGGGTTCCAAAACGCTTCAGATCCAAGGGCCAGACATTTTCTGACGGATACCCATTTACTATCCACTCTGCCAGGTACCTGATGGAAGAAATAAAGACAGACTGAGATATCAGCCAATGTTTTAAGGGAAAAGTGTAGCTTTGAAGTAAGAAGGAAAGCAGTTCGGACTTGAGAATTTCTTATAATAGCGAGAGAGAAGACATGTAACATGGTATTCTAAACACTAGCAGAATCTATAGTTTCCCTATATAAAATGCATTCACAGATTTCCAAATTATTAATTGCCCATTAGGATGAAGCATACAGGGTAGCACAAAGTTCAGGACATGTGCTAAAATGAAGCCAGAGCCTGGACAGGTAACCTAGCTGACACAGTGTCAAATGCTCAGGTTCTGATATAAAAGGAGGTTGAAATACATTTCAGATGGAGTTGAATGCTTCTGCTTTCTCATTTCTCATTGCCTGGTGTAGGCTCAGCCACAAACTGCCAGTGACAGCATTCATTTAGCACGAGGTACCAGCCAAATTATATCTATCAACACTTCCAGCAGTGAAGGAGGAAGGCATTCTCCAGAACTAATGGACACAGGCAACTCAGAATTTAGCAGAGAAGAAGGTTCTGTTCACAGCCAGCAGACAACAAAACAAAGGGGTTTGGAACTGATCATGAAAAGTTACATTAGCAAGCTAAGCTGTTTATTTTGGGGCTGTAGCAACAAATGAACAAACAGTGCTTTTACCTTCAGAAATTAATTTGATTCTGAAGAGAACCTCACTGAAAAGTTTCTCTGTATTTCATGTGACAACAAAAAATAATTATGAGCTCTTTCTCTAGTGAGTTAAATTATTAGACAATGGATGTAAACTAGTGGAGACAAAGGCAGATACTAACACCAGCATAAAAAACGAGCAGTTTTTCAAGAAGGCTGTGTGGCAGAAGGAATGTTCAGTCACCAAAACTAAATGGCAATCACAGGGAGAAATGATCGTTCAGCAACTTTGCTGCTGAGATCACACTTACATGCCTGTCTAAGAATCTGCACTAACACAGGAACTGGATTTTACTGGGAAATTATTACACCCCTATCTTACTGTAGGGGACAGTCTAAAACTAATGTCAGCACTGGCATCACATATATATGGTGTTTCATCAGCAACAGATTCACACTGCTTTCAGAGGAATTAATTGCTGTAGCAACTTAAATGATATAAAGACTTCAATCAAATGATAAAGGAGATAATGAAGCATGGGAGATGAGGGAATATATGCTTTGCTAGCTTTTATCTCTTTGTGGTAGTTTAAAAAAAAACATACCAGTTATAGAATCATAGAATCACAGAATATCCTGAGTTGGAATGGACTCACAAGTATCACTGAGTCCAAGTCCTGGCCCTGGACAGGATAACCCCAAGAATCACACCAGGTGCCTGAGACCATTGTCCAAACGCATCTTAAACTCTGGCAGGCTTGATGCTGTGACCACTTTCCTGGGCAGCTTGTTCCAGTGCGGTGGTGTGTCTTTACATTCCAGTATCCAACCACCCTCTGGGTGAAGAACCTTTTCCTAATATCCAACCTAAACCTCCTCTGACATAGCTTTAACAAAGCTTACTTGATCCCCAGCTGCTCAGGGAGACGTGATGCCAGAGGAGAGGTGTGCAGGACAGGAGAAGAATCCAACACAGGTTTGAAAGGCACACTGGAGAACATAATCAGAAAACAGCAACTGCTCCTCTCCTTCTCTCAAGTCAGAAACGAAAGAGGAGTTGTTGTCAGAGGAGATGACAAATACCAACCACAACATTCTACACAGGAGGATCATCTGAGCAGTCTGTTGGCTAAAGCCTTGCTTACACACACAACAATGATAGACCACTTACTTGCCTGCTCCCCCACCATACGAGATGCCACCTGAGTTCATGCCAGCCAGAACGAAGTAGCCTCGTGCAGTGGGCGACTCTCCCATGATGCATCGCATGTCTGGGGTGAAGGACTCTGGGCAATTCACCAACTGCATGATCTGCAGAGCCTCCAAACCTGGCATCCTGCGCAGGAGGGCACCCAGAAGTGGCCCTAGGACCCAAGACAATAAAGAGAAAAATAGTCTCAACACATTTCAGCTGCTTTAGGTGGGAAGTGCTTCCATGCTTTGATATAGTCACGGGAGAAATGGTTTACTTGCTGGAATCACACTACTTAAAATGGATCACACAGCATACAATAAAAGCAGCCATATTGATCCAGACCAAGAGTTCAGTATACTTTCAACAGTGCAAGAGCACTGTTCAGTTTTGTTTGGGAAATAGGAACAGACATCAATAGCTAAATAGTGAGGAGTACGAACAGGCAAATGTATGGGATGCTTGTCACATGCACTCTGCAAACCTCCACCTACCATCAGCTCAGAGGACTTCCTAAAAATTTGGTATCTTTTTCTGTATTTAGAAACTTGTAAATTGGTCTCTCTTTTAAGTACTAGACCATTCCTTCCCAGCCTCATGAAAAGTCCAACAGACAAGGAGTTCCATCTGTTAAAATCTGTTGTATGAGGAATCACTGCCTTTTGTTTTAAAGTTCACACTCAATTTCTTTTTATGCTTCCCAGCATAGAAGAGACAGTGGTCACGAATCCCCCTTCCAGCCTATCTCATTCCAGAATCTATAGACCTCTGTTTACTTCCCTTCTGTCATCTCCTTTCCCCAGCCCACTCAGTCACACCATTCCTGGAAACTATTCCAAACTTTGATCAGTCTCTTGCTGCTCTTCCACCAGACCTTCTCCAGTCCTATGATACCCTCTGGAAACAGGAAGCCTAGAACAAGAACTAGCATCTGGCAAAACAAGGATTTAGTGTTGCATAATGAAGTGTGTTTTCTGCTCCTTTCCCAGTAATTCCTAACTTGTCTTTTGCTTTGACCGCTGCTGCACTGATGTCTTCACAGAACTAACACAAGCCCCCAAGGTCTGTTCAAAGCCCATCATATCACATGGTGAAAACAAGACCATCCCCACACACACCCATGCATTTGCGTCACTTCACATTTATCCTCATTGAATTTCCTCACTGCTTCATTGCCCAGTCACGCTGGAAAAGTCCTTTGGCAGCTCTTCACAGTTTGACATTTGAGAGTGTTAATAAACGGGTAAGATATCTACTTGGCTTTTGTTGCCCAAAAGTTACCTCTGCTTAGTACTCCAGATAAAAGCCCTCAAGACTCAGCCCTAGGAATACTCCTGAGCTTAATGCACAAGCAGTAAAATAATCAGATTTCACATTACCGAAGAAGCTAAAACAGAACTGACCCGTTCTTTCTCTTCCCTCTCTCAAGCATTACAATTCCAGAATGAGAGGCTGGTGTTACAGGCTATTTTTCTATTGATAAAAAGAGAGATCAGTGCTAGATTTGTTCTCATACCCAGTCCAATTTAAGCAATTCCACAGACTATTTTAAAATCAAAAGGTGTTCCAACGACAAAGATCAAAGCAGTAATACAAGCGCTCAAACCCCAGGAACTGCAGCCCTAGAAAAGGATCAAATACTGCCTGAGTTAGCTCTGACTCTGCTCAACTGTTCAGCACATTTGACCAGATAAAAGGGCAAAGCTGGAACATAGCATGCAGCTGCTTCAGAAGCTTGGGCAATCTGGGGGTACCAGCAAGCAGTGCCTTTTCATTTTATTCAAATGAAAACCAAAAATGAAGTGGGTGCAGAGCTTGAGCAACTCATTACTGAAGCTAATATCTTCATGCAAGTCTTTAGGCATCTAGGGATCTAAAAACCTTTAACATATGCCAACACAAAACAGCACCCCATCCTGGCTTCACCCCCTGGAGTTTAAACTTACTGTATCAGTATGGTGTCTCTCAGAAATCAAAGTAAAATTATTTGATTTAACTTGAAGCACAGCTGGAAGAACATACTATGACTGCAGAAAGAAATCAGTGAAATTCCATCCATGCCTAGGGTTCCAGCGGCATCCAAGGGATGCAGAGAACTCTGATATAAGGGAAAGCTAAATTCCTGAATATAAGGCAAGTTTGAAGATGAGAGGGCACATACCAACTTACTAGGCATCAAAGAAGCAGGAGTGTTGGAGAAGAAAGGGACTCACAGACCATGTGAGTCCATTTCTCTCTTTCCTAGAGAAAAAGCCCTCCATGTAAAAATACATGCAGAATATAAAATCAGAATCAAATAAAATGGGAAGAGAAAGACTGAACAGTTGGAATATAATGAACCACTGTCAATGGTAGGATGAAGTCTGGGAAGCCACAATTCCAACTTCTGTCCTCAAAGCAATTGCCACTGATAGAAATGCACTAGTCAGTTCCTGATGAAGAGAGCTGCAGAAACAAAATACCACAGCTATGTGGCAGGTCAACAGTGTTGATCTACTGTGTCACAAGAGGAGCAGCATATGGCACTGACAGTCAAAAATCAACTGAAATGGAAGAGCTGTGCTGGGAAGCTGATGTAGTACCTTGCTGCTCTGGAGGAAGGCAATACGTGCTAAGGATTAGTGGGTGTTTTTAAACATAACACAGATATCACAGAATCACAGAATCCTGAAATGGTTTAGGTTGGAAGGGATTTTAAAGCTCATCTCATTCCAACCCCAGCATGGTGGGGACACCTTCCATTAGACCAGGTTGCTCCAAGTCCCAACCTGACCTTGAACACTGAGCAACTTGTGCCAGTGCCCTGTCACTCTCACAGGGAAAAATTTCCTCCTACTATCTTATCTAATTCTGCCCTCTGTCATTTGGAAGCCATTCCCCCTTGTTCTAGCACTCCTTGTCAAAAGTTTCTCTCCAGCTCTCCTGTAGGCTCCCTTCAGGTACTGCAGCCCTTGGTAAAGGTTTTTTCAGCAAATTACTAAAAAATGAAGAGATGAGTGAATTTGAGAGAACATTAATATTTCCTACAGATCAATGACAGCTTGCACTGTCATGAACTCTGCCTTCTGCTGGAGGTATATGTTTCACTGCTGTGGGAACCTTTCTTCTTTAACATACCAAAATGATCCCAGTCTTCTTGAAGGTTCTGGATCTCCAGCTGGTTCCGCCCCTCTGTGAAGAGAGGTTTGGGGTTCTTCTCAAAGCCTCCTGAGAGGATGCCGCCCTGCCAGTTGCGTATATAGATCCTGCCGTCAGGGTCCACAATAGCTGCAGAGGGAAGAAAAGAGGTGAGCAGGGAATTGAGAGAAGGGATTTGTAACAGATCCAGCTTACTGCAGGCCACCAGCACAAAAAAGGAGGGCAGCACTGGGGTTAGGACAAGCAGTCAGGATTGGATTGCTCCTTCCACTGGTAGTGTGTCACCTTGAAGTATTTATGTTACTCCACCTGACATGCTCCACAGCGATTTTTGCCATGTACAGAAAAGCTGAGAATACATGTATGTGAATATATACATATGTATACATATGTATCTACACACAGGGGTTTTAATTAGTCAAATCAAAGTGAAGCACTTGGACTCCATCCAGAGATCTCAATTCTCTGGACAGTGTATACATTACTCACTAGAAGCAGAAAATCTTGCTAACAACTGAAAGTAAATAAGTAAAGCTTTCTACTTCTCAACCACAGTTTTCAAACACAAAGTCTTTTTTTTAAGAGATCCAAAAGCCAGAACATGGGGAGGAGCAATTACTTCAAGTTTTGGTTGCCCCTACAGCTCATAGACATGTAAATGCCACTGTAAAGCTTTAGCTTCAGTTGGAGAAAAGGAATAGATGGGCCACTTGGGGCCAGCAGCCTGCAAGGAAAACATAGCGAAGACTAGCATGCTCTCCAGCCCAAAAATGCAACAATCCAAGACTCAGACACAACTACTACTCGAGCTAGAGTCGAGGTCATTCTCCTGCTAAGTTGATGAACTCTCTCAAAGTCATTTTCTGCAAGAAAAGCTTTCCCAAGAGTAAAGAAAGATATTCTTTCTACCACTGAAAAAGGATATTCAAAGCAATTCAGAGAGAAGGACTTCACAATCCCAAATGAGCTGAGGACCAATAGCCTGACATTGGCCTTTTTGTCACAAAATACAGGTCACCTTGGAAAGCAGGTATAATTCATGAAGAGAAGTGAGAAGAGCTGAGGAGTCCTTACTTGGTAAGCTGCTTGACACAGGCTCCTGCAAAGGATGTGTCAGGAGGTAGAAGTGTTCACACGCATGGACTGGGATATGGACTGGTTCTTCCCCAGAGTGGCCCAACTCATAGGCCCACTGAAATCAAAAAAATTCAGGTCAGAATGGAAAAGAAAAAAAAACAGCTTCAGGAAAAGAGCAGGACATAAGCACCTCTCTGATTTTTCTTTCATAAAATACCAAGATTTTGTTCAGACCCCAGGACATTAAACAGACACGATTTTTTTCTCTTTTCTTAGAATTTGAACTGTTTTGGATAAAGACTGTTTTTCTGTTCCTAACATGATAACTAGAAAAGTGGGGCCCTATCTCAAAACTAAGAAGTACCGGTTTACAAAACAAAAGCAAAATAAGATTTGTAGACCAAAGTCAGTACTAGGTTCAGCACCTAGAAGCAGAATAGTCAGCATTTAAGTGCCTGAACTAAGACCCTTTACTAACTAGAGTGACAGCTGCTAGCTGAGAAACTGCAATTGTCAGGTGTATTTTCTAGTAGAGAAGACATACACTAAGGAGTAAAAGCAAACAAATTTTTCGAGAGGGAAGTGAGAGAAAAGGGGCTGTCTCCCTAACAGCCAAAGCAAAGTTCTTCCTGTCAGAAGAGTGAACCTCCCAGAAGAGAGACCATGGACAGGGCCGTACCAACAAGCTACAGCTGCACCCAGGTTTGGTGCACAGAAAATGGCAAGCACTGCTTTTCCTCCTTCACTCCTCCTTATCCTGCTGGGATAAGCTAATGAGTAACATGATTTGATTTACTCCAGCAAACCAAGCCAATGCACAAACCATTAAAAAATCCAAAAGGAAAAAAAAAAAAAAAAAAAAAAATAGAGGGAAGTGCACATATTCTTAAGGAACAGAAACAAGAAAAAAAAAAAATTAAACAATTCAACCTGGCCCGCACAGTTGACGAAGTACTCGCACTGAATCCGCCCTCTGTCAGTCTCAACTCCAGTCACTCGACCCTTCTGGATTGTGACATGACTGACACTCGTCCGCTCGTGAATCTGGACACCTGGAATGGATCAGAGAGTCACTACACCATGAGCCTTCTTTCTAATGTGTCAGACTGTTAGCTTTAAACCCTTATGCTCAACTGAAATGCTTACTTTCTCTTGGAGACTAAATTTTTCTTGACCCAGTAATTCTTAAGCAAAACCCTATTATTTGTAAAACATCATATTTACAATTTATATAGGCTGAGACTGAGAAGAGCTACAGATTTTTTTTCTCCCCATGTGACAATCTGGGTGATAAATAGATGCCCAGTATCAACAAAAAAAGTCTCAGCTATGGACTTCTTTCTATTACAAATCCTTTATGCAACAAACTTGTAGTTCAGATGGCATGACTAGTTTTCTTATGGGAAATAAGTAATTTTGTGGGAAAAAAATCAATACACAGTATTCAGTCAATCTGGGCCAAAAGAAACTGAGAGGTATCTTTCTAAGCAGCTTCTTCTGATCTGATGAACTTTCATCCTCAATGACCTTTATTTCCTGTCACCTTATTTAACCTTTCCCCTACTTTTAAACCACACACTGATCGAACAGCATTTATTAATACACTTCCAAACCCATTTCCAAAGCATACGTGCTCGATTAAATACTCCACAAGGCTCAACTACTCTTTCATTTGTAGGTAATTAACTATTTTGATGTGTAATTATGAATCAATTCTAGGAAGGAAAGGGTGTGTGCTTTTTCAGAGAAATACATAACCACTAAGGGCAACAAACAGTGTAAATATGTAACCATTAAGGACAACAAACAGGTGCTTGAACTATCCCAGGAAACCTGTAAACATTCAGTATGTAAAAAATCCAACTTGTTTTTTCAGAAATAAACAGGTTTAAAGAATCTGAACTTCACAGAACTAACAGAATTTTGGTTTTCAGTGCTCAGTTAGAACATCAAAAGAGATGCAGAACTTAGCTATCATGCAGGAGAGCACTCTGTAGATAGAAAAAGCTCCTACCATTCCGTGAGGCAGCGGTTGCCAGAGCCAGACTCACATTGGCAGACGACACGAGTGCATCTTCTGGCAAATACATGGCCCCCACAAGGTCATGGATGTTGATCAGTGGGTGGAGCTGTAACACTTTCTTTGGGCTGATAATTTCACATGGTATTCCCATTACACTGCCACAGAACATAAGAAACACCATGTCATTTGTCTTGCAGGAGAGCTGATGCACACTGAAGCTGAGTTGCATTTCCTGCTCATACGTACTTCAGCGATGAAGCAATGCGCTTCAGAGAGATCAGTCGGTCCTGAGTCTGAGCCAGTGAAATAGAGCCTGTCTTCATGTACCCTATGACAATGACCAAAGTCAAGTCAGATTTGGACAGGATCTTGAATTCCTTTCCATCTCAGACTCACTGTTTTAATATAATTGCAGACTTGTTGCTTCCACTACTCAGGAGCCTGAAAATCTCACATCCTCAAATAACTTTAAACACTTACAAGCTAGTAATTAGAAAGTGCATGAGCCAACTTTTTAAAAAAGCAATTTTAAATTGTGTTCTCTTTCTACTTCATATACTCCTATTTATAAAAAAAAACCCTGAATTTTAAACATGATAGCTATTAAAAGAGAGAGAAGTTAAAAGGGATCTAATGACTACTCAGAAGAATAAAACTTCAACAACTAAAAGCAGATATTATGTCACTTCAACACCTGCACTAAATTAGTATTCATCTTAATTGCAGGCATAGTTATGAATCTCTATAGAGGTATTCATTTGTCTGACATACATGACAAGCTCTTGTCAGAAAAAAACTGAGTGACCAATTTCTTCCTATCAGGTACATGCTCAGACATTTTGGAGGGATAGGGAGAATTTCAACATAATCTTTTCTTGTTATTTCCAGGGTTAGACTGCAGTAAGAGGCACAGCTTTGCCTATGCTTCAGTGCTCCTGTTAACCACATTTTCTTTTTGAGACGTAAATCAGTGCACAGAAGAGGCCAACTTGCTCCAGTCATTGCAGTATTATTTTTCATGTCCTTGTGAAAATTCTCATGTCTGCCCAAGTTACAGACAACATGCAAACTGTCACAATTTGCAGGTAGTCTGCCTTCAGTTTGCCCATCTGATAGTTTTCTCCCTGTTCTTCACGATTCACACTAGTGACATCACTTTGCATCTGCTTGGGTCCATATGTATTGTTTTAGAACAGGACTTTCAAGCCTTAAGACACTGTAAAATGCAGTCAGTGTGGTTTTATTATTTATTCACACATATTTCAGCAACAGTACTACAGTTTCCCAAAGATTACTCCATGATGACACTTTCAGTACCTGTTTGCACTCCTGTCTCCTGTTCCAGCTGCTGGTAGAGCTTGTTTGAATAGTGTGCCATCTTCAGCTCTATGGACACAAGCCTGGCTGTGCTCACAATGCCAGCACAGAAACGAGTGGTGCCAGCAGCCAACCTGCAGGAGAAGGTGCAGAGAAGGGCCTCATGCAGCTGCCAGGTACACACTCCACATCAGGCTGCTCCAGCAGCTCCACTAGCAGCACAAACCACACAGCAACTTCTCCCCCAAACACATCAAAACAACACTTTAAGGTGGATGATGCAGGGCTGACACAATCTCTAGAATGATATTCCTTTTGCTCACTTTTGAAAACACATTGCATTCTAAGACAATTTCTCTTTAACAAGTCCGAAACACTGACATTTTTCAATGAAAGCATTTTATGTAAAAAAAATCTAAGATTCAGCTGGGTAAGGAATATTTGCTACACCCCTACTCAACAACAACCCAAAGAGCCGAAGCACAGTCTTGCCATGCTGTACTCCTCATAAGACATTTCTGCTACTGCAATATTCCTCCTTCTCCTTGAGCATGCACAGACTGAACCTACACAGCATCTTAATTCATCTTTAATGGGCTGCTCAAACCCTACTCCAAGCTAGAAAAAAGAACATTCCCTTGCAAACACAGCCCAGCACCCCAATTTGCTCAGAAGGACTCCACTCACAAGGTCTCATATGAGAATACCAAATTTCTTTTCTTTGCAGCTAGAAAGAACCTGCTGCTTCCCAGTCACACAAACTGCAGGAACCACAGCTAATTATTCCTGAAGGCAGTATCAGGTGGGAAGCTCTAGATGATAGATATACAGTCCAGCACCTATTCAGGGCATTGGAAGCTGCTACAATAAACACCTCTTCAAACCCTAAAGTTTCAGTGGTGTCTCATGCACAGGATCCCCAGACTGCTTCATAAAAATACCATGAACAAACCTCAGAAACAGACATCTAAAACAACAGGGGAAATGTTGAGATGCACAGCTTTCAACAGGAACTCTGTGCTCCGCTAGAGATCTCACCAAACACAATGAGGGCACTTATGCTCAGCCAGATCATAACAGCCTTGGCTATTTTACAGAGGCACTAAATCCTCCAACTAAGTGGATAATCTGAGCATTTCACCAGCTTACAGGGCGATGTTTTAGTGATGTCTCCTTATAACCTCTTGCAATCTCTGGAGCTTTGCTGGCTGTGTAATGCTTCAGACACACAGAGCATCTGCTCTGAGAGGTCAACAGGCTGTAGGAGTAATGTGGATTTTTGGTTCTTTTAAAATGGTCCATCACCTTTGCCAGTTGCATTGTTTTACATGATCACCTGTGATTACAGCAGATCAGCTAGATATCTCCCAAAGGAACTGTGGTGCATGGAAAACCCACACCAGAGTAGTTTTCCTGATGGGAACTGCAGTGCATGCAGGATGCTCACTGGAGCCCAGTACTGATCACACCCCCATGCTTCTCAGGGCACTATGGAGAGGTAGAAGACCCTGGAGTGCAGGAGTGAAGCTGACAAAAAAAAGGTGACATTTTAATGCTTGCTTTTTGTTTCTCACTACCTGAATCCATTGTGACTGTCATGAAATAAAGTAATTATTTTAAATTAATTCTCCCTAGGCTAAGTCTGTTTTGCTCATCGCAGTATAATCTCCATATCTTTATCCTAAGTTTTCTTGGCTTACTTTCTCTCTGTCTTGCAGAGGGAAATGGCATAGCTGCATGGGAGTCGGGCCCTGAGCCACAGCTACCCCACCACAATCGCACAAGGGATACTCTTCACCTTGCAGAGCAGCCCTGTGCTTGGGAAGGGCAGTAAGTGTTGTTAGTAATGTTCTGTATAACCTTATTTCCCCCAGGGAAAAGGCTATTTCCAGGTCTCCACTTTAGTTCAGGTGAAGAGATAGAAATAATATATAACAGCAGATACTATTCTGCATAGAAGTCTCATTTTGTTGGGTTTTTAACCAGAAATCCTTACCTGCCCTGCTCAAGCAAGACTATATCCTTAAAGCCCATCTTGGAAAGGTGATAGGCCACAGAGGTGCCTGTGATTCCACCACCACAGATGACAACCTGTGCCTGTGCTGGCAGGGAAACCGGCTGAGGCTCTGCTGTAGTGGAGGTACTTCGCTGGGAGCTGGTCATTCTCCTCCATTTCGGGTGAGCTGCCCGCCACTGGATATCGGACAGCAATCTGAGGAACATCCCGGCAGCTCTTTGTCACTTCTCCTAAAGCACCACCTAGATGTGTTCAGATGTTACTTCAGCACCACTCCTTCTAGGAAGGAAAAGATGAGACTCACATTACCACTTATCTTATTACACACGAGGCTGGCAGAAGGAGACATCACGTGGTGGGCCGGGTATAAGTGGACATGAGAAAGCTGATGAGCAAACAAACAGGAGGGCAGCTACTCCTGAAACAACAACCTTGCCGTTTTCAACTTAGATCATGAAACTGGAACAGAGCATTACACCTTTGGTTTTGACACTGCAACTTGACAATGAGCGAAAAACCAGACGAAAGGTGGAAAAGCTCTCACACCAGTGACAAGGAGAACTGAAACGGCCATCAGGCACAGATCATGCTCTGGAATGCTTCCGAAAGCCAGAAGTAATTAGGGCACAAATAAACTTGATTATTAACGCTGCCAGGCATTTACCTGAAGAAGGAAACGAAGTCTGTGGTCAGAGTAACTGGCACAGGGCACCGGAGAGGCCCCTCCGGGAACAGCTTTGCCACAAGCTTTACCAGGGCCTGGCTGCGGCAGCTCCCCAGCAGCACCGGAGGTTCTCCCGCCCGCAGCCTCCGGTGCGTGCCGGGAGCCCGAGGGACGGGGGCGTCAGGGCGCGGGGTGTCAGGGAACGCCGGGCCGAGGAGCCTCCGTTTCGGCCTGCTCGCCCCCGACCCCGCGCTGCGGGGCGGCCGGGAGGGGAATGAGGGCGCGGAGCGGCCGCGGCGGGGTCGCGGAGCGGGGCCGGGGCCGGCTCACCTGGGGCAGAGGGAGGCCGGCCTGACCTTCCGCGCTTTACGGCCGCGGCCGCCGCGCGACAGCCGCCCCTGCGCGTGCGTCACCCGCCCCGCCCGGGGGCGTGGCCGAGCGAGGCCCCGCCCGTCCCCCGCGCGTCCCCTCAGAAATAAACCGCCACAAGTACAAACCTGCAGACTCTTTTTATTAAATTCTCCCATTTCATCTGTACAGAAAAAAAAAAAATGCACATTATTATGTTCAGAAGTTCAGTAACATCTCAAAATTACACAGCATGGACATGTAAAAAAAAAAACAAACAACCAAACAAAAAACCCCAACTGAAACAAGGAGCGGCCAGGATTTATACACAGAAAGAGGAAACAATTTACAAAAAAAAAAAAAAAGTCTCGTTAATGTCACATTTAAAAATAATTATAATAATAAAACCAAAGGAGACTACGTTCAAAGAGCATCTGCTGCACACCAGGACCCCGCTGGGTCCGCTCTGCTCGCCGCGGGGCGCCCCGTCCCCACACGCGGCATCGCGGCCACGCTCCCGCTTCCAGCGCCGGCAGGCACCCCGTCCCTTCGCTCCTAGCGCAGCACTTCCCAAGGCGAGAGACAGGCCAGCACCTCTGTCTAACTCAGTCAACGCAGGGGCAGCAGGGCTGGGATCTCAGGGTGTACCGCTTCACCCTGGCGGGGATCTTTCTTTGGGCAGCTACGGAATCAAATCTGGGTGTTGTGCAAGGAGAAAATCTTGCCTCTGGCGAGTGAAGAGAAACGCTGTTACTCCTCCCTGTCCCAGGCAGCGTTCAGCAACTCAATGGAGCAGACGCAGAATTCAACCAGCACAGGACAAAGCCCAGTGCCAGCTGAATTCTCTCTGGCACATGTGTACTTGGGTCCCTCCTAACCATGACTCATCGGTGGAAGCAAAATGGCACATCTGGCTCCCAAACAAGGACACTGCACGAAGATCAGTATCTGGGAACTGCCTGGAGGATCTGAACCCCAGAATGAGGAATGTGCTCTTACACAAACCCACACTACAGTTGTTTAAGTCCACAGAGCTGTACTTTAAATAGGGACAGAGGTGCTAGATGAAATATTCTGGTTTCATACCACACTTGTACATTCATACACACCTCAAAACTACCTTTTTCTTTCCCAAATAAAACCAATAAAGTAAAAAACCCTACGATCTTGTATCACTAAGTAACAACATTGTGTTTTAACAGAAATTGCCATCCAACTTGAACACAATTCCTCTACAACATTATGGATTCCAGCGATTCCTCTAGCTTATCACATTTCTTCCCTCTGTACCTACCTGCAATTAGTTTCTGTACTTGAGACAGTCACAACCGTTATTTTCCATACAATGCACTTAACTGTGGATTCTTTCAGAGCAACACTGATTACATCACAGTGTCAGATTCTGGAGGAAATGCTAACATTTTGCTACATTTATTCAACCTTCACTAGGGTCCTTCCAGCCCTTTGCAATGACACAGACACACAGATACTCAACCCAATCTGCTGGGCAGTACTTCAGGCGCCAGGAATTTTGTTCCCACCCAGATGAGTTACTCCAGCAGCCTACTGACAAAAGTGAGGCAGGAGAATCCCAAGATGAAACTCTCAAAAGAACTTGATTAGACTCACTAGGTAAACAATAAATAAGCTTATTACTGTGAATGAGAATTAACTGTAAAAGGCTAGCAGGAGTGGAGTATAGAGGTGCACATCATGCCCAGTTCCTGACACGTGCACACACATGCCATCATTTAGGAAGCCTAACTTGTTAACCCTCTCAGCAGCAGCAGGAAGCAAATGGAGAGCTGCATGCCTTGCCAGATCCCAAACATCTAGCTCTTCCATCCACGCCCTGAGCACCAGCGTCATCAAGTCTAGAATAAGCTCTCCAAGAGAAGGTTTTGCGATGATCAGGAGAAAAAAAACCCAAACTCAACCAACAACCATCTCCTAAACTGCATTCAGTGGAAGGCAGATTCCTCCAGTGAGAGGTAAGGGTCATGACGAGGAAAGACCACCACAAGCCTCTTCCACACCAACCCACTCTTCCTGGCTGACTGCAGCTACTGCTAACACTCTGTTAAAACAGAGAAGTTAAAAAGGCTTTCTCAAATTCAAGGCAACAGCAGTGTTTCTTACAACCATTGCTCACAACTTCCTACAAGGGTGCTGAGACAATGGCACAGGTTGCTCAGAGAGGTTGCAGACTCCCCATCCCTGGTGTGTTCAAGACCAGACTGGATGGGACTCTGAGTATCCTGGTCTAGTGTGGAAGGTGTCCCTGCCCAAGCCAGGGCTAGAATGAGATGAATGTTAAGATCCCCTCCAACTCAAAACTGTTCTATGACTCTATGATTCTTTCTTTCTTTCCCTGCAGTGGAAAATGATTACCTGCAGGCAAGATGATGTGTTGGCAACAGTACAACCAGGTTATTTTTGGAAGAGTGCTCCTATGGGCTTCTGTGCTTGCAAAACCTCTAGATTTTTAGGTATGCACAAAAAGGAGGAGAATGTTTCAAGACTGTGACTGGTATATTTTTAGTTGGGAAAAAGCAGATTTGGTCATCACGAGTGGTAGAAGACCCCTTTTTAAAACATAAAAAGATAATATACTCAATAATAAAATGGCCTGGACCCCTTGCCAACCTTTACAAGGTGGGTCTGTGTCTACTGTGACAAAAGGTTTATTTAGTATCCTTTTTCTTCCAAAGGCCTTGGGCCACCTCTAACACCATCACAGCGCACTCACACAAACTGTGAGCCTGACACAGGCAGAAACACCACCAACCACAGACTAATACCACCACAGAGCACTGACTCCTAATGCCATGCTTCAGGCACCCTTACCATAACCTCCTCCAAACTAAAAAAGGAAAAAACCCCAGAATACTTTATATCTGAAAGTAAAGAAAGTCACCTTCAGAGCTGAACAGGGTTTGCATTTCGAACTATGGCTACAAACCTACAATTTTCACTGCAATGTCTTTTGGAATTTAGTAGAAGATGCTATTTCTAGACAATAAACCATCTAATTAGGCTTTTCAAGCTAATCAGGTTACAAAATGCCTTCTCGAAAAGTCACAACAGTTTAAAAAAAGCCCTCCAATGGCAATTTAATTATGCAAGATAGACATTTTGGAGAAGCAGGACTCATGCCAGCAAGCAAGGCTGCACCGAGATCCCACTTCCCTTGCTGGCAGCTCTGTCAGCACACCCATCTTGACAGCAATCATTTCAACACTCAGTCAAGGGATACAACACACTCTCCTAATTGCCAAACTAGTATTTGTGGAGTTACACACCTGTGCTACCTCAAGAGACCAGATTAACTGTTTCTCTTCTACTCCACTTCATGCTGGCAAACAGACAGGCAAGCACCAGGGAGGAGGGGCAAGAGAAGGAATTCAGGCTTAGATTCAGTCTTACCTCACCACTTAACTGCAATCCTACCATACACTAACTCTCCACTGAAGCTTCATCGCTCAGGCTTTCGCTGCTGCTTGTTTATGTTCACAGTATTTTACTACAAAACCAGAAGTGTCTGTGAGACTTACTAGCATAGCAAGTCTGAACCCATACTAGTTCACCACCATCCTCAGAGCAGGATGAAGGTATGTTTGAAAAAAGCTTCAGCAAAAAAGTCATAGCAAAAGCTCACAGTATTTTGTATATGCCATTCTGTGTATACAGCATCACCAGAATCAGTGGGACTACACTCCAGAGTGTCTCAAAATGACCTCCACTGTTCTTCTAGAGAACAATGGGGAGAACTGGAAATGCCAGGTCTTACATAGCAATGTGCTAAGTGGGAAAACAAAGTTACAGTTCAAGCATCAGCCTAAATTGGACAGTTTCAGGCACATGGTTTTTACCACAGCATCCGTAGGTAAGCACATCTAAAAGGTGAATAAAACATATCCTCCTGTACACACTGACTCTCATGCAGCCTCTTCTAGATTTCATCAACACACTCCATGTTTCAGTCAAAGCACCTGTCTTATGAACTCCACACCTCCTTGTACTTGAGGAACACAGATGATTGTAAGAAGAGGCCACAACTACTGGTGCAGCTTTTCCAAAACACCTTCTCTGGGCTCCTGGGTTTAAGTATCAGGTTCTGGAAGTATAACTATACATAGCAAAAATGCACACGTTGATGGCATCACTGCAAAAGCTAAAAGCTACTTCCCTTAAAGATCCAGATGTTTCTGCCTTTCATACCACACTATAATTCTTCCATCCACTTCTGCTTGGACCAGCACCTGCGTCCTACACCCCAGGAAAATGCCAGGTGTTACCACCATCAGTTGCAGCTGTGGAAATGAAAACCACTGTTGAGTGCTACCATGCGAACCATTATGACCCAGAGTGTGGTTACAAACCACTGTGCTAATCCACGAGGAACTGTTACACTGAGAGAGAGGATGCTGAGTCTTCTGGCACTTTCTGCGTCACTGACAGAGCACTGCACTGCCAGTGTGTCAATACCATCTACACACAGTTAATTTGGGAGGGTAACAGCTTAGCAATAGCAAGGTAAAATGAAAGGTGTTAGAATTTTACTGCATCATTGCTAATAAAAAAGTTGACTGAGTAACTGCTCAGAGCACTTCCTGCCCACTGACACTGTTCACTACTGACAGGCTCTACAAACCTTGTGTCTACATCGTGTCTTTAATCTACTGAAATACAAGTTGTATAGCTCACATGAGTATTCAATCCTGGTCAGTATTTTATTCTATCTTGCGAGCAGCAGCAGAAGAAAGGAACGACATATTTTCAGCCAAAAAAATCCACAGTCACATAAGCAGGATATTCATTAGGAGATGACACCAGTGATTGGTGTCCTTAGGTTGTCCAAGACTATGCTCTGAAGATGCTTTACACAGACGAGCAAGATGTCCAAAACAAGGCCAGCTGTGGTGTAAGATGCAATTTACTCTTTAATTTCCTGCCTCAACTTCACCCAGCCACAGAGGATGACTAGATTTCAGTATGAACCATTACCTAAATCATATAGTCGGTATGCAGAATATGTCTGTCTTTAAAAATTTACTTAAAAACTGCTTGAGCTGCAGGTCATATCAGTCTGATTTGGAGAGTGAAGTCAGTTCCAACAGTACAACAGAGACTTGTCTACAGGCAGGTAAACGAGAGTCTGCTAACAAAGGGGTAACAAAAGCTGCTGGCTGGGCTGCCAATGTTGCACACAAACTTTCATAGGATGAGGATGCCATGGATGAGATCCAGGATGGGAAAACTGAGCCAACACCTGCTGCTTTTCTAATTTTTTTTTTTAATTTTCTTTTTTTTTTTTTTACTTCTCCTCTCACAAGAGGGGGTGGGTAGACTATACAGAGGAGGGCTGTACAAAACTGGGCACTGGGCAGGCATTTCTTCAGCAGGCAATCCAGGCTCTACCTGTCCTTGAGCTCTCTTGTCACCCGCTTGGTGATGCGTCCACACATCAGGCCGATGAGGAAGAGTACACAGATGCCAACCGTGATCACAGACAGGATGTAATTCTTGGATGGAGAGGTCATAACTTGCATGGCAAGGTCAGAAAAGCCTTCTGCTGGGGCAACCTGGAGGTGAAAAGGGAACAAATGAGCCAAGCTGTCCTTTCCATGCAACCCTCAGCCATGACATTTACCAGCTTTAGTGTCAGGTACTGCTATTGTGTTCTATCGTTGCTAGAACTGGCTTGAACCAGAAAAAAGCAGGCCTGCAATGATTCACCTGAAGGAACTGCTGCTCAGGAGGAGGAACCTCTATAACAGGAAGTTTTCCTGCCCCATACCTCCTCTGCAGGAGACAAAGCCATGTGTACACAAAAGACAGTTTAATTCTGCATTAGGGACACATCCGAGGCTTAGAGAAAATAAGATGTAAGTTCCAAGAAGACAACCTGATCTCAGTTTTTCTGGACCAAACTCAAAATACTAAACTTCATTTGGAAACAAGAAATTCATTACAGTTGAAGTTTTTCATAAATACCTTTCAACAGAGAGATCTAAGGCATAAAAAACTGGAAATAGTTTACATATTCACCTTTGCAGCATAGCTCCACATTTCAATACGATCATTAAGGCGTTTCTTGCATTCAGGCTGCAACCTCACACGCTTATCTTCCAGAGCTTCCATTAAGCATGACATTTCTGTAATGTGCAGAAGATGGTGTTACAAAATAGAAACAGTGGCTTTGGTAACATGGTGCAGAGAGGGGCTCTTCCCTTCTCATGAAGGTTGATGGTTACAAGGCTTTCTAAACAGACCTGGCAGACTATGCCTGAGGCTAGCAATTTCACCAAGATTCACGATCAGTACTGCATTTGGAGATGCAAGGAATTTTGACTTCCAAAAAGAAATTACAGTATGCATCCAATATATAATTCATGTAGTTTACTTGAGATTTTATGAAGCCTTATAAATCTGCACTTTCAGTGAGCTGTACATCTGAACTCCAATGCCACTAGCCTTTAAAGAGAGACAAGATCAAATTCAGCTCAGAAAAAACACAGCCTTATCTCCTTAGGCTTGTTGGTGTTTCTTTTGAACAAAAATATATTTTGAAAGGTTTGACTTCCTGACTTTTCACACAGTTTTGTGAAAAGGAAATGGGATCACAGTGCTCTGGTGCCTACAGAGGGGCTTGGCCAACTAAGTCATAAGCTCATTTAAATGCTCATATAAGACAGACATAACATTTTGTATTTTTTATTCATGTTACCATACTTGACTAATCCTTAATTAGATGTTTTCTGCTTTGCAGTGAAGAATTATTTAGCTTATAGCAAAAAGGCCACAGACTTAGCTAAACTCCACACTTTTAATGCACAGCTGTCAATTCAAGCACTTGCAGGCAGAGCCCTCTCTAAGCTACAGACTTAGACACAAGGAAAGACTTCTTGACATCCATTCATCTACCACTTCTGCTGCTGTTCCATCCTGTTGTCTACAAATGACTGGTGGAAATACCTTGTATCTAAGATTACAATGTCAGAAATGCAGGTGAAGTATCTCAAGACTGAGAGGTTACACGAGTACAGCATGAGCACTTACGGCGTCCTCTCCCTGGCGGGATGGCAGCACAGTGGTGTTTGATGTCTAGGGCACAGGCCGTGTGGAGCACTGGGTCAACAAAGATATCTGCTTTGCTTTCCTTCAGCATGTTGAGCACTTCCTGCAGAGGAGGAAATTACAAGTATGTCTCAGAAAAAGGGGACAGAACAAAACTCGTGCTGATCAATGTCTCTGAAAGGTGTATCATCTTTTCAAATCCAGGATCATGAGAAAATCCACTACTGTCCTTGGATAAGCATATATATTGATATGGGCATAATATGAATGCTGACTTAGGCTTAATTAAGTGTCCTGGTTTGTAACATTCCTTAAAATACTCATATTAATCTAAAAGTCAAAGTCAGTATGCAGGACTACTTCAGTTAGAACTGAAATCAGGTGCCATAGTCATGGCACAATTCATATGGCACTCAAGCACACAGCCTGGGCCTAGGAAAGCCTGAAATGGTGATGGTATCAAGAAACAGGTTAGTAACAAGAGCCTTTGTCAACCATAATCAAGAAAGGATTCAAGTCTGGAATGGCAAAAAAGGAACTTTGAACATAATTTTCACTGGCAAATTGAAACTGAAATGAATCACTGCAGGTCAGAATCAAGATATATGGGGAAATTTCAGCACTCTAGCCTAATACTAGCTAGAACATGACCTAGGCTGTGATCTGGAAAAATCAAAAACTTCTGCAGGAATGGAAGCTTTTTAGAGCACATCCAATTTATTTTCTTTACCTTCTTGCACATCTCAGTTTTTATTTTCAGAAGATTCACTTTCAAACATTCTTCCACCTGCCCAGTCTGCTCCTGAGCTGCTGCTTCTTCTGCACACAAGCTGGAAATCTATTTTGAAAAAGGTGTTTTAACATAAATAGTTCACAACAATCATTCTGCCTTTTAGCACATTTATATCTCAATATGTTAGTTCATCACAGGGTGCAGCTAAAGAATACATTATAAGATTCCTTCCCTCCCAAAATCCCCAAAGCCAAATGCAGCCTGGCTCATGCAATATGCATAACCCTTTGAAACCCAGCAGCAAGAAGTCAATATTGCTATACTGAGAAGGGGGGCAGGGAAGAAAATGGCATGGAAAGAATGTGAAAGTATGAAATAAGTAGCACTTGAAGCATTACCAACTTTGTTACGAAAAGTGAAAACTCAAAATGCCTGACTATATTCCAGTTAAAGCTAACAAAATCAGAGAACTGACTTTTTTGTGACAACAGGAAAGAAGTATTTTTCTATAGCCACAAGTACGGATGAGATCCCAGATGAAAAAATTAACTTAATATAGACACTCCAAATCTTGTGCACTGGACAAAAGTCACAAGCAGAGAATTTGACTAGCTAGAAGCAGCTTAAAGGGATTTTTTTGCTTTACATATTAGGAAAGCATGTTTGGAGAAACAAAAATTTTTTACATGAAGGGAGCTTTCATCCTGAAAAAGTTACTCTCCTACCTCATCAGAACAGTGCATCTGAAGCTGGGGATCCAGCCGATAATCAAGGGCTGATTCCTGGATTATCACTCGAATTTGGTCCTCGCAGTCTGGAGAGAGACGCTGTTTGGAGGAGATAGTCATTAACCACTCAATGACCTTTGGAAATCAACCACCTGTACATTAACCTGTATTCTTTAATATTTCTATAGGAGCATAAAAACCTCCTTTTATGTATAGCCTGTTATATGTGTTGAACACACCACAAGTCCAAGTTTGATTTGTTAGTCAGTGACTGCTGAGCAGCACAATCTGCACATTTTCTCTTTCGCAGGCACCAGCTCTACTTACCTGGTCTGCGTATTTCAACTTCAGGCACGAGATGACTTGACCTTCCAATTCTGTATCATCCTTGGCCCTATTCAGGATATTTTGGCAGAATTTTGGTATGTCTGCTTTACATGCCTTCCTGAGCACGGGGTTTAAGCGGTAATCTAACCAGGAGAGATGACAGAACTTCATTAGAGCACCCATCTCTTCAGATTACAGAGCATAACACTCCAAAAAGAGATGGGACAGAAATTTCCTGGATGATATATACCACCAAAGAACATAATTTTTGGGGAAAATAATGTTTTTCATAACAGAATTTCAAATTGTGAGGTAAGAACTTCAGGAATAAAGAGGATTCGACAACACATGCTGACCCTCAAGAACTTGACTAAGGTCAGTGTGTACAAAGAAAACAACAAAGGACAATAAAACAAAACTGATACTCTTCTAGCCATGCAGAACACCTCAGGCAAGCAAGTTCTGGTTTTATTTTAGAAGATACCTGTGTTCTGTGTAATCTGGCGCTTGGTAATCATCTGCTTGCATTTAGGATCCATCACTTCACTGTTCTTGTTTTGTTTCAAGCACTGCAACATGTTTTTGGAATCCGCCTCTGGACAAAACCGCTACAAAAAAATCCCCAAAACCCAACAAGCTGCATCACTAAAAACACTTGAAAAAACAAAATCCAAACCAAATAAGCAGCTTCCAGTTCATGGAAGAGAATAATCACCTGCCCAACAGAGAGGTATACAGCCACCCTGTCTAGCTCCAACATCTCAGTGCTACTCTCTGAATTGACAATGGGCATTAATGTCTGCTTATGGACTGAGCACTGAGCTCTACAGTCCTGACAAGCCTTATCAAAAGCAAATTGCCTTTATTTTCTATTCTTAAGACACAGAACACTTGGAAAGAAATACCCACCAAATTAAGTCTCATACTCAACTACTTTTGTTCCCATTTATTTTAGAATCTATAGACATACTGCTGTCTTGTGTAAATGCTGCTTGGACAACACAACAGTAAAGACTTTATTAGTACCACTCAGGGCAAACTAAGACCACACACAAGGAGGAAGCAGAGAGGAGCTCATTGACAACAATTAACTCATTCCCACCTTGAATCAGACAGTCAAAAGTGAACCAGCTTAACCAAAATTCAGACCAAGGTACTAATTTCTTTTGTTAGAAACTAATTCTGTGGGTGTAAGATAAGGCTTTTGCATCTTCAAGTCCTCACTATTTTGCTGATATCACAGATCTCTTTTTAAAAACACATGTCTGAACTGGAGAGCAAATAACTCTCAGGATGTTCTTTATCAGCTAAAATATGGAGTCACTGCATACAAACCACAAATACTAGTGTTCCAGGGCCTGGAATTCCGGCTACTGTGAAAGAGTGTCTTATATGAACATTCACTGCTGCTTTCTATATTGTACCACTCCCAGCTGTCATTTCTAACTTGAAGTTATACATGATTTTGCTTGCTTTATCAGTTTGATAAAAGTCTGTGTGCACCAGGTCAGCAGTGAACTGAAGATTTTACTCTTCTCTGTAATCATAACTTCTTCACCCTTGCTAAAAGCCAGTCCAAATCCAAACTGACTGGACGAGAACTGTATTAGGAGCCTCAGCACAGTTTTCCTCATCAGTTCTGATGGCATTTGGGAAGACAAATTTATTAGTGCACAGGCTTTGATCAGGAAGTTGAAAGGGAAGAGCCCTGAAGAAACCTCAGCCTGATTCAGAGTTAAGAAACAGATTACTTTGCAAAAATATAATCCTATTTCTGAAAAAAGCACAGGAATGTTGTAACAAGCCTTTATGGGAAGCTCAAAGCTCTTATATCCCAACTCACCCTCTTAAATGAGCACATTACCATTACCTTGATCATCTGCTTGCAGACCCTCATGAGTGTGTAGTCCAGCTCTGGGTCCATCATCTCTGTCTCCTGCAGTTTAAACACCTTCTGGTGGCACCGTGTACTCAATTGCTTCTTGATTTTTTTCAGGCATTCAATAATCTACAACACAATATTACAGGCATAATAGACACTCTGTTGATATAATTCTATCATACACAGCCATGTGCTCCCCTAATGACCACCTTCATCTCATTTGGGCAGTTAAGTTCCCAATGCTAATATTTTATCAAAGTCATTACCAATGCTTATTTGCAGGACTTGCTTTAAGCTCATCTTTTCTCACAAAGATGTAATGAGATGAAGAGGGTCTCTTGGACTTATTCCAGAACCACAAATTTCATCCTGCAGACATTATGCCTACAAAATCTTTAGCAATATTTGCAGTAAACAGCTGCTAATAGCTTGAAACCAGCATAAACTGAAGAATGAAGGGTTTACAGCATTGCATTCACCCAGTATTAATGCTTGTGAGCCAGTGGAAAAGAAATTAACATTCCGAAGTACTATGAAAATATTTGACCAATTTCAAAATTAAAATCTCAAGCTGCACTTACACAAGCAAAAGTGTTCTTCAAAATTTTTCTGAAATGAAAGTACAAATTAAATTGTAAATTATTAATAAATTCCATTACCTGAGCATTGCCATAGGGCACGTTCTGGCAATAATTCTTGATGTCACTTTTACAAGCCTCATACAGTTCTGGTTCAAGTCTGATATCCTCAGTCTGCAGGAAAAATTACAACATGAGTCTTAAAGTAGGACTCGAGACTATTTCACTTTTTTAACCTCCTAACTGAAGACCTCTACTCACAAAAAGTAAGCAACCCTCACAATAGGCATTCAGTTTCTTTGAATATAAGGGTCTTGGGAGTGAGAAGTGGTGCTAGGAAATCAACTTTGGAATTCCCTGCAGCGATCTCTCAGCTTTTTAGACTGAAGAAAGTTGAAATCAAATTATAGAGCTAGCATGTTGCTTCCAATGCTTCTTCTAAAAGGTCATAATCACAACTGTCCAAGACAAGTAAAATCTTTCCACATGAAAGCTAAAGAACATATTAACAGCCACCCATCTAGTAGGTGATCTGGAGGATGTGAATGAGGTTTCCTGGTTTTGGTGATGCCCAACATCTGAATTCTTCCATACAAAGGCAGGAGTGCTGCCTCTTCTGATATGGACCTACTTAAGGTGAAGCTTTGACATTTAAATAGTATCTAGAGGACAAAGACCTTAAGAGTTTATTAGTGCAAGCACTGCAGCAGGAAGTTGAGAGGCAGCTTTGCCTACCAGAACAAACACTACTCCTATTTATCCACTGAGCAACTTGAAGCAGCTGGAGTCGAGTTGCTTCAACTGTCCTTGTTTCCTCAGTCTGTAAAATGGAGCCTTTGTTCTCTCCTAGAGGATGTTAAGGACATCAGAATGTGCAGCACGTTGCTGTCTAACACTAAACATAATCACTTCTAGCTGAAATTCCAATGACCATTTAGCTTGCCTTAGCCTTCATGAGATTATATTTAAGGCATTAAAACAGTCAGTACCTTCACCATGAAGGGCAGTTGAGCACTTGTAAGAAAAGGGGAAAAAATAATTAAGATACATCTTACAAACAAGCTCCCTTTTTTTTCCCCAAAGGTGGACAACCCAGGAAGCTTTAACTGAAGGCCCTCACTACAAGAGTGGGGAGAACAAGAGTTTCAGGCATGTTTACCATCTCCAGCTCCTCAACACGCAGCTGTTTGCGGCACTTCAGAGAGACCCTGTGCTCCTTGGCATCCTGCAAAGTATCATTGCGCACAGTTGTGCTCAGACAGATCACTACATCCACCCTGCAGAAAAGAAAACAGCTTTTTATTCATACACCCTTCACTAACACCAGCCAAGGTTGATATTGGATTGCCACACCAGAGAAACTGACTCCAATAATCCAAACACAGTATAAAATTCTTGTGCATTTCTGCTTACTTCTGGGTACAATTCTATGTAGAGTAACTGCATCACAGTTAAAATCTAAATTGGAGTCTAAATCAGCAGACAGGAAGACATTAAAAATGCCACCAACCCCTCTGCCCAGCAAGACTTCTGCTCTTAAGTCATGTCAGCACTTTAGAAAAGCTTTGCTTCATCTCAAAAATAGATGATGGTGAATACCTACATAGCATTGCAAGCAATCCTTTTACACTATAGGAAGGGCATTTACCTCATAAAATGCAAATAGTCTTGCTACCCACAAACAGGACTGACCTTGTGTGTAATTCAGCCTTACACTATTGCAGTAGGACATTAAAAAAAATCCCTTAGACTGCAGTGACTAAACCAGATAAAACAAGTGGGATATTTCCCCTTCCCAGAACAGCAACTAGAACAGTAGCCTGCCTCTTAGAAGACAATGAATCTAGCAAGACTCTAAGACGTTCTGGGACATGCAATCCACTAATTGTAATAATTGGCTAATTTCACAGCAAGTAAAACAAAGAGGACAGGCTTCTGTCCAGAAGTAAAGCAAAAGTAATTTTAAGAGGCAGGTCTCTACCTTAAGAATCTGCAGAACACAGTCACTAAGGGAACACATACAAACTAATCAGCCTTTAAAGAAAGTCCAGCATTTGCTGTCCTATCATGAAATACACTGTCACTTAATTACATATTTATACAACCAGATTGCTGTTTGAGCAGGCACTGCATACTTTTTTTTGATGTTCGGGCACAGTTTCAGCACATCCTCCTTGCAAGCCATTTTGAACTTGTATGAGAACCTAAAATCTTTCATTTGAACCTGCAAGAAAGAAATGAAGAGGAAAACAACTTTGGTTATCCAGAGTTTAACAAAAAAAAAAAAAAAAAAAAAAAAAAAAAAAAAAAAACAAAAAAAAAAAACAAAAAAACACAACAACAACAAAAAAACCCACAAAAAAAAAAAAAAAAACCCGCAAAGTGCTGGCCAAAAGATCACATGTTGAATCACACTATTAGCACATCTGTTCATTCAAACTTAGTAATGTGGAAGCAAGTGGAATGCTGCCCTGCTGAAGAAGTTGGGACCCTGTCTACCAAATGCCAGGGAGGAAGGAAGGGCTGGAAAGAAATCATCCCTAGAAGTGACCATTTATGACCAGGCATGCAAATACAACTGTCTGAATTCACAAGAGCTCTTTAAATACAGTGAAAAAACAATTTCAAAGAAGAGACTAATTTCATAATTAGCTAATTCCCAGCAACACCCTGAAAGAACAGAACAGGCTTCCACTGATAGCAGAAAAAAGCGTTGCTCACCAGCTGGAAATGAGTAACACCAATTGCACATTTTTCATTCATTTCCTTCTGGTGTTTGTTCTGTATTAGACACTCCATCAGGTCCCCAGAATCAATCTGGTTATCTGCAACCTCCTGAAGAAGAGATGAAAAGCATAAAAATTAACTACTTTTACAAGTCATAGGTTTTATACTCTTTTAGCCCACTGTGACCAGGAAATATGGAATTTACAGCTCCACTCTCCATGGTGAGCTCACTATTAACTGACCATGCTTGAGCTGCAGCACACAACTATGTTTGTACAGTTCAGGGAAGAACCATCTCAGAAACATACACACACTTCAGACTCAGGAGAACACTCTGCAAAGACTCAGTGCTTACACGACAGGTTATAATTAGGTGCCTTCACTGCACTTTAACTACTCAGCCCTACACCAGTGAAGTTATTTCAGTGTTGCTGAGCAGCTGCACAGAGTACAATATACATGCCTGCATGTAAAGGAGAAGGAAAAAGTCTAGTATTTAACTCACTGTAAAGAGTGATTTTTGCCAACTACTGAGCAATTCTCGTCTTCAAACTAGCTTTTATGCTAGGGCTTGGACAACAGCAGAAACATTAGGTAGAACTGAGAGTTTTTATTTCAGGGTGGTATTTTAACTGAAGACTTTTGGAAATTGTTACCTCTGATTTTACTTTTGAGGTGTAGCAAGAACTAATACTAAAACTCTCTAAATTTCCCAATGAGTTTTCCATCAAAGATATTCACACCATTACAGTGTACTCACATGACAGAATGTCTGGATAATGGGCTCACATGCTCTCATCAGCAAGGCTTCAATTTGAATGTCCTGCAGAAAATACAGTTTTTCATTTTCACAGTGAATGCTCAAGAGAAAAAGACTCTGAAAAAAAACTGTGATAACTCAAACTCAACCCAGTTTAGAGGGCTTTGAAAAAAGGAATCCAGACAACTTTGTCCTTTAGCTCTGGAAATCCCAGGGTTCAATCTTGCCAACACAGCAAATGCAAGTCAAGTCTTCCAGCTTAAGGGAAGAGCCTGGTCTCCACAGAAACTCCTGGCTTGGATAATTCAGTCATTCTCCTCCAAACTAGGTGCTAGAGCATTAGAAATCATCTTATACCTAGGCAGGAGTTGAAGATTTGGCATGGTTGTGATAAAACCAAGTTTCTAACTACTGGAAGGGAACTTTCCCTAGGGCACAATGTAAATTTTAAGAGATATGGGGAACATTCTGGGTCTCAACCGTCAAATATGCAGCTTCATAAAAGAAGTAAAGCTGCCAACATCACTGGAAATCTCTACTGATGTATCTGGTGGTTATTGCTTGCAAAATTTTTGTGACTGGGAGGGAAGCTGCAATACAGTACTCAAAACTACTTGCAGGCAAGACCAAAATCTCAAGTCCCGTCACATATCTTGACTTGTGTTAAAGTTAACTGGGTTCCTGTGCAAATCTTAGTTTTAGTACTGTAAGTGATCTTTAAAGCAGGAGATACACCATCAAGAGTCTAAAATCCTGAACTGTTGTTCATTTCTCTTCCTCAAGAACTTTCAGGAAAACCTCCATTGTATGGGGTAAAAAGGATGTATTTTGATGCCAGATCCAAGCTGCATTTCTACAGCTCCTCTAACCTCATGTTTCTTCATCATTATTAAAATGGCATGTTTAACTAGACATGCTCACCTATTCCCTTTACCCCAGGCTGAAATCCACTCACCTCAGACTCCAGCTCAGTGAGGTTTCCCACTACGTCTCTGCAATCAGACACCAAGTCATCAAGATGGTCCTGAAGGCATTCCAGCTCCTTACAGAAACAGACATTTTAGTGTCTGATCCAAGAACCCAAGTTGAAATTCTAGGCTTAAAACATTGTTACACATGCAAAACTGCCCTCCTTTTTGTAAAGTTCTAAATCTCATTTAATCCCACTCCTCTACTAGCAGTCTCAGAACACACATATATAGTAATGACTGAAAATGTTGGTCTAGGATGTTACCTTACCACTTGTTCTTAAAAGCTGTATGATGTGCTTTCACTTCTGGAATATCCCATTTAATTTGCCCTTTCCATAACCTTGAAGAGAGCTTAGTTACCCAGCCTGTAAAAGGCACTTCAGAAAGACAGTGGTGTCTACATCATCTGCTGCAGAATGGTCTCTTCACTACAGCCCTCGAGGTACAGCAATTTAACATCAAAGTATTTGCTGAAACTTTGTTAAGTAGCTGCAGATGTTAGTTCAGTTCTGTATAAACACAGGAAGCATGTCAGTATTTGCCAAATGGAAATGGGATAACGTTTATGTGGGACATATTGAGCTTGTAATAGAATATTACAAATAAGAGGTTGAGGGTAAGGTTGCTTCTTTAAAGCCCTTTCTGCAAACTATCCCTTTCTCTCTTCTCATTCCACTAACATCTGAACACACAAAGCTTTTTTGCACCACCTGTCTCAGTCTGGTGCAGATTCTGTTTCAAACTGCACTATTTTTTAACACGTTCTCCACTATCAAGACATCCTTTTAACCCCTTTATTCCTTCTCACCCATCCAGCTTTGCAAACAAAGTAGCAGTAATATTGTGTAATACAGTACCTGCCCTGTCTCTGTTTTTTCACTGCACCACTTCCCCAGGTCAATCATGCACTTGTTCTGGAGGGTTGGGTCCAGCTTCACATCCATGGCTCGCTGATGGAGGATCCTCTGGACCTCTGCTCTACACTCTCGTGATAGCTGCAAAGAGAACAGGGAGTGTTTGGCATATGGGGTCCCTAAATCCACACAAACATGATGCTGTCAGGTAAGGTTCTGAGAGTGACCACAAATGCCATCATCAATCCCAGAAGGCATAGAAGTCCTGCACTGCTCAGCACAGGCCTGTCAGGTCACCTACAAGAAATGAGGGTTCCAAAGGAGCTTGGAGCTCTGTCATTTAGTTTAGATAGGGCCTCCTCTCATTCCATTAAGTTTCATTTTATATTTTTAAACCTCTACTTCGCTTTATGAAAGATATGTCAGATCAGGTCCCCAGGCTACCAGCCACACCTTCACTCAAGGCTACAGACTGATTCTGGAGAAGAAAGTCAAAGTAGCTCATGCCCTTAATACCAAATGGGAAGCCCAGAATAAGGCAACATAGTCCAGCTGTAATTTCTGCTCAGCAATCCCCACTGCAGCACATCAGAGTCAGCACTTGCAAGGCAGAAAGAAACAAACTGTAGGAAACCAAGGGATACTGGTGTGGTGCTTATCTGACCTCAAATGCACCAGTTGAAGCTTAAAACTTCATACATTTAAAAATCCAAACCACTGGAAGTTAGCTAGCATTCTGTCAACAGCACTGGAAACAAATACAGGTAAAACCTCCCATGAGTTTGCTTCCAAGACTAAATTTCAAAATGACAGTTGCTCCCCTAGCCTACTTTCCAAAAGAAAAACACATTTAAAAACCTCTTCTCTCTCTGATAGATTATTTGCAAGGTGGCTATTGATTTCTTTGGTCGGCACTAATATAAAATTGAATGAAAAAGTCTCAACTCAGCAGACTAAGAAACTGCATTTTAAAAAATTATTCCTAGAAGAGATGCTTTCAATCAATACTTGACCTCTGCCACAAAAGACCTTCTAAATCAAGCTGTGGAAATTAATTTTTAAACTGGGCTATTGTATAAACCTATCAACTCCTAGGGACTGTGTACACTACAGTGCCAAAAGAAATGGAACTGAGTACCCAGGTGCTTTCATCTGAGTGCCTTGCTGAAGGCACGAGAGGGCAGCAAACTTGAAAAGAGCAGCTCTTAACCACAAATGCGATTATGGTGGATCTCCAGACTGCAGGGCAGCAAGTCAGATCCCCACTGTCTTCTTTAAAGACAGCATAAGCACATTTACCAGTACAGCATGCTCCAAAGAACTGGAACTGCATTATATCCATAGGAAGAACTCAATGAAATATAATCTGAAGCTGGGCACAAATCAAAACTTAATTAGAAACAGCCGAAGAAAGGTGATCTTGAAACTCCTTTCTGCATAAAACCAATTTTGCATCTATTCTGGCTATCTGCAAGGAATCACATTCCTCTTTGGAAAGACATGAGGGAGGACTCGTACTGGTTTCAACAGAAATGAAATTGGTGTCAGCTCACAGTTCTCTCCACAGGCCTGTGACACGGGTCAGTCATCCTGCTGGGCCTACTTTGCCTTACCAGAACAACCACCTAGAACTTCAGGGCACCCTTGAGGAAGAGCTAGGCACCCAAAGCATGCAACTACCATCTACAATAAATGATTTCAAGTAGCTTGTCTGAGTTCTGGCAGTTTTAGCATTGCGTGTCAAACTTCCAAACACGTGTGTAACCCTTCTACCACAGATGAACAAGCACCCAGTTGTCCATTAGCACTCACCCTCCTTCCCTGCTCCTCTGTGCGATATGCATGCCTGTACAAGCAGGAGAAAACAGCCCCTGCAGGAATCACCTCACTGGTCTCATTCCAGCCATGGGTATGGCAGAGGCGGGAGGCATCTCCCTGGCACTTGCGGTAAAGGACTGTGTCCAATCTGCAAACAAAAAAAGGAGTTATCACTGGCACATCATTCAAACATGGAATATTTTTCATATCCCAAAATGCTTTGGAGGCAGAAAATCCACTTCAAGTTTCAGGCATCACCAGGACACCACTCAGCAGCAGTGTCTGACCAACTGAACCAACAGGTGGCCTTAACTCAATTTGGAATCAACTCCCTAAATAACACCAAAATCTTTAATTACAGATCAAATTTTCAACACTTCTTGAAGCACCTCCCATTTTCTTCTGCAGTATGCCAGCCAAATGTTGACACGAGTAAAGAAATCATCTCCTTGATGCCCTGAAGGAGCAGAAAGGCAGGTACATACCACATTTTCCTTGTGTAATATCTTACACTTACTTTGTACTGCTGCCATTCTGAAACACCAATTCCATAAGAATCTGAGTTGGATTGATTCTGTCTGTCCTGGATTTGAGCCAAGTGCAAACTCAGTGCCCCCTGCTTTGCATGTAAGTGCAGATCTCTTAAGATGATGTCTAATTACAAGAAAGCTAGGTGAGATATTGCTAGGTGAGATATTGCTAGGCTTTCAAAACGGAAATTTCTTATTTATAAAACACTATAGGAAAAAAACATCAAGTGATTTCAGTGGACACCAATATATACATAATGATAAAGGTATCAACAAAACCCCTTCTATTGTGTGCATCTGTCTGAGGCACCAGTCAGTGCAATAGATTCATAAGCCAGTTCTGGGGAACAGTAGTTAAACAAAGATAAGGTAATGCTGCCCAGCTTGCATTATGAATTACAATTATTCTTACTCCAAGGAAAATGCAAATAATCAGTCTTCCTTCTTCCAATCACTTAAGTTTGACTCAAACAATGAATTACCTGCTGGAAACAGTACAGGCAGGAGACCCAGTAATGAAGACAAACAGAAAGGGGGGGAAAATTAAGTATTCTTGTCTACCTATGGAGATAATTATTGAGATGACAATCACAGCCAAAAAACCTTAAACTCCCTGCTCCATGAAGCCCTATCTTTAAAAGCAGAAGGTTCACAGAGCACATCAGCTCTCAGCTACTAGCAATGCTGTCCTTAAATACACAACTTGCTGCGAGTCAAGATTTTCTTAAAGTTTGATTTAAATACTCCTTGCAGTAATCAAAGCCCAGGACTTCTTGTCTTACACTCTTTGTGGCCACTGAGAGCAATTATTCAATTTCTTGAAGTAACCCCATTTAATGTACTTTATTTCCTCACCTCTCAATCTTCTTTAGAAGACAAGCCAAACACTTATTCTTTCCTCACTGGTCATGTTTATCAAATTTATTCTCTCCTCATCCTAACCAACACTGACACAAGGGGCTTTGTATGTATTTAAAACAAAGCATTGCCATCTCTGGATGAGAAAGATGGAAAAGTAGTGCTCTGAAGTATATTACATCTGCTCTACAGGCTGTAATCACACTTAGAGAATTTGAAAAAGGCAGAAATGGAAGCAGGAAGCTTCTCACACAGTGAGTCTTTGTTATATTTAAAAACTTGGTTTCCTGAAGTTCCGTACTGTAGTACTTGGAGTAGATACACCTGGCTGCCACCTACAAAGTGACCTTCGGCTACAACATGGTCAGACAGAATTCTTTAATTATAAAGATGTAACAAATTTTAGAGCTCAATCTTGGGAACTTTTTAAGGCTGCATCACTTCTAAAAGAGTACTTGATTTAAGTGACATCACACCTTTTCTAAGCAGCTTTTGCTTTTAGTGTTCTACACAAGTATTAACACCCTACTAACCTGGTGTACTTGAAAGTCCTCTTCTGAACAACCACAAGCTATACTGTTTTACAAGGAACTACTAATGCACACAAACACTTAATACAAACATCAAGTGAAGATAAGTCTTGTTTTACAGTACTCACTTCCAGTCACGAGATATAAAATACTGGAGCTCGAGGAGCCTATGCTCACAGTCTTCTACCATTTTCTCAGTATACAAGTGCTCCATCAGGCAAGACAGAATCCTACAAACAGAAGAAAAAAACAGGCCACAGACTGTTAAAACCATGCTGAGTTTCCCTGTAACAGCTGGTGTTGCCAAATCAGTCGTCCAGTGGCCCACAGATAAGATGCTCAAACTCAGTGAAGATCTTTCTCTTCCTTCAAAAAGATTACATCTAAAACAAGTGTATAGCAGATTTGTATTTGTTGTGTTCCATTGTTTTAGTTATCTCAGCGAGTCTTATACACAACAAAATCCTAAGGAGTATTCTATAGACAATCTGGCCCAGGGGAGAATATATTATCAGACCTTAAGACAAAGGAGACACTTGTCTCTGCAGTATGGGTTTGCTTACCTGGCATTTCTAGTTTTGTCACTTTGTGATATTGCTTGAGACGTATGTAGTTAGAAAAATTAGCATATAAAATGTTACAAACACAAGTCTAAGTTTCTGTGAAAACTACATCCTTCACCAGTGCTAAACCAGTCCTATAAAAATACTGGCTTGCTTGTACAGCAAGAACGGAGACATCTCAGTGCAGCCCTGTAGGACAGATTTTTGTCTCTCTACTGGTTCATGGATGCCCAAGAGGGAAAAAAGCCCCAGTGTGACTGAGAGGCACCTACATGGGGTCTCCAGACCGTATGTGCTTGCAGGCTGTCTGTATCACTGACTCACAAGCCTCGTTCAGCGCGCGGTCGATGCGATAATCGGCACCGGGGTCCGTTTCCTGAATCAGGGTTTGAAGCTGGAAGAAAGGAATTGTGGACAGGAAAACAAATGTTAAAGACATAAATGAGACTACTTACAATCTCTCCGTGTGGTAATTCTATGCCAGTAACAACATCATGATGTATGAACTCTGCTCTGCAGTGTTTTATTTTAAGAGCTTGTCCTGCCAACTCCAGCACTGCTGGACCCTAATTATCATTACGAAGTAGCCCAGGAACATTGGATGAGACCAGTTACACAGTGAAGGTCAGCCGTGAGCTTGGACTACTTACAGACCAATTTACAGAACAGAACAGCTAAAATGTGATATGCCTACTGTATTTTTGATCTATCTTCAGCTTTGATGGTAGCCTCATTCCATAAGGCTGACAGTACCAAACACACACATTTTTTGTCTTTTCATGAATACTATTTACAACTGAAATCTGAATCAATGTCCTAAGATAGTGTGCCTATCTACAAAGTTTAAACCAATTTTTTTAATTGCCTGGAGAGGACAAAAAAGCTTTATTAAAACACAGGATAAAATGTCCTGTTCTGATGTCCCAAGAAATAACATTTCCTCGGGGATGCCTGCTCAAGATTTTGGAAGTCAGGGTCTGTAGTACACATTTTTTTAGTGTGTGTGTGTGTTTGTGTGTGTGTGTCTAAAGTATAAAATGAATGCAGAACACAATGTTTTAACTACTCAGGAGAAGTCATAGTGTAAGTGAAAGATGAAAACAAAAATATTCCAAAGATTTAGAGACCAGGTGTGCCAACCCAAAGCTGATATCCCAGCACTACCTTTATGGCTTCTATATACTTTCAGTTCTCATAGGTAAATATAGTTGCATCAAGCCTTTTCTTCCTGTGAAACAAGTATTCTGACAAAAGTTGCAGAAAAAAAATTCTCTTATTAATAAGGAAACATCATTTAGCATATTTAGCACTATGTTACAAAATCAAATGTGGACACAGTCCATGTCATCTGAACATTCATTTGAGAGGTGTCTGCTGGGCCAGGGGAAGAGAATTTGGGTAAATCTCAGTTTTGGGACAAGGGTAGCTTCTGGACCTTAACTCCAAGGATGCCCATGCCTCACTTCATTTTCCATCAAGCTGTGGATTTCCTTCCAAAGACTGATGGAAGGCAGACTGGTATCATCATTTGGCAGGAAAACATTTTCAGCTGACAATTTGAAGGGGGGAAAAAAAGAGGTTGCTGAGAAGGCAACTGCACACCAACATCAAATGGTCTACAAGCTCTTAACATCTTGATACTTAGTTAATGATCTTTGTCACTGGCCCTGAGCCAAACTAAATCAAAAGCACAGTTACAATTTTATCCTCCTTCTTTCAAAGTCTGCACCTAAACACTATCCAGGAAAATCTCAGGGTCAAGGCCCTAACATCACAAAACACAGGCAAGAAAAAAGCATCAGAGAACTGGAGAAAATACAAGCTAGTACTATTTATCCAATAGAAAACTTGCAGTCATGAGGAGAGACCACAGATTGCCTGGGAGGAACACAGGATTTCCTGCAACTTGCTCTTGATTATGCCCAGCCTCAGCTTCTAAGAGATGCAGGCAGCTGAGAAGAGTACTATCTATCAAAAAATCTTGTGATATTTTCACTAAAATAATTGGAATAATAACAATAATTCTTGGGATATTTTAACTAAAAATAATTATAAAAAAAAAGCATTTTATACATCTCTGATAGTGGTCAAACAGAACCTTACAGTCAAACCTTAACTGGATGTGTTCTTTACAAACTTGCAAGAGTCACTGCAAGAGGAAGAAGAATATTATGATTTTGCTGGGGCAGAGACTCACACAGCCTGCATGGAAGGGGAATACTCTGTGTGCATAAACTGCTGGGATTGCTTCAAGTCAGGTGACTTAATATTAGAAAGATGTGTGAATAGGACCTCAAACCCAACACTTTCTTACACACATAAATTGAATAAACTGGCCAGAGCATTATGTAGGCAGGATTCTAAGGTCTCAAGTTAGTTGGTATTTTTGTTGCTATCAAGTGGATGAGGCCAAAGCACATCAGATACAACAGCTCAGAAGCACTGAAGCACCTTCTTATCCCTCCACCTTGTTTTCAGCACTACTGCAGAATTCCCGACCTTAATTCTCAACTACATGCATGATGTGCAGCACCAAGCCAGCTGCCCTGACTGCAGGGAAGAAGGAATAATTTGGCACCAGTGATAGAAGTGAAGGTTGTATAGGATTTTTCCTCCCTCACACAACAAACCCTTAGAGCTGAAAAGCAGATGGATAAAGTTTACAATGCTCTGAACTTTTATCTTGGGCATAGAACTAAATTTACAATGAACTACCAATTTAACAGCTGTATTAGAAGTTGGAGGCAAGAAATAAATGCCCTTTAAGCAGGGATTTAAGTTATATACACTCAAAGGTCTTAACCAAAAAAACCCCAAAGGTAAGACCCAGGAAACATAGAAGCCACATATTTGAAAAATGATTTATGAACAGATCTAATATAAAATATTGCTTCCATCCAGCAACACCAGAGATGCTATATCCTGCCAGTAGAGCTGGCAGAAATGGAACTCAAAATACTGGGGTTTGAGAACGTCTAAGAGTGCATTTTGTTCAATATTTTAAATACAAACAATCACTCATAATCCACCTGCAGGGAAGGTCAATGCTCTTGCAGGAAAATGAAATGGAGGTTCTTTGGTTGTGTTTTGTTGTTTTAGGATTCTTTATATTGTTTATGGCAGATGGGCTAATGTCTTCCTTTCATAGGACAAGCAGAATCAGAGCAAACCTTCACAGACAGGACAGTAAGAAAAACCAGCTCCAAAACAGATGTTTCCCCTTACAATTGCCTCTGGCAAACTTTCTAGGCAGGTGTGTCTGGTCATAGAGATTCTGCAAGGAAGAATTTCAGGACAACACCTATTGCTTTGAGTTAGCCAAGAAATCAAGGTGTTATATTAGCATTAGCTAATAATTCTGCTAAAAGCACAAGAATGTGAGTTTTTGACTCTATGGAGTCAAACTTTTGACTCTATAGAAAAGACAAGATCTGGAGATGCACCCAAACCACTGCAGCAAGCTGTGCTGGGACCATCCCAGAGCAGCTATGCTGTTATCCTCTCCTACTGCAGGTGAAAATGTAGGGGCACCACAGACAACTGCTCCACCATCAAGAACCACACCAGAACCACACACCAAAGGTGCTCTCTAGGTACCCAAAAAGAACTGAAATGGCCCCAGCTTACTCTGAAGGATGGATATCTAACTTCCCTTCTTCAGGGCTTGCCATATGAACCAACCTCATGTGATAGTCAGTTGAAGTCTCTAGCCCAAATTGTACATTATCTGTTACAGTTTCACACAATATTCTCTTCCTTGCAAAGATAATTTATCTACCTTTAAAGGTAAAAGCAGAAAGCTTATTCTAACACATTAAGTCAAAACATAACAAAGCCAAAGACAGCTGAGACAACCATTACCATTCAAATACAAAAAATAAGAACAATAAATTATTTAGTACTTCAAAAGTTGCAGGCAGCTATATAGTAGCTCTGTATCAGTCTTCAGAAACTCTGAACATTGGAATGTTTATCCTGTTCTTGCAACCATCAATTTCCTCTTGCCCATAAAAATCCAGACAAGCTAAATGTAGGTATAAAATCAACACTTAATTTGCTTTCTCCTGTCCTTTGCCCAGAGAACAAAACACATTAACTTGAAGGGGACTCATGGATAATCCTATTTACTATTGCATCATCTTACTGTAAAAAATAAAACAGTAGCTTAAGTATAAGAGAACTAAAAAACATCCAAGTTTGCCCTAAATTTCTAAAGATATTTTCCTCTGGAAGTTTGAAATCCTGTATCACTTTTGGGGGCTTCCTGTTTTGACTTATGACTTGTTCTGAACATGCATGACACGATCTAAAAGTTATTTTCAATATTAAATTATCTTAGGAATATTTGCAAATAATGAAATTCTGAAGCAGCAGTTTCAATTTCATATTTAAACAGAAACAAATATTCATTTTTTCACACAAAGGCTGCAAAGCCTAAGTCATGCACTACAGATCCCCGCAGCAATGACTCAAACTGTACAGCTGCTGCACCAGTACACCTGGTATTTATGCAGAAATAAGCTTCATCACAAAAACACCCTATGACTTACAAAAATTTAACAGCTATTAATTTATCTTGGTAATATACACAAACTGGCATCATTTGAGGATCAAGTTTTAAGCTACGTTTAAAACAAAAATGTACAGAATGGTGGTTCTGTTTATTAAAATAAGTCAAGAGCACACATCCCCCCTAATTGCTACATCAGTACTAACACTCCCTTGCCATTTTTATCATTGATGTTACTTTTTTGGGCTCAAGGGTCAGTAAAACCAAGTATTAAGTACCAAAATGTTATTTCATATTAAAATACACTAATGAGTTTAAACAAAAATTAAACTGTTTTCAACTTAAAGAAATGATAAGCAGGATGCATTTAGGCCAAAATGGAGTTTAAAAAAGACAAAAGAAAATATTCTATTTTACAGGAGTAATTTGCAAAGAGGAAAATGACATTTCCTTCACTAGCTGCAAGTACATCAAGAAACAGCAGTCTGCTGTACCTCCCTGTCCCCAAAGTTCCATTTACATCATTAAAGCTGAATTAAATAACAAAAGTAAAACTGAGTGGGAAGGTGCTTTGAAAAGTTTTGTACATTTCCAAGGACAGGGCACAAGGGAAACGGGGAGAAAAGGGAGTAAAGGGATGGACAAGGAATGTTTCAGAATTATAAAAGGCAAGTTTCCCCACATCTTGCACCCCGGAGAGGACTCCATGACTTCAAAGCTGGTGGAAAAGAACTACAGAAGATCCAATAAAAAACCCAGAGCGCAACAATCCAAAATGTATTTTTTGAAGGGAAAAACATCACCCTTACTGATGCACCCTTGCTGCTACACACCAAGTTCACAGCATGGCAATTACACAACTGCTTCCAGCCCTCAGTGACACCCAGCAGAGCCAGGATGACTTCAGCAGAACCTCCATCGCAAGGCAAAACGCTGACAGACAAATCAGTGCTTCTACCAACTGAGCAAACTGTAAGGGAAGTGACAGAAAAGCTCCTTACTGCCTGCTGACAGCTGAGCCCCAGGTTTCCCTTCTCGCCCCGGACGACTTTCATCAGGCAGTGCAGGGTGCGGCCCTTCCGATGGAGGCCGGAGCAGTGGTGCTCGATCTCCCCGCGGCAGCTCAGGATGATTTCTGGGCTCAGAGAGAAGTCTTCCATCAGCATGCGCCGGTAATCCAGCATTTCACCCTGGCACTCACTGCTCACTTGTCGACCTGAGCAAGAGAAGATGATGTGATTTAGTTTCAATGTTTAGAAGAGCCCTTCTTGACCTGTGCTACCAGCGTGTTGGAAGAGCAGAGACAATGTTCACACTCTGAACAACACCAGACTAAGACAAATGTGCTGGAGCATTCATGCTGGGGAATAAACCAGTGGTTGTGGTAGCTCCTGTCATTTAAACAACCCTGTAAAATATAGCCAGTCTGTGTATTTAACACAGTTTTTTAAAAAAAAGAATGCCTGAAAGATAGGAGAATCTGATTTTGGATTTCACATTACAGGAGTTGCTTCTGAAGAACAGCTGAAAGCACTAATGGATTCACAGTTCTGTAGCACAAGTCAGCTTTTCCCCATATGCTCAAGGGCTCCTTTATCCACTGCAGTAGTCACCTTTGGTAGGTTCACCAGCTTGGTATATAACTGGGAGAGGAATTTGTTTGGACAGCAGGTTAAACATTTTCTCTATTGAAAATGTTCTCTAGGGCAACAGCACATAAATGCTCAGGAAGCCAAAAGTCAGACTTAAACAAGAGTGTTTCTGAAGTGTCCAACAAACCACTGCAGTTGCACAGAAATCTTGTTGTAGTAAATGCTTAGATCTGCTATAAGCTTTCCTGCAGTCCCCATCACAACCTATTTATATGTGCACAACATCCCATGGAACAGAGGACACTCCAACAGGGGCTGCCAGGCATTGTAACACATGCACATGGTGCTGTGTGGAATAATCAGTGTTCCTCCTGGGCTATGCCTCATACACGAGACACTGCAGAGCCTGTTCCACCATGAAATTGAATAGCTGAGCAGCAGTTTTCTGCATGCAATTCAGGAAACCACCTGCCTTACTGCAGGGAGAAGTGAAAAAAAACACCCAAAACCACAACTTTTCTAGAAACAGGGCACATCATTTCCACATCAATCAGAAGCAATGAGTTATTCAAACTCACAAATGCAGAGTGCTTGTGGAATTATGGCAGCCTTTCCATCCCATGCCAGAGGCACTGCAGCATGCAGCCCTGCTGCTCAAACTCAAACAACCCAGTTGCATGCCAAGAGGGAAAACAAGCATTTCTCCAGTGCAGATCTAGAGGATGTAACACATTGTTTCACACTACGGCAATTTCACAGAGAACTTTTAGCATGGTCCAGCTGCATTGAGCCTTCTAATGCCTTTGGAGACAGCAGCTGGTGTCAGGACACCTCCAGCATACATTAACTTAAATGACCAAAAATAAAATTCTCACACTTAATTTCTTTCTATATAGGGAAAAACCAGAGTCAGAGAAATTAAGGCATTTACTCAAGCTACTGAACTGTAAGAAAAGACATTATCTACAACAGGCAGACAACTGAGTATCTCTGGTTTTCCCTGAGTGAGGATAAACAGGTTCAGTATTCTGTGTTTTAACCTTGTAGCATATTTAATGCTAACTACACAATGGAGGAAAAGAGCTGCTTCAATTCACAGTGAATAGAAGGATTTGCAACTACAAATCAGCAGTCCAAGTGGGATTTGCTATTTTGCATTTTAAACTTCTTGTCTGCACAAAAGGAGTCAATGGCAGAGGGGGTTTACTCAGCTATTCTGATCACCAAAACAACAGCGATGAAAGCACCATGATGAGGAAATGTGCCATGGAAACAAAGTTTGGAAAGAGGAGAAAGGGGACTGTAAATACATATTGAAGCTGAAGGCCTCTTTGTTTAAAATCAAGGTCCCAGCAAGTCTTGAATTCCACTTACCTCTGTGCACAGCAGACTCTAAGCACATCAGCAGATAGGAAAGCCGGGCTTCCCGAGAGCGGGGCAGGTTCTCCACGTTGCAGCGGTATTTCTTCAGGTCGCTTTTACAGGACTTGGCCAGCGAGTAGCTGACTTTGTAGTCTTGGGCAATGAGCTTCTGGCGGGTTGTCAGAGCATCACGACACTGCGGGAGACACATTGGGATGGTGGAATGAGCTTCTGTGCGCTGGTGGCAGAGAGCTGGACCTGCTGCTGTCAAGTTTTCAAGTTGCATCTCAGAAAACAACCGAAGCTTTTAAATTCAGGCATTTAAGCTGGACTGCAGCTAAATTTCATTTGTCTCATAGAAACCACACAGTTAACAACGCACACCAAGGTCAATATATCAGGGGTTTCAAAGGGAGCAGCGCTCCGTGGAGCAGTTCTCAGAACTGCACATTCATCCAGCTTTTTGTGAAGAGAGTGACTCATTCGTGGTAACTAGGAGCAGTTGCTGACATTTATCCCAGCTGTGGTACATGCTCACCCCATGCCCTCAAGAAATAACTTGTTTCCAGTTGCATTTACAAAATAATTCATTTCTTGGGTTTATTCCGCAACGCGCTGAGCAGATGACAGCAGATAAAACAGTCTAACCGTGGGAATTTCTAGCCATTTCCCACTACTGGTGAGGTTCACGAGGATGCACCTGAACCCAGCAGCTGAAAGAACAACCCTCTAAATTTCATCCAAAAAAGGACCTGTAAAAGCACTGCTACACTTCATAGCTTTTGGTTTAAGTTATGTGAAAATTAAATCTGAGGGCAGCTATTCTAACAGCTCAGAATAGCTCGAGCAAATTTGTCTATTCCCACACCGGCCCACTTGAAAGGAAGGAAAACAGTGAATATCTAGAGTAGGGAGAAGAGAGAGCAATCTCGGCACAAGGAACAGGAAAGTCCTAGAAGCCACTCCCCAATTTCTTACATCAGGTTTTTGACTTTGCCCCCTACTTCCCACACCTACTTGAGGACCTGGAAAGCCCTACTCCAAGATATTCCTACTCCATCTTTCATGCTTCTATGCAGTCCCAGACCCTAGGACTAGACAAATTTACAGCTCTGGACACAGGGAGATACAGGCTTGCGGATACCTCATCACCTGAAGCAGGGAAAGGCTGGATACAGCCCAGGAGGCAGTTTTGGATAACACAAAGCAAGCCACCCACCAGCAGCTATTGCTGGCTACATGTGTATGCAGCAGCCGACACCTTCAGCAAGGAGGGACTCTTTGCTGGGTAACAGCTTCTACAAAACCAGTGACTGCAGATGGTCCAACCTTGGCAGCTACAAGAGTGAGAACTACATTTAATGTTCCTTCTGCTCTGCAAACTGCGTCCTCAGAGCATCCACCCCTCTCTCTCTCTACAAAGTTATCTGCTGCAGCTTGGTGTAACCTCTCTACATCTTACATTCATACCTCAGTCAGCTGATCGTGGAAAACACCCTTCAAAAACTATCAGTGTCCCTGTATAACTAAACAGAGGTTAAGCAACAGCAGGAGTTCATTTCAGTAACACACTTCTACAAAACAGAGCTTTGTTTAAAGCCCTCAGAGATCCCTTGTTCAGATTTGAATTTGTTAATTGGAACCAAGCTGTCAGACAACTAATGCAATCAACAAAAAAATTAATCTGATTCCTTCAGCACTCTGAGTCAGGCTCTTTCAGCACATCTTTGAGGAGATACAGATACTCATCTTCACATCCTTTCCGACAGATTACAATTCTATATAATCCCAAACACTATGATGCTGCTTCCAAAAACACTGAAGGCATTGCTGCCTTAACAAAGCACCTACACCAACACAGACTTTTCAGATCTAGCTTTCGAGAACAACTTATTTTGCTGTTGTTAAAAACCATGTCTTCAAGAAAACCAGAAGGAAAACTTCTGTTCAGTCATTGAACCATACATCCTTCCCACACAGAATGTGATGCTTCAAAACAGCCTTAAAAACACAAGTGAAAGAAACACAGCTTCTTTTTGTTTTTAATCTGTACAATTAGAACACCATTTATCCAAGGCTTACCCCAGCATGCTGTGACTGCTACTTTAAACAGTCAATGACAATGCTACCACTTGAGCTCCATGTCTTACCTCTCCAAATTACCCACCCAAAAGCTTTGATTTATTTAAATCCTTTACTTGAAAGACTGAAACTTGAAACACAAAAAATATCAAAGTAAAAGCATTTGTTAAACTAGCTGATTATCTGGCTAGGAAGATGACATTTTCCTTAACACTGGAAAAGAATAATGCAGCCTGGACTGAGGAGTGATCTGATTATTTCTGCAGTAAGGATTTGTCTCACTATGATACTTACCTTTTCACTCATTGATTCTTCAAACTTGTGATTAAAGAGGCACTTGTATACTCGGCCTTCCCCAGCCTGAGTCTGTGAAACAGAACAGTAACATTTACCCTTAAAGATAATACTTGTAACATTAGATAAGCAGGCTAAACTACACCTGAGGAAAATTTTTTAAACCAATAATATATTCAAGTTAGTATTTCAAATGACAGCAATAGCTTCTATGCAATAAAAATCCTTTGAACTTTATTGCATTAAAAAAAAATCTGGTCATGTTCATCGCCCTTTCAGTGTAACAATTCTCAGCTAATACAAGCTAACTGAGACTGAACAATGCAGCTCATGCTAGGCATAAAAAGTGCTACAAGTACAGTCAGACCAGGCTTACTTTGTGCAACAGCTGACAGCTGTAGAAAGGAGTGGTCACTTACCTCTGCCTTTCCTCCCCCACTCCCTGTCACACCAGCTCTCATGCCCCTTAAACCATTTATACCAATTTAGTTCATGAACCCATTGGAAATAATGCATGTTTGTTGGGTGAATGAATTTAATGCTGGAATTACTGCAAAATGACAGTTACAGGGTGTCTGGTTTCAGTATTACACAGTATCACTCAGGCTCCAGTCTACAGTTCCCTTCTACTGCTTCTTCCAGAAAGGTTTTGGGGTTTTTTTATAGATTACTGTAGAGAGAAAGGAAAAGGAAAGCACTCACATTTTCACAGAATCGCTCTCTGTCATCTCGGCATGCAAAGTAGAGATGCCGGTCCAGGTGGAAGTCATCAGAAGAGAGCTCAGCTACACGAAGAATTGCTTTCTTACACTGATCAGAAACCTGGATTCGAGAATCAGTCTCCTCTGCCTCCTTTACCAGGCCTTTTTCCAGGCATGCCACCACCTCTCCTTGTGAGTGAGCATCCTATGGGAGAACACGACATCTGTAACCAAGCTTTTACATAATCAAGTAAGCTGTGATTCTGGCTAAGTACCACATTAATTAAGCAACAAACTGTCTACACATAGACTTCCCAACATTCAGCATAAACCACATTTAAATTCAAAGGAGGCAACAATTAAGACCTGTACTAACCACACTTCATACATCACCATCCCACTGATGGTCACCATGAAATCCTCACCTCCAATGCTCTGGGCTTGTTTTAATGCGACTTAATGAGATTATCACTACTTAGTCACACTGCTCAGAGCAGTTTACCAAAACAGCCAAATTATCCTTAATCTGACACAGCTTTCTTGGCACCATGGCAACAGCAAGGAACAGCATCACATTAAGAAAATGCATGGGGAGAGAAAAATCATAGTTTTGCCATGCCAAGACAAACCTTCAGTTTGGGTGGTGAAAATTCGTGATGTAAAAAAGGAGCTTTGACCAATCTAGACTTCTCAATTCCTCCACTAAGAGAATAAAAAAAGCAAAGCATTCAAGAGTAGATAGAGGTCTCTGACAAAGCAGTTCTGGACCAGTGCTGTGCACCACATCCACTGTCCTGCAGGCCTGGAGACAATATTGGACTGTGAGCAGCAACTGCCAATTAACACAGAGCCCGTGTTTTGTTCAAAAACCTGGAAGAGGTAGAGCAAAGCTCAGCAAAGCTCCATATAGCTTCCTATATCCTCATTATGTGTTTAGAAAGAGAGCCCTGCCCCTCCATACCTCTGTAGGAGGTCTGGTTCCTCTAAAGGACTCTACTGGTACAGATTTCTCAAGGCTGCTGCAAGTTTTTCATGTGAAGGCCACCTAAATTTATGTTGCTCTGCTGCAAGAGGATATTGCCACTAAACTTACACTGTCTGAGTATGCAATAAGGCATGCATGCTCACAGTGAGCTGAATCACCCAGCCTGGCATTTGCAGGCACCATTTAGGAGCCATCCCTTCAGCTTGCTCTGTCAAGCAGATCATCCACTGCTGCTACAGGAGCATGAGTAAGAGAGCAGTCTCCAGAAAACATGGCCATGATTACGCAAAGCCACGCAACTCTCCCCAGTCCTTTCGTTCTGACGTGTCTGCTTACACAGGCAGCCTTTGATTCCTGTCTTAGTTCTGCTACACTTGGAGCACAAGCAGAATTGGTTGATTACTTGTTAACTTGTAAACACAACCCAGAAATATCATCTGTCTTAAAAGGCTAAAAGCAGTTTTTTCCCTTTAAAAAAAAAAAAAAAAAAAAGGCAAGCAGAAAACCTAAAACACAAACCTCTCCAAAATTCCTTATTTTGGTTTGCTCCTTTCTTTGAGTGAGAACTGACCAATTTCATATGCTGAGCAGGTGTATTTGAAGAAATATATATCAACAGTCCCTTTAGGACTGATCCTCAAATCTGGATTCTGAGGAATAGTACTCAGAAGTAAGTTTGCCACATCACTTAAAATTGCCATTTATCCATAACCACATGAAACACAAACACGGTTCTGCAAACTTTCATGGTCAGTCCCAGGTAGTAACTACAACTGAGAAGATGTCAAGTGTGAATGATTGAAAACAACCATTTTGAGCTCCTGTGGCACATTTTTGCTCCTGCCTAAGTGAAGTTGCAGCTGGGAGGCAAGGCAGATCAAGGTTACTTTCACTCATCTGCAGCTTTCCTTTGCAAGCTAGCAAGAAGGGCAGAAGGCAAGCTTTTCCTGCTAAGAAAATCAGAAGTTTCCTGGTTTATATTGCAGTGTGGGTTTAGATTCCTGGTCAGAGTCATATTATATATGTAAATAAACCTATTTTTAATAGAAAATCTGGAAAGCAGGTTTCCATATGCTGGATGCTGAATGTTGTTACACTTTAGGGACACAACACGAAATGGCTCATCTATTGCATTACTTTGATAATAGAGTTTTCACATTTGGGTAGATCATCCTGAAGGGCTGGCTACTCTCTGGCCTGTGTCAGAGTAATTTTAAAACATGTCAGACTCAATAGAAACACACACAAACTAACCCATCTGGCCCCTGAAACATGCCCTTACCTCCAACCATCAAGCTTTTACACACCTCCTTGCAGCACCCTTAAGGTTCCTGTGCCCACTGATGACACTGTAAGATTTACTGGCCTAACCTGGGGTTAATTTTCAGGCAGATCAGGTCCCTGGAGTGCTAGTGCTGACTAGTTAAGCAATTTTAAGGACAGCCTGACTCTTCATTTCCTCAAAAGTGCAGAAAGACACCCACACTACTGCCAAACAGAGCATGGGACTCTACCAACATGGTTTAGAGAAATATCACTTCAAGCTTTAATTATAGGGTAACACCTACTGTATTTAATATTGTACAATCATTCACTGCAGACTGGAAAGGAAAACAAATGTGTGTACAGCTGCACTCAACCACCCTAAAGCAGCTGGCAATCAAGGCTCGTCCCAAGGATGGCAGGACAACTTTGACACACGTTGGTTGCACCTGCATCACTACCCAGCTCTCCACCTCAAGAGATGCCTGTTCCCACCTGCATTCCATGTGCCAGCAGTCCTGAGCAGTCAGCTCAGCTTCAGAGGCACCAAAGGTCATCATCCCACAGCATGAGCCCTCCCAGCTGCCTGGTGTGTAAAGGGTGAAGCATCTGCTGCAGCTCTGCTGTGGAATGAATCCTAAAACCATTTTCCTCTATCCAGGACCCATTCTCAGAAAACCTTCACTGTAGAGTTGAAAACCTCCAAATTCACTCCAGAAGTCAGGACTCCTGCAAAACTGCTGCCTGTTGACAAATTCTAGGCCTCATTTTTCTAGAGCAATACACTGAAATACAAGAGATTAAATCTAAAAAACACGTGGTTCTTGCAACACAGCTTCACCACCAATATCAAATATAGGATTGTACATGAAAGTTGCAAATATCTATAAAACATACCAGATAATTATCTAGGCTGGAGAGCCCTGAAACTCTTCATAGCTTTATGAAAGGATATAACTAGATCCACAAAAGATACAAGCAGCTTTCTAGTACTGTCCCACAGCACTTTGAGCCACAGAGGAATGAAATTCAGTTCTAAATGTATGTGCCCAAGCAAATCCCCTTCAGCACAACACTGGGAGATTTGAATTCCTATAACTAAAATTCAAACTCCAGGCATCCAGCTTTAGGCCAAAACAGAATTTTAAAAACATTGGGTTTACTATTCATTTTCCATTAGAGATTCCACTTTCCCCTCAGTATAATTTAGATTCTGCAACTGCTGAGGATTTTTTGCCATTTTTCAGAAGTTTCCCAGAAAGGATTTTATCCTGTCTGAAACCTGACATGCCTCAAATACACATCTGTTCCAGCTGCAGCCTTGCAGATAGAAACTAGAAAAGTGACCAGAAGAGAATGAAGAGTAAAAATCAGCAGCAGGCCGGAGAGTAAACTAGAACCTGTCTCATCAGCACAGCACCCTGCACTGGACAATTGTGCCAACCCACTGAAGCAAAAGCAGCCAGGCTATGGAAAACCACCCAAGAGATCTACTGGGAGCTCCACTTCAGCATTCCACCTGGCTAACCAGGGATGCTGGGATGTCTCTGGATTAGCTAATTCCCTGTAGTTCAGATGATAGTACGCTGCTATACCACTACACTGAGTAAACAAAGACTGAGCTGAATGTTACCTCTTCCGAATTTAGACTCAGTTTCTTCTGTGTCCAGTACTTTTGTGAAACTAAGGAGAGAGAGCAACTGTACTCAAAGCACTTAGAGGCAAAAACCAAAAACAAGTAAGCAATGGTCTCCTAAGGTGTCTTCCTTTAGGAAAAATATTGTTATCTAACAAAGTACTACAAGAGAGGTGCAACTGACACTTATGTAGCCTTTATTATGGCAAATAATCAACTACATCATGACTAAATAGCACCCTGGCAAATGCCCACTAGAGTTTGATACAATCCTGGTCCTTTCCCAGGATTGGGAAAGTAGCTCATTTCAATTGGCAGCTGAAAAAGAAAAGCTCCACTGCAATTATTCATTTCAATTTCAAATTAGATCCCCATTGCATGAAGATAAAGCAACTTTAAAATACCAGGAGACCAAATTCATTATGAAATACAACAGCCAAATGGAGAGGTGACTGAAACTACTATTAAATGTTTCTCCACTAGCTGGGAAAAGATGAAGCCATACCCTTCCCCCACCCCTCCACCCCCCGCCAGGTATGTCAAGAAAACTTAATGCTTTCAAATGACACATCTACAGCCTTTCTGTTACAAAATGAAGTCTAGGGTCAGATCAAGACTTCTTAACTGATCTTCATTGCTCTTAGAGAGCAGAAACACAACTAGAAATGTGTGTAAAGAAAGCACAGAAACCAACACATCAGAAGCAACAAACTCAGAACAGAAATCAATTAGGAAGTATCAAGCAAGTTTAAACAAAAAAAGCAAGTATAGAAAAGGAAGATGGTTACACAGCAGAGAAGCTTCAAGGGCAAGGTAATTCCAGCTTATCAACCTAAGTGCCTTTCACAGTTAAAAATGCCAGTTTATCCCAATTACTCTGGTGAAGCTATCACACTACAATAACCTAGCTGCCTGATGTAGATAGAGTTCATGGTCTAGCTGTGCTTATTTCCATAAAAAAAAAAGAGAGAGAATCTTTTCCCCCATCCTCCTTCTCAAGTGTTCAGGTCCTATTTATTAAATTCAGTTACCTTCAGTCATACAAAAGGGTAATGACTGTTTCTCTATAGGTAACTCTCAGAAGCTACAGCATGGAAATAAAACCTTAACCAGCATCTGATGGAAGCAAATTAGATTTCTCTGAAGCAGCAAAGGGATAGAACAGAACACCAACAAAAGACATGCTTGCATAGCCATTTATAGCTGTTTCCATAGCAGTATAGAGTACTTCAATTGCTCCAAGTGCCAAGGATGACAGCATAACAAAAGATATATGACAGGCTGCAATGCTTTTTCAAACCAAGGCACAATATTCCAGGTTGGGTACCAAGAGAGACAGGAATATGCATGAGCCATATAGAAGTTTGGTTAGTGATCACTTTGCTAGCCCACAGAAATTTAGTGACCCAAAGTTTTCCTTTTTCTGGTGCCTTGTGACCTCAGCCACCCTGGCCATCCTCCCCCTTCACCTGCCTGAACTGAGCACTGTGGTGAGTTGTGCACAGTTACCCACACTGGCTTCACGCCCACCATTTGAGATTTGGTTTGTGCTTACAAAATCCCTTCTGCTGTATCCCTTCAGTGCTACCATAAGTATTTCAATTTATTTAGATTTGGTGAAGCCACAGGTAATATGCAGACTCCTGACACACTAGATTCATGTTACACTTCTAGTTGTATACTGATTGCTAAAAGCAATTTCTCATTTCATGAGATCTTTCAGCCCAGTATTAGAAAAAAGCCTTTACTTTTATGAAGAAATCAAGTTACTCAGTTGTTACCAGTCTGAACCTAGAGTGCACCCAAGTTCCTGCTGCTTCTGAGGTTGCTTTTGTTCTTGTTTCCAGAAATGAGTCTTTATTTTTGTGCTTTCTGTGGCTCAGCTAAGTCTTCTGGAATACACTAGAACTTAAATTTAACACACTAGCTGCTAATAGCTGTGAATAACTCAAACAACTAGGAAAGCTTCTTTGTTTAACCAAAAAATGTGTATCTTATTGCAAACCCCTTCATTAATAGCTCATTTATGAGACTAATTGTTATAAGCATTAAAGACATAATAAAAAAGCCACTGTAAAAAGTTGATAAGTTAATTATAACTTTATCCCTAAACATAAAAACTTATCATAGAAAAAGTCACTCATTCCTGCAGCACTACACATGTGCTGCCTGCATTAGCTATGCTGAAGTAGACAGGGAAAGACAGTCCCTTGAAAATAATTTCACATCTAGTCAGTATAAACTGCTCTTTGCATCAAACTCTGCATAAGTCTCATAGGCAAAAGAACACTGATTTAGTAAAACCAGGACAGTACTGATAATGGTACTAAAATGTGACGCGACATGCCCTGTGCCCTTCAACTGATTTCGTAGGGGCAGAGGAAAGGAGAAGCAAACAGATAAAAGCTGTTGATCCAGTCAATCAACTACAGCCTGAGAAAGCAGAAAGGGTTATAGCACAGGCATCATCACCTTGATAACCTTTCTGTAAGGCCCAACCACAATGTGAAATAAGTCAAGCAATAGCCCTGCTTAAATTTATTGTTTGGATTCAGTATAGTGTATCAAGCTCTAGAGGGCCTCATCAAAGAGACAACTACCTGCCACATCATCTGTAGTGGGGTGTGGAAAGACAAATGAAAGTCTCTGCACAGCACTTCCTCACAGAAAAATGAATGCACATTTATTAAACAGGAACTGCAAACAATCAAGACACCACCCTTTTCAGACAGATGAGACACACCATGTATTTTCTCAGTTGCAAGTAAGACAGTAACACTATTGCAGAGCCTCCACATCAGTTTCCTGAAGTGAATGACTTTTACGAGTCTAGTGGCAATCTACATGTTCTCCAGATACCTTTTCTCCAGGTCGAATGCTGCCACATTTCAGGAGATTGATGTCAGCTTTGCAGTCATCCATGAAGCCACAGATCAACCGATAATCGCTGAAGATAATGGCTGTCATTTTAGTGATGTACTGATGGCACTGGTACTCAGTGATGTTGCCTCTGTGATCCACCAAACATGACACCAAGAACCCCTTACCAACTGGTTCATCTGCACACTCCTTTATCTGTTAAAAAAAAAAAAAAAAAAAAAGGAAAATTACAGTGGCTGCAGCTTATGAATTTAACCTTATAAGAAAATCCTCTAAGAAACTTGAATCTGTAGCTTCAAAATCTGCTAGCAAAGAAACCCTCTAGGCTTTAGTTTGATTTCCAGTAAGTCAGAATAATTGAAAATATTTCAGAAATGAGAAATCTCATGTGTGCCAGCATCCAAAAAAAGCAAACACAGCGACCTTGAGGATTATAAATTCTATTGCTCAATAATAGTCTCTTTTATAATTACACTGAACCCCTGCAATCAAGTAGACTTGTAGGAAAAATGCTAGTTTGACAAACCTTTATTTAGAAAGCTGAGCATATTACAACATCTCTAAATCATACTTAGACCCCCATTAGCCATCTGACCTCATACAATATAAGATTTTGGCCAGAAGTGAAACTGATTCAAAAGTCAACACTATTTATGGAACTGTTTATAACTTGCTAGGAGATGAAAAATACTATAAACTAAAATTCTCATCAAATTCTTTTCTATGAGGCTCTTGCATTAACTGATTGTTGGTACTAAAACCATTTTATTCAGTGGTCTAAAAAAAGTAAAAATCACAGCTAACCAAAGCTGAAAGCTGTGAAGAGATTGGAAAAGCAGAGTACAAGAACAGACAGGTCCCCAGTATAAATCACGGCCTGTGCTGCTCAGGGAAGCAGACAGGCCAAACCCACCACCTCTGGAAATAAAAGATGCAGGCAGCTTTGACAGTGTCTTTCCTAAAAAAAGGGAAAACATGGTTACTTATCAGTTAAGGAGGATCCCTGGAGGAATCATTCAATAGGAGCAGTGCAATGCCTTGCTCCAAGGTGCACTGAGACTACACAACTCTTTAACCCTGGCAAGCCAACACTGAAATATTTGTCCAACTCTGGTGGCCCCTGCTCAGGAGTGTGCTGAAAACTGCAGTCATAGTGCTGCAGAAAGAACCTCTGGCAGGCAGACACTGAAGTTCAGTGCTGACAGGTTTGCAAGGAATAGATACATGGGCTGACTTGATTGCATCAAAGATTTGTCCCTGTAAAAATACTGAAGGGCTCATCAATCTCAAGGAAGATCTATGGCAATCAATAATTCTGGCAGTTTCAGATAACAAGCAAGGGCAGTGCTAAGGGAACAGGCAGGAAACCATTTTATCAGTTCTCAAATACCAAGTTGGAATATTTATATTGGAAATTTTAAAAAATGGAGAGCTGTCTCTAGGAAGATCTATTCTAATTCAAACACGAATAACTCAGGGCACTCTGTGACAGATTCACACAGGTCAGACTAGATGAATAAAACTGATCTCTGCCTCAGCTTACGAGACCATTACTTTCTGTGTGACTAATAAAACATTCAACATTTTAAACATCATAATTTGAAGGCAGATGTGGACTGGTGAAACAGTTTATATTTAATCTAAATAGTTACTAGAAAAACAGTTACTAAAGTCAATGTAATTGTTACAGATAAGGTGTAAAATACATTTTAAAGTGAAAACACATGGGGTCCTTGCAGGGTGAACAGGACAGAGTTGAGCAAGTGCTCTCTGAGAAAGCTGCATCTTTGGTTTGGCCCTGCTTCAGCTCAAGTAGTGTGAGCCAAACCAGCACACAACAGCAACATGCTGTTTTTGGAAGAGTCTGGCTTTGGAAACAGCTCCAGAGCTCCATGGCCCAAGCAACTGAACTGCAGAAAAGACCAAGTGAACATGTTAATGCCAGGCCACTTCTGAAGCAACCACTGTTATCTGGTAGCCAACTATAATTATAGGTTAAAGCTCTTGCCAGAACTTATAAAAGCCACAACAGCTGAGAAGAAAATAAATTGGAATTTAAAACTGTATTTAGCTGATAAAATTAACGGTGCACTTTTCAGAACATACCCATACCCAGTTGGGTCAGTCACCATTTCCCAAATAACTTTTTCTAGGAATTGCTCTTCTAGTTGTATTTTGTTCTGAGTGCAAAGCAGTATTTTAAACAGAGCTAATTCATCCAAAAAGGCACCTAAACCTGTTAGTAGCAATTTAACGAAAATATGATCAGGTTGATGTTGTATGGGAGGAGTATATGCCCACTATATATCTGTTTTAAAGAGTTTTATAGAAGTACCTTTAAAAAATATTAGAGGAATGGTTTATGCACCTGCCTTAGTATTAAACACCAGAAGATCAAACATGAGATTATTGTTCCTTATTTAACCTTTTTTTAACTAAAAACCACTCACCAAATGGCAAAATTCTGAAATTATGTATATTCTTCCCACTGCTTTTAAATGTAATATCCCAGATTTACAGGGCACCGTTCACAGCAATGCCAGACTGCCACTGTATAAAAATGGTAATTAAACAGACTATTAAAAGAGCATTTTCAAGAATGCCTTGGTTGTAAAAATTCTGCAGCAGCCATATGACATAAACCAGAAAAACATAATCCTTTCTATGATCGGAAAAAGGTGGGATTCAACAGATTTGGCAGTGTTTGCTCTTGGGAGGTACCAAACTCCAACTACAACGCAATCCTTTGATGCAAGCTGTCCTCCACTGTTTAAGCTTCTAGCCTCCTTCTAATAAGTATTTTTTTGATCTTTCCTTACACTAAACAACTTACACTAGAGCAGACTAAACGTTTGTTTAAAAGGCAAGTTTAAGGCTAGGTCACATTATATTGGTGGATATACAAACCATGTTTTTAAGAGTATGGTTTAGTGACTGAATTAAGGCAGCTGAAGTTTGTACAGCTGCAGAGAACTTGCCTGAAGCTTCCACTGCTTCCCTGAAGTCTAGCTGAAAACCACCACAAACAGGGGAAGAGACCTCAGCTCAGCTATCTCCTGCATAAGCACATAGCTTCAAGAGCTTGAGCCCGAGCACAAAGAAAGAAATGATTGATCAAGTCATCTTTGAAGCTGTACTGAGGTGAGTGGACGCCTGAGACACCGAGCACTAACTCCTAGTGCAACCTAAAAAGAAGTTCCTAACATGATCTCCTTGGAGTAACTACCCTTTAAAACTTGGAAAAAACCCTCAAGTTGATTATCATTTGAGTCTGTGTGCTTACCCCTTCTGCTAGCAAGACACATTCCAAAACCAGCCTTATGTTAAATTTAGCAGAAGCCCTGCTCCAACAACACACTTATAAATGTCAAACACATGATAAAGAGGGGACAAATCCAATTTACAACCCATTTCTGACAAGAGGTCTGGTAGGAGCTGGTGGGTTGCTAGTTCAGCACATTGAATTAATTGCAGGTACAAATTAGGTATATGATACTAGAGCTTACCCAAATCATTATTCACACATTAATTCACTATTAATTAGTGAATTAGCTATTAATTCACAAAGAAACAGAAAAGCCTCAGTGCCACAAGAGCAGCCATGCCTTCCTCCTGGCTTACCTCAGCAATAGTGGACTTGCAGACTTCTCTGGCCACGGATTCAAACTTTGGATCTGTAGTCAGGTTCAGCTTGTAGTTCCACAAGAGCTATAGAGAAAGCATTTGTAGAAAGGGAGTTTAAGAGTTTTCCATGGAGAATAACAAATATTTTGCTTCAGAAAACAATGAAACATCATTTATACCCAATCTCTATCATCATCCTTCTACAGTGAAATGATCAATAATAAGTCTCCTTGACAACACCTTTGTCCTTTCATTTCTCCAATAATTTTCTCATGCTGAACAAATTCAGGCTGTCAAATCTCTGCAAGCTCATGAGCTGATTCATTAAAAGCAAAAATAACAAATGAAGAGTATTTCATAAGTGAGAGGATAAAACAATGAAAGCTTTAACTTCCTACCTGCTGCATACTTAGCAACACCTTTAGCCCACCACATCTTTGTGTGCCATGGTGTGTCTGCCTGATGCAAGTGAACTGAACAAATGAAATCCTCAATACGAGCAGATAGCATGCTGAAAACCTTATCAAAACCTAGCAAAAAAGGCAGAGACAAAGCAGCTTGATCCTTCTGTGAGGGCTGAGACCAGACAACTTTTTGGATGCAGATATATTTCACATCTACAGGAGGCTGACTCTTGCTAAGGAAAACAATACATGAGAACTTAGACTGCAAAAATGCCTCTGAAACAACGACTCCTCTTCCAGGAGCCAGCAATGAGCTCATGAAGGAGCCTCAATGCACAGGATCGTTGTGGAAGAATCAGTCTTGGGCAAGTCACACCCTGTAGATACGTACACACATCCCAGATGTCCTCTTGAGGTACCATAAAGTAAAAATACAGGGTAGGGTCAGGAAACCTCAACAAACTAATAACTGAAGTGCTGCCTGATTGCTCTATTAGCTCATCTGTTTTTCCAGGAACTTAAGTTGCAATTTAACGTTTTTCATCAACTTAAAATATTAAGAAGTTGTAAAAATTTATTTTAAAGACTGTCTTCATGACTAATCACTATCAAAAAGACAAAATTTGGTCAAACTTTTACTTTGACATTTCAATTGTACACAAAACACTGGGAAAACAATCACATACTCTACACAAGTTTCACACTCTCTCCAGGAGGGTGGAAGCACAGAGAGAGAACCAAAATCAGAATAAGCATAACTGCACCACCTTCCATAGCTCTTATGTTTTGGAGCTGTGAAAAGTTAAAAAAGAAGGTGATGGTAAACTATGGTGTTACAGACGGAGTAAATTGTAAACATGAGTTTTAGTAGGTGAAAGTGAATAAATGGGGAACCTGTCCTTGCAAACAGTGCTGCAGGTCTCTCCCAGACAGAACTGGAAGTACAAGAATGAGGACACAAGATGAGAACACATCTCTGCATTTGTAAACTCACACTTTGGAGAGTGTCAAAATAAGATGCTCTCCAAATGAACCTTCCCACAAACAGAAGGTTAAACTTGCAGCTTAAAACTCCTGATTTTAGCACTAGGCAGTATTTTTCAGCAATTGTATTGAAGAGAGAGGCAAAGAAAACATTTGAACAAGAGAAAATCTCTCTGTGGTCTAGTTTTTTATCACCTCCCTTCAATTTCTGCCTGGGAAAATGAGACTTAGCCCACAGTTCTTATTTGTGAATGGCTTCCATAATCCACATCCACCCAACATTTGAAGAAGAGATGCCATGACTTAATCCAGCAGAAGAAAGATCCAACTCTGACTTCTAAAATTCTCAATTTCTTCATCATTCAGGTAATTTTTGCTGGCACATTTAAATGTCAGGAAGATACATTTTAATTACTGGAGTTTTCTCTTTTTCAAAAAGACTTAAACAGAAACATGTTGTGCCCTTCATCTGATCCAACCCAGTACAACAGAGAATTACAGCTGCCAACCAAGTCAGGCAGTGCTAAAGGTTAATTTATAAACACAGTTGGAAATTACTGGTTGTACAGCATGACCAGGCTTCATCTCTGGAATATATCTTCCAATAATAAAACAAAATACAGCTTCTCAAGCATCCAAAATCAAGACTGTCACTGAGGCATGCACTTGTCTGTCTGTGTTCAGGGCTAACCAAGCAATTAAGGATCTTGATATGGTGTACGCTGACAGAATAGAAATGAGAAAAACCAAAAGAAACCTAATACCAACCTCAGCAATGAATTTTATCTTTTTTTTTTTGAGAGTCTTGGGATTTGAAGAGTCAGCTTGACAGCCCAAAAACTGGCTAATAGTTTGCTCACTGTTAAACACAGTGCTGAGAGGAAATCTGTTCTAAAGCCAGCCAAGTGTCTCAAACTGCCTCTAAATATCACACCCCCACAGCATTTTCCAAACGAGTCTAAGAATTTAGCAGCTGTGAAAGTAATACAGAAGGTGTCAACAGCTGAAATTAAGAGTTTAAATTCAGCACTGCTCACATCTTTCCCAGAAGGAACACATCACATTGCTCCCACTAACTCATGAGAACCACCCCCCAATTATAAAACAGGAAAGACGTCTGCTATCCTCTCCTGATACAGAAGTACAGTTTATAAAGTTCTTAAAAATGTTCCACTCTGAAGTCTCCATTAAGACCAATGTGGTTATACTGGGTTAAAGAAGTCACCTTGTAGTCTTCCTCCAAAGGCCAGTACAGAAACCCAAATGTGTCTTGATTAATAGCCTTTGCAAGTACCAAACTATGCAAAATACCTCAGGTTCACAAGGGATAGGAGGTGCAAATGCCATAGTTAGAGAGTGAATAAACATAGCAATACTTACATGATTGCAGTCTGAAGAGATTTCATTATCTGGCTGAAAGGAGAAAGAAAAGGAGTGTCAATTTACTACCAATGTCATGCATTTAACAGAGAAGAGTCTAAACTTTTGAAACTAAAATACTGTCAACTCTTTTCCACTGTAATAAACAAATTGACACAACTGACAGGAAATTTTAGAATCTGAATCACAAGAGTGATGATACCTAATTACCAAAAAATGAACAGGTACCTTAGACACTATGGTGTATTAACAGAACAAAAGCACAAGAGTAGCAGCACTTATGTAGACACTGCAAAAACATAATGAATGCACTGGCATCTGCCACAATTGTCCAAACTAAGAAGGCAAAAAAGCACCTGTGGGAAAACAAAGAAGTAGGAGCAGATTTAGAAGAAAAATTAGTTTGATGCATACAACTGAAGGAGAATGGTAGGACTCACTTCCTCCCCCAGACTGAAATGTTCATATTCCCCATTTGAGAAGTAACATATTTTCTTTCAGTCGTACATAAAAGGGTTGGTTCAAAGCAGCCTCAAGATTTATACTTTCAACTGTGAAAAACTGATGACATCCAATAGTCATACATCATTTCAAAATATTCACTATATCCTCCTGGGGAGTTCCTTTGGAAAGAACTCTTGAGTGCAAGCCATCCCATTCTCCTTTCAGCCTGAATAGCTCTCACAATGAAGTGTTCCTTGAAAAAAGTTAATCATACGAACTCCTATCTCCTCTCCACAGCAGAAGAGCACAAAGGCAGGACAAAATCACCTGGCTGTCACACCCACAGGAAAGTCAACCCTGACTCATAGTTTTTGCTTCAAATGATACTTAAGATGCCAGACACGCTTTAAGAGCCACAAGACACAAAACCACTCTAAGCTTAAACACATCACTGACACTAAGATGTTAGACCTCAGGGATCTGACATAAGAGAACCAGCATTTCAGCAGTTTTGGAAGCAAATAGAGCTTTTCAGTGCAACATTTGCTGCTGCACGATCTGCTACACCAACACTTGTACCATTGGTGTTTTGGGAAACATGAACACAGGTTTATGAGGAAAAAAGCAAGCCTGAAAAACATTTCCAAGCTCTTAATTACAGCCATTATTAACTAAAGCACTTTTATTTTTTATAGCAGTAAGTGGCAGAAATCACCTCTCCACTTTGAACAGAAAAAAATGGTACCTGAAGGATTACAGTAATTAATTGCAGTTTGGTCAGACTGACATGATCTAAAACTGTATCTCCCAAAGTAATTATAATTTTGAAAATTTGGATATCGATTTTTTTTAAAGACTAGCAGATGTCTGCTAGTTATTCTCGGACTGCAGAACTGATTCTTTCAACTGAAAACTAAGACACCATCCAAATTGCTTTATTTTGCAGCAGCCTCTAAGACCAACAGTACTGTGACTTGCAAAGTGTACTTTTCCTTAATTTTCTGCACTCATCCCACATCCTTCAGCAACAGATGAAAGTTTTAGACTACTTTCAAAAGCTAGGAAGCAGAGTGCCCCCCACTGAAATTGCTGTCTCAGTCTTTTAGTCAAGGATAGTTTCTTTATAAAAATATATAGTCTAGCACTGGAATTCTGCTATAGAGGACAGGACTCCCTAACACATTTGCAGGCAGGAGAATTTGTAAAGGTCAGAGAGCACTCCCACAAAACTCTTCAGGGTCACTTCAATTATTTTTGCACTCTCCAACCTAGTAACCTTTGCTTCAGATCCACCAAAGCTCAGGGTTTTTTCCTGGAAAGATGAGCCCAAAAAGATAATATACCAGTTCTCAGTGACTTGAGAAGCTTAAACAAGCTTTTCTTGAAATACACAACAATAAAATGTTACACATTGAAATATCAGACTTCCCTGGGCTCTGTAGCAAAACTCAGCTCTGTGAAACAAAATCTAGCCTTATTCTTCTGAGAAGAGTAATAGAACTTAACTGGGACCTTAACTAAGTTTTAGTACCACATTCATTCACAGCTCAGTACTTAAATATGCAAAGTGTATTATCTAGCCAATAATCCTTTCAATGTGGAACAAGATAACCCCCTGCTAGGTATGAGCTGTGATCCTTCTTACTTCTTACCACTGGAAGTGTTGGAGAGGTGGGTCCATGCAATGCTGTATTCTTGCTATTTCAGTTAAGCAACACGAGAAAAACAATCCTTTCGGATTCTGTGTGATAAACTGAAGGGCTGAGTTTGAAGAAGGGGAAGAAGAATATTCCCAGTGCAACACATACACATTCTACCTGTGGCCCTCTGTCCACTACATCCACCCAAGAAACCTTCCAAACACGCAGTTTCAGAATTATATGCAGTAAGAGTAATGAAAGAAAGTAAGTTTCAAATTACCACTAAGGGAAGTTGAAGAGCAAGAAAAGCTGCATTGTGTCAGTCCCACATGGTGAGCTTGTCAAACACGGATGCTCATGAGACCCCTCAGGGCAAGGGGGAGGAAGACAGCAGCCTAGATCAGCACCACATGCTAGTCAAGGCTTTTAGGAGAGAAAGCTAATGGCAAGGACATTCCACTGATTAGCAAGAGAGAAGGACTCCTTGTACATCTCCAAACTGAAGGATTAAAAACAGCCTTTACAGAAAATGTGAGTGCCTCTGGGCTCACAGAAGCTTTTGCTGTTTAGCAGCTTCAGTGGGAATATATTGCCTCCCTTTACAGTTCTCTAAGAAGTTCTCCAAACTCCTTCACACACTAACACTCACATTCCAGAGACAGAACACCACTTCCTACCTCCCTGGGAAAGTACAGTTTAGGATAAGTACCACATATAAGAAATCCTGAACAGAAAAAGCATTTTCTTCCATACAACCACAAACAACAGCCACAAGTCACATTGCATTAGTGTTATGAACTCTACAGAAAAATTCAAAGGTTTTTGTGAAGTCATGTCACCACCAAACTGAAGTCATCAACACCGTTGTGTTTAAAAGTGGCTTTTCCCATCCACCAGATCTTGACTCACTGAAGAAAACCATTACAGTCATCTATTTCTCTCGAAATCTCTCTGCTTTGGAAGCAGTACAAAAATAGGTCAAAACTATACAGCAAAGTGAGCAGCCCACCACCACTACCCAGGCCCAAAGGGCCACCAGGTGTTGGTGCTTTAGCAGCAGAAATGGACCATCATGATGCTGGGAGCCAAAGGAACAGGAAATGGTGACTGAAGCAGCATCATGCATCACCATCCAGTGCACAGCAGCATGCTGCCAGCATGCAGTTACAGCCACTCCCTCAGTGACAGCCAGAGCCCTTTCCAGCTGAGTATACAAAACACACTTGATTTGGTCTTATTGTATCACATCCTAAGGAAAAACAATTTACACCATGGGATTTTGAGAAGCAAACTAAGTATCCTGATCGACTGATGTGGATGAGAATGGTGAGGCTGGTTGCTCAAAGAAGCTGAGGATGGCCTGTCCTTGGAAGTGCTCAAGCCTAGGCTGGATGATGCTTGGAGCAACCTGGTCTAGTAGGTGTCCCTTCCCATGACAGGAGGTTGGAATGAGATGACCTTTAAGGTCCCTTCCAACCCAAACTGTTCTACAGTTGTGTGAATGTCAAGATCTTGGGAAAATTCTGCAGTAATTATTTTAGATCTCCAGCATTAAGATTCCTGTTCTTCCTTGCAAAAGTCATGCAAATGAAAGAGTCTGAAGTCAACTGCCCAATTCCCAGAATTTAATCCCTCTTGAGAGCAGCAGATGGAATAACAGCACATATTTCCACTATTCTTATGAGGATGATGGCAGACATTTCCAACATTCTTTTAAGGCAAGAGTAACAGTGAACTTGTTGAAAAGCAAGAGCCAGACACATCTCAAATACTAACTATGGATAATCTTCTGACATTGAAGATAACAGACTTTGGACCTGCTCAGGCAAAAGCCATCAAGAACCAACATGGATCAAAACAGCAAAATAAAAAAGCAATTGGCTTACAGATGGGAAGAACCCAGTAGATGGTCTCTTCCTAAATTCAGGTAGATTACAAAAACCTCACACAAGTCAATTAGGAAAAGATGTTAATGAAAGCAGCTACATTCCTATGAAAAAGAGGGTAGACAGAAGTCCACCCAGACTACTGGTGGTCCCCAGCTTACTGCACTGTCACACAGTCAATTATACTACAGAGGATGGTGCACACAGACACACAGTACAGGCAGCTCATGTTTTCTTTTTTTCACTTTGATCTAAACAAACACATTTATCACCAGGATCTGTAGAGAAATGGTAGAGTAGGCCTGCTGACTGAGAAGCATCTAAGGAGGAGGCCAGAGAGCTGATAAAGGGACAAATGGCTTCTTAGCTGTGTCCTTCCCACAGGTAACAGCCATCTCTTCACACCAAACACAGCCAGCCAGGACAGCAAACTCACAATAAAGTGATTCAGCCTTCAGGTATCAAGCTTGGTAGACCTGCTGGACACCTGGAAACAGCACAGGCCAGATGCAAAGTAGGGATCAAGGAGACATCTGGTTGAGCCACCTTCCTGCAAACCTGATCCCTCTTTCCAATGCAACCACTAGAAAATATTCTGCAGAAGAACTTCTGGAAATATGAGGAGATAGAGTAGTCTAGGCAAGAATCAACACAGCTTTTGTAAAAGAAAAACCATACATCACACAACCACCCATGCTTCAAACCTACTGAAACATCCTGGAGTTCTGAGCCAAGAAGCATATGGCTACAGTATACCACTTTCACACATCCTGCAATACTGAAAAAGTCATGTGTGATAGGAAAGTTAAAACCAGTGATAATTTAGGTTCAAAACAGATGAGAAGATCTTGTAACTTAATTACACATTTAATGAGCAATGAAAGTAAAACTTGTTAAGTCAAGCTTGAAATACTTTCTAATGCCAGTGAACTCTTAGCACTAAAAGCAAACCCCGTGTTGTCATGTCAGCTAAAACACTTTATATTTACCATCCATGCTTTGAAGAGAGCCACTTTAAAGCATGGTAACTGTGGATATATCATGCACCAAAGTTGTAAGCTCCTAGCTTCCATATACTTTGTTTATTTAATATAAATAATTTTTCCCAGTTACAAACAGAGCTGAAGTCTGCAATGCAGTAAATCATTTACCCAGATAATTATGCCCACATCGGTTAGGTGTTCCTCGTTTATGCAAATGTATTAGTCCAAGTTATACACAAACACCAAGCCACATCCAAAACATACGTAGAACTTTGTGCATAAAAATCAAACTATCAGGACCAGCAGCAATTGATTTAGTCATCTGTGTTTGTGCACACAGGCAGCACAAGTAGCAAATCACTCCAGACATCAAAATCTGCTACTTTTTAAAACTGTTTTAACTGAATTCTACGTTCCACAAACTTTTCCACCTTTACTGACATTTTATATCCTCCAGGGGTATGACACTATTAAGGCAAGTACGCTTTTTAAGAAAAGATAGCACAAAGCAACATCAAAGAACTCCAGCACAACATGTGTGTCCCTCTGGCTCAGCAGCCATGTAAAAAGGAGACAAGGACGAAGCAGGCCTTGTCCCCTGATACTTTGAGGATCCACTGTTCAGTATCTGCTTCAAACACCAAGAAAGCTCAGCAAGTCCTACTCTTTCTGTTTGATAGGAAGTCAAAAGTGGTTTAGCTTGTTTCACATTTGATATTAAGGTAGCTTTGATAGGAAGTAAAAAGTGGTTTAGCTTGTTTCACATTTGGTATTAAGGTCGCCAGCAGGTTGTGTACCTTTCCCGCACAGCAGAGACCCCTCCATGGCCAAATACCAAAGGCAGGAAAAGCACAGAAAATGTTCAAGCTTTAATTCTGGTGCATCAGAAGTGACCACACACCAAGGTGCAATTTTAAGGAAACACGGATTGCGTTTGCCTGACTGGGTAAGTATTTTTGCTGGTTCTTACCAGCAAATCACTTTCTCTGAGCTGGCTGTTCCCACACGTGCAAAGCTGCAGGGTGGGTGCTCAGAGGCTGCACAGCTGCTCTGTGCTGGAATGCCACAGCCTTCACACACGAGCTATTCTTGTCCCTGCTGCTTCTGCTTCCCTGCATAGGGGACTCCAAAGCCCCCTCGGTCTTTCTCCTTTCAACACAGATCCACACATCAGAGCATATTCCAACAGTCAGCATCATTAAAGTAAATTTACCCCAGATGTTGGTTGTTCTCTTAGTCCCCTCTCTTCCTCCTCTCAAAGGCTTTCCAGGCAGTCCCAACGAGTTGTGGAACAAGACAGACCTTGAAATTATGGGTTTGCCACCTAAGTTTGGCAGCACTGCTACCAGATATAACGTTTCCCACAACACTCCTCCACAACAGAGTTCTGCTGCTAAGCATAGCACTGACACTGAGCTGCAGATCCTGCCAAGAGGTTTCAGGATTTACTCCTGGAAAGCTCTCTCACAACGCCAGCAAAAAGCTTCAGAGACCAAAAGGCATGCAAGGATGCTGGTAGAGTCACAAGGGAGGATAAAAGGAGAAGGGAAGGAGAGCTGTTATCCCACCAACCGAGGTGACAGGGAGATTGCCATCTTCCTCACCCCTGTAGTTGACTCGAGCTCATTGCACTATCCAAAACTCAGCAAATCAACAGAAAACTGCTTGTCATTTTATAGTTTTCAGGTTAGTACAAATTGGATTATGGAAGAGTCCTCCCAGCACCACTGAGTTTACTGGGAACAGAGTGGCATCTCCACCTGCAGCATCAAGAAGTCCACAGGCTATGCTGAAACAACTTTACTTTCAAACTACCTTTTTGGATGGCATTCTGCCTTAACCACAACCAGAAACATCCCAGATAAACTTTAGAGTATTTCAGTAAAGAGGCAAAATCAATAGCATGAGTATTGGCAGTACTGCACAGCATCCACTGGTGATGCAGAGGACAAATGAGCCAAGAAAGAAATGGAGGTCTCATAAATAATTCAAGTGCAACAGCTAATGAAGAGCTTTTATCGAATACGTTCATAATCTTTATAAGTAAAATTCTGTTCTTATTGAGATTTATTCTCAATACAAAGACTCCACATCTCCACATCTTTTGACAGTATATACCCTATAGTACCCCAAGTTGAGCTTAACTTTATAGTAAGCTTCCAAAAAGCCAATAAGAGTTCACAAGCACTATTCAGTTTAAGACAAAATAGAAGGCTATTGTACATGGAGTGGTAAAGCCCCATCTCCTAAGATGAAAACAGTGTTCTAATCATGCTTTGTTCTTCAGAGGATCATGTTTTGGCTGCACATGGCCTGGAACCAGAGAAATCCTTTGTAAATTAGCTTTGTACAGGAGCTAAGAAAACAGTGCACACCAAAAGCTCCATGTACCAAAGCAGAGAAGTGCAGGTTTCAGAGCAAACACTGCTTACTCATCTCCTCACTCCCACAACCCAGTGAAGGGAGTGGTGTGCTGCAGAGCAAAGCCAAGAAGCACTGACATCCCCCCTTGCTGCAGCTCCATTACACCATCATTGGTGGAGAGCACCTCTAACCAGCACCAGGCTTCCTGCCAAGGGCCATTGCTCCATTCAGCAGAGTGAACAATGCTCTAAACACTCCACCAGCCAATATTCATATTTGTCTTTGTTTTTCAACATGCAGGCTCATGACTTCAATTTTCCACACTGAAAGCCATACAGTGCTCCCAAGGATTCCTCCCCAGGAGCATTTTCCTCCCCCTCTTCCAGCAAGGCACATGTGTCACATCAATCAGGCGCCCATCCTCACCAAGGCGCAATAAGCATCTCCTGCCCGTGCTCAGGAGCATGAGCAGCACTGCTTTAATCCTAACGATTTACATTCATGCATTCCACCCCCAAACTAAAATAAGACAAGCATCCAAACAGGTGGGAAGCAGACTTTGCTATTTTTAACTCCTGCCAGCTATTCTGTTTAGAGGCAATAAAAATCAAATACCTCAGAGAAGCCACTTCAGCCTTAACCACAAACCACAAGAAGAACAATTTTATTTTGTAGTCTTCCCTTCTTCCTTCAGGACAATGGGGAGAGGAACAATTACATTTAACATTGCTACTTTCCAAAACACAATGGATACTACATTACACATGGATGAACAGGCCTGTAGAGGTTCTTACACAACACCCAGCACTAGTCCTTGGCTGTCACAAGAACAGGATTATTTTCATCTTCTGCATGGTGTATGTTGCCCGTATTCAACATCAGTTTTGTTAACTGGAAATGCCAACAAGAGGGATAGTATTTACAAGGGACCCGACATACCAGCTTTCCAGTGCAATTACACTGCAAGAATTTCCTGAAAGTACAAAGGTCTCCTGGACCCTGTCTGTGAGGCAAGATGAAATGTAATGGGGAAGTCTCCCTCAAAAGCAGTGGCACCCTAAGTACAGACAGTGCAGACACTCCTAACAGCTGGATTTGAAATAATACACTGGAATTTTCTTCAGAGGACTTGCAGGGGCCCAGTACATCACTCACTTCTTCACTGCAGAGAGAAGTAGGTGAAGAACAAGAGTCCCGAGTAAGGAAACTCCCTGCTGTTAAAATAAACTGTTTCAGTTCTTCTCTCACTTAAGCGCTAACTACAATCACTGACTTTATCATACCCTGTATGTGTCAATTTGATCACAGTACTATTCAAACACGAAAAAAAATCTGACAAATGTTCAATGACCAGGGCCAGCCACCACCCTTCCTTAGCTGAGCCCATCCTTTCTTTATTAGAACACTCACAAGCTCACTGGAAAAGCCGTAGGTATTGCACAGCTGCCGAGAGAATCCAAGGGCAACTTGAGGCTCCCCAAGGCTACGGTGACAGCAATGAAAACCCCGATGGGACACGTCCCAATGTAAGTTCATTATGACAAACATGACATTGGACCTGAGATGAGCCATGTCAAGTCAAAAGCCACACAAGCTCTTCACTTGACGCCACTAATAATGGCCAGAAGCCAGGATTTTAAAATACTTTAAGAGACCACCTCATGCCAGGGAAAAGCCTGACTTGCTACGTTATTAATTCTCCAATTCTTCCAAAGCAACTTCTCCATTGAAAATTTTCTGGTTATTCAAAAGAAGGCAGTCCATTAAACTAGAGAGGGCAACATAAATTCACTTAAGGAACAGCATTGCACTTGTACACAGTGGGAATAAGCAAATAAGCACAACGGGCTAACACATATTAAGGTCCACAGCACAGCCCACAACAGCAGCTTGCAAGCAACATCACTCTGAAACAGAGAATCAGGACATTGCCTTGGCAGTCCACAGGATTTCTCCAACCCTGGGTAAGTTTCCCCCATGAGATCAGTTTTGCTGGATTCTTTCTCACCATCACCTGCTGAACTCAGCAGGAAAGATCTGAAGGCTATTTTTAGGGAGTCCTAGAAAGAGCACAATGCCCCACTTCCACTTCAAGTTCCTCCTATACAAGAAGGGCTGCCCATGAGATGCACATCCAAAATAAGCCCTGCTTCCTTATGCTACCCTGCACTTCAGAAGGCAGTACTGACTGAGCTGCGTTTCCCACATGGTAGCTGAAAACAATCTACCATCCTTTATAAATAAAATTAGAAGGCACTCAACAGAAAGTTCTGAAAATCTCTTTAAGGCAGGCAGAGTGTCCACCCTGTTGTACTCACAATTTAACAGCTCTAGTTACCATTTCTGCCATTATTCTCAGTAAAATGAATTTTAGATACATGTATTCTGGATCAGGCAAAAAAACATTGGTGAGGACAAGACAATTGAAGCCTTAGTCATCAGGAGGTAACTACCACCTGCCTCTGACCAAGAAACAGAAGTAATTCAAGGAAGCACAAGCAACCCAAATTTGAGTCCATTCTCCCTGCACTGGAGAACTGAAACAACCACCAAGTCCATCTGAAGGATGGTACAATCAATCCACTAGACTGGGCAAGGTGTACCAAACTGAAAATTCATGAGGATACTGGAGGAGTGTCCTGTGACAAGGGACTCACAGAGGGTGCTTCTGCTCTTGAAGCCATGAATACACCACTTGGGAACCTGCTAACACACTTCCAGGGCAACCCTTCTGCTCCATGAGCTCATTCCCAGCTTCTGACAAATGAGCCCTTTCCACAGACAAAAAAGATTCTCAATTACAACTGCATTCACAACAATGCCTTGAAGATGAGGCTCTGAACAGCCTGAATTTGAGGAATTGAGAAAAAAAGAGTAACTTTTTCTAATAATTAAGAATTTTTTTAAAAAATTCTTTGTTCTCAAGTCTCAAAGGTCACAATGACCAGGAAAGCTAGAATGATGTATTAAGCATTTTTCCATGTAAAACAACTGTTCTGATCCAGTATTTGAGTACTGTTAGTTCTACTTCAAAAATACTCATCTTCAGCATTTTAATTAAGTTTCCCATTTCTATCCAAAAGCAGCTTAACACATGGAGAAGTAATTCAGTAGATAATGGCTTGCCATTTTAAAACATTATTAAAAAAAGATAGAAACATTAACATGCAAGCATTTAAATAATTACAGATCATATCAATTTAGTCAGGAAACATACCAAGCTTAGCAATAAAACCTAAGATAAGCTGCAAAATAGTATCACCAAACTAGAAAGCTCTAGAAAGATTACTAGAGTGTTCAAGTAAAACTGAAATTATTCAAATCTAAGCTTCTTGCTTATTTAAATCAATCTGCCTGGGAGCCACACAAACTGTTGTGGTAAATTGATTTCCCTAGTGTCTGGTTCTCCTTTTGCAAAAGCCATGACAAGAAAAAGACCAGAAAGACAAGATGAAACCAGCTGATTCACAACATCATTAGGCATTCTGCATTCAGACAGATTATACATCACAACATTAGACCAAGTTATAAATGCCTTGGCGAGTGAAGGCGGCCAGGCTCAGTGACTCACAGCAGGGCTGCCAGGTGCAGTGCTCAGTCACAGACTTCAGCACCAGCACCAAACCAGAAATGCCATTTTTCTTCTTGGAGACTCCAGCAGTGCCACATGGCTAATGCACTTTATTTTACTTTACTACCCCATTTCTGCTATACTTCAGCAACACACACCTAGATTTTATCTAAAACAATTTTCAGCAAACCTGCTGTGCTAATGCCTTTGCTGATGTGAAAAATATAGTAGTGCTTCATTCCTTTTTGGCCAAAAGGTAGAACATGCCACTCAAAAGGAGTCTTATTGAAACTTAAGTAAATGCCTACAGCATTTACCTAAAGAACTGTGCTCATATAAATGGCAGCTTTGAAGAAGCAAAACTGAAGCTTCAGTTTTGAAGACGGACAGAGAAGCAAGATTAAAAAAAAAAAACCTCAAGTGGGATCACACAGCAGTTTCCAAGATTCAACCACTGCTCCAAGATAACCTTTTCTTCACCATAAAAGCAATCTGAGCTCTTCTTCAGGATAAAGTTTTTGTGCACCCCTAATGAAAGCCACTGCTGTGAGTTCATTTCCCACAGGGGAGACACATTTCATATGAAAAGAGTTATCAGAAACATTTACTATACACATCTGCACCAATAAGGAAATGAGTCATCAACCTACTGGCAGGCCTGATTCCTAGCACACAGTGCACTTCAGCTATTTAGGAATCTGTGGAATACAGCAGAAAGACAGATGCAACCCACAGGTCATTTTAAGATACTACTTTTGAAATGGCAGCTAAATGTATTTTTTCTCCAACTTTGCTTGGGTATAATTTCCTCAAAAGCACAGTACCAGCATGGTGCTGTACACAATGGCAGAACTTTTCACCTGGATAAATAATAGTATTTTCTTTATATAACTAGAAGAAAAGCAAACCCTGGATAAAATCGCTTTGATTTTGTTCAACAGAAAAATGAACATGATTAAGTTTTTACAGCCAGTGCTAAGGCAAGGTTTCCATGCGATTAGTAACAAACTACCAAATAAAATTCTGCTTGCCTTCAGAATATGCAAACAAAAGCAGTGTTACAAGACCAAACCAAGTACCTCTCTTCAGTTCACTACATGGAATAAAGGATAAAAATAAAGAAAATTGTACGTAAATCTTCTTATTTAAAGCCTTGCAGTTCCTCACAAAGTTAGATACATGTTTAAAAGTTGTTAACCTTGTTCCCAGAAGAAGCCCAGAGCACTGAGCTGCAGCACACTTCTCCGTTGGTACTGGTCTACTCTGCCATAGAAGCTTGGCTTTAAATGTATTTTGTGGTTTTGAGAGCTCCTTTCCAAAAAGCACTAGGGTTTTTCAGCTTGAACTGCTCAGCTCAATTGTTAGATAGAGCCATAAAACCAATCACTTTGCTTGAAAATTCTGAACTGTAATAGTAATTCAAGGGATTTAAAATGATACCATGGTAAGCAGCCAGGTCAGTATCAGTTCCCCTCAAGCCAAAGAAATTATAGCTGACTAGCTCTGCACAGATGAGCAACTTAAAAAAAAAAAAAAAAAAGCCACATTTGATGGTGGATTTTAGAACTGAGCTTGAAGAGCTTTCTGGAAAGCAACGTTAGCAGAAAAATGTCTTACTGGGATGCAGGAGAGCCAGACACCTGCCTGCAAATCCTCCCAATTACTGTTTCCATAACTCCTACTTAAAAAGCTATGAATAAAGACAAGCTGCAATTAAAAAGACTGAGCACACCTACAGCTTTTCTGCTAATAAACGACAGAAAGAAAATAATGGGGGAGAGAGGCAGAGGGGAGAACAGCAATAAGCTCATCACTGCCACAGCTCTGTACCAACACAAGGCACAACGCTCCACACAGGACCACCACCAACATCACTGTTGAACAATTCTCACCTGTCAAAACAAAAGAATTAAATCACCAATTCTGCTCTAGAAACAGCTGGTTATTCTTTCTCACCATTATTCATGACAAACAATAAAATAAATTGTAAGGCTCAGGAATAAAGACCTAAAATCTGGGGCAGGTTGGAAGGACTGTAGGTGAGTACTCAGGCAGCACTACGCAGTCTTCTTGCTATAACAGAATCTTCTATTTTGTATAAAAAGAGAACTTCAAAGTTAAGTATTGAGTCAGCAACAATTAACACTTAATAGCACTTAAAGCACTTAATTCTAGTCTTTGGTCAATGGTCTTGGTTTCAATAGTCACATATTATTAAACTACTTGAAGATACACACCCAAGCAAGGTACACAACTTCTGAGGCCTGGTGGTGGCTGAAGAAATGAACACAGCTGCAAATCTCTGACTAAAGGCAGAGAAATGCCCAACAGGAAATACAGAGTTTTCAGGATTCCTTCCAGTACGCTGGTAATAAAGCTCAGAGAATCCTCACTGAAGAACCTGGTAATGCAGGAAAATTATTTTGTCCTAACCAATAAGCAGAATAAAGATGTTTCCCAAACAGATAATGCTTGGGAATGGGACTTCAAGAATTTGATCTGTTATCCAAGTGGCACACATAGCTGATGTGATTTGCATGTCCACAAAAAGGCAGTGGCATACTTCTGGGGACATTCAGGGGAAGAGGTGACAGCAGTACCCTCAGGCAAGCAGTTTTCCACCTCATGTGAGCCTTCAAATCCCTTGCATGCAGATTCGTATCTGCATGACGAGAAAAACTTGTTGGGATAGCGCAACTTTCAGAGCAAGGTGAGCTCTGAATGCTGTGAGCACAGGCCAACATTGTGACCAAAACCACCTGCTTTGGTCTCCTGAGACATCTCTAAATAGCCTTGATGAGCTCTTGTTCAAAGAGAATCAAATTTGATGCCTGAAAAACCTTGTCAGTCTCTAAACAAAAGCAAAACAAAATTTTAAAATGCACCCATCAGATTATTTTAGGATTATCACACTGTACAGAGTAGAGGATGGAAACACAATTCTTCCAAGGCAGTTTTTAAGGACAGATAAACCCCAGAACACCAGAGGTACAACACTTATCAAACAGATCTCCTTCAGGAAGAAGTCAGATATTTCCAAATGTCATCAAGAAGTAGGAGCATGCCTTATAAATGTGTATGAAGAAAGAATACCTGTCACAACAAGAACAGATACTACCTCTTAGGAGACACGATTTTACTTTTTTGTTTTTAGTGAAAATTAAGTCTCAGCAAAATATATACTAAAAGTGAACATTCAGCAGTCCAATGGAATCACTTGAGTAAGAATCCCAATGTGACACAAGAGTTTGAGGCATCTAAAAAAATCAAGAGCAGATGGAGAAGGAATGCAAGAGCAAATCTTCTCCAGCACCTATTCAGCATTCAGAGACAACCCTTAGGGGCTTTCCAATCCATCAATAATTAGAAAGTTATCACACAAAATCTTCTACAAACTCCCTTTGAACTCAGACGGCACAATAACGAAGAGAGATGACTCACATAGTGAGAGCAAGATCATAGAATCATAGAATAGTCTGGGCTTGTAAAGGCCATTTAAAGATTTTTCTTTTCCTTTGTATGCATTTTTATCAGCCACATTTTAAGATATGCAGCTCATGGTGAGTGCCAGGCTTGGCATCAACACACGTGGTTTAGTGCTCTTTGCCCAGACTACAGCACATAGCAACACATTACCTCCATCCTCTTTGCCCTCCAAAACAAGAAGCAAGGACAGAAAAGCCTTAGAGCAAATTAAGAACTGCCATGATCAGACAATTTTCATTTAATCACAACCCAGGCATTCAAAAGTAACATTTTCAGGCTTCCTGAAGCCTGCAAAATTCAATTTAGGAGATTCGGGTTCACATTTCTGACGATCACATAGCATCTACCAGATTACCTGAGGCAACCAGATTAACAAGGATATTTTTATAATGGATAATCTAGGAAATTATCAAATCAGCCTAAACACTGACGTCAAGAAGAGAATACTGTGAAATACTTTAATTTTTATCTATTTATGCACCAGAAAATATCCTTTTTTTCCCCAGACAAACCTCAGAACAATTAAATTCAAAATAAAACACTCAAGAGTATTAGACAACTAAGGTGATACAACTGCTTGTCAGAGCACTTGACAAGCTCATCATCTTCACACCTCTCAAGATGCTGAGGCACTGACATCCCACTGTCACCCACATTTGGCAAGCAGCAACAGAAGGTTCACAATGCACAGAGATGCAATACAATTAAATGTCCATCTAACCCTGCCCAGTGATACAGAGCTTTCCACTGCACCTGTGTTACGAAGCAAAAGGTCTCTGGTGCTTTACATGTACTTAAGCAAAGTCTGTCAGAGCTCAGGAAACAAATTAATAATTTGTTATATATAACAAATATATAAATAATTGGTGAATTATTACATGCAGCATGGTGAGGGAGGATCAAAAAAAATCCTTGAACCACTCTCCTTGCTTCTCCTTACAAACTTCTGTAAGGAGTTTTCTGCTGGTTTCCTGCTTTCCACAGAGATGATTTCACACACAACAGCCTCCAGGGTCAGTGCTGCTGGGGGAAAGGATGACACAGGTTAAGCACAGTATTAACTTGGATTAGCCTGAGCCACCATCAACCTGCTCCCTCAAAAACAATCCCCAGGCCCAGCTCAACCTGAAAGCAGACTAGAATCCAGCAAGAAAAATCTCTTTATTATCCATCTCAAGTGCTGGAAGCAGCTCTGACCTTAAGAAACCAAAGATCACAAACTTGCAAGGAAGTTACAGGCTGACAGAACAGCTTGCCTGACTCTAAACAGAGTAATTTTTATAAATTAAAAAAAAAAAAAGGCCCAGTGTGCCAAAGTATCTGCCAATTCTTCAGGCAAATTGGATAAGAAATGAGAGTGAATTGTGGATTAATGTGTTTCAAGACTATTTTGAAGTCTTCACTGTACTGCACACACCTTCCTGTGCTAATGTACTGTGTGGCCAAAAAGCTGGTTTGTTCCTCATCAGTTATATTTGTCATTACATTTTAGGGCACAAGACTTGCAAACCCAACATTTTGCAGGCAACCACCAAGTTGTCAGAAACATGCAACAACCACAAGGGAGTCCCTACACCAAATCCAACTTAAACCACTGCCAGAAAGGCTATTCAACTCTGACTAAGCTCCCAGGCTTGTAACCACAAGCACTAGATCTGTAGTTTCCCACAGATTCACATATTTGCAAGTAATTTAAGACATGTGAAGATTCAGCTCATTGCAACTTGCAAAGCTGCTTCTCTGAGTACAAGCAATGCCACCCTGTAGCAGAAACTATGGTCCTACTTCCTCAAGTACCCAGTTACTACTGCACAAGAAGACAACTGCTGACAGAAAATCAAGCTGCTCCACTTGTTCTTGCAACACAAAATTGGGAAGATAAAGAATAATTGAAACAGATCTTTTTCTCTCATGCTTTCCAGTGATCTGTCCTTCACTGATCCCAGGCCTCCCATTGCTAGTGAAGTGCTGGACAAGGGTAACCTGATGAACATGCAACCAGCAGTAGGCAAATGAGAGCTCTGCAACTCTATAAATAATAATGTCTTCTGGAAACCAAGATTAATTGTGGCTTGCTTTTAGGAAAGGGGGAGGTGGATGCAAGATGCTTTGCCTGGTCTAAGGGGAAATACTAGCTCTTATTTTTAACTCAGCAAGTTATCACAAGTACTCAGTTCAGCTTCAGAACTGGAGGATGAGATTCAGCACAGAATTATCACACATCTGGAATAGGAAATTTCCCTACAAACCAATTGCAGAGACCTGGCACTAAGTTTGCTGACTTTTTGGACTAAGACACCCTCTAAAACACCCAGGTAGTTTCCCACACATTTCTGGAAATCTGCCTCCTTCAATGACTGTGCAGCAGGAAACCTTGTCAGGACAAGCAAGATCCTAGTAATGCAGGTGGGGCTCACCTCTGGAAGCCAGTTCTTACTGCCCTTTGAGATAAGCAAATTGGAGTTAATCCATCAATTATTCAAATTCAGGACTTGATCCTTCTTCCTCATCTTCTATTTACAGTTTCAGTGGAAGCAGGATTAGCAGAGTGAGGCTTGCACTGTAAAGACAGGAGAGCCAGAAAAGGTGCATGGTGTTCAGGCTTTACACAGCAGCACCACAGTGCAAAGCACCAACAAAGCTTTAACTCTTCTCAGGCAGATTTACAGCATCTCCTGAAAAAAAGTACAGTCTAGGTAAGAACACCCCTGAATGAAAAAGTAATTAATGCTGATTTTTCAGAAGTCTTTCTTTTTACTTAGGCTCATTAACAGCCTCCATGCTAATATGAGCTACATTTTTTTTACAGAAGTAATTTTGTTACTACTTTGCCCTATCTTGTTTGCACACAATTTCAACAGATTCACTTCCAGACACCTTTACTGGTGCAGTTTAGTGATATTTGGGATGGGGCAGATTAGGACTGACTATACACACTCTCTCTGTTTCTGCCAGAGCCAGCTCCCAGGAGACAGGATAACAACCTGCTTTAGGAGAATTTAGAAAGCTGAGTCTGCAACCAAAACATTTGGTTATTAACTCTTCGAACTGACTTGCACGACTAAAGGTGATTTTTTTTCTCCACTTAAAATAGACCAAATTTTGTTGACAGTATCATGTTTCAACATAATTCTCTTACAAAGCTTAAGTTTTAGCTGCATTTTGATGAAAAGGGGTTTTAAGCACTTTTTTGCTTCGTTTCTTTTCATTTGAAATTTGCCTAGCTTGCACAAAAGGTTTCTCTCAACTATCAGCACTAGAAAGAAGCTGTGATACAAAAATCAAGTGGAGTTTTATTGTACCTTATACAGCTTGTGCCAAAATGTGTTCCTAAATCAGCTGTTACGGTCACTGGTAGTAGGTAATGTTGGCACAAAAATACTGAAGAGGAAAAATAAGATGTTTTGTAGGCATGAAAATAAGCAGATGCTTCAAGGACAAAGGTACAATACCACTTTTGTCAGACCTTTACTAAATTAATCATCCCTACCTGTTAGATCAAAGTCACTTTCTAAATATAAAATCATACAGCTGTATTTAATGAAAACCTAAATTTTAAGTGATGACAAGCACTAATAAATATGCTAATTTCTTCGTTTAGTTGGGACTTGTAACACTAATACAAAGAACTAAGTTATTTATCTCATTAAACACTGCAATTCCTCCAGGGAAATAACTGAAGTAGCTCATCCTGACTGCTTTCATGACAGTCAGTTTTGGTGAACCAGGGCTGTAAGTACACTCAAACGACTCCCTACACGAGGCAATAAGCATCAACATCACAAAATTAAAACCTGTTCTCTTTAAAGTGAGACAAAGGAGCCGTCTGACAGCAGGTTGCAGTAGCTTTCTCCGGAGGGAACCGCTCTGCAGGCAGCGGCAAACACAAGGCAGACAGACAGTGCTGGAGCTTTAACAGATGCCGGGGATTTCCCAGCCTAACGCATATTAGCACTTTGTATTTGCAATCCTGATTTCCAGCACTAAGCAGTTAATTTGCATGTTAATTAGAAACAGGTCACCAGAAAATTGCACCAGACAACCTTTCTGCATTGACTGGAAAGGACAACAACATTTCCATAAAGTCCATATCCTTCTTTTAAGGACATTTTCCCATCCAGAAGTTCACAGTATATCAGGGTGCTCCTTTCATTGACTGAGCATGCATTTCAATACATGCCTATCTCAGATCTGGAAAAATTAAAACTGGTTTAATATCAGACATCTTATGAGACATACAAAACAAGTCTGCGCAATGCTAGACAAAATCATGGTAAATTAGTCTAACCTGAAAGACTCCTTTTACCACAGCACAAAACTAAACAGAATAAGCCTGAAAGAAAAGCATTGTTAGAGTATGCCAGAGAGAAAGCTTAGCAACTGGTTAGGCCTGTGCAGCTCTCAAGTCTGCATGCTCATCCAGTTCTGCTCAGCAGTCACATTCACTGGTAGTGACAGGATTAAGAAGACAGGAGGCAGCAAGGAAAGAAGGTGTTATGGACATTTTAACTTCCTGGAAACACACTCTACAGTATCCTCTCTCTTTGAATCTTCTTTTATATGCTAATACTTAGAATATTATGTTTAAATCAAATGCTCCTTCAGCTTAGTTGTAGAGGTGTTATGTTGCCAAGCCTAATAAAACCGAATTATGGCTGCTGTTTGTCATACATTAGACTGACTGGTACCTCAGCTTCTGAGAAATCATTTCATTTTCTCCAGAACTTCCAAGACTGATCACTTGACATTATCAAACAATAACTTTCAAATTACTTCAAAACAGACAGCAATACTACTACAAGGCTCTCTATACTACCTAATTTTAACACTACATTGTTATCTTCAATTTTCAGGATATCCTTAAGCTGATGGACTCAAATCAAGACTTCCAGATGTTGAGGTTCATGTATAACTTTTGTGCTTCTAACAGGCACTCTCAAGTGTTTAAGACTCATCTAAGAAGTCTTGCCCAGCTCCTTGACCATTCTGCCTGTGGGGCTTGGATGCTGCTCTGGAGACCAAACACACTGAAGCACAGCAGTTCAAACCAGGCTCTAGGAGCCACTCTGCTCCACTCTTTACACATCCCCATCCTTGTTCATCCCAAACACCATCACCGGTGCCACTGTTTGAGGAGCTGGGCTGTTCAAATTAAAGGTTGATCAAAGTTTTGGGTCCACCCTGCAACCTGCTGCTCCATCAGGAGTTCAGTTCAAAGCTTGGTCCTGCCAGCAGCTCAACCGGCTTAACTAAGCACAGCAACAAGACATGGCACAAGAGGCCCCTCGTAAACCAGCAAAGGAAATACTGCATGCAAACACAAACTGCTTGAATGAACTAAAGCTCAAAGATGTGGTCCACAATAACCTTGCAAGAGAATGTAAAGCTGCTGTGAGAGCCAAGAAAATAATTTTATACCACCTGAGCAGTCTGCAAGGTTCTTTGATTTTAAGAAGCACCAACTTTTGAACTACTTGCAGACAACTGGCAAAGGAGCCTGCATACAGCAACACATCCAGACATCTGCTTTAAACACGGAATTAAGCTGATATCTGAATACAACCATCAATATACCAACCTGTGAACCACCAGCTGTGTTGACATTTTAATAATACTTACATCAATGAATACAACTGCCAGTAGATGATCCATTAATAAAAAAGCATTTGTTTCAACTACCTAAGAGGTTGAGGAAAAATGTAAAATTCTGTAATGTTAGCCACAGATCTACAGAAAGTTAAGCAGTAGAGGATGAAAACCAGGTACTATTACTGTGCTAACTCATCACTTTTGTTCCTAGGAAGTCCAAATGGCTATGGCCTTTTCTACACATTTCCTAGGAAGACATCAAGTAGACACATCATTTTTCACCAGCACAGCAGTTGCCACTGGAAATCCAAGCAGACACCAAATCACACAGAGAAAATCCTTCAGCCAGTACTTGGGATCTACACTAGGAATTCACTGCAGTAAAACTACTGAACGGATTTGTCTGTTCTCAAAAGATTTGTTGGTACACTTGAAGGCTTTGATGTGATCACAGCTGTACAGCAGCTTCTTTGCCTTCAGAAATTCCAGGAGAAATGACGTGAAAAGGGTATTAAAAAAAAAAAAAAAAAAAAGAAAATCAGTAAACCCAGCAGCTAGAAGCCCTGTCTTCTTCCCCACCTTCTTGCTGGAGACTAAGATTGCAGGAAACAATCACTGTGATTACAATCCTTCATTGAGGCTGTTTATACAGGCCCCATAAAGGCCACAAGCCAGACTGGCTCTGAATTGCATGAGCACAGAAAGCCCTGAAGAATGGTAATTGTCAAAGAATTCTTAAACTTCTGCATACAAAGAAAGACATCTTCTGGTTAAGATTAGATCTTGTCCCTTCATATCCACCACTGGATGTAAGGTTTCACTCCAGCTGATATCCCATGCCCACCCTTGTCCTTTTATATGACTGCCTTAGGTAATTTTCAGTAAGGGGGGGATGGAGGTGGGGGCGAAGCTATCATCTGAAGCCACTCCTCAAAGCACAGAGAACTGACTTGTTGGTTAATTTTATCTCTAGTCATGCTTGAGCAATCTCTTGATAACATAACAGGGTTTTTTTCTTTATTTAAAGAAGAGGTGTATCAGCAATGAAACAAAGCAGACAAGAGTTAGGCACAAAAGCAACAACATTAAATGGAAGATAAGAGAACACAGAAAACCAGCTCTACCATGCCACTAAAGCATAACACTCCAACTTTCCCACTCTTCTCTGGAGAACCACATTTACTGGCTATTTTTCAATCTCATGATCTTTCCAAGAACTTCAAGGAAACAGTATGCTACACAACATTACAACTGCAGCTTTTGGATAGCACAGAATGGCAGATCTCAAATTTATGTGAAGGGTGTGTTTGGTTTTCTGTAAAAGGGGGAAAACCAGGATTCTGCCACAAAGTCCCATGATTTCTGTGTTATCGCTTGCCCTTGTTTGCTCATTGCCTGCTCCAGGCACTTCCCTCTTGCAAAGTTCAAGACCCAGCTGAGCTCTGGTTTCTCTGGCTGCAAGTGACAACTTCCATCTTAAGTTTTCTACCATATAACAAGTTTTGGGATATAATTAAAAAGCTTTTGAGCACACTGTTCATACCTAAGAAATGGCTCCTCAAACTAATTGCCAGTTTCAGTTCTGAAAAGCTCCCGGGCAAAGAATCCATTCAGTTGGCCCATTAACCACTAAATCATTTCAGTGGGAGCCTGCGGGGGTTTACAATCTTCATCAAGACCTACAATGTGGGGTTTGTGGGTGGTTTTAAGTTAGTGTGACCTGACATTCATCAATACAGAGAACACTACCTGGGATTCCCTTAATGAGATCACTAGGTTCCTAACTTCCTTTTTCAAGGATCATGCTGCTTCTTGGATGCCTTTGCCACCAAAGTACAGGGAGAGGGCAAGGCTTTAAAGCATTAGTGCATCTGACAGCTGCTGAAGCCCTCCCATGCACAGCCAGTCCCTCACCAGGCCAGTCAAAGCAGGGTGCAAAGATGCTTTTCCATTTATGCAATCAAGGGGAGACCAAAAGCTGCACGTTGAATACAGGCAGGAACAAAATCCATCTGTCTGACAGACTTGGCAGTTGTCACACAACACCAGGAGAATGCATGAAACAAGCCTCAAGAAGAGTGTTGCAGGTTGTTTGCTGTAGTTACCTTTCCTAAACTTGGTTATGCATTCATTATCCATTTGCAGACACATTAACTATGAACACACAATGCAGTTTTGCTAATTAGCTCAATCAGAAAAGCCTAAACATATCCTCACTTCCTTAATATGAAACAATTTAAAGACAGTAGTTTATCCCTTCAGGGTAAGGCTGCCTGCCTGACATTTCTATTTAATATTAATGTTGAGTCCACTGAAATTCATACACAGTATTCTGAAGAAAATGAAGGTTCTGAGTAAGAGGTGGTCTTTATTTAGGTCACTTGCACCAGCAAGTATTTACAAAAACTCTTTCCTCTCTCAGAAAACCACACTCAGCTGCCTTGTCACACTCTTACACCACAGATTATTCCAGAAATTGTTCTGTCCTAGCATCTGCTCCCTTAAGCACATTTATTCCTTTCCACTTCCCATTGAAAATTCACAATTAATACTTTTGAAAATGCTGAAGTCTTCAGCTTTAATTTACAGACCACCTCCAAATATTACACAGCCCTGGAGAACCAGAAGTCTCCAAAGCAAGTGACTCCAGTTGTTTTGATTTTATGCCAAAGACTTAAAATACATATATGTGTAGGTTTTTAAAAAAAAACAATCTGCAGGCAGTTTGAGATCTCCTGGGTATTGATCAAGAACTTTAAATAGAGTAATTAGCCAGGGTTCATTAAAACATGTTTTCATTAGCTTCCCTAGATATTTAATCTGAATTAATTTACCCAGCCACGTGCCCCAGGTACAAATTTTAACCCCCTTAAGCCCAGTTTCCTATGACATGGGCATATTTTCCCATCAAGGCTTCACCAAGTCTTTGCCCTATTTTCATAACATGGAAATGAAACATCTCCTTGACTTTACTACCATGCTCCTCCCACAAGGTCTTGACTTGCAACTTCAGCCACCCGGGTTTTACCTGAATGAGCTGACACTGTTCAAATCTCTCCAAGGATGAGAATATCTGGAGCAGGGACTACTGAAACACCTGAAGCTACTCCTAAGCACTGGCACTCACATTTAAGTGTGCTGGAGCCGCCTCCCAATTTCCCTGAACAAAAGCTGTTGTTTTGTTTGGCTGCCCTGGCCAGGGGAGCAGCAACCTTTAGCAGTGAAGCAGAAACCTGTTAGAAACTTATTATTGCTGGATTTAATCTGCTTCTGAGTCAGATCAGTGCCCACTCCATCAGGTGCCCAGACATCCAGCTGTTACCCATCACGGTGGTTTATGATGGTAATGCGCAATGTGTAATCCTAACACCATGTCTCATTTGCCCTCCAGAGTATGGGTGCTCATGCTAACATGCTTTTTTAGAGGATTTTCTCTATCCACTCAGCTCCAAGACTCTTAACCTCACCTTAAGAGAGGTAAACACCTGAAGCAGCCTGACTTAGCCAGTAAATCATCACACTTCAGCTTCTCCCAAAAACACTCTTCCTAGGAGTGTCACAAGGCATGACAGAATAAAGCCAGACATGGCTTTCCCAGGAATGCTCTCTCAAAGCACTCTGCAGAGGTTTTGCTCTCTCAAAGCACTCTGCAGAGGTTTTAACACATCACAAAGACAGCATAAAAAGCAGGACAAGAGCAACAAACTGTATCAAGGGCTGGCTGAGGCATGCAAACCTCCAGGGAATGCTGACCTTACAAACAAGGCGTTAGTAAAGCACAAAAAAACCTCCAGTAAAAGTTCATTAGAAGCTTTTAATCATCTTGCCCTGACACAGGATAAATAAAATACTTGGTTCAGAACGGAAAAACCTAAAATAAACATACAATTGGCCCATATTATTACTAGCACTACTGAATGCCATGTTGTGCAGCATAAGAAGAGGACAAACTAAATTTTTTATCAGCTGAAACACAGCGCTATCCACTCCTTCCCCAAACCAGCAAAATACATCTTTCAAACCATCCCTTTTTCAAGAACGAGCATTAGAACAGAGAAGAGATCTGTGACTAAACAGATCTGCCTCTTTTGTTTCCAAACCACTGCAGCAAGATATTAGGCTGCAAGAGTTGCATCTAATACTTGCAAACTGTAGCAAACACACACCATTTTATCCATTTTATTCGCTCCCAGGAGAAAAGCTGATCACCTCATTCAGAAACTTATGTTGAAACATTTCTGGATGAGTGACCAGACAGGTCAGCTCACTCCCTAAACAAACGAAAGAAAGACTGTTACTAAAGATATCTTAGCCAAAGCTGTTTCTCCTTCTGGGAATAGGGAAATCCCAAATCCTCAAAGGGCAATTTTAGCTGTAACTGCTGACACATCTCTAGAACATATTCTCCACCTGCCACAGAATTCACTACAAAATTGGATGGACCAATATGGTATTTCATGCCATTCTGCAGACAGAACCACTGCCTCTGCTCTCTATAAGAGTACTGCCTCAGATTTACAGCATAAACTATTTGAAACACCCACCAAAATCACCATTTAGGACACACATTCCTCAAAAAAAATTAAATGGTCAAACAGCATAAATAAAGTCAACTGAATAGTCTTTTTGTTTCTAAGAAATTAAAAAAAGAACAGGTAACTCACAACTTGTTTAATAGCTCAGAGGAAGAAAATATATTCAGGTTCACTAGGGCATTCTGCAAAAAACCGAACATCTTATGTAAAATTGGGCCCTGCTCACATATGTACCACTTACCCAACTATGGCACTCCACATAAGAGATGCACATCACTTTAGTTCTGCACTCAATTTATTTAATCTTGGACAAGCCTGACACATGTCAAGATTTAAAACTATTACACTTAATTTAACATTTCAATCCCACGCATCCTACCCAAGCAACCAAGCTCTGAACACAAAGCAAGCCTGAGGGACTGGAAGTGCAGCCCCCCTGCTCCACTCACCATAAACCATTTGATAGGATGTTATGTCATGTTATTCAAATCCAAGTGTGACTGACAAGACTCTTCCCTCCTCCAGCAGCTCTCCAGGGAGCAAGGGTTATTTCGGTAACTTTATCTGTTGTTTTCCTCAGCAAGCACTTTCTTCTCAACAGGGAATTTCATTGATAAAACTACAGTGTTACAGCCAAGGGAGCACTGCAGAATTCCCGAAGTCATGAGCAGTATTCATCACATATGTACCTCAGGCTCTTACACTCCCAAGTAGATCCATTGACTGCTGCAGGTTACATGCAACTTCATAAACATTTGCCAGAAACTTGGCAAGATACTTTGTCTAGAGAATTTGAGGACAAGCTGCCTGTGCCCCTTCCCTCCTCCACAACTATTCCCAGGGTATCTCTGTTGCATTAAAAGGAGGAGCTGCAGTTTTCTGGAAAGAAGAATGCCTATGGCAATCAAATCCTAAATATTTACTAAGCATGTGAATATCAAAACTAAGAACAAATACATACCTAAGGTCAGTAGCATCCTACTCCACACTGCTGTTTCATGACAGCCTCAGGCATTTTCATAGAAAAATAACATATTTCTACTCTTTTAGTCCTAAAATTCTTTTTGGACTAAAATATGCAGCACATTTGCTCTAAAATAAGGATGAAGCACCATTTCAATCCCACAATGTTTTTAAGACTCTGAGATGCTACAGGCAAAAGAAATCGTTCCATATTTTTACAAAGCAGTTTCCATGGATTAAAGCTAGCAACAGACTGTAAGAAAGGATGTGGAACATTGAGTAACTCAGACTGACACACAGTGCCCTGTTATCTTTTGATACAGCAAGTCTTGCAAGTGAATGTTAAACATGTTCATATATTTTATTGTAAGGAAGAACAAAGAATTATAGAATCATTCAGGTGAGAGACTAATTAAAAAAAACAATGCAATCTGCCCACGATTAAGAAGAGACGCTACTCATAAGACTGTAGGGGTAAAGTTCAGCTGTTACAGAATATACCATGCTGAAAAGCAAAAACAACAAACTCAACCAAACTCACCTCTGCTCACGGCAGGGAGACAGACTCGCTGCCAGCCCACGCTCTGAGCCTGTACACCATCCCACTGCTGACAAGTACCGTAGCTCAGGAAACCAAAGCACAGTTATTTGAACCAGCAGCTCCCAAAGTGTCGCAGGATCCTAACACACTTCTCATCCAGGCAAACTGGATGGCTCTACAGGTAACTCCACAGAAATGATAACTGATGTGGAAGCTGTTCTCTGCTCACACCAGGGCTGTGGCAAACCTCAGAGCAATGTGCAAGACATGCTGTAAGAAGGGAGCAGCTAACAACTACCACTGCCTGGAACACCAGGACAGGAAGGATTTCTATACTCTCCAAGTCACTGTTATTCTGGAAGCTTCACCTGATCATGTACCTCTCCCAAGGAAAGGCAACATCATTCTGTTGTTACTACATCCCAGCTTAAAACTTTGGAACTTCAAGATAAATCCTTCCATGGTCAAAATCCCAGCAATATGCGATGAGATCCAAGAAATTCTAATCAAAGCCTCTTGTTTGTTTCTCTGCAACACGATTTTGTTTTTCTAGCTACTGCTTTCACCATCACCATCAATTCTGTGATTTTATCAGCATTATCTGGAATATTACAGTCTATTTCTATGAAAATATGTACTTTTCAGACAAGAACAAGCTGGAATGATTGTTCCTGTACGTTGCTCCGGAAAGTCTTAATTAGCTGACTTGACTACATAGCTTTGGATTGTTCATTTGAATGATACGAAAAATTCCAAGCTAAAACAAACAACAACCAAACAAGAACAGTATCCACCTTAGCTGTTAATGATGGCTACAGGCCCAGATGCTCAACACAAGCTTACTGGCTCTAGTATCCCATGAGAAGCGAGAGTTCCAGCTGGAAAACAGTGGCAAAGAGCACTGTCTGCCTGTGGCTGGATCTTCTCAGCTTCTGCACAGCAGCTTCTAGAAGAGAATAACCCTGACATTGTCCTTCCCTCTGCTTCTAGGTGGCTTCATGACTGGGAAAGTGGCTGTGGTGTTCAATTCTCCACCCTCCTTGAATAAAGACACTCATCTCCTAACAACCTATGCAGCCTCCCTGCCCATATGGCTTCAGATTCACCAAAAGGAAGCTCATTGCTGAAGGCCTGGATTCAGGTGTGAAGTGCTACCAATGGATCAAACCACAAAAAAGGAAGAATAAAGCAATGAGCTCTACAAATGCGTGAGCAAATAGTACTGTACTCACATTGCCCAAATTTTACTCATGTGCAGTGTTTTGATAGTTTTGAGGTGATATTTTAGATACTCTTCAAATATGATCTCTTGACATATTTTACAGCTTTTAATGCTAAAAGAAAGTGTGCAACATAAAAAGAAAGAACTTAGAAAACCATACCAAAGCCCAAAAGGGCTATTTAGGAGTACTTTCAACAGCATTGGCTCCCAAAGTAGTGGATCATAATATAAGCCAGCCTCCACAAGATTTTTTTAAATGGCTCTCAAGGAAAAAAATTTGGTTCAGAAAAACTCTTCCGGCACAATTTGAAATCATAACAATCATGGTGTATGAAATAATACTCTGCCTTAAAACTTAAGACAAATATTTTAAGATATACAAAGGTTCTCCAATATTGTAATGTCTAACAGCCTCTAAGCTACTCTGCTACCTTCTCTTAACATCTTCCTTTTTTACAATTCTTGCTTAAAGAGCTTCATATGAGGTCCACAGAGATTTTTTTTTAACCTAAAAGTCTTGATCCCCTAGGCAAGGTCCCAATTCCAAATTTGTGATCCCAGCAGACAAAGCAGATGTGTTTACAGCCAGAGATCAAACTTCATCTCTCAACAAATGATTACTTGAAGATGGCAACAATATGCTGCCATATTATTTAAAGTTATTAATGATGTAAAACTCTTAAGCAATAGAAACATTTTGACTACTCCATTTTCCCTAAACCAATCCAGACACCACATTGGATAACACAGCTGTGGTGGGACAAAACCCAGCACTGATTCTCATCTTCTCTTCTAACTATACAACAGAGAAACTCAAGTTGAATCCTCCTCCCGGCTTCATGTCAGCACCACACAGCCTACCTGAGATCTCCAGCATTCCTAGAAAGTTGTCAGAATATGTCTCAGAATATGTCTTTTTCAAGTATTCTAAGACTAAGATACTGTGAACCCCAGTAAGTAAAACTGACATTAGAGGGTAACGTTTACTAAATAATCTTGGAGAGCATCACAAAGTTATTATGGGTTTCACTGGAATGCCTCGAGGGAGGAAAGTATTTGGGGAAATTACTTTGGGAAGACCTGACATACAAATAGAAGAATTTCAATTCCATCAGCACCCTCCCTAGCAGAACAAGTTTAGACTATGGTTTTATACAAAAGGATGCTGGAAGTCTTCACAAATGCCTGGAGGAGGGGAGGGAAACCAAAAACCCTGTAGTTTGTGGTTTGCTGTATGTTTTTCCGCTTTGTGTAAGCATTACCTGTGAGTTGCTCATGGAAAGGAAGCCAATATAGCCTCAGAGCACGTGAGAAGGATTTGATGTGGACAAGCTCAAGCCACACTGCTGAGTGCCTGAGCTGGAACAAACCCTGCATTATTCCAGGCAACTCTGCCTGACACAGTGCTGCTATTTCTGGAGTCAGAGGTGAGACTATTATCAGTGATGGTTCACCATATGTGTGTGCTTGCCACAGCACAGGCCACAAAGCAAAAACATGAAATACTGCAAAGCTTTGTATTCTGTGAGGGAAGTACAGAATCACATCATTCCTACAGCTAGTAGGACATATACATCTAATTAAGGCTATTAACACTAACATTAAAATGAGTGTGCATCTTTAAGGAAGTGAATCAGTTGAGAGAAATGTTCCCTAGAAGCACCCCTTCCCAGGTTCCTAGAGACAGGACAAGCATTCACCATGGGAGCCCCATTCCAGTACTCTGTTTCATAAAAATGCAGGAAAGATTTACAACATAAAAAACTCTTCCAGCCTTTCTTTTTTTCAGCTTTAAAACCTGGCGTTGTTTCACACAACTGATCAGAAACAATTGAAGATGGCTGCTGATCACTGCCTGGAAGCCTCCAGCTAAAAAAGCAAGCAATGTTACTATGGTCACAAAATCTTTGACCTTTGCTGCAGAGTCAGTTCTATAGGCTTCAGAAAGTAAAGACAGATGTCAACACAAATTTGAATACCTGTATCACACTGAGAGATCCAGCACCTCACCCCTCACACATCTCAGATGCTGAAGCAAAAAACATAGTGTGTTCCTAGAACAGCTCAAACAGAAAAGTAAAGAAAGGAACTGGGGCTGTTGGTTGAAGGGAATTTGTGGATGCTTCATTCCTGGAATCGTGCAGGGACTTGGAGTAACTTGATCTAGTGGAAGGTGTCCATGTCCATGAGACAAGCTTTAAGCTCTCTTTCAACCACCCTATGGTTCTATAATTCTATCACCAAAACAGCATCCAAGTCAACACAATGTCAAAAGTGAATAACGAAACAAAATGCTTGACAAATAAAACTAGAGTCAACAGTTCTCTGCACCTGCAGTTAATTAGGGCCTTGTATAGATGGATACAATTTTGTCTACCCTGTCTGAATTTTACAAGAGGATCACATTAATAGTGATTTGTTTAGATCACTGTGAACACAGTTGAAGAAATGCAGTCTCAGTTGCAAATTATGACAACTGCGATGCTGCAGTGATTTTCCTTGAAAGTAGTTATTTTTTCTGATTTTGTGACATACATAGGCCACAGAGACATAAACTTGATAAGGAAAGATCTTACTGCAAGCTTCTTCCAGATCTTATTTCATCTCAGCTGAGAACAGCCTAACAAAAGTTGACTCAGCTCAAATCAAGTCTGGACTGTCACAGAAAGTCTATAAGCCAAGCAGGTTTAGGTTTGTTGTCTTTTGTTTAATTCCATCAAAACCTTTTTGTAGGGCAATTACTTCAACACTTAGAAGAATGCATGCTCTGCTGAGTTTGTTTTGCAGTTCACTTGGTGCAAAGTATTTTACCCTGCAATAACAGAACAGTGTAGAAAAGAAAGCCTCAATTAGCAAACTACTGAGCATTATGAAGGCTGTTGAGCTTCCTATTAAGATTCAAAAGATCTAGACAGCAAACTTGCTACTAGATTAAGCTATTCATTATTTTTTAAACAAAAGACTTCATATTTGCCTGATTTATTTTGCATAGCAGGGCTATAAGAGTTATTTGGTATTAACCCACAGTGTTACATGTAAGTACGTAATTACATTAGCATAACCACTTGCATTCTCTAAAAGAGATTCAAAACTCCTGAGAATCAACTAAGAAAACTACAAGAAGTTTTTCACAAAAGAGCACACAGTTCTACCACTAATTGGAAAGGAGTAAAATACTCCAGGTACATAGAGAAACCAGGAAAACGTATTATATTAACTACCTTTTGCCACGTCAGCAATTGTCAGCATTAATTCAGGTAAAGATGCAAAAAAATAACAAATGCAGCACACAGTCATTTCTATCCAGCATGATGATGGCCATTTTTCCCTATGGTGTTACTTGGCAAAAGGGACATTCCATGTGTACCATTAGTCTTAGCCTACTGTGCCTAAAGACATCAGGTGTTCAGTTTAAGGAAAAAATGTAGACATTACAAACAATAAATGCACTCTAATGCTTACAGGTGAAATCTAAGCTCACAAAGCTGTAAGATCTACATTACACACTTATCTAAAGGAAAAAAAAAATTAATAAACTCATGCACAAAACCCCTAAAGACAGCACAGAGACAAAAGACACCTCTGTCTCCTGAAGGAGATTCCTCATCTCAGAGCTGCAGACATTCAGACACCAGCATTCCAGGACAGTTTTATGAATGTCACCCTTGCTCAGAACTGGAACAGGATGGGTTTTCATCTCTTGTCTTAATGAAAAAAGTTGCAATTATGCCACAAGCTGGCACTCAGGGAAAACAGGATCCCTGCTCTTCACCTAATGCACTGTGATGGATACTGATAAACTGAGCATCCAGAAAATCAAGGTATCCCATGATAACAGAAAATTATCAGCTAACAGAATTGAAAAATTTTAGTGCCATAGCAACCAACTTCACAGACTTTAAAACTGAATTAGTCAGAAGATCAAAAAGAAAAAACTATTTTAAAGAAAGATTTCAAATAAAAAGGCAATTACCTAGACCTTTTATTAATCTAATTCTTTGGGGTATATTACTAGGAAGAATAACTGCTAAGCTTTTTCCAAAGCAAGTGTGCATTTTCCCAAGACCAAAGAAGCAGAATCCACTGGAAAAGTGGTGCATGCATGCGGGAAAACTACACTATAAAGAACACCTAGTCATCTCTGCACTAGAAAACAAATACAGTACTTTATTTGCCAAGAATAATCCCTTTTCAAAACATTCTGTTCCAACCATGACAACCCAAAGCAGCACCAGAGATATCTCCTTTCCTCCAGTACAAGGGAAGGAGAGAGAGTGTGTGCAAAACACAGCCTAGCTGTACCTGTCTCTACTGTAACAACTGAGTCTCTGCTTTTCAATATATTCAATATTTGGCTCAGGAAATCACCTCCCCCTAACATGGCTTTCTCGCTGCACCCTGAGCCAAGCCCAGGCTGCACAGCCTGCATTGAACTTTATTTCTTCCCTTGTATTTGCACTCCTTTTCTCTTTGGCAGGGAGCTGCAGGAGGCCAGCAGTGCCAGCTCACTGGAGGAAGCAGACCTGTAAGATAATCTCTTCTACTGAGCCAAACATCCCAGGCCAAACTGATACACAACCAGCTACCACAAGTACCAGCCTGCCAAGAACAGCACAGAATTAAGAAAAACAAATCCACCCGCGCCCCCCCCCCCCAAAAAAAAAAAAACAAACCCACAAAAATAACTCTGTTTAATAAGAGAAAGGATATAAAAGACTGAGAACCTGTGCTCAATGCTCTGTCCATAAGACAAATCAGTTCAGCACCTGGAATGAGAGACCATCTGCCCCTCCATTCAGCTTACACATGGCTTCAGCAAGAAGAAAAGAGTACTTTTAAATATTGCTACATGCTGAGATGAAGCCAAAGGTTGATGCCAAAGTAACCAACCTAAAAACAAATCAAACTTTTAAAGTATATTTAGTGTTTCACTTTAAGACTTAACTACAAAAGCCAGGAGGAAACTAGGCTTACACTATGCAAACACAAGGGAAAAAGAGAACCTCAGAACAAAAATGCAGCTAATCTTGGGTAAGAAGCCAAGCCTCAGGAGAAAAACCTTCTGTGCTCCTTGCCTTCCTGTTGCTCATGTGTTTTTCAAAACTTAATAGTCTCAATCCTTTCTCCTAGGTCCAGCCATTCTCTTCCATTGATTTGGATAGTCCAGCTTCCATTTCATGGATTTTAAAAACAGGAGGGACAATATTCGCCATTCAAATTAATTTGCATCTACCACAAAGCATTGTAAATTCTTCATTAAATTCCATTTAAGACAGAACTGTATCTGAAAATTTCTAATTCAGATGTCACAGGCTTCAACTCGTAGAGCCAAGTTACAGAGCAGTAATTAACTCAATCTCTTAAAATTGCAACACGTTTTTCCTTTAAGTTAACTCAACTCCAACTATATTGGTAAGAATTCTCCTTTTACTTTTCTCAGGAACACAGCAGCTCTTAAACTCCTGTGTCCTTTTGAGATTGTGAATGATCACCAGGTCAATATCCCTTAGAAAGAAGGCAAAATGTAAGCAAAGCCCTTGGCAAGGCTTAAGGTACATCTTTCAGGTTTCTGATCATTGCCTTTAAAAAAAACAACTCTTTGAGTGTTGGAATCTGAACCAGATGATAATGCTGTAGGCACTGCAAGAGTACCACTGGAATACTAACCGCCTGCTCCTTTGCAAAAATAATGATTAGAGAACCAGAACAGCCTCCATCCCACAACCATGGACTTACCAACCCAAGAAATAGGCAGCTTCTTAAAACTTAAACAGGCAGTTACTTAAAACAGCTCACCTGAAGGCCAGGGAGAATGCCTGGAGATTTTGGAGAAAAAAACCCATAGGTGCTGAAAGAGATGGTCAACCCTGCCAGGAGTGTCTTCACCACTTGCATTTTCTAAGACCTAGCCTAGCCTCACGCTGTATTTAATCCACAGCCCTCAATTACTTAGAGCTCTGGACAGGTAACCAGTCATTTGCTGCTACAAATGAGACATCTCAAAAAGGGAACTTTAAATGCCAGCCTCCACACGTGCACAGGAAAACCGAGAGAGACGGAATAACAGGAGTATGTGCTCAAAAATAACATAATGTCATATGTTGAGTCAAACAAAACCTTTGACCTTGAACTCAATAAATTAGGGAGATAAATAAGAGGAAAAATAAAATAAAATGAGCTACTGTGACAGATCACACTTATCTACCTAAGTGCAAGCAAAAGATACAGGGAAACCATAACATTTCTAATCCATTTACCAAAAAGGCAGAAACACTAGAGAACCAGGACAAGGACTGGGAACACACAATTTTTCCTACAATTACAGTAAAACCCAAAGAAATGAAGACCCCAAGCATGCATTACTGTCTGGTTTCTATTCTCCATCTATCACTTTAAAACAAGTAATTTCACTGACACAATTTTATCATATCACTTAAGGAGCTCAGGTACACACAGAGTGAGGAATAAAACATTTAAATGGAAGAAATACGACAGTTCCCAGCCTGTCAAATGGTACACGCTTCCCAGCCCATTAAGTCACATCAAATGAATTTTCTGGCCTTTTACACCAAATGCAATACTGAAATAACAGGAAAAATATTATTATTGAAATACACAGCCTTCATGATAACTTGTTTTGTTCTTAATCCAATCTGCAACACTAGGAGAGTCCTATTTTTTTCCAGAAGGCAGAGCATCAAGGCTCAATTACACTGTCTTTGCCATAAAGGTGTTACCTTTATGGAACCACTCGGGATGAAGAAAGTAGCAGGAGACCAAAACTTTGATCTCTAATCCCATCTTAACCACATCTGTTTGATCTCGGAAAAAATACTTAGCCTTTAATGCATTAACATTATACAGAACAATAATATGCTATAAATATTGCACAATCTTTATAAGGGCAATGCTCAACAATTATGGTATCAAATTCACTCACCAATTAACCACATGTAATGTAGGTTCTGAAAGTAAAATGTTCCACCAGTAAACCAGATAAGAGACCCACAGTGGATAAAATTATTTTCATCCCTTTTAATGTTTCCCACCTCAAATTCAACAACTTGGTCATGCTTCACATGCAAATTATCATTAATCAAGCAAAAACCATTACCTAGCAAATATATTAATGTTTAATGGGTTTATTTATATTTTAACCACTATGCAAATCAGTTTAACAGGCAACCCACAAAAAAAGGGCTTAAAGGCTGCAGCCTATGTTCAGTGAAATGCAAGCTCTAAAGTCCTTCCAGAAACAGGCTCGCAATCTGAATCCTTTCAGAAAAAAAGCACTTTGGAACACAATTTTTAAAATATACATATACATTACACCTTTCAACCCTTTTTTATATTGTGACATAGAATTATGTGAATAATAATTAAAATTTTGATGACAAAATTTAAGTCACTCAAAACTGCAATATATCCAGTGCATGAATACTTCTAACTAGACAGAAGTTAAGTCATCTGCAAAATGCACCAAAAAAATGGGGTTTATTCTATCTTCTGATTATGGTAAAAGAATGTTTAAGATGAGTAGCTCTGACCATGACCACTTCCTTCTCCAATCAAGGAGCATCCTTCTACTACAAAAGGAAAGAGGACTCTGCACTACATTAAGCAATCATGTCATTGACTCCGTGGAAAAATCAGTGGTAAAAAGTATTTGCTACCAGTCTGGGGATCTGACTATTTTTTCTTCAAGAATTCTAAAAATTCTTGTGTGCTTAAATAACTCTTTTAATAATACTTTAAATTGACAGCCTACCAATAACCTCTTAAAATCAAAACTTTAAAATTTTTTATTTGTGGGTTTGGTTTGGGTGGGTTTTTCATTTGTGCAGTTCTGGGTGTGGAGTTTGGAGGTTTTTTACTAATTTTTTTGTGTCAGACTGTTTTTCACTGAATATTTGTGTTAAATTGCTTCTTTCAACATTTGCCTTACAAGTTTGGCTCCTGTACCAGTCAACCACTGACTCAAAGCTCCTGCTCCTTTAGATTCAGAACTACCCAATGAAAGCAAGGGAGGATGTACTTCAAAGACATCCACTCCCAGAAATCAGCAGATACTGAAACCACGTGATTGCATTCACACTGACTAATGAAACAAGCACACCTTCTCTTTTCTCTATAATTTATGGACTCAAAAGGAACGTTTCAAGTAGTTGTTTCTCCTGGTTATTCATATTTAGAAGTGTCCTAGCCTACTTGTATCACACTAAGAAAAATCAATGGATAATCCTCACAGTAACACTCTCAGTTTCAAACAGAATTTTCTCCACTTTAGAGAAACATTTCTTATGAGAAAAGTAAGATTACCTTAAACACCTAGAGAAAAAAAGGCTACTTCTGCAGCCTAACTGCATCTAAAAATCTTACCTGCTACTTGCAGCAGTGTCCATACACTGTCCACACTGAGACCATGACACACAAAACAACTCCCCCAAATCTCCACTAACTATAGCCTGACTGGTTTTAAGTGGGCTGTATGACTCAGACTAGATCCTCGCCCATTTTAAAACATAATTGTCACTTTTCTGGTATTGTCCAAACAAGTGGTCAGATGCTCTAGAGTCAAAAGTAGAAGTTATACCAATAACAGACAATACGTCACTTCTTTCCTCTGCTGTCATCTCCAATGCAAAGAAAATGTCTGAGACAACATCTGACCCCATTCCCAAGCAGCTGAAATGCTACCCAATGTTTACAACTCAAGACCTTTATTCACAGTCTAAATATCAAGTGTTAAACTGTAGGGATACACAGAAGTCAGCTATTTTAATTAATTTCTAGGAGCAGCACCCTGTGAAGTCATTTTTACGTCAGGATGCAGCCCATCACATCAGTGTTACTGGGGGCAAAGTGTTGAGAGTTAAGATCAGCTGACAGTGCTCTTTGCAAGCTGACAGACAAATAAGGGCAAGGCCAGAGTGGCACCTTCAGAGAAACAAAACTCAATCCAGAAGAGCCCTGAGATGTTCTGTCGATGCTTGGGATGTCACCCAGGAAAAAATTCACCTTCAGCAATGAGCATCAGGCAACACGACAGCTAGACAAGATCAAGAGCCAGCAAACTACTGACATCAAGGTAGGCTTAGGAATGGGAAAACCACAAGCAGACATAACATTCAAAGAGTGGAGTTCTCAGGAGATATGCAGAGCTAACATAAGGGTTTGTACTTGCTGAAAATAAAGCGTGATGCAAAACATTCCTTCACCTTTGATTTGATCTTATCCCTCTCCCTGCACAGCCCTGTGTACCAGCCCTGCACTCGCCCCCCTCTGTGCTTTAACTCAGAAAAATGACAAAACTATTCCAGCAGAAAACCAATAAACTAGACCACAAAAGGGTTCACCTCGCTAAAATGGCAGAAAACCAACAAGCACTGGAACTGTGAAAAGAGTAGGGAGGGGCTATGCAACTGGAAAGAAAGGAACAACAAGAGCTTGCCTTTTTGGCAGGCTGGCAGCTTGTGAGCCACTGCCTGTGAGGTCAGCTTCCGAGATCCTCCCAGACAGGATGCTTCCCAAAAAGGGGGCCAAAATATCTCAGACAGGTGAACGGAACAGCAAGGGACAAGTTATTCATAAAGGACATAGTGGAATGTTTCATACCTGTGACAGATTTTGCAGCAAGACTCATTTAAAACACCTACAACGAGTGTCTTACTAACTACCCACACAAAATTAAAACATGAAGTTAGATTAAAATCTAAATTAGCTTTGCATTTTAAGCCAGAAGTAATCACTGACACTTACTGGTTCAAGACTCCCTTTGATTAGAGTAACCATTGCCACTGCCATCTGCTGTCCCCATAAAAATGGATGAAAAACAAGCCCAGGTTTTTCCTAATCGCATTCCCTATTGGGCAAAACACCAATAAAATTGACCCAGTCTGGCATTCCCGGACTCTACAGCAGAGAAGCCAAGAATATATAGACCTCGAGACTAGGCAGGACAGCTCACTAAAGGCACGTCCCCAAAGGCTGCTTCAAAACGAGCCCAGGAATGAATGAAAAGATGGAGCTGGAAGACTCGGAGGAGGCAACTCAGTTTTTTCTTGAACTGGAGTTAAAACTGCTCACGACAGGTGTATGGGAACAACACAGACTGTCCTGTTAACCTCCCCATAAAGTCAGCTAAATCCAACGATTATATATCGAGTTTCATACATGCACAACCGAGGACTGGAAAGCAGCCGCCTCTGCAGCCGAGTTCGTGGCGAAGGTGGGAGCCTGAACGTGAAAAAAACATCTCAGGTCACTGCTGCTATGAGCACGGCGCCTTCACTCAGCACTAGGCAGGCTGGGCTCTCCCAGACCTCCAGAAACGAAGAACCCCGCAAGCACCGGAGCCGGAGCACAAAGCCATCCCCGAGAGCTCTCCCTGCCCGCAGGGCGCTGCGCGGGCGGCAGCGCCGAGCCCCGAGGTGCGGATGAAGAGGAGCTGCTCGCCGGAGCCCTTACGGCCACCCCGCAGGCAGCTCGCTCCCCCTCACGGAGCTCCGCAGCGCAAACTCCGATTTTTAAAACACAAGCCATGAGGGATACGCGGGGCGGCGGCGCGGCGGGGCGCGGACCCGGCTCTTTGTTCGCCGCCGCGGGCAGGCCCGGCCCGGCCCCGGGCCCGACCCTCACCTCGCGGACATCCTGCAGGCACTCGAGCACGGCGAGGTTGTTGGCCCAGCTGTGCTTGGAGCAGAGCCGCACCACGTCCTCCCGGCACACCGCCTCCTCCGACAGCTTCCACCCGCTGCCCGACCCGCCGCCGCGGGCACTTCGCGGGGCAGCCGCGCCCGGCCCCACCGGCTGCCCCGCTGCGGGCGGAGCACCGCCGGGGCCGGAAAGAGCGGCAGGAGCGCTGGGCGCCGCCGGCCGCGCCGCCAGCGCCAGCAGCAGGAGCAGCGCCGGGCCCGGGCAGCGGCTCCGGACACGTCCGCACGGCGCCATCTTGGATCCGCCACCTCCGGCGTCCGCCCGCCCACCCCGCGGCACGCACGGCGTATGCAAATTAGCGCGCCCGTGACGTCGCCCCAGCGGGACGCGCCCCTTTCCCGCTAGGGGGCGTGGTCGGTTGTGGCCCCTCCCGCAGCACGCGCGGCGGCGCCGCCTCGGCCGTTGTCGCCTCAGGAGGACGAGGCGCCACCCCGGGGTCCCCGCGGCTCCCCGGGCCCGACGGCCCTCGCCGCCCCTCAGGGCTCCAGCACCTCCTCAGCGGCCCCGCAGCCTTTCGGGGACCCCACCACCCCTCAGCGGCCCCGCAGCCCTTCAGCCGCCCCGCAGCCCCCTCAACGGTTCCCGCAGCCCCGCAACGGCTCCCGGATCGCCTCAGCGGCCTCCGCCACCCCACAGCCACGCGGGGCGACACGGCCGAGCCAGCGGCGGTGCCGGGGCGCCAGGAGCCGAGCCCGGGCGTGCTCAGCCCCCCGGGAAGGCGGCAGCCGGGCCAGCGCCTCCCTCAGCAGGTGTCCAGTAGCTGCAGATTTTGCCCGAAATCTCATTTCCCACTCGCGCTTCGGCTGCCCAGCGACTGAGGAGGCGGGAGACGTAATGGGGAAACTGACCTTTGCGAAAGTGTCTGATGACAGTTCTAGGGAGCTGGTTGATGAGCCAAGTCTGGACAAGGACGAACAAATACAGAAATACAAACAAGAATTACAGAAGAATGAAGAGAAAATGCAGGCGATCAAAGCAAAAATTAAGAACACTGAAGAAGAAATGCAAGAGATCAAAGAAAAAATACAGAAGAATGAAATAAAAATACAGGAGTACAAAGTAAAAATAGAGAGGATCAAGGAAAATATACGGAAGAACGAAATGAAAATACAGATGAAGACAGAACGATTAGAGGATATCGAAGAGGAAAAAAAGAACAATGAAGTACAAAAAGGGTATGTAACAAAAATGTGGACAAACAAAGAAAAAATACAGGATCTCAAAGATAAAATACATAAGAACAAAGAAAAAATACAACAAAACAGATTAAAAAAGCATGCAGAAAAAATACTGAAGAATGAAGTAAAAATAGAGAATGAAATAAAAACACGTAATGACAAAGAAAAAGTACACGATCTCGACAAAAAATTACAGAGCATCAGAGACAAAATAGAGGCAATCCGAGAAGAAATGGAGAAGAACAAAGAAAAAGAGGAAGCCAAAGAAAAAATACTAAAGAATGAAGAAAAAATACGGAAGTGCAGAGGGAAACTACGTAAGAACTAAGACAAAAAATTGGCTGGCTGCTAAAAACACCCCAAATTTTTAATAAATGCTGACATTCAACTTTCCTGCTGTCATTTCTCCATGCTGAGTGCCAAATTATCAGCTGGATTGATCTTCTGCCTATATATGGGTGCACTCCTGGCCCCTCCTGGGGCAGGATGTAGGGCTGGCTGGAGGGGACGGGATAAATCTAAGAGCCTGGCCCAGCCCTGAGGTAGCTGCAGGGAGCAGAGAGCTGACCAAGGGCAGAAAAAAACATTTTGGGGGTGCCATGAGACAGCTCGTTTTTGAGGTTGGTGGGTTGGCTGCACCTCCTGCACTGTCAGTGCCCGGCATTGTTTTGGGGGCTGGGATTTGGCATGTCACACTCCATAGTGGCTCTGGGCTTTGTCCATGGGAATGGAGGGAAATAGGCTGTAGGTGTGATCAGGTCTCCAAAACAGGGTCTACAATGGCTGATCCCATTGTAGATGGGATCCACAGGTTCTTCCTAGAGCAATAACTGGAGATTGGATGCTGAATTTGGTGATGGATCATCTAAAAGCAGTATTTGCAGCCACACAGCCCCTTCAGAGCAGTGTTTTGGGAATGCTGCAGCCCACTCTGCCCGAGCAGCCAGCCAGACCCACAATTTCACCATCAAAAAATACCTGTCCAAGTGTTGGGGCAGTGTCAGCAGTGGGACACAAGTCCATCACCAGCTCAGCAATCAAATTTTCAGATGTCCTGCCAGGATCTCACTGCACCCTCCTAGGATGGGTTTGCCCCCAAATCTCAGATTTGCTTCCAACAGCAGAAGGATATGGGATACAGGGTGAATCCCCCCTCAGTTCCCCTCCAGGAGCAGTTTTCCCAGCACAAGCTGGCATCAGGCCAAAGTCAGAAGCTTTTGCCTGCATGCCAGGATGCTCCAGCCCTGGCTCAGTGAGGTGGTGTGAAGCAGAGCTGTAGAGTTGCTCCCTTCCTGCCCCAAGCTGCCTCATCCTGCCTGGAAGAAACCCTTCTCTTGGGAATGCCTCTGACTGTCTCACCCAATCCAGGAGCTACCACAGCACCTTGAGCCCAGTGTGGCCACCGACTGCAGCCATGTCATCCAGGTGAAGGCAAGGGCAGGAGAGAGAGGAGCAAAGTCTCCATGCTTCTTGTGTTTGAATGTCACACTGGGACACAGCGTTTGGGAAAGTGGCTTTGTGCTGGCACCCAGGGGCTGTGCAGCTGGGAACACTTGAAAACAAAAGCCAGCAAAATCCAGCCCATGCTTGGCAGCCTATTTGGTTTAGTGAGAATTATTTGAAGAGTTAGCCCAGTGCAAGAGCTGGCTCTGCTCCTTCATCCCTCACAGGATGAAGACAGAACAGAGCAGTGGAGCTGGGTTACAGCTCACTTCTTTCCACCTTTCGGAGACCTCCAGAGACTAATTTTTTCCTCAGGGAACACCTTCTCCCAACCTCAGATTTTACTAAGGATTTACTAAGATTTTACTAATCCTGTGTTGATCACTGTTAAACAGGCATTTCATAAGAGGGCCCTATGCTTACCATGTCCACACAGTGAGTTAAACAAGGAGGAGGTTTTTCTTTGGGGACAGCAACATCTCTGCCTGTGTGATAACCAGCTAGCAGCTCCTTGCAACTACAGCCCCTCTCCTTTAGCAGAAATTCCCTTATTGCCTCATTTTAAGCATTTTAGCAGCAAGGCTTTCATGCTCTGGGTGTTGCATTATGAGCTTGCAGTCCCCTGCTTTTGGAGTGGACAGCACTTTTCAGTCTCATCACCTTAAATAATAAACCCCATTTATATGGCCCCCAGCTTTGCACAGCAAGGCCAGAGTGAGCTGAGCTGCTGGGACACCTCTTGTTCCTTCCCAGCAGTGTCCTTGCTCTCCAGATCACCACTTCAGAGACAACAAAAGTTCTTTCTCAGTCCATGCAAAGGAGCTGCTCAAATTTTTAATTGGATACAGACTGCTTGCTCCTATATGGCAGTTTGGAATTCCAGCTTAGCCTCCACACAGTGCCCTGAGGCCCTCTCCCTTTTGTGCAGCCTGGCTCAGCTGCCTCCCTCCATAGCTCTGCATCCCTAAAACTTCAGCACTGCCTTTCCCAGTGGTCAATCCTCTCCACCAACAAATCTGCTGCAGAGAGCCAAGGTGAGCTGACATTCAGTACTATTCATTACTGGCTAAGGCAACAACCCTAGTCTGGTATTTCATTGTTTATTTGTGTGACATACACAGGTTCAGCCTCACTGTTTCAGGTTTTCTTGTAGGTCAGAGACCTACAGTTCTGCTGCTCATCCACACTTGGAAATAAGCAGAAGACTATGGAAATACTCACCTTCCAAGGAAGCTGTGGACAAAGAGGAGACAATATTTCAGCTACAACCCTGTGAGTGTTGAGTGCAAGGGGAGTTTTGTGCCTCTCAGGCACAAAGTTTTGGCCTAATATGACCTGTTTTTCCCCAGAGAGTGATGCTTTTGACACATCTTTGCCTCACAAACCATCAGAAGCCCCAGGCCAAAACTGCAGAGACTGTTGCCCCCAATACTGATGTGGATCTGTCTTGCAGTTAGCACCTACCATTAGCAAAAAAAGATATGGGCAATTTTCCAGCCCTCCTCCAATCTGCCACAGTTCTTTCCCAATTCCACTTATGCTTTCCCAGGCACTCAGTGCTGCTGCCAGCTTGACACCATCAGAAGCAAAAGGGACTCACTCCCTGTTCTGTGATCTCTACCACTAGTAGAAGTACCAAATTGGACTTGATGCAAAACTAAAGCCCCTGGACCCTCAAATTAATTACGCTTCACAGGGTGGGATAATTACTGAAATTAGTTTGAGACATTTCTTTACTCTTGACCAGCACATGCTGGAGAGAGCGTGTTACCTGTAAAGTTTGTCTCAAGGATAAGCCTTCTAGGACATAGGTTCCCAAATTCCTTTTTCTTTTGCACTTAGAGGCACTATTTTCACAGAATATGCTGAGTTGGAAGTGACCCACAAGAATCATCAAGTTCAAGTCTGAGGCCTACACAGGACCATCCCCTAGAGACACACTATGTGCCCGAGACCATTGCCAAATGCTTCTTGAACTCTGCCACTGTTGGTGATGGAACCACTTTCTTGTGCAGCCTGTTCCAGTGCCCAATCACTATCTGGGTGAAGAATCTTCCTGCCATCCAATCTAAACCTCTCCCAAAAGAACTTCAGGCCATTCACATGGGTCCTGTCACTGGTCACCACAGTTAGTAGAGATCAGTGCCCCTTCTGTTCCCCTGATGAGGAAGTTGCAACTGCAATGAGGTTTTCCCCCCAGTCTTCTCCAGGCTGAACAGACCAAGTGACCTCAACCACTCCTCATATGGTTTTTCCTCAAGGCCCTTCACCATCTTCCTTACCCTCCTTTGGACACTCTCTAACAGCTTAATAGCTCTTTTATATTGCAGTGAGCAAAGCTGCACACAGGACTCAGGCTGAGGCTGCAGCAGAGCAGAACAATCCCATCCCTCGCTTGGCTGGTGCCACTGTGCCTGATGCACCACAGGACAGTTTCCCACAGGCCCATAGAATGCAGCGCTCTGTAACACCAGGGCACCCACAGCTCTGCCTGCCATCTGAGCACAGCCACCTCCTTCAGTAAAGAGAAGTAATGTCAGCAGGAGGCATTTCTGCCTCCTCAGCAGTATGTCTAAATATCTTTATCATAAAAGCAAATAAACAATGATAAATATCGTTATCATAAGTGAGGGAGGCTGCTGACATCAACATGCCTGAGTGCTCACAGGGCACAAGAGCAGCTCAGCTGAGGGCAGTCCTGTTGCTGAGGCATTGTGACCCACTCTGCTCAATTTTCCAGGTGACTCTGCAAGACAGCTGAACTGTTTTTTCCCCCGTATATTCTCCCTTTCAAAACCAGCAGAGAGGCGAGTCTTTTAAGGAATTTACTGCCTTGGTAGAAAATCTGAAAATGTACATAAGAAGAAAATCTTGTCACGTCTCCTCACAAATAGAAAAGAACTAAATGAACTCCCACTGGGATGCTCTGGCTACCTCAGTGTAACAAAGTTCAGTTTAAGCTGCTTGTTTCACTTGCTATATTGTCTGAGTTTAATCCAATTTGATTTGGAACACAAAGTAGCTCCTTTTTTGCCCTCCAGGAAGCAGCCGGTACAGACAGAGCAGAGAAAAGCACTGGCCTGTCCTGCCTGGTGCACACATGCACACACCAAGCTGTGCTTGTTTCTAGGCTCATGCTTTGCAGATGACCTTTTCTCATCTGTAACATTTTTGACTATTTGTCAAAATCTCACCAGTCTCTTCAAAAGCTAAAGCACCAGGGTAGGTGCTATGGCAGCAAAGTTCTTTGATGTGGAGGCTTGGAGCTGGCTACTTCCTCGCCCTATGGATCACCAGTTTAACACCAGATCATCCCTGTTAGAGGGAGATGTGGAGGACAGCTCTTCTCCAAAAGCACAGCTGTGCAACTCCAGCCACCTCCAACAAACCTCTGCAGGGAGCAGCAGGGGCTGGATTGTTGCCAAGCAAGCGGCCACCGCAGCCAGCTCTGGCCAGCACTGCACTGTCCCCCAGGCCTGCTTTCACAGGAACTAAAATTTAAAAAGGTACTGCCCTGCAATAGCCCAGAGAAAAATATTTTTAAATGCCCATGCACAGCTAAGAGCAAAGCCCTCTCTGCAGGAACCACAGCACTGCCTGGCTTTACCTATCACCTCACACCAGATTTACTACAGGAATTGCCAAGGGGCCACCCTGCACCACGATAACAAAATCTTCCCAGAGACAGAGGCAGAAATAGCCACACAGTGGCTTCATGCCTGCAACACGAGCAAAACAGCTCAGCCTCTCATGACAGCAGCCCTGCACAATGCAGACACACTGATTTCTTTCATCCTTCCATCCCAAATCTGCCCCTTTGACGACAGAGATGAGCAAATATTTAATTAACACATTTGACCTTTTATCAGCACTCAATGCTGATGGCTTTCTGTACATCAGTTAGGTGTGCTTCCCTGCAGCCTGCTGCAAACTTGGGAGTAGGAAAGTGTTACAAGGTTTCCTCACATACCTTTGAATATTTTCTGATACTCCAGGTTTGAAAACTGAGAATGTGAAAGTGTCATGTTCCATAATTTTAATAGCATTTAAGTTTGTATCTCTTATTTCTGTATGGTGGTACAAAGCAGAAAACAAGTGTTACCCAGAAAATCAAAAACCAAAGAACTACCTAGAAAACCAAAACATTTTCATTCTTTTTCCTCTGTATGTTTGAAACTTTCCAAATTTCTTGTGGTAAAATGGTGTTGGAGTAGACAGAACATAAATGATGCCTCAAAATAGCTGAGAACAAGAAGCTCATTGTACTAATATAGCAGAGAGCATCCTGCTCCTTCTGGTTTAGCTGTTACCAGAGACCTTTTCACAATATCATTCTACCAATCCTTAGGTTCCTGATCATTGTTAAAATGCCAAAAATTCTCATATCAATGAGTTATTTTCATTTAAAAGATGTCCCATGTGTGTAGCCTTGCTCAACCCTTTTCTTTCCCCTCACCTGGCTGGATCAGGATGGTTCAGCGAGGAATCACTCACTAAATGCCTTCATTATTTCAGCCTGAAGCTCAGTGTGACCTGGAAATAATACAAAGTAAGAGAAACCTCACCTGCATAAAGGAACTCTTGGTAATGTTCATAAGACATCCAGTGAATGTCACTGAGACCTCAAAGTACAGCAGCACCACTTATACTTGATAATAAACAACACTTTATTTTTACAGTATAAAAATATAGGAACAAAATACTATACAGAAAAATATACAGTTAAGTTGAGATCATCTCAGTCCTATTTAAGACAAACAGGATCACATTGTGCAAGCCCCAGCCTTCAGCAAATACAATTATCCTGGCAGCTGAAGTGGTGGCACACTCAATCTGAATGGGACAGCTGCTGCTCACCACATCTAGAGGCAGAGATGTGCCAAGGGATAACCTTCCAGCACAGGAAACTTGTCTTGCAGCTTCCAACATCCTCACAAGTTTGACTTTGTTACATATAAAATGGAACTGAAGTCCCCCTCCATGATCTGACCTGGAGATGAGTATTTACAGTAGGTGCTAAGAGAGCACCTGCCCACACATCCCCGGGCTGTGATCCCACCCCACGGGCTCACAATTTACACAGACCAGTAGCTGCAACACACTCACACAAACACAACTGGAAGCTCCCTGTCACCAGTTGTGGAGCTGTAAATTGTCCTTTAAGGAAGACAAAAGGTCAGTAAAAACCAGCTGATGTAATCACTGAGCTTCCACTCGTTCCTCAAACCAGAAAAAATCCAGCTCCCTTACCCCCAAAACAACAGAAGCAGCCAGCATTCTTTTCCAATGTACTGGCTGTTTTACTACATTCCTGTCTTTAAGAAAGAACACTGGACTGCAGCAGCCAGCAGTACAAGAATCATCTCCCTCTTTACTTGTACTTCTCCAGTACTATTTTTATTTTCCACAACCAAACTGTCCAAGTTTGTTGCAGGTAAAGCAGGAAAGAGAGAAGGGAAAGGCAGAGAATTAAGGAATTACAGTGCAAATTATATGTTAATGGAAAAAAATTATGAAGGGAAAAGATTCTCTGTAGATTTTTCAAGCCTGTTCTCTCCATGGCCCCAAAACAGGATCCATCCTTGTTGGGGAATAACTGCTAACTGACCCTAGACCTTCAACAGAACAGAACACTGGGAGTGTGCTTCCCACTGGAAGTGTGCAGTGAACTTGCTTTCACACTGTGTATCAGCAATGCTACAAGATGCCTTTTCATCACCCAGTAGTCACGGCAAGCTTCCACAAGAAAGTGCAGTGAGAGTCTCAGGTCTTCAAGCTCCTCTTATTTTATTCATTAGTAGCAGAGATTTGAAATTCCCTGTGCTGTATGCACAGTGGAAAAAAAAAAGTGCAGTAACACACTGGAGACACTTCAGGAACTATTGCTGTGCTGAGGCAGCTTGTGGAGTTTGACTAAAAAAAGGACAGAAGAAGAAATAAGGGCAGGCCTAAAGAGGAATACAGAAGAAGAAAGGAATTGCTCTGGGCACCAGCATATCCCAGTTCCTTCCCACCAGAAAGGTGCTGTAATGGACCCTGTCTCCTGTAAGCAGCAAGTGCAGGACTGAACAGTTGTGTAGGGTTATCAGCAGCATTATTTGGACAGTCTGTGGCAAACATAGGAACAGCTCACTGCCATTTATAGATCTTCACCATCTTCTCTGTCAGAGTAGCCAAGAGGTGGCTTTGGTTCACTTCCAAGGGGCAGATATCCAGCACAGGCAGGTCAGCTGGCAGCCTCTGAAGCAAGGAACCACTTCCAGCATCCCAGAGCTGTGGGAGGGACAGACAAGGTCAAAAACTGCAGAACTCTCCCCTCCTATGCAGAACAGACCTCCCTCTCTCCAGAAAAGATTTCCTCAATTTACTCATAGGACCCTTTCTCTACTTCCACACCTTGCTTGGTAGTTTTTAAAAGACTTGCAGCACAATGCCACCCTGACCACCCTCTCTGATCCCACTTATGAGCTCTCATGCAGCCTGTTGTCCATCTTCTGCATTTGGGCTGCATTTTCATACAAAAGGCAACCCTTGTCCTTTTCCCCATCATTCCTAAAAAGCCTGCATCCTTCTTCTGCAGTGCTTACCACACTATCCTACTGAGTCTGTTACACCACTCAGAAGGCCAGGCTGTGCCATTGTGCCCAGCCCCATTTCCCTGGGGGACAGCAGGGGCCCACTGCCTACATGCCCTTTGATGGATGGAGACCATAGCCTTGCCTAAGACTGGAAGTCCCAAGCTATCAGGAAGTTACATCTGCCACAGCAGTACAACAGACCAACTAACACACGGTAATGTGCATGACAATTCCCACCAAATCACACTGATGCTGTGGCTGATAAGGCTTCTCTCCCAAGAACTCCAATAAACCCCTACACCACACTGAAAGGATCAAGACATACCAGAGCAGAATTGGATGCCTCATCACCAGCACACACAAAGACACTCCCATCATCCTCTGGGCTCTGAAAAATGGCACTTTTGGTCAGCAACTTGCAAGTGGGACCAGCACTGAAAGTCTGAACTGGGTTAGAAGAACACACCACATCTTCTGAGCCTTCTGTCAGTGGGCTGCAAGTCAGTTCCATCATCACACAATGCATACATGGGTTATTTTTACCTGTGTAGTAGAAATAAAAAGGTAACTTTTGAAAAACATACTCACAGATAGACTTTAGCTATAGGAATACAAGCAGCACCAGCCTGCAGCTGCCTCTTTTTGCTTATCCCCAGTTTTTCTCTATGTGCAGATTCTCATTGCTCTAATAAGAGCAGGTGCTGTGTTTCTGCTGTACCCACAGCACCAAAGCTGCTGCTGAGCTCAGCCCGAGCAGTGAGAAGCAGTGGTCAGAGCCTACAGAGACATCCCAGTACGTACCAGGCCTGTACGTTGCCAGGCAGTGCCGCGTGTTGATCTCTGTTTGGAGATCGATGCAACCTCCGGGTTCCAGGGGCAGGTGATGAGGCTGGTAGGAGTTGCCAGCTTTCTGTTCCCAAAAGCAGGCTCCTTCCAAGGTCCCAGCCAATATCCCACCATAAGGCAGCGACGCTGAGGCCATCCGGGGCAGGTAGGACAGCGACACCATGGGGCACCTGGAAGGGTCATTGGCAAGAGTCAGTGCTGTCGGCTGCAGCTCTGCTGGTGTTCTGCTCGCTGCTGCAGAGCTCCAGTTCTCCAACCCTACGGCAAAGAAAGGGTCTAAGCAGGCTGTGAGATGGTCCTTAAAGCAAGGAGTGCCAGTAGATGTGTCAAATATAAATTAAGTCCAGCTTAACTACTGAGCCTTATGTTTTACAGGACCAGCAGACAGCACACATCAGATGAGTGCAAATCAGCATTTGATTCCTAGAGCATAAGAAACAGAAGCATCAGAATTTCACATCTCTTTGTAATTTGTCCTTTCAAAATTAAATACTAAACCCAGCTTCAAAACAAATTCAGCTCTTCTATTTATACTGCACCAGTGGGTCTACTTGTGACCCTTGTGTGCCTTAAAAGGAGCGTAAGTGCTTGGCACCTGCGTAAGTCATATAAAAACACCATGCAACCTTATGAGATTGTGCTAAATGTGAATGTCTGAACAAGAGATTCACATAATACAATTTAAACTATTGTAATTGTTGCATGATTTATGGAAGAAGGTGTGTTTAACTTGATGCATATTAGTTGAGAGGAATGATAAATCCTTCTGCCATACCTTGACTTCTGAGGAACCAGTTCTTGGACATGAGAGTTTGTGTCTCTCAGATCATATATCATGATAGAGCCATTGACCAATCCAGCATAGACATAGTTTGTATCATCAAGACACCAGCAGCAGCTCCACACAGGACGGCCAGCATTGTATGTCTGCACCACAGTGTTTGTTGCCAAGCTGCAGAAGAAAAGCAAAGTGTTGGCCAGTTGCACAAGTATCTGCTGATGAGAAAAATACACAAGTAAGCTAATCTAGCTCTTTAAAGTCTTCAGACAAAAGCATCTCTCTTTAGACCAAATTCTCAATTAACTCCTCCTTTACTCCAGACATGAATCTAAAAACCCAAACAGAATAATCCCTTGGATATTGTCAAGTGATTTACAATTCTTCCAGGCCAATGCTTCTTTTTCCAGTTTGATCTTTGGAGACTGGGAGAGGAAATCTCACAGCAGGGTCTCAGCTGCCTTACTGGCAAGAGAAAGCTAAGTTACTTTTCTGGAAACAATTAGGAGAAGCAATGCTGGTATAGTCCTGTAATACCATATATTCCTGAGATCACAGGGCTCATCTCTTCACATTACATCTCTCATTAATTATTTCCCCTTTTTTTACACAAGAGGAACAGTATTTATGCCTCAAAAGAATCCAGTTTAAGCAAGAGTGAGACAGTGAGTGACTAAGGACAGCTGAAAGTACATTTACAGTATTAATTATTCCTTCTACAAATCAAGTTTCTAAAGAAGAAGAGAGTCCACAGAGGGGCACAGCCCAGAATAGCAGATGAAGTTGGTATCAGATCAGGATGCATTTGCAAAGGGCAGCATTGTCAACATGCTTTTGCACCCTGAGAACAGCACAGAAGACTGCACATATCAAAGTAACTCCAGACATCCTTTGTAACACATGTGCTTCTCCCTGGGGAAGGTGATTATGCTCATGACTCCAGAGAAACAAGTAATTGCTCCCAGTTAAGTGTAAGGGGAACAACTACTAAGATCTAGCTGGGGAAACAGGGAGTTTGATACTAGAGCAGTGACTGGGTCAAAACAACAGGATGAAAAAAAACCCCCAAAACCAAACAAGCTCCCAGTGCTATTTTAAACAACTGCAAGCCAGAGCAGGAGACATAAAGGCATCTTGGATAATTCTTTTGGAGAGGATGACTATGAAATTAGTAACTAGAGAAGAAAGATTGCCAAAGAGGACTATTCTTTCAGAGGGAGACTGAAAAACGTATGAAAGCGCTGCTGAAGCCAACACCTAACTCCAAGACATTCTGGCATCAAGCACAAAAGAAGATCACAAGCTCTGATGCAGCCAACCAGGCAGTGAGCAGATATGGAAGTGTCTGGTTCCTTGCTGCAGTGTTTGCTAACTCTTCAGATTAAACCATGAAAAGAATTATCAGCCTAATCAGTTTGGAATCTGACACCTTGACTTGAGCATCAGAGACAGTTTTATTTACTTTTAACTAGTCTAGCAAACATTTCAACATGGTTATGGGAAATAAACATTCTGTATATTTCTGTTGCAGGATTAAGTTCTCTTCATTGCTTCACTTGTGGGAAAGAATTGAGACTAATTAGTCAAAAAACAGACACTTATCCTGCCTAACCAAATACTGACAGACAGATTGCACAGAGATGTTAACATAACTCAATAAGAATCAGTGAACCAACAAAGTTTTGAAGCACTTTAAGACCGAGGAGCAGCAGAGCAGCAAGAAAACACACCCATAAACTGTAAATTCTAACAGGACTGGACACATTTTTCTCTCAGTCTCTGCATAATTAATCTCCAACCTGCTGCTTTAAGACTCTGGTAGCTCTAGAGAGCCTCTTAGCACATGCTCAACAATGCTGTTTATGCATTTCACATCCCAGATAAATTCTATGATCTGCAAGAAGTTTAAAATTGGTAAAGTCAACATCAGTGCAGAGAAGGAGGAGCCCAGCCTAACTACTCCTTTACTTCTGCTTCATGCTGTACAAGCTCTCACGCTTCACATTTCCCTGCAGTAACAGAAAACCAAGTGGACAGTAAATGTCATGTCTATATATTATGTTATTTATTCTCAACACAGTTGGCTAATTCGTGCTGAATTACTTGTTTTCCACGGGAAAATAATCAGAGAGAGGTAGCTCCATGACACCTCCACCTTACAGACACAAAAGCATCAGTAAGTCCTCCCTTCTGCTAGCTCCCACATGCAGAAAGAATATGCAGACCTTATCTCATCTTTGCAGCATCTTTCAGAAAGCAGAATAGCAAGTGCTGCAAGACAGAACAAAATCCAACCTAACCTCTTGCACACAGCTAAACTCTGCAGGGACAGGCAGCAGGGCTCACCTGGTGAGTTTGAGAGTGTTGTCCAGGGCAGCAGAGAGCAGCAAACCATCAGCTCGAGTGCCAAAGGCCAGGCCCCGAATCTGTTTGCTGTGGATGGGGATGTACTGACTGCTCTTCAGGTTGGCCAAGCTCATCATCTTAACACCATAACCTGCCACAGAAGAAGGGTAAAGCAGATTACTGAGAAGCAGTATATGCATAGAACTGTCTATGCCAGAACTACAAAGTCTGTATTGAAGACTGTGGTGGGACATGTAAATTATTTGTTGTTTGGGTAAGAACTGCCACAAATCATTCTTTAATTCAAATGGCAACAAAGATAAATCCTTAAGGATCCCAGAAAGCAAGAGCAAATTCAGTACCAGTGTTGCAATTCTTGTTACAAGACCTGTTGCTTTTTAGCCAGCTTCTTCAAAGACACTCTTGGGCAGATAAAACCACAAAGAGCAGGATTACATGGCTATTTAAGAGAACAAGCATCACAGCAAAGAATGGTCACAGGTGAACTTAACCTGTGTACTACAAGAGTCACCACAAAGCCTCCATTCAGAGATTCAGTCCCTGGCTACAAATGCCAGAAAAATAAGATCAGTTAAATGAGGAAAACCACTTTGTTAAGCGTAGATAAGGCACATTAACCTCAAACCCATTAAACAAATAACATAAGTTTCATCAGTCAGAAAGCATTTTGCAAATAAGTGCTCTCAGACTCCTAATGCCACACTGAAAGAGCCACTGGCACTGGTCCAGATGCCAGGTCACTGGCCCCTGGACATAACAGTGAGACAAAACGAGGGCTGCCCACGACTTCTTGGCTTCCTATTTCCTCAGTAGGGAACAGTGCTTCAGGCATTCATACTAAAAGGAGTTTTGGGTGGCAAGGTTTTTTTGTTTTGTTTTGTTTTTGGGGTTTTTTTTGTTTGTTTGTTTGTTTTGTTTTTTAAGAGTACTGACAAATTAGCTGCATGTACATCAATCCACCTACAATTTGCATTCCAGCAGGAGTGCTGGAGACCCTCTGCTAGGACTCTGCCATAGCAGTGCCAAACAAGCTCCTTTGCTAGGTAGAAGCTACCAATGCAGGGGCAGATGAAGTATGGGGAGTCTTACAAGTATTTTCAGCCTACAAGGCACATGCAAAGGCCAAGCAGCAAAACAGGGAGCAGGGACAAAGCAGAAATGACATTAACTTGTACTTCTGAGCCCTGAAATGTTGACTTGCTTAATTACCAGGAATAAAGGTAGACTGTGGAGAAGGCTGTGATACCACAAGACAACTCAGTGAGTCACAGTATGCCATCACTCTGCAGTTGCCAGTCTGAGACACCAAAAAAACCTTTTCCAAGTGGTACTTGCGCTGGCTTTGGCTGGAAGGGAGGCTGCTTGGGAGGCAGGTGTGGGAGCTGCCAGGCTGCTGCAAAGTGCTCACATTGTACTGGGCCACCAGAGCCTTCAGCTCCTGCAAAGAAAAAAGCCCAAAGAGCTTTAATGCATCACCAGCACTGTAACCTTCTGTGCTGTCTGCTTCAGGTGCTCCAACTGTACTTGTTCTCAGATAAAAGCGGGAAATATAGTCCCATTTCCATGCTATTCCTGAAGTACTACATTTCTAAGTCCATGGCCTATGACAGTGAGCAACAAAAGCGTTCAAATGCTGTGTAAATGCTGGCAAAATGTATTCAAAGTCTGATATTGTATGTATTACGCTCTGTGAAAGAGAGGACTCTTGGGCAACACATAAAAGCCAGTAACAATTACCAGATCAATGCTGTTTAGAAGGGAATGAACTGCCAAGTATTATGTGTCCCTAAACACAAGAGAAAGTCAATTAAAACCATTTTCCAGAATTTCCAGAATACCCCATAAAAAAATAAAAGCCCAAGATTCAACACAAAGGGCGTTGCAGGAAACAAGTCAGTCTATTTAATGACAATGACCCTGTTCTTGTAAACCCTGTGCAGCAAATTCCAGGAACGACACAACTCTCAAGAGCTCCAGCTCTGTCTTCTATCACCTCCTCCCCTCTCTTTTCCTCCACCTCAACTGATGAATGCTCAAGGATATTCAGCAAAGGCATGGCCAAGAACAGCTTCTGTGAAGAACAAGGTATTCCTTGAATTTCTTTTTCTGTTGAGATCAGGAGTGAGGTGGGAATGAAGGTAGTGGCATCAGCATATTGTGAGTCAACCAGAAGTGTCCCTTTCCAAAAAGTATTTTGACCATCTTGTAACCCAAGGTCAAAACCAGACAATACAGCATCTCAGGGATATTTAAGAGGGAAGGTATAGTGAAGGAAAATTGCTACTTGCTTTCTGTTGTCTAAGCAATGCAGGTTCTGCTTCAAACACTATGTAATCTTTAAACAATTAAGGGTCACAAGAATGAGATTATGAATATATCAGTAATTGCAAGTCAGCCTCAATACTGAACCAGCCACCACCACTTAACCTGCATCAAAGCAAAGGTAGCAGTTTTCAAAAAGGCAAGATCAAAGTTCAAGCTCTACATTAATAGTTATGAAGACCTATAACTTTTTGGAAGCTGCTCAAGAGGAGAGCAGCTCTGATACTTTACAGAGGTCTGATCTCTTTGGCATCAAGCACATTGCAAATGTCCCACGGGAATATAAAAATTTAAGGAAAAAAAACAAAACAACAGGAAGCTGGAGACTCCAGATCATTCCATTAGAGCAAGAAAAGACAAAACAACCTGGGCAAGGATGAAGGGGTGTGAGGGTTGCCAGGATGCTTATGATGAAAGCTATAGCTTCAGGCTTAGAGTAAGGAGTCAGTCAAAACACAACTAACTTAGAAGAAAGTAACTTTTAATCAAAAATTTAATAAACTCAGTATTTCTAAAAGGTGAAGGGAGAAAATCACCATCACTGGGGATCAGAAGAGATTAAAATTATCTGTTGTTCTGGGGACCTTACAAAATTCTCCCTGTCACCTGCACTCAACATTCAACTTTCACACAAGTTATTAAAAAGGAAACAAGGCAATTAAAATCACAAGGATTATTAATGTTTACATTTAAACACAATGGACAAACCCAGCAGAACCGGGAAGTCTTACTGAAGGCACATTAGCAAGGTGATTAAAAACACTGTGCTGCAGACAAATTCCACTAATTGTGCTCAAAAGAACATTCTGTTCATTATGTAAAGGCCTATGCTTTCCTTTAAGATGCTTTGCAGTTTTCTTGATGCCTGGTGTCAACTAATGGCCTTGAGAGCAGACTCCTCTCTCTGCACATGCTATGACTGTCTCTAGATTTCAGCTCACCTTTGCAGTGATGAATGAACACAGTCACACCGGGGGAAAGAATGGGCTATGGAGCAAAAGTCTTTCTGAGGAGCATACAGGAGAAGAAGCAGCAGAGGAGCATAATGAATAGGAAAGGAAAACCACCAGTTGCAATAAATTCAGAACAGTTTTGAGTTATTAGGTTACAGCCCTAATAGCTGATATGGTCTCAATAACATTACGTACTTCAATAACAAAATATAATGGACAAGACTCTCGAAGGGTAAGAGCACAGAAAAATGCATACAAACCTAAAAAAATGACATAACTAGTGCCATGACTGCTGCTGGGCACAGTTCAAGAACATTAGCAACAAAAAAACCGGAACAATTCCACCCTACACTGCAATCAAGCAACCAGGGCTGGGCTAGAAACCTCCCAATCTAAATATTTCTATGCAAGTAGTTGCTTTACTATATGACTTCTCATAAAACAAGGAGCTCATTAGGCATCTGCTCAAAATGCAATCAAACAAGTTAAAGACTTTTGTGGACTTCCTGCTGACTTTTTTGCTCCCTAGTATATTGTTTTACTTTAAGTTTATTCACAGTATAAACAAGCACCTTAAAATTGCTTCCAGCATTTGCATTAACCACTATAGTACAATGAAGAATGCAGTATAAATACTGAAATAGAGCTTAAAGAACACAGGGTACCTAATCTTTATAACATGTGACTTCAATTCCGTTAGACTGGATACTCCATCATTTAAGACCAAATGAATCACAGGAAAACATTATGGACCTGCAATTTTATCTTATTGGCATTTTTCTTAAGCCAAAGTTTGAAGTGGACCAATTTTCTTATTAGTGATGATGAGCATATGGCTTCATGCAGGAATGTAGGAAATTTATAAAGCCTTATCTTAAGTCACACAGGAAGACTTCAGCTAAGAGGATGTTGTTTAATGTACAGATATGAATAGCCAAGGCTATAAAAAAGATTCCAGGAATAAAAAGCCTAAAAATAAGCAGGCTACTAGACAGTGAGAGGATATTATCTGCCTCATTCAACAAAAGGTAGCAAACTGGCAATGAAACAGACTCTTGGAAAACCTAGGTTTTCACTGGAAAACCTTCACAGTTTGAAGCATTGGCAGAGTCCATAATCTATAGGAATTATGTAAAAGAAGCTGGGATGAGTTACAAAATATCTCAGTATTGCATAAGCCAGAAGGAAGCAGTCATTCAACAACCCATCATTTATAGTCAGTAATTTGTGTTCTGAGAGAGGTGCCTCTCCACAGCTGCTCAGCCTATGTACAGCTTCCCCTGTTTGACAGGCCAGGGCCCAGGGCACCAGAAGGTGTTAAACTGAAATGTTGACTAACCTTCAAAAATACCCAAACCCCTAAGGTTTTTTTGTTTTCTTTTGATTTTGCAAGTAGCCATGCCTCTTCACAAACTGCTTCTCAAAGACTCTTGACTAACTAGTGATAGTAGGTTGTATTGCAGGTTTACTACAGAGATTTCCAAAGCTTATTTTGATGCAAGTACAAGCAAGATGAGGAGACTAAGTCTGGTTCTTTATCACCATGCTTTTCCAGGCACCACAAAACCTGAGGGGAAACCTGCAACATCAGCATTCAAACAACTCTAGTGTTGTGCTGCAAGTTCAACTAAGGCTTAAAAGCACAAGAAAAAGCCAGAGTTTTTATAGCACACATGAAAATTCCAGCCCAGGATGTCTTTACCAGCTTGGGATGATTCACCAATTGAGTTTACTAAACCTTGATGATTACTAAAACAGGAATTCTGTCCTCTCACCTCTAAGGGAAGATGGAAAAGGCAGGCTGAAGAGAAAGAAACATTATGTGTATTTGTGGCATGAGACTCACCTGAACTTGCTTGCGGAGCTTTCTGCATTCACCTGTCAGAACCTGGAGCTGGAGACGGCTCTGTGCAGATTCCAGCTCTGCCTGTCTCCGCAATATTTGCTCCTTTTCTAAAGAGCTGGAGGAAGGAGAGGAAAGCAAACCTCAGGACTAGGTATTATCTTGGATACTTTTCTGGGCTGTTAGCTCCTGCCCTCTGACTTCATCCCACCATAAGTTCTGTTCAGGCAAATCCACAGTCACAGAAAACCTGGTACTGCACTAACCCAACACATTCACCTTGAGATATTCAGTTATGCAATTGTTCTGAATGACTCACTTCAAGTATTGTTCCAGCAGCCTTTCTCCTCATCCTCTCCAAAAGGACTAATTTAGTAGAGGAGAGTGAAAGAGAAATCAATTTTCCTTCCCCTACAGAAACACTTAAGCAAATCCTATACCACGATGTCCATGTAATACACTGTGTCAGTAACACAGCACATCATAGCATAACTATATTACAGCAAGATCTTCAAGCTTGTCTCTACTACCAGTAGCTAATCTTGTATTTTAGGAAAATATATCTGTACCAGAAAAAAATGATACAGATAAATTCCCTGTGAATGCCCATAAAAAAGACCCACTTACAACCTCACCTTGAGCCCAAAAGTGCATACACACTATTTAGCAACAGCACTTTGGATAAATTACTTGAATTTATTTCTTTCTTATAGGCTTACATGAAGGAATAGCTAAAGTGGGGAAAGAAACACCAACACTCCTTAAAATTAGCTTTACACTTGGTCTGTGTTGCCCACTGCATTCTGTATGTCAAAAGCTGCAATATTCCAGTTATTTCTGTCATTCATGTGCAAAGAGCTCTAGCTTGCCTAGGTATTTTGCAAATGCACAGACCTAACCTAGCATGCTCCAAAGCACAGAATTCTGTCTTTTCCTTATAGCTTTTTCATGTGATTTTTTTTTTCCTGCAGAAGAAACAGATGAAATGCCTATTTAACAATCATATACACACTCTTTATGTCCATACTCAAAGCCTGAAGGCTGGTAGGTTTTTTGAATGTGACAAACAAACCCCATGATCTTATACCTAATTTAAGACTATGTGCAAACAAGACTAATGCATGCACACACACATCTCTGCTCCACTCATGGCTGTGTGCCAAAGGCAGCTACTGCCAGCAGCTCCATGTACCCACAGACAATCACTGCTCCCTGACTACAACAAAAACAGGAGGCAGAGGAGGGGCAGGGCATGTGGGGAACGGCTGCAGTGAGGTTCTGAGACACAAACAGAAGTCAGACAACTACCCCTTCATGAGAGATAACAAGATTTACACCCCAAAATGTCTTCCATGCTTTTCAAAAAAATAATACATATAATTAATTTTTCTGTGTTAATCCAGTGAAAGAAGCATCACCCTTCTAAAGGTACACTTCAAACACCATCAGGCTGTGGCAATCTGGAGAGAAGAGATTCTTTCCTTTCTGACTGTTACTCCTCAATCATTTCTGATCTATAATTACCAGGATAGTGAGGTTTCTGTTGAAAGACTGCCTTGAAAGAACATTAGTGTAGTTGTAGACGTGAAGAAACCCCAATTAAATTCTATTCAACATGAGACTCAGAAGAACTCAGATATCTGCAGCCTTTTCATTTCAGAATAGTATCTGTGACAGCATCTTACTGAAAAGAAATGAGTCCCCATTTTCATACCTGCTTTTCCCTTTTTCAATACGAAGTCTACATTTAAGTTGGAACGGGAAGTGGGAGTCATAGTAATGCTTGCTGACCTTTTGCAAGTAAAGCTACATGAAGAGTTTGACTAAGCAAGATGGAAAGTGATTCATATGAGGTATTACTCTGTTTAATGCATACAGAAAAGATGGCAGAAAAGGTCAGCTATTCACCCTCCTTGCATTCCTAACTATGCCTTGCTTTTCCCACCTAATGATGAATTAGCAATATACAGCCTTTTAGCATCAACTTTGCATGTTGTCCCATGATAACATTTCAGGATATAGCAAAAGACAGCTTTTGCTGTTTCAGGGCCACAAAATGCAAACTCAAGAATTCTGTTCCAACAGAAAATTAAGATATGCAACACAGCAAGGCCTTGGTTCTTTAAGGTAGCTATACTCCTGATAAACCCCAAGGGACTGTACAAATTGCTTCAGACAGTGCAGGAAATGAAAGCATGAAGCAGAAGGCAGAGTGCAGCTCTCAGTGCCAGGTACCTTCTCATGCGCTCCTGCTCACTGGTGTCCAGCGCTTTCAGCGTGCGGGCATACAGGACCACGATGTCGGAACGCTTGGCCTTCTT